>NC_046185.1:1910759-2635759 GCF_011004875.1 Balearica regulorum gibbericeps
ACACCCTAAAATTTCCTCTTACTTCATTTTTAGGGGATTTGACTTGTTCTCAGACCTGGGGCTGTACTGAATAAAGAGACTTTGGATTTATGTTCCCCTGGAATTAGGGATGTGAGTGTCATGCAGGAGAGCAATGGAGACATCTGAGAGAGGATGTGCCGGTGTGTCAGAGGCAGCTGTTCCAAGTCATCCACAGCCTAATATGGAAAAAATAGATCTATTTTAAGAAGAAAAAAAAAAAGTGCACATGATAGGTTTTAGATGAGAAATAATTTGGGAGTGCTATTGAAAATGATATCACTCCTGCTGCACTTCAGTCCTGCCAAGCGCATTCTATAATTAATAACTACCTCAGATGAAGTGACTTTCTTTTGAATGTGCAGTATTAAACATTTAAATCCCTATCTGTAAATACAAGACTGTGGCAGATATCTCCATAAGCCTTGCAGCTACATGCTAATGTATATTTATATTCTAGATAGGTATTTTTAGCAAGAACTACAAGTTCTTTCTGTATTTGATTACATCAGAGCTCTGTTTTACATTAAATGTCTGGACTACAAAAATATCCCCATCTTTTTCTTCTCTTGGAGTTTTGCAATAATTTCTGCCCTAGTCTCCTCTCTTTTCTTTCATGCCCACCTGGATTAATGCACCTTCCAAGAGGGCTGTATGGTTTTTCTTCCCCTTCTTCTTCCCAAAGAGGACCAAATATATATAATTAAAAGAAATAAAGCAGCAAAACGGCTCCTGTTGTTTCCCACCTTGCAGCTTGAGCCAGCCTGCAATCAGGGCACACCAGGATAATTACCACCACTCATGGCTATGCATGATGTGACCAGTGTCCTGCTGCAACTAGTGGAAAGCAACTGCAAGTGTCCCCTGTTGGAAACCCCGGTGCTATAAGTATTAATCATGCTGTTTCTGTAGCTTTGCTCTCCCACAGCACTGGTGATGCTTTTGTGGGAATCTTGCTCATGTCAAAGGACCATGATTGAACCCGGGTCCTGATCCAGCCCAAGCCAAGGATGGTTGTGCACTGTGCTTCCAGGGGAGGAACTGTCCTTTGAAATTTCCACTCTACCTTCAAGACTTGTGGAGCCCGTGAGGAAAGGCCATGGAAGGCAGATATATCTCCCCGATGGTTGGCTGGAGGTGGGACTCAACGGGGTATACCAGTTTGAATATCCTCACCAATGTGGGTCTGCAAACACCTACCTGAAAATTTAGTCACTGTCGTGCTTTACTGTTTAATTTCATAGAATGGTTTGGATTGGAAGGGACCTTAAAGATCATCTAGCTTCTAGATGCATGAAAACAATTGCAGATTTGCAACTGAAAGTGGGTGAAGCAGATCAGGGCTGCAGATCTGTAGGGCTGCACACTTGTAGGGCTGCTCCACATTTGCAGAAGGGTTGGAAGGTGATGGAAAAGGCAACTTCTTGGCCAGATAAAGCATAAGACACCCGGGAGTGCTCTCAAATCTAGAGATAAAGTCTCTGGATGTGCACAGAATGGCTGCTGGGAAGAACAAGGCCCCAGGGGGGCAGGTAAAATCCTTCAACACAGCAACAGTAGCGCTGGTTGCTGCCTGCTGCGAAGCCTTGTCTTGCAGGGCCGAGAGGCTGCAAGTCTTTTTATGGCCCATTGGAGACACATCTTTCTCTGTTCTATTTTATTCAACCTATATTTAAACCTCTCCCTCCATATGTCCACTTGACCCAGTGATGCAAAAGTCTGCCAACCGCTTTGAATCCCTTGGCAGTGTCCTGCATTTGCTGGGGCAGCGGTGCTCGCCGGATTTAACTCCTAGGGACCAAATAGCAAGAATAAATAAAAGCAAAAACTGAAGCAGCATCAAATGAAACTTTGCAAAGGCTCCCAGTGACGACTGTTCAGCCTGTGGCTTACGGCTAACACAGAGCGAACAGATGAATATTAATGCAAAAGGACATTTTGTACCCCTGACGCTCTGTGTGAAGGGCTTTTCACCTCGCCTAATCTAGGAACATATTACAAGTGCTTTGAAGCTAAACCCTGCCTTTGACTCTGTTTTGGCTGCTGTCGAAGCTCACTGCTCTGGCGATGGAGCTGCATTAACAGACAAGTCCCAGGTGACAGGAGACCTGCAGCGCAGTGTGATACAGGATGCTCACAGCCAGCACCAGTGACACAAGGAGGGTCCTGAATAGTTGCTCCTGACCACTTGCTTGCCTTGCAGAGCTGAGCTCAGTTGCTTTCTCTCTGGCTGCTGCAAGAGAGGCTGCACTAAGAAAACCTCCAGTTCTCTGTGTGTGTGCCCCAGATGAGCCTCCTGTAACCACTGGACAGTAAATACTTTACCCTTCTGCAACGCTTCTTCCCCTCCTCTTCCCATAGGGATGGCCTTAAATCTAGCTCTTGCAAGGAGTATTTTTGCATTCCCTTGCTTTTTTCCCTCTGTACTTTTTCCCCACTCTGGCACAGGGCAGTTTGGGAGCTGCATAACTAGCCAGAGACATGTCCTCCCTACATCCCATGCTGCCCCACACTCCCTCCCTGGGCAAAGGCTGACCACACAAGAAAGATGCTGCAGACTGAAAACTGGAAGATCCAACTTTATTTGCTAAATTCTTGCCCAGAAGGGAACCCTCACCCTCCCAGTCCTTCTGTATCCAGACCCTGCCCCATCTGCATGCACAACAGACGGAGGAAATGTCAGCCCATGTTAGCACAGCACAGGACCCTGCAGCCAGCATGGAGATGCCATTGGGACAGTGACTTAGACCAGAGCCTGAACCCAGGATGGAAAAGGGGATCTGATCTAAGGATGGCAGTGATGGCAGTTTGCTTCTGGCCTGACACATCAGACTGTTTTCGGAGCAGGGAAACAAAGACCAGAGGAGTAGGAAGCAGAAGCTGGTGCTCTGTGTCTGCAAGGGTGCGTGTAACATTAGTATTTGAGTAATTCCCAATCATCCTCTCAATGGGATTCCCCCCCCCCGCCCCGTAGACCTCATCTTTGCAAGGGTGTCTCAGGGAAGCTGTGGCTATTTTAGCGAAGCACAGAGCATTTCACCTCCAGAAAAAAAGGGGGTCATCAACCTCCTGAGCCCCAGGTTTGCACAGAGCCCTTCGCCAATGAATATGATACCTTGTCAAAGTTTTCTTGCAAATAGTACTGAGACAGACCTTGAGAAACAATTACCTCTGTGCAATGATGAAAAGGAGTCCCATCCCCCTGCTTATTCCTTTAGCTTCCTGGCTGGTGTCTTATGGAAACAGAGTGAAAATGGACTTTGCCACAGAGAAGGTTTCAGGGATGGCATGAAGACACAAGGATGGCGCATGGGATGTACCTGTGCTCTACTCCACCCTCACTCTTTCCGGCTGCCTCCTGCTCCCCTGGAGGAGCCCTGGCAATAGGAACAGAGGAAATGGCAAGTTCCCCAGCTCTCCCCCACCGGAGAGGGCTGCGAGCTGGGCACACCTGGCTCATTTGTATCGGCTTTCACTCCATCTGGTTTTACAGCAGACAGGACATCAAAATCAATCTTACAGCTGCTCCAAGGGAGAACGCAGCAAATCCCCAGCTGGGACCCTGTTAACCAACGTGAGTGAAGCTGTTCGCTTTTCCCAGAGTTGAGCGTCTGGGATAATCATTACTTTTCATTTCTTGTAGTCCCTGCTGTGAAGGGACGGGGAAGGGCAGAGTAGCAGAAGAAGTTGTTTGAAACGGTCTGTAAAACATCTGGGAAGGGAAATCCAGGAGCTCTGATTGCAACCCGAGCTCAGGCAGAGGGATGCTGAGGGTTTTGGCTAGCCAAACTCCCAAATTTGCTTTTGCAGTTCTAACCTGCCCAGACCTGTTAGTCCAGGGAATGTTCTGAGCTTTCCAGAAATACATGCCATCTCAACACATGAAGGTTGAGCCCCTCTGAACTCATTCCATAGCTTATTCTAGAAAGGACCAGCATCCATCTGCTGCTCTGACTCAGGAGATGGCACCAAAAGTGTAAAGAAAATAAACGAAGCTCCTTATGGAGGGTTGTAGGACTTTTTATTTTTTTTTTGGATTGTGCACAGGGATATAATAGAGGCCCACAGGCACAGGTTGTGTGGGAGCTTGAGAAGACCTGGGAAAAAAACACTGTCCACATCCAGTGTGCATACAACCCCTGCTCTTGCTGAGGATGATCCCAGAGCCTTGATGGCACTGCCCAGGCCCTCCAGCTGCTCAGAGCCACAACGCTTCATCCACTACTGCTCCCCACAGAAGAAAGCTGTAGGGGGAGATGTGGGTCCTGGGGGGCAGAAGCAGCTGAAGGTGAGGAACATCTGCTGAACAGCTGGAAACTAGAAATGTGAAGGGTTTAGGTCCAGGTACCCAAATTCTTGGCTTGAATCCACTTGAATTCACAGCATGGAAGATGGGTGAAGCCACACATCAGCGAAGAAGGTTATTCCCAAGGCATCTAAGAGTTCACAAGGCAGCTTGGCAGAGAGAAGAGTGGGGATGTTTTGGCTGGAACATGGGCATTTGCGACGTTACAGAGCACACTGGAGGAGCGTGCCAACAACCATGGCCATCAGACCCAGCGCTGCAGAGCTGCTTCCCACCCCATTGCTGCTCTTGGTGTCATCGGTGCAGAGGTCAGTGTAGCAGCATGACTTGGGTCTGGTTGCCCCTATCCCGTCATAGGAGAGGCATTCCTCCTCACAGCTTCTGGTTACGGTGATGTTGCCGAAAAAGGGGTAACCTGAAACAGGCAGATTGGAGAAGGGGAGAAAGAAAAAAGAGAGAAAGAAATGGTGAAGGAAGGTGCAGACAGCTGGCATTGAGAAACATGGACTTGGTGCAATGGAGAGAAATTAAAAGTGTTTATAGGTAAATAAAGAAAAATAAAGGGTTGAGTATCTCTTATCCACAGGTGCCTGTAATCCAGACTGCTCTCTGTAGGAACAGGTCCTACGGTTCTCCCTGCTGCCTCTCTCTCTCTCCCTCCTCCTCCTTCTAAATTTATTCTAGTGTGCACAGGGGAAAAAAGCCCCTGTGGATTTTGTTCAGCTGAGTTACTCCTGCAATGTGCCTGCATAGAAGGTGGCAGTGCCAAGAAGCACTGGGATAACACCGGCATGGTCACTGGTGAGACTGCTGGTGCTAGGTGACACTGTCTACAAACAAGGAGAGACCCCCTGCACTCCTGTGGTATGTTTGCACATATCTGTAGGTTCAGGGTCCGTAAGGGCATAGGGATAGGAAAGGCAAAACAGACCGAGTAAGCAAGGTGAGTCCTGTATGCTTCACTATGAGGCTCTGAATCTGATGGATTTCTCTCCTTCCCACTCTAAAGTTGATAACTCCACCTGGATTCTTACAGAGAAGTTAAAGGATAATCCAAGCTGAGAATGGGCAGGGGAGAGGGAAGCATGACCAGCAGGTCAAGGAAGGAGATTCTGCCCCTCTACTCCGCTCTTATGAGACCCCACCTGCAGTACTGCGTCCAGCTCTGGGGGCCCCAGGACAAGAAGGACATCGAGCTGTTGGAGCGAGTCCAGAGGAGGCCACGGAGATGATCCGAGGGCTGGAGCACCTCTCCTATGAAGACAGGCTGAGAGACTTGGGGTTGTTCAGCCTGGAGAGGAGAAGGCTGCGGGGAGACCTTAGACCACCTTCCGGTACCTAAAGGGGCCTACAGAAAAGATGGGGAGGGGCTGTTTATCAGGGAGTGTAGTGATAGAATGAGGAGTAACGGTTTTAAACTGAAGGAGGGTAGATTGAGATTAGATATTAGGAAGAAATTCTTTACTGTGAATGTGGTAAGACACAGGACCAAGTTGCCCCTAGAAGCTGTGGATGTCCCCTCCCCAGAAGTGTTCAAGGCCAGGTTGGATGGGGCTTTGGGCAACCTTGTCTAGTGGAGGGTGTCCCCGCCCATGGCAGGGGGTTTGGAACTAGATGACCTTTAAGATCCCTTACAACCCAAACCATTCTATGATTCTATGATCTCTCCCCATGAGCACTCACAGCAAGGAATGAAACTTACCTGAGTCTACAGAGTGCAGCGTTGTTGTGCACACGGTGGATTTTGGGGGGCACAGGGTGGCTGTTCTGCACTCAGAAATGTCTGTTGGTTCCTTGCAAGTGTAACATCGTAAAGACTGGGCTGCAGAGGGAAACAGAACAGGTCGGAGTTGGTCACAGCAACGAAGGCAGACAGCAAGTCTGCAGCATCTCTACTCTGTGGTGGAGACTATGTGATGATCAGTGCTTCATCTCCCCTTGACCAAGACACAGTGGCCTCAGAAACTAAGCGTATCTGGAGGCAGTGGCAAAGCTTGCATACATCAGGGGAGAAAGAGCACACTCCAGCACCAAAGGATAAGGATGGTTTTGCAGGGAGTTGGGCACGATCTCTACCTTGGGGGCTCAGCAAGCTCCAAAAAGGCAAGGATCTAGAGGGACCTATTGCTTGAGTAGCTTTGATAGGATCTTTGTGTCCTCTGCATAAATGTTGTAACGCAGAGAAAAATAACTCCTTCTGTTGAGAATAGCATTCACCAGCACTGAAAGACTGGCAGTTCCCCCATCCCTCCACCCACAGTGACACATCCTTCATGCTTGTTTAGAGGGATTTCTGCAGAATTTAAATTTCATACCCGTATCAGAGATCCTAAGGGCTGAATGTGGCCTAAAAAAACCACTTTCATCAGGGGCTACTGCTGCTTTTTAAATAGATGATGCTACAAAGCTCTTGCTGGCTGCCTGCCTACACAGGGATACCTTTACATATGCAAGCATTGATCACAGCAGTTGCTCAAAAGTTTTGATACGCGACCTGTCGGTCCACAGCTGGCAGATACCAAGTGTGCATATTTTTCGGAGTCATGCTGCTGTGACTTAATGACAGAAACCAGCCTGGTTTGATCTTTTCTATCCTACCTGCCTGCCACTAAAACGGCAGCTGAAGAACCACCCAAATGTGTCCACTGCCATCTACTGGTAAAATTGCACAGAGACGATGTTTTCTTGTTATAGATCTGCAGCATCTGCAGTTAGAGAGAAACCTCTGGGACTTTGTGATAAGGATAAACATTTTTGAAGGCAGTTCTTTGAACATCTGACTCTAGAAAGAATTTTCAGGGCATCTATTTCTCTTAGCACCTCTTTTGGAAAAATTCAGCTGTGCAATAGAGCCTACACGATGCAAAAGCTTTCTTTGTCCTTTTTGCAGAGATAGGAAGGGCTTTTTAACATGCGCAGTGGTGGTGGTGGTCTTGCAGTCACATCCTTTATAAACAGGTGTCGTGGAGCCATCCCGTTTACCCGAGTTGAGGACCTCAGTACATCCCTTTCAAATGACCCATGAGAGATTGTTTTGTATCTTAACATGTAGTGCACACTGAGAGAGAAAATACAACTTTGTCAACCTTGCAACCATAGGAATGTTTATGAGTGTGTAGGACTTACTCATGGATGGATGGAACAGTGCTAGTTTAAAATATCTGAGTAACTGATCTGCAGCCTTTGGGTTGAGCTGGTTTCTAAATCTCATCATTTTCGTGGATGAGTAGGGCAGTGCCATGGGCTCTCGGGACTTACTTCCATTTAAGAGCAAGTTTAAGGAAGAAAACCATCAGCCCCTTATCTTTCACTGACTCTGGGTGGGACGCTAAAAGTATACTTTTTTTCAGGAAGGTTGTAGTGGAAGAGGAAACCCAAAACTATAAGGAACAGAGCAAAAGAGAAGAATTGAACACAGAGGACAGTGCTGTGTCCTCATCTGAGGCCGATAATTCACCATTCATCACTGTCCAACAGCACCTTCTATGCCTTGATTTCAAACCTCTGGAAAATGAGTGACATATTTTGAGTCACAGACATATTCCTGAGCTGCAAGAGCTTTGCCTAGACCAGCTACCTCCCACTGGATCATTCCAGAAAAGCCATTTCATCTCCATCTCAACTATATAGCAAAGGGTGGTGAAGAGCTTTGTGGGAAACTGCTCTGTCAGTTCCTCAGCAACCTCGTTAAATCCAGGACAGGATTTGACCCAGAAGGAGGAAAAGAAACACATAATAGGCCATCTGTGAAATATCTTGAAAGAAAGAAGGAAAGAGGGAAGGAAGGAAGGAAGGAAGGAAGGAAGGAAGGAAGGAAGGAAGGAAGGAAGGAAGGAAGGAAGGAAGGAAGGAAGGAAAGGAAGGAAGGAAAGGAAGGAAGGAAGGAAGGAAGGAAGGAAGGAAGGAAGGAAGGAAGGAAGGAAGGAAGGAAGGAAGGAAGGAAACACCCACCCCCACCCCCAGGTACTGAAATGTAAAAAATTCCAGTAGCTGTATAGAAGTAACTGCACCTGTCCTGGTTCAGCCCTGTGATGGGTTTGACCCAGAGTGTGTCCCTCAGCCAGCCGTTGGGTTTGCTTCAGAGACAGGTGGATGGAGGAATGAGGGTAGGGGGGGTTAAGAAGAAGCCATTCAGCCTGAAGAGACCCAACACACTTCCATGCATAAAGACTTGCAAGGTCTATGCCTTTCAGCCTTCTTCCACTTGCAACCCTCCAAATGATCTCCATGTAGCCATGCCTCCAGACGGAGGTGTTTGACCCCTGCCCAGGCTGCCTTTCTTGTGAGACCTTTCAGAATCCCATGAAAACAGCCTGAAGATCTCTGGGACCCACGGGCTGTAGGTTAAAACCCACTGGGTTTATGTCACCCCGAGGATGACTCTGCTCCAGACCAAGGATGTATTTGCAGTGGGTCACAAATAGATGGAGTAAGAACACAGCCATGACCAGACTCTGCTGCCCAAGACCCGGATCTATCAGAGACCAAACCTAAACAGATGCAGGGGAAATTCCTATCTCTGTCTATCTCCTAATCTCTAGAAATAAGTGAAAACCCTGGAGCTGGTGGTTTAATGAACCCTGAAGCCTCGCCCTCTATTTTTCAGTGCTTCCAGCAGCCAGCCAGGAGGTTTTAGGGACGGCGGGAGCTCAGGCTGAACATACCCCATTCCATCCCTCAGGGGACAGGTTGGCAGGTTAAGCAGAGGCTGTCGGTTCAAGTTCTTGCCCATGCTTGTACTGCCCTGTGCCATGTGGCTGTCATTTACACCTTGGTCTTACAAAGCAGCCTGTCGGTCCCCTCCATCCCGGGGTGCGGTGTAAGCAGGGTTGGGTAACAGGCGACTACCTATGGGTCCGAACGGTGTACATTGCTCTCAGTCAAGCTTCACAGCTCTCCCCACTAGGAACGCATATCCCTTTTCCCCATTCACCCTTTCCATTGACCTTCTTAAATACATAAAGGCATTATTTCACCTGCCTGGGGATTACCAGGTCTTTCTGCATTGACGCCTTTCCCCTCCCCTCCCAGGCATTTCCCAGAGGGTCCCTGCAGTGTCAGGAATGCAGTGGTCTTACCCAACTCCATGTATGCCAGGCCAAGCAGGAGCCCAACCAGAAGTGTCTTCATGCTGAGAGCAGATCCAAGCAGCTGGGACAGTAAAGGAGACTTGCTCCTAGGGACCTTTATATGTTTTCCCACCCTCCACCTCCTGTTGATCCTGTGGGCGGATTCTCTCGGAGTGGTCAGGAGAGAGCTCAGCTCCAGTCTGGATTGGGATTTGTAGAGGAACAAGTTCCCCGAGGAGGTGACATCACCGCAATGAGAAGACTCCTGCCATACGTCATCTCTTCTTCAGGTTTACATCCTGGAGCTGGTTTCATGGAAAAGGAAAAGCACAGCTTATACTGCCAGGGGTGGCCCCACGCCGGTGCTTGGATGGGGAATGTGACAAGGTATGTTTGTTCCTTCAAATCTGGCTCCGCGAACTGGGTTGTGTCATGTGTGTTGCATTGGGCAACAACAGTCGAGATGCAAGTGGCAGCAGGCTGGGCTTCCACACACGTTGGCTCAGCCTCACCAAAGCCTGTGCCATGTTTTCATGACTACTGCTCTCCGGGCTGGCAGGTGGGAAGCTGGCATGGCTGGGTTTGCCCAAAGCATGTCTATTTTCCCAAATCCAGCAGAAAAGTAAGCCTGGTTTCTGGCTCCCAGGGGCTTATTAACTGTGCCCTGGTGCTGAGCTGCTGGGCATGGGAGTCACTGTCAGGCCAGTGGAGGTGAGCATGGGAGATGGTGTTTCCAGGTCTGAGAGTTGGATATGTCATTTTGTTTCAGGTCCTGGGTGATGCTGGCAGAGCAGGATGTTATGCCTTCTTCTGCAAAGCTATCAACTATTTACTAAATTTTATTCTGAAGCTGGAAAATAAACCTAACATGGAGGAATGGATCCATTTTCCCACTGCAGTGCCTTCCTGATAGGAAAAAATCACTTTATGCATTTCAAGGCAATCATTTCAAACTTTTTTTTTTTATACAATATTTGCATAAACAGCTTAAAAGGCTTACACTTAGGGAGAAATGCTTTGCTCCTCCCTTTTGACTGAGCCAATAGCTTTTTATGTTTCATAGGAAAAGTTGATAGACTTTTTGTTGTTTTTGTTGTGATCCAGAGTGGAAAACCCCAGCGTTATGCAATTTCCCATAAAACAGCTGAATAAGCCAAAGAAGAAAAGTTTGTGAATCACTGCGATGCACTCAGAGACTTCAGGGATGGAGACAAGGTGAGTGCACAAGCTGATTTAATGGCTGGGGGTTTGCTTGTCACAGGCTCGTTGCGGTGATGCACATGGGCATTGCTACCATTCCTAGCAGTCTATCCTTTTACCTAGTTTAAGAATGGGGCTTTTTGGGAAAGTGCTGCTTCCTAAAGGGTTCGCAGTAACTCGAGAAGCATTGCTAATGAAAATTTCCTTGGTCCAGGATGACACAAAGCCCATCGAGCTGAGGCAGCAGGATCAGTGGTGTTCCGTGGGAAGGGGAGGGAAAGATGTGCACGCTCGCTTAGTTGTGAGAGTGAAAACCATCTCTTATCTTTATTTTATCTTGCTGTGCTGGCAGAAACCAGGTACATAAAGAAAAACAGCATAAACATACCTCCCTGGGTATATAGGAAAGACTCTGCTCTGTGAAAGCCACCAGACCTGGTTACATCTAGATCCTTTCTTGTAACTGAGCAGTGCAAGGCACATTTGAGCAATATCTTAACTGACAGCCAAGAAACTGGAAAAGGTCCAGTGCTTTAAGCATGCAAGGTGGTTATGTTCCAATAGGTAAGCGCAGTGGGGTTGGCACTCCAGCGTTCACAGCACTAAAAGACTGTTTGGCAGATTGTGTGTAGCTTGCGGAACTGGAGAGGTCCACACAGGCACGTTGTAATGGTCTGCTTGTGCTTGAAAGGCATTGCATACAGAGAAAGCCTTGGAATAAATCAGCGTGGTTGAAGGAATAGCGATATAAATAGGAAACTAAATGAGTCTGTCCAGCTTGGTGGAGGCTGTCCATCACTGCGGTGTCTGGACATGGGATGCATCAGCACGGTAGAGTTGTTTGCCTCTGGCCAGTGCAAAGCCACTTAACGCTGTCTAATGGCTTGAAAAGGTTTGAGATCTGGCCGTAAGGCAGAGCATCAGGAAACCACCAGAGCTGGGGTTGTTAAAGCTCTTGCAGATTGGCTGAGTGTGCGGGAATGCCAGACTTCAGGGAGAGAGGAGTTGGGAGCTGCCAGTAAAAATGCAGAGGAAAGGGAAGACCTACAGGTATTAGTTGATCTAAAGATAACTAGGAGCCTCTGGCGAGATAAAGCCCTAAAAACAAAACCAAAAACAAAACCAAAACCAAACTCTAACACAGGAGATGTCAGGTTGTGTGTTGGGGTGTAAGGGAGGCTGTTAGCAGGGTGATTAGGGAAGTGTTAGCACCCTGGCATGAAGCCCTGGTAGCTTCTCACCTGGAATTTCTTTGCTCCTGTCAAGAAAAAATGGGCTCCTGATAGGACAAAAAAAAAAAAAAAAAAAAAAAGGAAAAAAAATACAGATGGAAACTAATGGGAAGACTGGGACAACAGGATCCACCCCACAGGATGACGCTAGAAAACCCTAGCCCCTTTTGTAGCAGAACAGAGGTTGAGTGGAGATATGACTTTTTCCCCAGAAATACACTGAAAGCATTGGAAACAGAGCTACAGAAAGAAAAACTCCTTAAGCTAAAATGTCACACCGGACCAGAGTTAAGACTAGCATGACTTAAATTAGACTGGCAATCAGAGGTAGGGTCTTAAATGCTAGGAAAAATTAGGTCTCTTCTAAAAGCAAATGCAGGGTAGAAATCCCGCCTGCTTTAAGATGGAGCTTGAAAAAAATGTGGAAGAAGTGGTTTGATACAGCAGTTAGGACAGCCTTAGACAGTTTGTAGGACTCTGGAGGACCTAAATTCCCATCTGTCTTTGTCAATGGCGGAATAAACCCTGAGCAAGGTTTTGAACACTGACTGACAGGAGCCGTAAGGGACTCCAGTTGAAATGTCATTGCAGGTCTGAAGATCGGAGAATATAAATGAGGTGTGGTGTGTAGGGAGAAAGGCTTGTGTGCCAAAAGCCTCTCTGAATTTTCACTGGTATCAATCTAAAATCACTACTAGCCTGTCCCTGTGAGACTGTCCTTATTTATAAGGTAACCTAGGTAGATATAATCTTTCTCTGCTTATCAAATATGCAAGGAAAGGCAGATAATGTAAATTCAGTGTTCACAGGCAAGAAGACAATGTGCTTTATAACTATCATCTGATCTAACTTCCATTACAGTTAATTCTTGTTTGAATGAAAAAGAAACCACATTTTATAGAGATGTCCTGTGGCAGAGAGTCTACGCCAAGCTTTCATAAGCTATCCCAGTGGTCATTATCAGCCACGTGTAAAATAACCCCTGTGCAAAATATTTCTACTCTGATTTATACATTTTCTATAGCCAGTGGCTCTCATTGCGCCCCTCTACTAAACTTAATTGCTCACTGCTGCAACTTCCTTCTCCTCCATGGAGATGCAGCTTGTCTAGGATATCCCTTTGATAGACTTTGGTGGGCTCTTTGACTCCTTCCTTGGAAGGTCTGTCCTCCAGAGCTTTAATCCTTCCAGTGGTCCTTCTCCCAACCACAGCTGATTTACCACCTTCTCTCGTGCATTGCACAACCCAGAACTAGATGTTGTCTTGTAGGAACAGCCACTCCGAGACCCAGATATAAGCAGAACATATCCTTCTGTCATGAGATGAGCACCAAACAACTGTGTGTGACACAGTGGCTGTGACATTGTACCCATGGCATCAGTCTACCTGATGTCAATGTCTTTCTTGGGAGCCGCTTCTCAGGACGGAGTCTGCCATCGGCTTTTCGAATATCATGGTGATGGCTGGAGTAAAGGAAAATAGAGAGACTACTGATAGGCATATTGAGCCACCTTGAGTTCAGCTGCTGTGATTCAGGGAGCGTATTTTTTTGCTGGGGAACATTTGGATTACTGTGTCTGTGGGCTTTACCGTCATCATCTGTGACTTAGAAGGGGGAAACCATGATGTCCATGACCATGGTTGCGGTGATGCTTGATGATGTGTTCAGCTAATCGAAGCTCCCACCTTTCACGGGTGTGCACTAATAACAAGACTATAGGCTTGTTCGGGTGGAGTTGCTCTCCACCCTCCTGATGAAACTCTGCCACTGGGCAGAAAGGAATGCAGATTTCATTGGGCTGGAGAAGGGTGAAAGTGTGAACATGACTCGGTAAGCACCCTTCCCCTAGGAGCTCTTTAGATCTTCCAGGGGCTGTTTGATACAAAACACATGTGTCTCCACATAGGGGAGTATCAAAGAGAAATCCAGAGTCCCAGCGCTGACTCAGTTAATCTGTAAAAAGCTCTTACCCCTTTCCTCTCATGTGCGCGCTACATTCTGGTGGTTTGCACATGCTGTCTGAAGATGTGAGATGAGAAATTGAACCTCTCCAAGCAGTGAAGGAAATTGTATTCACATGTCCCAAGTTCTGGCTTAAGCACACTAACCTCTAGGCTAAAAAGCAGGTGTGTTTCTGCAGATGGGAGGAAATCCTCCACCTCCACTGTGTTCTTAGAAAAAGAAGTAAGCTCTGTTCAGTACTCTGAGAGAAAAGAGGGGAGTCCAGGCACATGGATTCTATGTCTGCAGGTTCCTCTTCTAGCTGCGGGGTTGAGGACAATCCCTTCGGGCATCACCTCACCAGCTGTGCTTGGTCAGCCCTGGGAATGTAGGTCTCCCAGGCAGTAGCAGAGGACATGCAAAGTGTCCAACGTGTGGTTCTGGACTGAATCCCAGAGGGATGGATATCTACAAGGCAGGCATTTTAGGGATCCTTTAACCTGTCCTACCATGGACTTGAGGAGTACTTAGGATGTGTAGCAGTTTGTATGAATGCTCCCTGCTATGTCCTGAACCCACTGGATCTGTCCCAGGCAGTGCCCAGGCACACTCTGAAGCATAGCATGGACCAAGGATGTTTGCCATGAGGCTATTAAGTTTTGGGGGAGTAAGAAAATTCAGCCATGCGGGCGTGATCTGTGCCATCAGGATCAGAGAATGGATCCTGGCCCCTTTTAAAGACCATTGTAGGCATAGCCTGGACGTGTCCTCAGATGAAAGCCTCTTGCATTCATTGTTATGTTGTGATTCCCCCTTCTGTGCTGGTGGTAGCTACTGCAAACCGTACGTGAAAGCCTTTGCATTATGACCCATAAGTGCATGCTCTAGCATGTGAGAGGATCTTGTGACCATGTGATTTTCCATCTGACAGTTGGATGATTTAGAGCCACGGCTGAAGGGTGCTAGGAGTATTCATGAGGGCTGCTGTTGGTTGGGAGTCTCTGACGTCTTTGATCAGCTGATGGCACTGTCGGTCTCTGAGTAACCTTCTGCAGGAGTGGGCAACATGCAAAGATTGGCCAATTGCAGGGGCTGGTAGCTCCCTCCCCTTAAGAGGGAGATTTTCCCTCCTTGTCACCTAGGCTTTGGTTGTGCAGAGGACAGGAGAAAGGAAATGGAGTTTTCCCTACTCACTCATCACTTACCTTTGTGAAAATCAGGGACTGAGTCTGCAACTGAGCATTGAAGTGATTGACGTCACTTTGTCAACCCTCCGATATGAGCAGCAGTGGCTTTGACTGGCAGGACTGGTAGCTGAATCAGGAAGCCTGTCCCTCACACCACTGCTTCATGTCCCATGTTGTCAACAATGTCTATCACCAGATACAGACCTACATGCCTTACCATGAGCTAATCTAAATACAACTTATGGTGCATGTTGCCAGGGGTATCCAGCACAATAAAAAGAAGCCAGAACATAACAAAGAAATAAGTACCCATCATTGGGATCTATGTGGCCAGGGCCAAAAGTTGTGGGAGCATCAATTAACAGAAAATGCGGAAGACAATAACATTTGAAAATTTGCACAGTCACAAACAGATTGAAGCAGGATATAAAATCCCAAGTGGGAGTCATCTGACTTAAGTACAGCCTTTCTTCTATAAACATAGATGTCTCCTGGGTGAATCACCGTACATCTTTCTTTCTGCAGTCAGGCAGACACATACACAATTCATCAGAACTGCTTTAGACAAAAGCCTCATCAAAAGATGAATGGCACTGTGGATTACCTGTTTACCTTCACTGGCTTTGAAAAATACCTTTCAAAGTTGAGGACTAGGTCACTTGGAGACTTCTCCATAGTAAACGTGTGTATTTTGTGAGGTGCAGTGTTTGTTGTCTTGGAATGTACAAGGTCAAATGTCCCCACAAAATGTAACTATCTCTGAGAAGGAGTGGCCAGTGGGAGATGAAAACATATCCATGTATGAGTCCCTAGGAATAGGGTTTAAAAGGATGTGGAGGATAAGGTCTCAGAAGAGCAGTTCATTCTAGATGTCTTTGACATTACACTCAGGATGTTGACAGGACACCGCAAGGCTCAGACACTTCTGCTGGACTGCAGTTTTTTTGGAGGCTGCTGCCCTCAAAACATCTTTAGACTTTGAGAGCAGATCAGCCCCTGAGGACAGTAGAAGGGGATAAAGTCCTTGTAGTGCACATAAAGAGTATGTTAGGGAAAACAGTCTGGGTTACTCCTGCCTTGGGCAAAGACAAACCCATCTGTGGGATTGTTTTGCTCAAGGACCTTGGTGCACTTGGTGGGTAATGTGGAAGGATGGGGAAGTCCAAAGTGTACCTCAAGGGGATTTGATTTTGGGTCAGAACATCATTTGTATGATGTTAATTGCTACATAATAAAGTGTGTCATCACTACTATGATTGCTATGTGCCATAACAATGGTATAGCAGTAAGAATCACCCAGATTAATGAAGAATGAACTTCGATGAAACCGAGGAAGTTGCAGAGGTGATGAAACCAGAACTTCAGCAATGAGAGCCCAGCAACTTCCTTGAGATTGACATCTTCAACCCACAGACTCTGAGCACGGACCATGCCAGATAGATCAGCTATGAGCTCTGGATGCAGCATGCAACAATCCAACAGCACACACCATCTCTCCTGCCCTGAGAGACTGTTGTGACAGACGGAGCCCAAAGTCATGGACTAAATGAACTTAACGGACTTTTTAGAGGGATGGCCCATAGGCTAAGGGAATGATATCTGTGTGTATATATCAAAAGACAGGAGAAGTGATGGTGATTAATTGGAAAGTGTTGGGAAGTACAGGACCTGGGCATGACATAGATGGTATGGAATAAGGGGTGGATGCTGTCCTTGTTTTGGATGGGATAGAGTTAACATTTGTCCTAGTAGCTGGTGTAGTGCTGTGTTTTGTATTTGGTATGAGACTAGTGTTGATAACACACTGATGTTTTTAGTTGTTGCTAGGTAGTTGCAGAGTTTACACTAAGCCAAAGACTTTTCAGCTTCTCACGCCCTGCTAGGTGCACAAGAAGCTGGGAGACCACAGCCAGGACAGCTGACCCAGCGTGGCCAAAGGGATATTCCCTACTATATAACATCATGCTCCCTATATAACTGGAAAGCTAGCTGAGAGGCACGATTGCTGCTCAGAAACACACTAGGATTCAGTTGGGTTTTTTCCTGCAGGTGGTGAGAAATTGCATTTGTGCATCACTTGTTGGTTTTTTTTTTTTTTTTCTTCTCTTTTCTTCCCCACCCTCCTTTGTTATCCTATTAAACTGCCTCTGTCTCAACCCATGAGTAGTTTATTTTCCATTCTCCTCCCCATCCCCTTCAGGGATGAGCGAGTGGCTGCGTGGTGCTCAGTTACTGGCTGGGGTTAAATCACGACAGTGGGACTGTGAGATTATTTTGCAAGTAAAGCATAATAACAACTCATGGCATGGTGATTGAAAAATTCCACCGGCCTCCTTCTATCTACATTCTCAGCATTGCTGTGGGGTGGAGCCGTGCTAGATAAATGACTGATGGAAGAAGCTTGGTCTGGGCTCCAGTGGGGAAGCTTCTGCGTAGGCTCAGGTGTGGAAATGGTGCTTCGCTTTCCCAACCACTGGAAAGATTTGCCTGTTAGCAAACACATTTTCTTTTGTATGACATTATGTTAGGGACTCCCTGGCTATGTTCCCAGTATATCTCTTCCTTTCACCTAACATCAGGATGTTGCTCAGTTGAATGGATGATTGTTGAACTGAATGGATGATTGTTTGTAATCCTGTTTGTTAGATATCTGCTGGATATTTTTCTGATAAGGCTACGTCCATGGCTAGTTTGGAGGAAAAAAGAGCTGCTAAAGCCAAAAATACAGGGGTATTTTTAAGCTGCTACTGCATGAATAACAGTGACTGAATGTTGTTACAGAGTAAGTCGGATGGGACATCAAGAAGACTTCTTTGCCAAGGAGAACAGTGAGCAATTAAAAACTACGCATGGACTACCTGCAGTTCACACCCTGGCATCTAGTAAACTTACAGCATAATAAATCTGTTGTGGTTTTAATAATAAAGGATCAACCATTAAAAATCTGCTCACTTGGTCATGAGTAAGGCTGGGGATGCTCCTGAGGATGTAGGATGAGCATGGCTTTGATACACGGTGTCCAGTCTTTTCAGTAATTAGCGTTCTCCACCCTCCCCTCATGCTTCATGAAGAGCACATACCTTTGGTACATGCAAATAACAGCTGATGAGAACAGTTTCCCAAATGGGTCTTTGTCATGAACCTTTTTTTTTTTTTTTTTTCCATCCCTTTGAGTCAGTGTCTTAAATGAGGGGACATTCTTGCTCAAATTGGATAAAGAAATGCCATCCCCCTACAGAACTGTGCCAATCATTCCCAGTAGGACCAGGCTCCTTCCTGGTTCATTCATGCGCCCAGCTGAAATGATCACAGCTAATGGTCATTTGCTTTCCCTAGGAGTGTTTCTTCTGGGTAACCTCCATGTTTCCAGAGATCAGCTCCCTGCCCAGAGTTTAGCTGTTCAGATTCATTTTGATCCAATCTGGCTTCAGCTCCATTTAGCCGCCTACAACGCAGACCACTTGTCTCTTCCCTTCCTCACCCATATCTCCTCTCCTTGCAGAGATGTTTTTTGAGATGGCATCCTCTGATGGCTGGGATCAGGAATCTAACAGACTTGGAACAATATTCTCCCCTGATCCAGCTGAGTTTTGGCTTTATTCAGTTTACGATAAACAGATACCAAAGATAAATGTTATAGAATCATAGAAGCATAGAATTGTTCGGGTTGGAAGGGACCTCAAAAATCATCTAGTTCAAACCCCCCTGCCATGGGCAGGGACATCCTCCACTAGACCAGGTTGCCCAAAGCCCCATCCAACCTGGCCTTAAACACTTCCAGGGATGGGGCAGCCACAACTTCTTTGGGCAACCTGTTCCAGTCTCTCACCACCCTCACAGTAAGTAATTTCTTCCTAATATCTAATCTCAATCATCTCCCCTCCTTCAGCTTAAGACCATTACCCCTTGTCCTGTCACTCCATGCCCTTGTAAACAGTCCCTCTCCAGATTTCCTGTAGGCCCCTTCAGGTACTGGAAGGCTGCAATAATGTCTCCCTGGAGCCTTCTCTTCTCCAGGCTGAACAACCCAAACTCAGCCTTTCTCCATTGGAGAGGTGCTCCAGCCCTCTGATCATCTTCATGGCCCTCCTCTGGACTCACTCTAGATTCACACCTGTCAAGGTCCCTCTGGATGGCATCACTTCCGTCCAGCGTGTTGACTGAACTACACAGCTTGGTGTCATTGGCAAACTTGTTGAGGGTGCAACTCGATCCCACTGTCCATGTCGCTGACAAAGATGTTAAACAGCACTGGTCCCAATACCGACCTCTGAGGAAATCCACTCATCACTGATCTCCACTTGGACATTGAGCCATTGACTGCAACTCTTTAAGTCCAAGCATCTAGCCAATTCCTTATCCACCGAGTGGTCTATCCACCAAATCCATGTCTTTCCAATTTAGAGACAAGGATGTAATGCAGGACAGTGTCAAATGCTTTGCACAAGTCCAAGTAGATGACATCAGTTGCTCTTCCCTTGTCCACCAATGCTGTAACCCCATTGTAGAAGGCCACCAAATTTGTCAGGCACGATTTGCCCTTAGTGAAGCCATGTTGGCTGTCACCAATCACCTCCTTATTTTCCATGTGCCTGAGCAGAGTTTCCAGGAGGATCTGCTCCACGATCTTGCCAGGCACAGAGGTGAGACTGACTGGCCTGTGGTTGATACATGTTGATATATGGTGGCTAGAGAACTGTGAGTTCAAGGATGTGGATGCAAAGCATGAAGCTTGTGGTTCCCTGAAACCAAAGATTCAGAAACCTGTCTGGAATTTGTTTCCCTAACAAAGAGGAAAAGTGGAGAAAAAAATATCTCCAGAAGAATAACTGTGGCCTGAAATGGGTGAATAACTGTTTCAAATATTATACTAGGAATGAGAGGGAAGCCTAAAAGAATGGAAGCAAAAACTAAGCAGCAGACAAAATTACATGGCAGAGGTTAAGAAATACATAAAGTAAAAATCTGCAATAGTCAAAATGACTTAGATCTCAGGAAAGACATTAAACGTTAAAATTATTCAGCCGTTATATATAGAGAAAAGAAAGCAGTGAAGATGCAATAGATGAAACCCGAATACTAGATTAAGCCACTTACTTATTCTATACAGAAAGTGATTTTGACTTTGGGGGTAAAGACAGCATGGAGACAGGTGTCCAGAAATAGAAATAACCACATCTGAGGTTGAATAAAAAGGTTTAATGTATTCAAGTTGGGAGAAAGCAGGACAGGATATTTTCCATCCCAGAACTCTTAGGGAACTGGTATACAGAACCACAGGTCCAGGTCCACTCTCAAATATTGTTTATAAATTGATCAAGTTCAAGACAGTATCATGTGGTCAGAATTTACCACCTAAATTAAAGAGGGGAGGGGTAAAAGTCATCTGTCTGACCTCTATAGCATGCCAGGATTAAGAACAATTTTTGAAGGAGAGAATAATAAAAAAAATGAAAAGGCTTAAGAAACAAGATGATGATCTTGATTTCACATTAATAAAGTCTGATTTTCAAGAGTTCTGCAAAGTAATAAAAGAATATAATACAGGAATATTTATTAAGATGGCATGGATAGAAATTAAGTCAATATACACTGGATGAGAACTTTTTAAAGGATCGAAAGTGGAAGGGTTGAAAGTTTTTTAAAGGGTTGGGAGGGGGATATGAGCCTGGGGGAGGTCAGTAGTGCGGTTCCTCAGGAACTTGTCTTGGAGTAATCTTGTTTAATATTGTCTGTAAAGACCTTGAAAGATGCTAAATCGCATGGTGTTAATGAAATTTACTGATGATACAAATTTGGGAAGCATCAGCAGTGCTGAGAAAGATCAGGATATTGTAAACAAGCAGGTGGCTGGGATGCAAGTCATGTAGTAATAAGAACATATACTGTAATAAGTAAGTTATACAGTGAAGTAGGAGGTCACCTGTAAATGACTGGAGACATGAAAGACATGAGAGTATTGGTTGATCTCAGGTTGAATATACATCAGACATCTAATGAAGTGTGAAAAAAGCTGTCATGATTGGGAGCTGTGACAGTGCAGGGCTAAGGTCGTTGTGCAAGGCACCAACAAGACCACACTTGCAATACTGGGTGCATTTCTCACCAGCTGAAGTCCCATGCAAAGGCTAATGTGAAGATAAGAATGTACGGTATATCAGGCTAAAAGAGCTGGGATTTCTTAGCAGAAGGAGAAAAGATTCCTAATTATGGACATACTCAACAGGGGGGAACTTGGAAGGGAACACCTGTCTGAGATAAGAAAGATAGTGGCACTATATATATAGGTGGGACCTGGCCATGAAACAAATCAAGGTTGGAAGTTAGAAATGTGTGCCCAAACAATGAATTAGTCTTCTGCTAACAGACAGGGAAAAGAAAAAAAACAGATTTTAAGATGGAGTTTGGTCAGAGTATGATTTATTGATCAATATATTGTCAGGATGATGTGTTTGGTATGGCACAGAAATAACTTCAGTAATCCAAGAGTATCTCTTTCCTTTCTAAGTTGCTCTTAGAGTTGTGTTGCTTTGTGCTGTCAGAGGACGTGGTCACTGCTTCTTTAGTGCTCAGTGGAGAGACGGTGGACCACTCAGCACGAAGTGGCTCTAGATCACAGAAAAGCTGAAGTAGGCTGGTCCTTCACTTCTCCATGTATGTGTACCAAGTTTAGTTTCAACCTGGGAGATGCTCAAGGACAGAGCAATACTGCATGTGCATGTGACTTGCAAATTGGCATGGAGACAGAGAAGCAAAGGCTGGTTTGGACTAAACATAAGAAGCATTCTTGCCAGACACCTGAGTGGAAGGGTTCTATGTCCTTCCCAGCAGTAGCCTTCCAGGCAAAGCATTAGTCTCCTCAGGCTTAAATACCTCAATGAGCCTAATGGTACTGCCCTGTCATACAAGGATTTTGGGTAGATACATCACTTAGGATTCTAGGTGTGCAAATAGCCCTTATCACCAGCTTTGATGCCCTCCTCTGGATACATTCAAGGATCTTAACATCATTCTTAAATTATGGGGCCCAGCATTGCACACAGTATTCAAGGTGAGGCCGCATCAACGTTTCCCCATCCCTGGAAGTGTTCAAAGCCAGGTTGGATGGGGCTTTGGGCAACCTGGTCTAGTGGAGGGTGTCCCTGCCCGTGGCAGGGGGGTTGGACCTAGATGATCTTTGAGGTCCCTTCCAACCCAAACCATTCTATGATTCTATGATTCTATGATTCTAGGTATCTATGAATACAGCAGCATAATCACCTCTTTTGACCGGCTGGTTACAGTGTGTTTGATGTACCCAGGATGTGGTTGCCCTCTTGGCTACCAGGGCACACTGCTGAACTTCACTTCACTGCAAGAACTTATGTTTTTTTCTTAGCATAGACTTAACCTCTTCTTATTAAAATCCATGCAGAAATAAGACTGCAGAGGTTTTTGTAGTAGCTAGGCAAGATTTCCTGGTGTAGCTGTTCTGCCCTGTGATTAACCTTCCATCAGAAGCTACTTGTGTGCTCTCCAGTAAAGTCTCAGTCCTCAGAAAATATATATCTGTGTGAATGAAACATTTTTTGATTCTTAACCTCTTTTCCTTCAACTGTCACACATACATACATGTGCCCTTTCTGCCCATCTGAATGTCTCCAAGAACTTTTGAACCAGATAGCCATCCTGTCTGTGCAAAAGGCCACATGGTGACCTCGGCTTTCTTAGATGTCAAGGAAAGCAACAGATGAGACTCGCCTCTAGACAAAAATCTGTATAAAACCAAGTCATGGAAGTAGTTGTTGAAATGGTGTCGCTGGAACGTGGATGAGATGAGAGGTAGGTAGGATTAGGACATAGTCTGGGTGAGGGAAGGTTGTTGGTTTGATTGCAGTGTCTTGGTGCTTGTGATGGACATAAGCATTGGGTGGACCAGGAAGAAGGAGATAAGAAGGATAAGTACTTTTGTTGTCATCCTCAGAGGCCATTTTGAATACAGGGAGGGAATGACAGTGAGACTCAGAAAAATGCTTGTGTTCTTTGCTGCCTTTAAAGCCAATCCCTAGTGCCAGCCAGCAAAACAAGTGCTGTGTCTCTTGTGCCCACACATGCTCACCCTTACCTCCACGTGTGCAGCCTCTGTATTTACAGGCGCTAAGGATGGCAATGAGGTTTTTCTGTTGGCATCTATGGGCTTCTGTTGGGCTCTTGACTCAGGCCTTCACAACTTCCCTGGGCTTTGGGACAGCAACTCCTTCTACATTAGCAAGTTGAGTAAGGGTTGTCCTCACACTTCCAGAGTGGGGAATTTGGGGCAATTTTCCATTCACCTTTTGAGTGCCCCTGCTCTCTGAGATTAATAGGTTTTGTTTGCTGGATATTTCTTCATGCCAGGATTGTTCTCTCTCATTGTCTTTGTGTCAAATGCCAGCTCTTCAGATCATCACTTCTTGAATAGATTCAAGGCTGAGGAGCAGCTCATGTAGCACTTCTGACACGGATACGCTTGTAACTGGCTTCAGACTGCTTGATTTTCATGAACACTGGAAGACATCACATCAACAGATCTCCATGGCAAAGGCAAATTCTTCTTTTCTCCATCTCCTGGAGGAAGGATGAGGAGAAGCAGGGTAGAGCTGCTGCATTTGAAGAGTACCTGGTGGCCGAGCATTTGCTGCAAAAACAGCAAAGAAGAGAAATTAATTGCTTGGGATTATGAAGGGCAGGGAAACAGCTGTCTTTGATGGTACATGGGTGTGACAACTGTTGTGAAATGCTCTTCCATTTTACCACAAGGAAATTGGAGCCAGTCCAGAAGCAGTGACTGCACAAGCACTACACTCTCAGCAAAGGATTGCCATTCTCTGCCACCATGGCATGCAAGAAAAAGAGCAGAGAGGGTTGTTTTCCTAATTATTTTCTTTTAAATGTTCCCATTTAAACTTTGAACAGTCAAATTCTTATGTCAAGTCTAACCTTCCTTTATTCTTTTCAAACCTCATTTCACTTGTAAAGGAACAGAATAGGTCAGATGTATTCAAATTATCACTTCTCAACTATTTGAAACTTTAGCCACACCTTCCTCTCTTTTTAATTACTACAGTTGAATAGGTGTTAAAAACACTAGTCTCTGCCCAAATGTCAGTATTTTAAGCAGGATGAACCCTTTTCTCTTCACTACAGAAACATTTGATGTTACAGAGAGAGATTACATCATTTTCTCTTGAATTTGTCTATGAGAGAGTAAACGTTATCCTTGCTACATTGCAGAAAGCAAATTTAAAGGATGCAGCTGAACGCAAATCCAGAGCAAAAGACAACTAGTTTGGACAGAAGGCGCTCGTGTGTGTGGCAGCACACAGCCACCCAGGGAGACCCTGCAAATAACTCAACGTGTAGTGACCCCTGATGAAAACAAATCCCCTCCCTGCCTGTCATTCCACTTTCACTCACCTGCCTTGGGTGAAGTCCTCATTCCACAAATTCCCTCCAGGCCAGATTGAATCTTTAATGAAAATAACAAGAGAGGAAGGAGCAAAACATTTTCCTTTCCTGACTCAGTGCCAGACCTGTCATCTCTGTTGCAGGGGAGGTGTATGGAGGCAGTCAAACTACCCCAGGCATGGATGGCCACCAGCAGAGCTGTGAAAAGGTCCAGGACTGGGTCATGGTGTCTGTAAGTGATTCACGTGGGGAAGCCCTAGCAGAGGTGAACATATGCCCATGAAGGGTATAGAGGCTATTTCAGTGTGGGTGGTGAATGCAGCTGGTGTATACAAATTCTGGTACAGGTGTAACCATAGGATAGGGGCCGTGAAACAGAAACTATAGAATCAGGTTGAGATAATTAGTTTGTAACCAAGGTAATAGGTAATGAAGCTAACTGACCATGGCAAGGTACAATGCTGCTACGTTCCATGTACAGTCCCTACCAAACTGAACAATAGGTTTGGAGATATTAATCTTATGAAGTCGTTACAGACAGGTGCACCCACAGCAAGGGTACTGCGCATGCCTGCAAGAAGAGGGTCACCCAGCGGACACGGGTGCGAGACCACTGACGACCACCAGAGACCCCTTGAGGACCACCGACTCCAATCACTGAGCATGCGTGATGGGGAGGAGAATATGGAAATGGATTCTAAGACATGATTATCATAGGACTGCCTTTTCTGAGAAAAATGATGAATATGTATGTTTTGATCCCACATAACCTGTGTGTTGGTGATCACCTGGCATGCACGTTGGGTGGAGCTATCCCCCGTGCATCCAGTGCTGCAATAAAGAATGCCTTCCTTTTAACACAACATTGGTGTTATGAGGTTTATTCCCGGATTTCGGTGACACAGGCACATAGCAAGAAGTGCTTTAATGAGCTGGTGGCTTTATAAGGTGATGCCCCCATAATATGGGCTTGTGGATGAGAAGTCAGAGAAGTCATATAAGGAGGAGGTCAGGGCTGCAACAGGAGCTGTGGATCAAAACCATCAACAGAGTAGTCATGGGTGCAGCATCTGGTTTGCAAGGAGTCCTGTGATTTAGTTTAGAAAGGTGTTAACAGAGTTCACGGTAAGGTCCAAAATGAGCTAGCGAGGGATGTCTCTACCACACGGAGTTGTCAAGTGGCAGGATGGGAGTGGAATTAGTCAAGATGGCATGGGATGAACTTGACTTCATCAGCCTTGTCTAGCCAGCCTTGCCCTGCGGGAGTGGCAGGTACAGTTACTATAGGGATGTTCTGCAATCAAAGGGCAGGTCTTTTGATTGGGTTTAGTGGCTGTCCAGTGGCTTAGTAGCTGGCAGAGCAGACCTAACTACAGGCTCTCTCCAGTCTATTTGGACCACAAAACCTCATTGCACAACCGTGTGTGCATAATTCACAGCAGGAATGTGACTATGCAGGGTCGATTGGTAGCGGGTAATCCTTTCCCAGCTCTGTTATGCTAGCTGACTCTATCTGAACTTATTTTTAGCCTAAGTCTCTCCCCTTGCCCCATTAAAGTCACTATCTGAGAATCTGTCAATGTATCGGACCTGATAACATCTGTACACAGCAGAGGTATGGAGACACTGTGTAACTTGCCCCAGGCCATGAAGAAAATGTGGAGTACAGCAAGGAACTGCTAGTCTTTAAGCACCAGCTCATCCTGCCTCTCTGCACTAGAGTCTTTCTCCAGTGTGACCAAATATTTTTAGCCAGCTGCCACAAAATGCCTTGAATTCAGGGTACCTTGGTGACATTTTTCAGACCAGGTATGGGCACTGGGTGTAACTTCTGCTGGGTCATAGGAAATACTGTACGTCCTAATCCCTATCCACAGAGATAATGAATATTAGTTAATACTACCAGTAGCAAATACAGCATCATAACAATAATACAAGCAACACTTTAATTTCACTCTGGACATATGTTTGTAATGTTTCCTACCATAAAAATCATACCAAAGCAGTTACTCTAGATCAGAGTTGCTTTACTTTTCCCATCTGTAAGAGGTATCCTCACTGGAAAATTGTATGGTTACGCTCAGTCCATAATGCAACTGCAGCCTTTGGAAAAGTGCAGCTGCTGCCCTTGAAAAAAAGAAACCATCTATTTTATTGTCCAGCTATGTATTATTTAAATAAATGAGCTGCAGTTTGATCCTAGCAGAATAGAAATCTCTTGCATACATGATGGATTAAGTAGTTAAAAGAGACTGTCCTCAATTTTAGGCCTTTTGATAAGTGTGGAAAAGATAGGAGAAGAACAGATAAAACTGCTCAGCCAGCAATGTCAAGAAGCAACTTGCTCGGGCGAGAAAAATAGCCTTGTTTCTTAAATAAATGTTGGGGTTGTGTTTCACCCAGCAAACAGCTCTTAGTACTTTTTCTCAGCACCCAGAGAGTAAATTGACCTTCAGACAGGGCTTGCATAGTTGCGTGATCTGTACCAACTGAGCACACTGCTGACAAAGGGTGCAGATCAGAGCAGGAGGGACCATGTCCTGTTTGTGTTTGTTAGGGGTTTACAGGGCAGGAGGGGAAGCCAGCCTTTCTGTCAAGACACAATCGCAGCACCTGGGAAAACCGTCCTCTTCCTGGTCCTTCCCTGGCCCAGCCCAGGTTCTGACCCGTGGCTGAGTCATTTGTCCGCCCCAGTTCGCCACCTCCTAACCCTTCCCAGAATTTAGAGGGTTGTTTTTGAGGCTGTCTTTCGGTGACCTGAATGGGGAGCACAGTTTTGTGCTGTTGCAAGTGCCGTGCCAGGCACCCATCAAGCAGCAGCGAGTTCCACCGGTTAGCGCCATGTTGCATCTGCAGGGGCTTCCTACCCTGCCCTTTACTGTGTCTGTCCCAGTCACAGCTTCTCCCAGTTGCACCTTCTCTAAACTATCTAAGCCCGCGCCCTCCAGCACTGCATGCAAAAATTCCAGATATATCCACAGAGAGGATATATCTCCAGATAAATCCAGAGGAGAATCACTCAGCGGTCTGTTGTGGACTCCTTCCATAATAAGTACAGAGAAGAAACTGGGAGGAGAAATTGTCCCCTCAGCCTGTAGGGTCTAGACATCAGGTCTCAACTCCCACAGCATGGGAAAGTTCCCTCTTGGTTCCAGCAAGAAACTCCTAAATGCTGTGCTCCAGAAAGTAGACTTCATTGCTGCATAAGACCAATATAGTATAGCACAGGTAAACAGCCTCCATTCATGCTAAAGACTTTTGACACCTCTTTTATTTTCAGGCTTGAATGTGTTCGACCTATCCAGAAGCTGGAAGAGGGTATGTCTCGCCCAATGTCCCTGGGGACTCATTCTGGCTTTGGTGCTGGCTACCATGCTTTGGCCATCTCCGTACAGCTAAACTCCCAGTCTCCAGACAGGGCCATTGTAGCTGAATTGTCTGTTGAGAAAGGTCACTGGATATGGACATGCCTAACTGCCTGGGAATTGTTTCAGAAAGTGGACACAGGGCAGTAGTGTGTCAAGAATCTTCTTAAGGTGCAAGAAGATGAGCCCCTGGACTGAGGAGGTCATGGAGATGGCCACCCATGCAGAAAACAGCCTGGCTAGGAGACGTACATCTGTATGAGCCCCCTTTTCAGTGACTAAGGCTCAGGAGGCTTGCAAAAGCCAGAATAAATCACCCCACGTGTCCCATATCCTCCCTCTGCCAATAACCAGACTTGCCTCATATGAGGAAGGTGGTGGTTCATTCTGGATTTCCCTTCGGGGAAACCCCTTCCCTGCTTCCTACAATTAGCAGCTTGTTAATGCCTTGTGTCCTAAGGATTTATGTACTTTTTTCTTTCACAATAGCAGACAGTGTCATTATCTTCTGACACCCTATTGACTGCATCCAAAACTTGATGCTGGCCCTTGTCCCATGGCTGTGGGTCTCCCAGATGACTCATCTCCACCAGGTAAATGCTTTATTGTTATTTCAGCCTTTGGCTCTGAACACCCTTTGCAGCTCCAATAGTCCCTAGGGTATGAGAGAGGAAAATGGAGCTCTTGGCCAATCATAGAATCATAGAATCATAGAATGGTTTGGGTTGGAAGGGATCTTAAAGGTCATCTAGTTCCAACCCCCTGCTACAGGCAGGGACACCCTCCACTAGACCACGTTGCCCAAAACCTCATCCAACCTGGCCTTGAACACTTCCAGGGAGGGGGCAGCCACAGCCTCTCTGGGCAACCTGTTCCAGTGCCTCACCACTCTCACAGTAAAGAATTTCTTTCTAACATCTAATCTAAATCGACCCTCCTTCAGCTTAAACCCATTACTCCTTGTCCTGTCACTACACTCCCTGATAAACAGTCCCTCACCATCTTTCCTGTAGGCCCCTTCAGGTACTGGTAAGCAGCAATTAGATCTCCCCGGAGCCTTCTCTTCTCCAGGCTGAACAAGCCCAACTCTCTCAGCGTGTCCTCATAGGAGAGGTGCTCCAGCCCTCCGATCAGCTTCGTGGCCTCCTCTGGACTCTCTCCAACAGCTCCATGTCTCTCCTGTACTGGGGACCCCACAGCTGGATGCAGTACTCCAGGTGGGGTCTCACAAGAGCAGAGTAGAGGGGCAGGATCTCCTCCCTCGACCTGCTGGTCATGCTGCTTCTGATGCAGCCCAGGACACGGTTGGCTTTCTGGGCTGCAAGCGCACACTGCCGGCTTATGTTGAGCTTCTCATCAATCAATACCCCCAAGTCCTTCTCCTCAGGGTTGCTTTCAGTCCATTCCCTGCCCAGCCTGTAGTCGTGCTTGGGATTGCGCCAACCCATGTACAGGACTTTGCACTTGGCCTTGTTGAACTTCATGTGGTTTGCATGGGCCCACCTCTCCAGCCTGTCAAGGTCCCTCCCCTTCCAGTCCTCCACCCACTGATGTTCTGACATCACAGCTCCTTGACTTCATGGGTCCAGCCTGTCTTGTCCCTCCCACCCGGGGTCTCTCCCAGGCCCATCTGTACACTCTGCTGATACCAGCCTTGTCTTCTTTTGTTGTATATTGTGAGGAGGCACATGTGATGCAGAGGCCTTCTCCAGAATGTTTTTTACCTTGTTTTTCAGATCTCTTCACATATGTGTTGCTTGGAGGTCTTATTTGAGAGTTTATTTCAGGCAGCTTTGTATGGTACTTTCTCTGCTGCCTTTGCCAAACGCTGCACAGGATGTCCCAGTGCAAGGTGGGAACACTCAAGTTTTTATCCATAAAATAAACTATCTAGAGAAGGCAAACTATATAATTTAGAATCTATAAATATACAGAGGGGCTATAACTGTATAGGAGAGATATTAAAACTATAGAGTCTGCCTTGCACACAGACACCTCCTTGGTATCAGCAAGAGAGGGTCTGAAACAGTTTTTCACATATTTGAATCTTGCGTGGTTGCCACATTCATTACACCAGTAAAAGTGGGCAAAACATGGGGATTGTATCTGTGCCAGAGGTTGCACGAAGATGGTCCTTCATCAGATGTGAACCAAATCTTCTGGATGTGACAAGCTGTAGTGGGTCGACCCTGGCTGAGGGCCAGGTGCCCACCAGAGCCGCTCTATCACTCCCCTCTTTCATTAGACAGGGGAGAAAAGGTACAACGAAAAAAAACTTATGGGTCAAGATAAGGACAGGGAGAGATAATTCTCTAATTATCATCATGAGCAAAACAGACCGAACTTAGAGAGGGAATTCATCTAATTTATTACTAAGCAAAACAGAGTAGAGGAATGAGAAATAAAGCCAAATCTTAAAAACACCTCCCCCCACCCCTCCCATCTTCCCAGGCTCAACTTCACTCCCGGCTTCAACCTCCACCCCCCTCAGCGGCACAGGGGGACGGGGAGTGGGGGTTACGGTCAGTTCATCACACGGTGTTTCTGCCGCTTCTTCATCCTCAGGGGGAGGACTCCTCTCATCGTTCCCCTGCTCCAGCGTGGGGTCCCTCTCACGGGAGACAGTCCTTCACGACCTTCTCCAACACGAGTCTCCTCCACGGGGTGGAGACCTTCAGGAGAAAACTGCTCCAGCATGGGTCCCCCACGGGGTCACAAGTCCTGTCAGCAAACCTGCTCCAGCGTGGGCTCCTCTCTCCACAGATCCACAGGTCCTGCCAGGAGCTTGCTCCAGCGTGGGCTTCCACGGGGTCACAGCCTCCTTCAGGTGCCTCCACCTGCTCCGGCGAGGGGTCCTCCACGGGCTGCAGGTGGAATCTCTACACCCCCTCATCCTTCCTCCATGGGCTGCTGTGGGGTGCTGGACTTATCCAGGCTTGTTGGTGCCGAATACAGGGCTGTTATGACCCAGCAGAAGGGGCCCTGGGGGAGTCCAGCTTGGGCGAGAGCAGGGATTGAGCAACTTGCTTATCTTGCGCTGATAAGCACTGGACCTGAACAGGGGCAGGAGATGAGCAATTTGTTCATCTTAACAAGATGCAGCGCCTGACGGGTCTGCTCCTTAATCAACTAAGTGACGCCTGGGGTGAGGGGGAGCCTTCACAGCTTGACGTTACTTTGGTAAAACTAAACAGACCACCGCTCCTCTGTACTGAACGCCTTTGTTCTCTGCCACGTCCCTCCCCAGCCCCGATCAACTGCACAACAAGCCTTGTTCAGGGCCAATCGACACACAATACCTGACTTAGTCCCACCTCGCCAAAAGTATAAATCTGGCATTTAGAATCCTCTTTTTTGAGGACGAGAACTCCAACTATCCGGATGGGTCGACGGGCCTGGACCTCTCTCCTCCCCAAGCAGGGACGCCTCTTTGGTAAGACTTGCGCCTCCGATTATGTCGGATGTTGCCCCGGGAAAACTATCATTAACAAAAGCGCTGAACTATTAACTTGAGCTCAAAATTGTTGCAGTTAGTGCATTTATCAACGGCAATTCCAAACTTTTATATCTGTCGCTTCAATAAATTACCTATTTTTCTTTTCAACTTTGCGAAACTGTTTCAGTGAAAGTCCTTAGTGGGGCTCTGACAGGCAAACGTTGACTCTGATAAGTGGCTACACACATAACCCTTTAGACATAAACCGTTGACCAAGTCTGGGACTAAGACTGGACCTAGCCGCACCTAGGCTCCTCTCTGAGAAGGAGTTTAGAAAGCAAGGGGGTCCTTTCTGAACCTCGTGACTCAACGGGAGGGCCTCCCTCAGCCACATATCAGACTTGTACCCTTTCACGTGACAGCTGCAGGGGAACAGCCTGCTTCACCATGGTCTTCACCACGGGCTGCAGGGGAATCTTGCTCCAGTGCCTGGAGCACCTCCTTCCCCTCCTTCTGCACTGACCTTGGTGTCTGCAGATGTTCTTACATCTTCTCACTCCTCTCTCTGGCTGCAAAAGCTCTCTCTAACTGTTTTTGTCTTTCTTAAATATATTATCACAGAGGCGCTGATGGGCTCGGCCTTGGCCAGCGGTGGGTCCATCTTGGAGCCGGCTGGCATTGGCTCTCTCAGACACAGGGGAAGCTTCTAGCAGCTTCTCACAGAAGCCACCCCTGTAGCCCCCCCGCTACCAAAACCTTGCCACGCAAAACCAACACACAAGTGGAGAAAGCCACTCTGGCTTCAGCAGGCAGTCCCAGGAAGGGGGAAAGATCAGTTGGTGAAGAAGGGAAATTCCTGTTATAAGGAAGGGAGTAAATGACTCTGGGTATCCTCACGACCTCAACAAAACTTCAGGAAAACTTCCAGGCTCACCCTACCCTTCAGCAGTCCTTGCGCTGTCCTGAGAGCACCTCAGGAGGGCAGGAGTCAGCCCCGTGCCTTTCCCTAGCTCCCCTGCTCTTGTTTTCCTTCATCTTTTCCCCACACTTGCCTCCTCCCCATCTCTCACTGGCTGTATCTCACCTGGGGGTGGAAGTGGGTGTGTGTCCACAGGTGTGCACTCACCTCCACACCCAGAGGGGAAATGCGAGCTCTGATGTTTACTTTCTCCACTCTCCCTGGTCTGCTAGGCAACCCCACAGGATCTTTAAGATAAACACCTCTTCAGCCTTCTAACAGGACCTGTGTCCCAGCCTGTGGGGAATGAATCAAGGAGGAAATTTGAGAAGAAATCTTGAGAATCTGACTGTGGGAGATGAGGACATTCAGGGGATGCCACTATGGCCAGGATGGAGACTAGCAATCCCAGAATTGGATTGGTTGACCAGAAAAACATGGGGACATCCTTTCCACTTCACTCCAATGGTTATTGCCCACCATGATGCTACAGGTACCGAAATGTGCAGTCCTGCCCGCCATCCCAAGGATGATACAGCTATGGGAAAGTATATGAATGGCTGTATGCACCTGTAGCAGGGAAGGTGAGCACTGCTTTTGTCTTGCATGGTAGCTAAAGTGCAGGGTGTCAGGATCTGTAGGTCACAAGCAAGTTCCCCTTAAGGTGTGACTGCTCTTCATGGGTTTTCTTGGGGTATGTGCTCTCCAGAGTGTGTCACAAGTCAGAGCCCCTCAAGTTTTGGAGGTACAGATGCCACCCCTATTCTGCTCTGACATTGCACCTCTTGGCACATATCATCATTACACAGCAATGGCCAAGACTGAACGTTGGTCAGACATGCAATACACCCACCTGCAATTGTTGCTCGGTGCAGAAATACATGACTAAGTGATATAAAGGTAACAAACTCACACTTGATTCAGAAATCAGTATATTTTAGGAGTAATGCAGATAGCATGCACACATATTTTCTTATCTAGTAGCACTACAGCAATACAATAGCAGTAAAGAAGAAGCTATCATACGGCAAAGATCTGCCATCAGCTCCAAGGATGCTGCGTGCCCAAGACACCATCTTGCTCCCAGTTTCAATTCCTGTCATAAGCGGGGTGTTCCAAGACTTCCTGTGATCATGGAAGTCCTCTTTGCTCCTCACAGTCTGTTGTTCAGGAAGGGCCAGAGCACGCTGGCTGCTATCCCTGCTGCCATCCCATAGCTGTACCTCACACTGCCCGCTGCGTTGATGTTGCAGAGGTTGCTGTTGCAGCAGGAGATATTCCTTTTGCCCACGCTGAAGTCCTGATAGAATGATTCGCATGATGAGTCACAGCCCTTGCTGATGATGTTGAAGAGCCCTACGACCCCTGGAATGAAAGCAGGACCATTACTGCAAGGACTCAATGCAAGCCAAGCCAATCAAGCATCATGGAACTGAATAATGAAATACTATTCTTATCTGAGCTCACTTCTTGGAAAAAACCCAAGTGTTTGCAAACAGCTGCATGTTTTACTGTAGCAGGTTGTATTTTTGGGGTGTCGATTTGTCAGCATGGGGGGAAGGGTTTCAATCCTCAAGTGCTTGCTTAAGGCAGTGTATTCCACAGCACAATTCTCAGGGGTTTCTAAAACAGCATCAACTACAGAAACTAAAAAATTAATTAATAATGAAAGTAGCCATTAACACCTCCATTGGGGAGTTTAAGCTACTAACGGATGAGGAGCAAGCATGTGGGGTAATCTTTGCTCGTATCCCATACATCTTTGTTGCCTTTCAACACCCAGGGAAGTTGTGGAAACGTGGCTATCCCCATTTCACAGATGACAGCGTTATCGTTTGATTTGTTTCTGAGAGGCACAGCCTATTTTTCTGTGGCTGGTTGATACTCAGTAACTGCTGGTTACCAACAGATTACAGTCAACATGAGATCTCCTGATCTTGCACAATCTATTCTGGGCACCAAGTGTTTGCATATGAAAATTTAACCTATAGGGCCGGTGGGTTATACAATGTGCTGGCTCTCCTGCATGTGAATGCACGGCCATGGGTTTGCACATTTCCAACAAGGACAATGCTTGCTGGAGGTATTACATTTACTGCCTGACAGAGATGAGTTTGAACATGCAACTGATGGGTTTTGTGCCCCAGGTCTAAGAGCAACTGAGCTGTCACCACAGATCTGGACAGAGCAAACATTTTTTTGCCAGATCTAGAATGGGAGAACTAAATCATAATCTGTTAAAAGAGTTTACCCAGAGACACACAGATGGCTGCGTTCAGAGCTGGCTGTAGATGGGCCTAGGTGAAATTCTATCCTTGAATTCACCTAAAGTCAGCTCTGTCATTGAATGCTCCTCCTAACTTCATGACTAGGTTTCACCAGACTCAGCCCTTCACATTTGAATTCCTGTTCCAAATTTTTCAAAGCCATAAACCTAACTGTTGCCCTTGTAAGCAAATAATTTTTGGTGTTATGAAAGAAAAGTAAACCGAATTTTGTACAGGTGAGAGACATTGATAGGTATTTGCAATGTCAAATGCAGATGCATCCTCCTGAGATTCATTCCAGGCACCGGCACTGTACTGGCCACCTTGCTCAGTTCTTAGCACAATCTATTGGCCAACTGAGGAATTTATGGGCTATAGCATGCACGTGCTAATATGACTTTGTAATCACAGTCTCGTGGCCAGTGTGGGGAGAGGACTTGGTGATGACCACAACCACTACCAAGGGACCAGCTATCAGAAAGGGATAAACATTTTTCTTGTTATTGCTACTCAACATGAAAGTAATCTGAAAGCTTTTTTAACACCTTTTCTCCCCAGATGGCTTTTCTCTTCCTGCTGCACACTGAACTTTGCTGGCCCACTCCAGCTGGTGTATCTAGAGTAGGTGAGGCTGGGTTGGACATCTGAGGCTGGGACCATGCTTGGCTCCAACATCACAACTAAGATATTGCCCACTCCCACTTTGCCTTACTGATCACATCTGTCTTGCACATCTCATTATCCTTGCAGTCCACTTTCGTCTGACAGTTGGAGTTGCTGAGCTGTGACGTGCAGCTGTAACACTGCAAAGAAGAACCTGCAAGAGAAAAAGAGGGGTTATAAGACAAATCTATCTGAAGGTCTCCGGAGAACTGAACTTAGTGCTTACACTGGGAAACAGGACCATTCCTGTGGGTCCTCAAAGGGAGATAGCACCTCTGTTATTGGGAAAACAGGGTTTTTCCTATTTTCAGTGGAGAATAGTACACTTGCTTGAGGTGAGAGTCAAGTTTTGCAGGTACTGAAGTTTTAGAAGTAGTCAGTGCAGTGAGGGAGCAAAAAGAGACCAGCTGGATAGCTGGTTGCATTGACTGGACTCATCAGTCAGTGGGAATTCTGAAATGCTTCTTCCTCTGCATTTGGGATGCCTAACTCAGTTCCTGCCTGGAACATGCTTTTTGTGATATTCCCACCTCCTGAGCTGGGATGAAGGGATGAAGTCCCCAGAAGGACATGTTGATACTATTTGTCTGCCTCTATAGACATTAGTGTTTTACCAGGTGGGCTTGTGATCCTTAGCTGAGGCATTGCCAGAGTTGGATGAAAGAAGGAAAGCCCAGAGGGAAGAAAGGGTGAAGGAAGGATGGAGCAGGCAATTTGCAAGGTCTCTTCCAGCCCATTGTCTCAGTTTGTCTAACTTGTGACACATACTCTCCATCACCCCCTCTTAGAAAGCAAAGGGCAAACACGACTTCTGTCTCCCTCTGAAAACCATGTCACCACGTGTTTCCACCCCCTCATGGACATGCCACTCTATGGGGGACGAAAGTCAGTGCTGTTAACATCTGCTGTGCTGTTATGTGCATCAAGCAAAGGCAGAATAAGCATTGTAGCTTACAAGTGTCTACCCCTGATGAAAAATAGTCTCCAGAGGAGTAAGAGCATGGTGCAATTACCTGTTTCTATTAACTACCTGTGCCTCAGGGCATCACTGGAGCCTCACAGACTTGCAAGTGTGGAATTTAATGTGTATATCTATCTATCTATATATCTGTACTTTAACCCCATGACCACCGGGCTTGTATCATGAGTCCCTCAGGTCAATACCCTAATGCCTAAAATACACTTTTAGGACACAGAAAAGCCCTATGTACAAGCTAGTATTATTCAGCACAGGAGGAAGAAGTGATTTGAGGCACTTGGTTTCCCTTTGTCCAAGCCATTCTGGCATAAATGACTGTTGCAGTCACAGAGGCAAGGAACCAAACCCCAGTTTGTCTGTAGTGCTGCACTCTGCTCTCACATTTATCTGACTTTTAATGCAATGAAAGTCAAATTTCAGAGCACCCTGATGGAAGCTGGCAGACGAGAGGGTCTGGCCAGGACTGTACAAGACCCTTCTCAGGCTGTTCTTTAAGCATCCTTTACTGATTGAGAAACATTTCTCCTCAGATCTGTTTCTTCTGTTCTCTGATAACAGGGAAAAGCTGGTTTAAAGCCATTTTTCCCAGTCAGGCCAAAAAAATGAAAGTGACAGTATCCAAATCCCAACCATCCTGTTTAGAAAATAACAAGACATGGCATTATCTCTTTTTCTCTCCTATTAAAATTCTGGAAATCTGTGTAGCATCAGAGGCCAGTTTTGAAATGAAGAGTCAGAAAGCAAGTTGGGAAAAAATTTACCTTTGCAGAAATGTTGCCATTTTGACAGCCTGGGAAGAAGAAAAATAATCGTCCCACCCTCCTTTAAAAAAACACATGTGCACAAAACTATATGGTCTGGCTGAAATAATTTTGATTTCAATTAAATTCAGTTTTGTATAGGATTTATCTTTCCTGGAAGCAGCTCTACCCAGCATTAGGATCACACCATCAGCAGGGTGGGACTATGCATTTTTTTCCATTCAACACTAAGGACATCCCATCAAAAAGCAAATATCTTCATATGACAACTGTGTCAGCATTTCTTCCCTCACTACCAAACCCCATCACAAGTCTTTTTTCCTAGCTGGAGGGGACATGGAGTAAACTCTTCACGGTGTCTTACCTGAGTCCAAGCACAGGACTGCTCCGACCAGGAGGACAAGTAAAGTCTTCATTTTGAGATATGCTCTCTCGTGCTGAATATGGGTTGTTTCCTCGTGAGGCAGTTTATATACCCTGGGAGGCAGCAATCGGGCATGCCCAGAAGGTTACCCCGTGAAGGCACCTGAGCTAGGCTGCTCGCTGGACCAAGGGAGTGGTTGGTTTGTGGTGGTGATATTTGCTTTGGGTGTCTCTCCTATATGACTGTGACTCTTGGAGATACCAGCAGCTCCTCTTCACTACTATGCCCCCGCCTTTCCTCCTACCCTTGGGCAAAGTGTTCCCAGGAGTGGAAAAAAACCCAAATTCTTTAGAACAAGGCCCGCCTTATGCATTTCCCCAGAGCCAGTGAGGCTGCGGTTGTACCCTGTGAACAAGACTCTCCACCCCCATTGCTATTCTGAGTGGGGCTATTGTGTTTAAATCAAGGACAAAATGTTCTTTTAATAAACACCTCCAACTATTTATCTGCATGTGCGAATGTCTCTGTGACACTCGTGGCATGTGGTGGCAAGGTATTTGGGCAAATTACAGTGCATTTGCCTCTTTCAAGTGTCCAGGTGCTCATATGTCCTTATGCGTGTGTGTTGTCTATAGTCTAGTAAAAAACAATGCCCAATTCAAATTTTTTATGTGTGTTGAAACCAAAGGGACTTTGTAATGGCTTTGTTTGGTATTGTTTTTATCTGCCACATCTGCACTGTGGCATGCTTCTCTTTGTCTGCCAGTCTCTCTGTTTAGTATAGGTTGTGTACGGTTTTGACGCTTGGGCTCACATCAGTGTGTACTGTAAACAATTCAGGGTTGTCAAAGAAATGCGACTTCTCATTATAGATGAGGGTGAGTTCAACCACATTCCAAAATGAAGTGTGAATGTTTGCTTTGATTGGAGACCTCTCCCATCCCTCTCATCCTTCGACCACTTCTCAGGACACACTGGTGTAAAAGAAAACAGCCTTTCTCTTAAATTAAATTTGCCACGGTTTCTCAATTTATTTAAGGTTTTTCTTAAATCTCAGGAATTTAGCCTTTGCGGTAAGAGCCTGCAGGGACTTGCTCTCCGGCAGTTTAGCCTTTAGAACACCAGGCATTTTTTTTCAAATTGAAAGGAAAGTGTGCTTGTGTGTTGGTGCATCGTTGCTCTTGACCAGTCGCTGCACGATGAGTGACAGAGGGTCAGCTGGACTAAGTCTGCTGATGTTAATGACACTGCCCTGATTTACACCAGTGAAGAATCTAGTGCAGAGGATGATTTTGAAAATCCTGTCTCATCTATGGAGATCTTAAGTGCTTCTCCTTGGAATCTTGACTGTTTAAAAATTAAAAAGAAACCCCAACAACCCCACCCTTTCTTTCTGTGTCTATTGACTTTTGCTTCATCATATTCTTGCAGACCATCTCATTTATCGGAATGGATGAGGAGCTGACTGAGAGCTTATGGGCCAGGATTAAAGGGAGGACAGGGACAGAAAACATTACAGTTGCTGTCTGCTATACTGACCACGAAGACCACAAAGATTGAGTGAACCAGGCCCTCTATACACAGATAGGAGCAGCCTCACGTTTACAAGCCCTGGTCCTCATAAGGGACCTCAATCACCCCAATATCTGTTGGAGGGAGAACACAGCAGGGCACAAGCAATGCAGGAGGTTCCTGCAATACGTCGATGATAACTCCCTTCTCCAAGTTACAGAAGAGCCAACAAGGAGAGGTGCCATGCTGGACCTTGTTCTCACCAACAAAGAGCGGCTGGTGGGGAATGTGAAGCTCAAGGGCAGCCGTGGCTGCAGCCTTCAAGAAATGGTGGAGTTCAAGATCCTCAGGGCAGTGAGGACAGTGTACAGCAAGCTCACTACCCTGGACTTCAGAAGAGCAGACTTTGGCCTCTTCAGGGACCTGTTTGGCAGAATACCATGGGACAAAGTCCTGGAGGGAAGAGGGGCCCAAGAAACCTGGTTAGCATTCAAGGGTCACCTCCTCCAAGCTCAGGAGCAATACATCCCAGCAAAGAGAAAGTCAGGCAAAAATGCCAGGAGGCCCACATGTATGAACAAGGAGACCCTGGGCAAACTCAAACACAAAAAGGATGCCTACAGAGGGTGGAAGCAAGGGCAGGTAGCCTGGGAGGAATACAGAGAACTGGTCTGAGCAGCCAGGGATGAGGTTAGGAAACCTAAAGCCCTGAGAGAATTAAATCTGGCCAGGGACATCAAGGGCAAAGAGAAAAGCTTCTATAGATGAGTCAGTGATAAAAGGAGGATGGGGGAAACTGTGGGCCCCCTCTGGAATGATACAGGACATCTGGTTACCTGGCATACGGAGAATGCTGAGGTACTCAATGACTTTTCTGCCTCAGTCTCCACAGGCAAGTGCTCTAGCAACACTGCCCAAGCCTCAGAAAGCAAAGGCAAGGACTGGGCGAATGAAGAACCGCCCACTGTAGGAGAAGATCAGGTTTAAGACCATCTAAGGAAGCTGAAGGTGTACAAGTCCATGGGACCTGATGAGATATAGCTGCGGGTCCTGAGGGAACTGGTGGGTGAAGTTGCTAAGCATGGCAGTCCGGTGAAGTTCCCACAGACTGGAAAAGAGGAAACATAATCCCTTTTTTTAAAAAGGGTAAAAAGGAAGACCTGGAGAACTACAGGCCGGTCAGTCTCACCTCTGTACCCAGCAAGATCATGGAGCAGAACCTCCTGGAAACTCTGCTCAGGCACACGGAAAATAAGGAGGTGATTGGTGACAGCCAACATGGCTTCACTAATGGCAAATCGTGCCTGACAAATTTGGTGGCCTTCTACAATGGGGTTACAGCATTGGTGGACAAGGGAAGAGCAACTGATGTCATCTGCTTGGACTTGTGCAAAACATTTGACACTGCCCTGCATGACATCCTCGTCTCTAAATTGCAGACACATGGATTTGATGGATGTACCACTCAGTGGATAAGGAATTGGCTGTATGGTCGCACTCAAAGAGTTGTGGTCAACAGTTTTTGAGTTGATTTCTCAAATTCCAAAAACTTAGAAATCAATCCAGAGGGGCCATGATAGGGTTGAAGAGGTGGGCCCGTGCGAACCACATGAAGTTCAACCAGGCCAAGTACAAGGTCCTGGACATAGGTTGGGGCAATCTCAAGCACAAATACAGGCTGGATAGGGAATGGATTGAGAGCAGCCTTGAGGAGAAGGACTTGGAGGTCATGGTTGATGAGAACCTCAACATGACCTGGCAATGTGCGCTTTCAGCCCACCAACCGTATGCTGGGCTGCATCAAAAGCAGCATGACCAGCAGGTCAAAGGAGGGGACTCTGCCCCCTCTGCTCCGCTCTGGTGAGCTCCCCCCCTGCAGTACTGTGTCCAGCTCTGGGGTCTCCAGGACAAGAAAGACATGGAGCTGTTGGAGTGAGTCCAGAGGAGGCCACGGAGATGATCTGAGGGCTGAAGCAGCTCTGCTATCGAGGGCTTGTTCAGCCTGGAGAAGAGAAGGCTCTGCAGAGATGTTATAGTAGCCTTCCAGTATTGAAAGGGGGCCTACAGAAAAGGTGGAGAGGGACTTTTTGTCAAGGATTGTAGTGACAGAACAAGGAGGAGCAGTTTTAAACTGGAAGAGGATAGATTTAGATTAGATATTAGGAAGAAATTCTTTACTGTGAATGTGTTAAGACACTGGACCAGGTTTCCCAGAGAAGCTGTGGCTGCCCCTGGCTCCCTGGCAGTGTTCAAGGCCAGGCTGGATGGGGCTTTGGGCAACCTGTTCTAGTGGAGGTTGTCCCTGCCCATGGCAGGGGGGTTGGAACTAGATTATCTTTGAGGTCCCTTCCAACCCAAACCATTCGATGATTCGATGATTTGATGATTTATAGCCAACTTTTATAGAATACCTGGATAAAAAAGTGGCAATATATTCCCAGACTCTGGTGTTCCTTATTCAGAGATATTGAAGGCTATTTTTCTTTTTCCATCCCTTATGATTGTCCTTGTAAGGTTTGGTTCCTTGTGTTAGGGAAGAATAGGGCTAAGGGAAATGCATAATCTTTTCACCCCATCAAATCCACCCAGGCCTTGAATTAAATATTTCTTCCTTCAAGCAACTCATCGATAAGCAAGAGGGAGTGCTCTTTTCATCCTCAGCAGCCTGACTTCCTTTCAGTCAAACTCTCCTAGTTCTATTATTTCTTTTAATTCTTTTTCTAACAGTATCAGGGCTGCCAAAAAAGACTCATGGTGCTGTGAAAGAGATGGACACAGCTAAGAGCCTGTCCATGCCCCAGTCCTGCTTGGCTGCAGCTCGAGGCTGTGTGAGAACCCCGTAATTTCTAAATCCTTACATCAATTGTTGCCTCTCATTGTTTTTGGTTTTTTTTTTCAACATTTGTGTGCAGTTCCTGCTCAACTCCTGAAGATGGCAAACGTGCCCCGTTATAATTATTACACGTACATTAACATGCAGTTGTCCATAGGATTGTGTGTGTACGGTATTTTTTATTTTCCTGATGTTATAATATCCCCAGTTCATCTAACTACATTGAAAAAGAGCATATCTTTTCCCTGGAAACCTAAGGATGTCTACAAATCACTTGGGTTTCGGGGTTTTTTTTTTATATTGTTTTATGTTATCAAAGCAGATTCCTGATAGATACAGGTCTAGAGCTTTCTGTTGGGGAGAGAGGGAAAGAGGGCTTGATGATGTGCTGTGTCCCGGTTCACCTGCCTGGTGTCAGGCTGGGAAAGTGGTGGTGGACTGCGGTGCAGAGCATGGCATCACGGATCACACTGAGGAGCTGGATAACCATGGTAGGCATGAGATGGAAATTTGAGGACAAGAAGGGCAACAAGTAAAATGATGGCTGGGAAATCTGGAGAGAGATAGTGAGTGTCTCCAAAGGCAAAAGAAAGTTCCTCTGATTTCCTGGGCTGTGTCAACTGTTTGGCTAGGTGGTCTGAAGAAGCTGTGGGGAAGCCTGCAAGATGACAAAAATAATGTATTAAGACTTCAATTGCAGACTGCCTTTTTTCGTGGGGATGTATTTTATGACCAGAAGAGAAACCAACCCAAAATCAGAACCCAGCAAAGAGGGAACTAAGATGAAGTTACACACACTCATCCAAGCTTCTGAATGAATTGTAATCCTTGAAATAACCAGATCATCAGGGAATCTTGCAGAGTCTCCAGCCTCTGATCTCAGAGGTGTAATACCTTCTTGAATGCCTTAATTCAAGACAGCATTAACTGCAAGACTTGCTATCCAAGGCTGCCCGGCCCTGAAGAGAGGTCAATGCATTGCTTGCTCAGCATAAGCGTGGCTTGCAGCTCCTTTTCAGAATGTTCTGAAGTACGTGTGTGGAGGATGCGATGGGCTGCAGAGGGAATCTTATTGACTTTTCCACTCCTGGAAGGTGTTTGGTATGTGTGCAGTGAATGAGCTGGTGCTGTCTGCAGTGATGTCTGCAAACCTACTCAGGCTGTGGGGATGTGGAACGTACAATAAGGGATTTTAGTGGCCAATTTTAGGCATCGAAGTGGGAATTTCTAATGGCTACACAACTGTGTTCCTAGGAACACAAGCAGCCTCAGGAGCACTGAACTGTCCCAAATCAGAATGGGTGGGGAATAAATGACACTGAATCACTAGATGGCAGCAAGGCAAATTGCATTACAGGCTTGTCTGTAAGGAGGGAAGCTGAATCCTAAATAAGGCATATGATTGGATGGACAGGAAGACAGATGGATAGATAAGGGAGGAGAAAGGTTTAAAAATGAGTTGATATACAGCTGTCCACAGAGATGGATGGATAGTTAGAGTCGGGCGGAGCTGGAGTAGCTAGTCTTGTGTACCCTTTTCTAACCATGGGTGTGATTACAGGCAGACTTCGCTCCACTTGTGAAAAAAGGCCACAGTATGTCCCCTATCTCAGCCTAAAGTATTTCTTACCAAGATCCCAGCTGTTGTCCATTCTCCTGTGTACATGCCTTGGGATGGACAGGCACGACGCTGGCCCAGTGGCAGGAAACATGATTCCTGCTGCTCCAGGGCTGCCCTCAACTGCCAGCAGAGATAGGATCCAGCTACTACATCTGTAGATGCTTAACACTGTTTCATGTCATGGTCTAGCTCACACTACAAGGATTTACATCTGGGTTTACTGCTCAAGCAAGCTTCAGAGCACTTGGAGGCAAGGCTAGGCTGCCCGAGACATCTTCCAGAGCCCAGCAATGAAGATTGGATATGTTATTAAGAGCAGAACATTGAGCAAAGACAGAAAGGTCTTGGGGTCTCTGTCACTGGGATGCTGAGGGACCTTTGGCATGTGCCTTCCCTTCTTAGAGCCTCTTCTTCCTCTAATGGCAAATAGGGCTCATGACTCCTGCATCACAAGAGAAGTGTTTTGAGATCTGCGGGTGCAAACAAGTACAACCAGCGAGCATTATAAAGGTTTAATAAACAAGGAGCCTGTTTGACCTTGAATATTTCTACAAGGGTCCAGGTGCAGACCCAAACATGCAGCTATTCCCATTTGGGATTTCAGATGTCAGAAGCTAGCCTGACCAGCCTTGGAGAAGACGTTCACCCTCACATCACACACTCTCTTTCAGAGAACCATGAAATCAATGCATTGCTGCAAATTAATCCCACCATGATGTTAATTTTGTCTGTGAAGCAAAATGTAGATGGACAAGATTCTGAGGGCTGTAGGGGTCGGAGATCCCCATACGGTGGTGCTGTTGCTACGTTGCTGGTGCACAGGCCTCTCGGTGTGTGGGAGCAGCCCAGACTGTTTGTTTAAAATCTCAGCAACTTCAGAACATCAAAAATGCATTTGACATTTTTTTGTTATTTTGCTAATTGCTAAGCTCTTTTGGTTGTAAAAGACTCGGAGTGTGGGATCCCTGCCAGCTTCTGCTGGTGATGCCTCGCGCATCTCCAAGTTGTTTGCAGGAAAAAAGGAGTGCATTTTGCTATGCCTACGCTTTGGAGTTGGGGTGAAGTGTGGGGAGAATAGCCTGTGCTATGATCACAAAGCAGTTCTGTGCTTGCTTTGACCTCACAAAACACTTTCTTACCCCTTGCATACCAGGCCTTGCAGTTTCCTGTGGACAGATGTAGCAAAAGGTAGTTTGAAATACAGGCAGAAAACACGACTTTCCTGAGACCACACAACAGGGCAACATCAGACCTCAGACCAGGCCCCTCAAGCACACTAGCTGCTTCCTAGTCCATGTCCTTTTCCTTCCATCAGAAAAATTATTTAATTGCTCTGGCCCCTATAGGAAACCACAGAATATGGATAGGGAAGAATCTAAGATTTCCAGTCCAGCTGCTGCAGGTAGAAAAGGGTAGACCTGATTGCTGGACACACCAAGCCCCATATAGGACCAGGGGGGACAATTACTCCTCATCTGGCAGTGGGTGCACTCAATGCATGGCCACTTGTGGTCCTTCCTTTGTCCTTCTCGCCCTCATTTTGAGGCCAGCACTCTTGGGTGGTACTGCTTATCCCACTTCAACATAGCTTAGGGGAGAAACTTTGTCTCAGGAGCTCAGCTCATGGTCTTACATATGGGGAAAGTATTTTCTTGAGGGAACATATTTGACAGGGCTGTTTTCTGACTTGGTTGTGAATTTGTTGACAAAGTGTTTTCTGGGTTGGAAAATACCATTTTGTTGACAAAGAAATGTTCTGCAGAAATAATAAAGCTATTTTGAGTCCAGGATGGATTTTGCAATCAAACCCAGGTAGAGAGCGCAAGATCAATCTAGACTAGCCAAACTCCGCTGGTTAGGACATGTAATTAAGATGCAGGAGATACAGGATCAGTCCTTTTAAGTCATATTTCCTTTTGCTTGAGCAGATGCTCTATCCACAGATACTGGCATTCAGACTGTACTTGTCTTTGTCCCTCCTCTTAGAACTGTTCTACTTTGTGTTAACTAATTATGAACTAATTGGGCCGGAGAGATGCAGTGTCGTGAAGCAATTTGATTTTGATGAATTGGCAAATTCTTACAAAAACTGTTTCATTAAAAAAGTTTTTTTCCTGGCTGCTTTATCAAATGCTCCAATGCTTAGGACAGCAGAAGATGAGTGGTACAAACCAGGAGAGATAATGGGAATTCTGATTAATATCTGTCATTTCCTCCTGTTTTAACTGTTTGGCTGGAAAATCGATTTGAAAAATCAACCCACAGTTTCTTGGAGTCATTACAAAAAGAGCGGGTTTTTTGCTAAATAAGGTGTATATGAATAGCTCTAAAGAGAGGGTTTTATTCTGGGCTTATATCCTATTTTAAGTACTGGCTAGGAGGCTTTTTGGCAAGCAGCACCAGGGGAATGAAATTGTTTCTAACTCCAAGCGTTACCCTCTTATCCTGACAGCATCTAAGTAGCCAAAGTAATCAATACAGATTAGAAAAAAATTATCATTACTTCATAGTTTCCTTGCTGTATTCTCGAAGTTTTCTTTGGTGTATCCTCAGGTTACCAGTTTTTAATTACCTGTATCATACCCTGATTCAGTGATTCTTTGAGTTTTGTCCCATGTCACCCACTAACAATGAGCTCAGCTGATGCAATTGGGGTGTTGTATCTGGCCATACCACCCAGGCCACTCTCTACGCTCAGGGGAGATCTGGTCAGGGGACCATGGGCTGTTGTCCAACTTACCCTAAAGCTGACACCTGAATTTGGTCAGCCAAATTGTCAACCCCCAGCTCCATTTGTTGGCTAAATCTCTACTGACTACAATAGGAGCTTGGATACTCAGCCCCAAATAAGCCATTACCTTCCAGACAGTCATGTTTTGTCAGATGCTCAACAATAAATGCATACATAAAAGGGGGGGGGGGAAGTGTTCATTTGGTGTGACTCAAAACTATTCCCAGCAGTTACATTTTTGGTTTTGTCACTGGAATGAAATCATCCTTCACACATCCCCAGGCAGGAGTCAGAGATCCCTTCCCTTACTTGACCTTTACAAATTGCACATCCTGCTTCGCCGTAACCTTTTCAGAGGTGCCACAGACCCCAAGCATAGATTTTTTTGTAATCGATACCACAGCCCTGCACTGAGCACACGACTTAACAACTGCCTTCTCAGTCTCTTCAGCAAAAACTGTGATGCCAAAGGATAGAGACCGGAATGTGCCTGCAATTAAAACAGAGATCCAACAGGACCCAGATGGAGGAAACCGATTTACAGACTCTGCAGCCTGGGCACAGCCAAAGGGTGCAGTTTTAATGAAGGAAGTTTTCTGATGAGCAGTAAACTAGTGAAGCTTAGTTTTCCATGTACATGTACCCTCTGTCCTCTAAGGCCCCAGTTCTCCATTTATGTACCATTACTTGCCCTTTGGCTCGCTCCCATAACTCCTTCCTCTTTGGCTGGGCAGAAGGCGTTATGTCCAGGGTATGGATTTTCTGACTGGCCAGCTGGCTAGTGCTTCTAGGAGTGGTTGAGAAGCTGAGATTCCTTCAGTGGGAGCACCCATTTTGGTGCTTCTCCTCTGATTGATTTTCACAAAACCAGAGTGTGTCTGGACCTTTGAGACCTTTCTGCTCACTGAATTTGTTTGAACCTGGGCACGGTGATAGTCAGGCAGATGCATGGGTAGACAGGTGGATGGGTAGAGGGATGGACCAGCAATGCAACTGCATAAGCCATATTTCCATAGAAGAGGTTAAGACTTATGCAACTATAAGAACAGCATCCAGAGATGAACAAAAAAAAAAAGGAAAGGAAAAGAAAAGAAAAAGTATAAAACCACCAAAGAAACTGCCAAAGATTTCAAGAAAATATCAACGATGATACAAAATAGTTGCTGGTCAGGGGATAGATGAAGAGGGAATAGGAAAGTTAATGGGTGCCGTTCCTCCCTTGTGGTCCACAAACCCTGCATGGAAGTAAAAAAGAGTCAGGAGTTCAGTGACAGTCTGTTTCCTCCATTTTGATGGTTCACATTGGATGGACCTTGGCTAATTCTTCTCCACTGCACAAAGCAAGGTTGTACGCTCTCAGGGGCATAGCAGCCTGGTTTGAATTAATTTTCTATTAATTACTGGAATGATTTTAGCATGAATAAGCAATGGCTATTTTTAGCAGTAGGACTGATTAGGCATCAGAGAGAACTACCCGGGGAAGCTGTGGGCCTCCTGCTACTTAGGAAGGGGAGAACGGCTGTCACCAGTCAGACCAAAACGTCCATCTGGCTCATGTGCTGCCTCTGACTTTGGCCCTTAGTGGTTGCACAGGGAAAGATTATAAGAGAAAAAGCCAGAAAAGACTGCTTTCTCCCACATTATCCCCCTAATTTTGGCTACTTGTGGCTTTGTGGCTTCACAAGCAGGAGCTGGCACCCAGACCATTCTGCTTTTTTATGAAATACTTGTCTTTATGGATTTCTCCCACCGATTTCTCAGCTTTTTGTGCATGGGTTTTTTTTGCTGCTGAGATATCCTCTGCAAAACCTTTGCTTATCTTTAGCCTCACATCTACTCTTTCCAAGACTAAATAACCTCAGTACTTTTTCCTTCCTGGCCATATTTTCTAGACCACTGCTGGCTGTTTTAGCTTCCCTTTGGATCAGCTCCAAGAGATGCACCTCACTGAGGTCTTCAGCTGAAGGTTGGAAGCCTTTTTAAAAGAGAGATTTTTGCCAAAGGTGAGATATTGCTCTCAGCGCAGTGTCGGTGGGGTTAACATAAATTCTGCAGGAACTGAGGTGATGTGGTCTGATGTTTTTTTCTGGCCATTCAGTTCTGAAGCCATAGCAACATTTTTAAAAATTCCAAAGACAAAGTAAGAAAGACACATGTGGTTTGGAAAGCAATGCCTATATCTCTCTTAGTATATTAAATATCCTTGTAAATTTGTTTGTTTGTTTTTTTGTTGGTTCTAGGTTTGTTTTTAAATTATTATTTTTGCCACTGAGACCAATGGGCAAGAAATGGCTGTGCAAATCATAGAATCGTGGAACGGTTTGGGTTGGAAGGGACCTTAAAGATCATCTAGTTCCAACCCCCCCTGCTGCGGGCAGGGACAAAATCCTCCAAGTAGGAGGACTGCATCAAAACTATTGGAAACAGTCCCTGGCCCTTACTACCTTCTACCTGTACAGAATTTTTTGAGACAATGGTAGACATTCAGTTGCATTTATTAGACTTGATGCTGTGTGAATTTTGAGTGAAAAAACTGCTCTTCAATATAAAGAATAAATAGCAAGTTACTGGCAAATGATGCTGATGAGGATATGGTAGGACAGATAAAGTTTTGCAGTTATCTAAGTTAAGGTTTTTAGCCTAAGATAATCAAAAAAACAGACATCAAGGGAAGAGGGATCAAAAGAAATGAGGACAGGTGAGAGGGGCAGAAAGAATTAATTTTCCATCTGAACAGTCAGCATCAGCCACAGTACAAAATCAGGTTGGTTTAGATAACCACTCAAGATAAAAATTGGATTAAATTTTTGATAGAGTTTTCCTGGAAACAAGGTTATAAATGAAGCATATGTAGTTACCGTATGTGTAATAATGCAACTTTATGTTAGGGATTGCAGAAGAAAAGATCAGCTGTGTCCTGGCGATGCTGCGATTCCCATGTGTGGGCGACACACAGACTCACACTTCCTTCTACTTCAACACCAGCAGCTTTAACATGATTTAACCCAAAACATATGACCACTGTTAGTGTTTCTTAACATTGTAAAGCCCACAAGAGTTTCAGCAGGAATAGGTTATTCTTTTCGCTATGTTTATAAAATTGTGCTACTTGATGGTTCGGATTATTTGTAGTATTTTTCCATACAGCATTGTGTAGCCTTGTTTTGATTTGTTTGTAATTAATGTTTTCTGTAAGAAACTTTAAAAAATCAGTTATTTATAATTCTCCATTTGTTTTTTCTCAAACCAGCAAAGTATTAGTTGACCTGGACTAAAACCTTTCCAGGGTCAGGAGAAACGATGGTGTTCCAGTACAGGACACAACCCCAGGCATTGTTTAATTTACAAGCACAGAAATAACCAGTGTTTGCTATTGGGAGGTTGCTTTTACAGTGAACTGAGGCTTTTTGGCCATAAGACTATAAATTACAATCCACAAATCGGAGTCACTCAGGCTTCCATGTTGAATCTGGTTGCAGTAGTAGTAGCCAGGCTGTTTGACCAGCTTTGCTTTGTTGCTTATCTGGGAGGAAAGTGTTGCATTTGTGTTTAAGGGCTTTTAAAGCACTTTGCAAATATTAACCCCTTCACACCACTGTGCTCCAGGTGAGGTGAGTATTTGACCCATTTGCAGACAAAGAATGGCAAGAGCAAATGATTTGCTCAACATCCACTAAACAGTGCAGCTTTAAAAAAAAAAAAAAAAAAATCAACCTTCAAAAGACACTGGTTAGGAATAGAGTAAAAGAGTCAGATAGTCTGTTGTGGTTTAACCCCAGGCAGCAACTAAGCAACACACAGCCGCTCACTATGTCCCCTCAGTGGGATGGGAGAGAGAATCGGAAGGGTAAAAGTGAGAAAACTTGTGGGTTGAGATAAAGACAGTTTAATAGGTAAAGCAAAAGCCACATGCAAGCAAAGCAAAACAAGGAATTCATTCCCCACTTCCCATCGGCAGGCAGGTGTTCAGCCATGTCGAGGAAAGCAGGGCTCTGTCATGTATAATGGTGATTTGGGAAGACAAACGCTGTCACTCCAAGTGTCCCTCCCTTCCTTTGTCTTCCCCCAGGCTTAAATGCCAAGCGTGACATCATATGGTATGGAATATCCCTTTGGTCAGTGGGGTCAGCTGTCCCGGCTGTGTCCCCTCCCAACCCCTTATGCACCCCCAGCCCACTCGCCAGTGGGGTGGTGTGAGAAGCAGAAGAGTCCTTGGCTCTGTGTAAGCACTGCTCTGCGGTAACGAAAACATCCCTCTGTTATCAACACTATTTTCAGCACAAATCCAAAATGTAGCCCCATACTAGATACTATAAAAAAAATTAACTCTATCCCACCCCAAACCAGCACATAGTCTCTGAATCAAATGACTCTGCATAGGCAGGCCACCGTTTTAAAGAGAAATCCATGTAAACACGACATAAAGGCATTACTTGTTCCTTTGTCTAGTAGGACTCCATGGGCTGAATGATTGAGCATATCAGGAATATAATCACTGGTGCTTGCGCCAAACTCTGCCTTGCAGCCGCGGTTCGCAAGGTGCAAAATACACAGCGATTACTTTCCCTCTGTGCTGAAATGCAGCCTCCTCAAGGGATGAAACGAGAGGTTTGCTTAACAGTGCATGGCAATGCTGCCTGGCAGCTCAGGGCAGGCAGCGCGAGGCATACCATACCCGTGATGATCATTATGGGATTTAGGGTTGAAGGAGATGTTAGTCTGGCCTGGACCTTGGCCAAGGTGCATGGTTGACTCCCTCCGCAATTATTGCTGGTGGGGAGCCCCACTGTGGTACATCTCGCCTGCAGCTGGCATCTGTGATAAAGGAGCCTCCAGCACTGCTCTGAGATGGTGTCTCAAAGGTGGCTTTCTAATTACCTGGGGATTGCAATTGGCAAAACACTTAAGGATGTACTTAACCTTCAGTGTGTACATAAGTACCATTTGGCTTGGCTGAGGATGCCACTCAAGTGTCTTACTCAATAAACATGCCCTCAAACAAGGGATAGGGACATCCTCCACACCCCTTGACCTTTTATTTCTATTATTTATTCCCACTACTACAGGTATTTCTTGCTTTCCTTGGTCATACTGCCCTGTCATAATATGCTTGTTGCTCCATGTAAAGAGAATTGAGACACCAATTCGGTTTGAAAGCCACTTGCTTTTACATATGTCCCTGCAAATTTCTCTTTTAGTTCCTCCTCTGGCTTTTTTCCTCATCTTTTTTTAACAACTCTGTTTTCAGGCACCTAAACTGTCTGGTAATTACACTGTCTTTGATAAACATTTCTATTAACCACAACTTGTAAATACCTTGCCTGCTCTAACTACATGCAATTTATCATAAAGGCTTGTGAAGCCTTTGCTTTCCCTCTTCTGTGTAGAAGAAAAGGAAATAAGAAGAAAACTCACAGTGTTATTTTAGGTAAGATATTAAGAATGAGACTTACGTTCATAGATTGCCTCCCTCCCTCCCCCCCCCCCCCTTTTTTTAATAAATGAATATGACTGCTTAGAATTCCTTTAGCAGAGTTATATATCGCGCCTCTTGGCTTTATGTATTGTTTTATACATTGTCTTCTGGCAATACATTTTGTCCCTTTTTTTTCCTTTAATTTTTATTTTATTTCCTTGATTCCCTCTTCCATATAACCACGTCAGGTTTATCAAACACCACAGTGGCTTGTAGAAGTGCAGACCCCTGCAAAGGAGTGGCAGACCTGTTTGGCTTCCCTTGGGAACACATGTCCTCGCCCAAACTCCATTCAGGTCAGTCTCCATCTCCAGGAGATGTCCCCCAGCACAAAAGGCAGGAAGCAATTTGAGGGAAACTGAGGAAAACTCTTGTCAAAAAGGAGGAAAAGAAGTGTTGCTTGTCACCTCTTGGTGATGAATACGTTATGGTGTCTTGGGCTAGTGAGCAGGTACCAACGACCACTCTCTTGTCCCTACTGTGACGTCCTGCTCACTTGCATTTATTGACCTCTTCCACTGTGCTCCTGCCATGCAGATGTGTGCTGACATAGCCTGTCCAGGCAGAAAATTACTCCCATGAGGCATGTGGAAATGTGGGATATCCTTTTTAAGTGTCTGAGATACAAACAGTCATCCAAAGTCTTTGCCTCAGCTGTGGCGGGAAGGAGTCATATACCTTCTGAAAACACCTCAGCACAGGAGATGTTAAGGAGCTGCCTGATATCACGAGCATTTAATAGGTACATTAGTATTAACTTTGCACTGGTGAAGTGCAGTTGCTGATTTATATCAGTAACACTCTCCCTACCCCTGGTTCCTAGCTCTGCGAAACCAGCTCCTGTGATTGCTGGTCTCCATCTATTTCAGAGAGACTAATGACTTGCAGTGCTTGAAAGTCCTTGAGATCACATCTGCTGAGAAAGTAGCCTCTGTGAAGCACCTCAGACAGGGCAATTGCTAATGAAGACACTCAGAACCAGTACTCACTTCTGTAAATTTTACTTTATCGCTCCTGGATGTTCACATTTAAGTGAAAGGTGCTGCTTCTTTATTTGAATGATCTCCTGAATTATGTTGTTTGAAAGCATTCATAAATTCAAGAATAGCTAGTGTTTGGGGGTCTTTATTCTTCTCCACCTTATGCTTGTGCAGAACAAAGTGGAACAGATGCTCCATTGTAAGAATAATTCTCTTTTATCCTGGTTTTGCACTGCCCATGTATCAATGTCTTGACAAAGAACAGTCTCAGCCCTCATATCTCCAGATCTTTCTGGCTCTGAAGGGAGCTGAAGACTTCTGTGCTGAGCACAGTGGGGCTCTGAGAAACGAGCCTAGAGCATTATTCCTAAGAGCTGGCTTAGGAGTCATTTATACCTAAATAACTGAGTGCAATTACGACACCTGCTCTGTGCTTTTCCTCCTTCAGCTGGACGCTACATTAGACATTTTCCCTCGATCTTTTTCTGTCCTACTCAAGAAACAGAGCTCATTAAGGTGCCTTCATGCAGGGATGGGAAGTAGGAGATGTTTGAGAGTTTAGATTTTCTTAGGCATCCCTTCTATCCCTCTTCCTCACCAGCCACCCAACTTTCAACTTCTTGGCATTCTCAGCCATGGCTTTTCTTGGTTACATCCATGGATTTGTTACTACTGGCAAAGCGTGTGGCACTTTTTCCTTTTGACCAGCATCTTTCTCGAGGCAGGTTTAGTTTGTTATAAAGTTCATATTGCTCTGTTCAAATGGGAACTTCCTATGTCTGGAAAGCAGAGAACAAGAGGAGATTTCTAAAGATGGATGGATTTCTACCACCAGTCTGGTAACACAACCCTCTGTGTCTCTGCTATCTCTGCTGGTCTGTAAGGATTTCTTCATGGGAGAGACTGGTACAACAGGTCAAATATTTCCCCACTGAAATTGCAGGTTTATATGGCTGGTTTTGCTGTTCCTTTCCCTTTTTATTTCTCTTGACTGTGAACACACTCTGGTTTTCAAGACCCAACTCATTGGCAGAAACTTTTTGCGAATTCACCTCGAATTTGCCAAAATATTTAGAAGAAAGTAAGAAAAGAAACACAATATAGTTTGCATTGTTCCTGTTGGAACCTAAATAAATCTCCCACAAGATCCAGCACGGCTGCAGAGCTTGGGGAACTAGGGATGCCTTGAGCATCTTCTTGGTGATCCTGACAATCCTTTTGAGCAGTACATTGCTCAAAGACAAATTTAAATCTCCTGTCTGATGAAGTTGGTAAGCAACTTTTGCTCACAGCAAGGCTGCAGTTCAGCTGTAGACATTCCTGTTCAAGGCACTCCTTCCACTATAAAATGTGATTGTGTAGTTCCTGGGGATTGCAGTTGACAATACCTGCATTGCACAGCTTTCTCCTGAGTCAACCCATGCTTATTCACTCCTCCTGCTCACCTGGGAAGGAGGATTTTCCATCCTTCATTACCAGCTTTTGATTTTTGTTCAATTTATTTCTGTGCTTTTGTTGATACTATTACTGCTGCATTCTCCTGAAGCACTAGGGAATGGCCTGAGCAGCAGACAAACTCTGGGGCAGGAGATGTCCTATTCCCACTGCTTTAAAATGCATGACTTCAAGAAAGCATTCTCCTTGGGTGAGCTTGGAAGAATTAGAGCCCAGGCACAAACAGGAAGAACTGGTCGGATTTCTCTCACCTTCTCCTGAAATGCAGGGTGTTATTTGCTTCATCAGGATCCTTTGGGGATTTCATTTAAGGGAATTCCTGCTGTTATAAGGATATAGCAGTGTTCAGGCTCTATGTGGAGAATTTGGCCCATAGCATGTGCCAAGTGATTTGTGTTGACTGTCCTGTTGCTCTTCTTCAGCCCCCATGTGGCTTTTCAGGCTGCAGCTGGGAGTACTTGTGTCGTCCCCCCGTCCCCCCCAAATCATAGCTGTGAGCTATAAACCTGTTGGCAGGACTGTAGGCTCTTCAGAGATGGTAGCCAGCACCATCCTTTTCAGGCAGCAGGTATTAATTAAAGGTGGAGTGATGAGTGTGCTCCCTGCCAGACTGCTTTTATAGAGGAGGGAGTGAGCAGAACTGTCTGCATGTCTGTGCATGAAGAACAGGTATGGAGAGCAGTGGCATTCATAGAGTTGAAGGAACTAAGACTGGTGGGATTTTTCTTCTAAACCACTTTACCTTGAGCTGTGCCAGAAAGTTAGGTAGGGGTAGTGAAGCTGTGACATCGGGAAGGTCTTGATGGATTGCACCCAGGTTATCCATCCAAGACCCAGAGAGTCTCAGGGTGATGGTGTAATTTTTCGCCATGTATATATCACAGAATCATAGAATCATAGAATGGTTTGGGTTGGAAGGGACCTCAAAGATCATCTAGGTCCAACCCCCCTGCCATGGGCAGGGACAACCTCCACTAGAACAGGTTGCCCAAAGCCCCATCCAACCTGGCCTTGAACACTGCCAGGGATCCAGGGGCAGCCACAGCCTCTCTGGGAAACCTGTGCCAGTGCCTCAGCACCCTCACGGGGAAGAATTTCTTCCTAATATCTAATCTAAATCTGCCCTCTTTTAGTTTAAACGCATTGCCCCTTGTCCTGTCACCACAGTCCCTGATAAACCATCCCTCACCATCTTTCCTGTAGGCCCCTTCAGGTACTGGAAGGCCACAATTAGATCTCCCCAGAGCCTTCTCTTCTCCAGGCTGAACAACCCCAACTCTCTCAGCCTGTCCTCATAGCAGAGGTGCTCCATCCCTCTGATCATCTCCGTGGCCTCCTCTGGACTCACTCCAACAGCTCCATGTCCTTCTTGTCCTGGGGACCCCAGAGCTGGATGCAGTACTGCAGGTGGGGTCTCACCAGAGCAGAGAAGAGGGGGACAATCCCCTCCCTCGACCTGTTGGTCACTCTGCTTTTGATGCAGCCCAACTTTGGTTGGCTTTCTGGGCTGCAAGTGCACATTGCCGGCTCATGTTGAGCTTCTCATCAACAAACACGCCCAAGTCCTTCTCCTCAGGGCTGCTTTCAATCTGCCCAGCCTGTAGTTGTGCTTGGGATTGCCCTGACCCACGTGCAGGACCTTGCACTTGGCCTTGTTGAATTTCATGCAGTTCGCACAGGCCCACCTCTCCAGCCTGTCAAGGTCCTTCTGGATGGCATCCCTTCTCTCCAGCGTGTCGACCACACCACACAGCTTGGTGTCGTTGGCAAACTTGCTGAGGGTGCACTCAATCCCACTGTCCATGTCACTGACAAAGATGTTAAAGAGTGCTGGTCCCAGTACCGACCCCTGAGGAATGCCACTTGTCACTGATCTCTTTATGCATATAAATAAAATAAGCATGTAATTACTTTCCATCTCATCCACAGTTTTAGGGTTTAATGAATGAACAGACAAAAAATGCAGCACACACATCCCCTGTACTTGGTCCCAGAGATGTAAAGGTCGCTACCTCTTCAACAAATGTGTCTTTTGAGATGCCAAAGGAGTCACCTAATTGTTTTGCACCCTTAGTTCTTGTAGAGGTGCTGATGAGTCTGGAAAATCAACTTGCTTTTGGTCCTGGAGCCCACAGACACAAGGGATGTTGAGCATGTGGATGAGGGTGGCCAGGAAGAGTGAGAAGGTCCTGCAGAGCACTGCTCACCCCATGTGTGCGGTGCTAAGACAGTTGGCTGTGCAGGGGGAGGACAGCCTAAAGGAAGATCTTTCCCCCAAAGGGGATGAGAGCTGTGACCATTGGGAGGAGAAGCTCTGCAAAGGTTGGCATGGCAGCGAAATCCTGTCTCCCTAACCACTCTCAGTTTTCCCCAGCACCAGTTTCACACAAGCAGATGCTTGAGGAATTGATAGGCCTGAGTCTTGCAGGAAAGGCACTTTACAGTGGCTGATCGCACTCCCACAACCATATTTTATTTTCTCTTGAAGCCTCCTTTGGGATTTCTGTGCTCACCACATGCTTTTCTGTGGATTAAAAGTGGTTGCTCCCACGAGGTGGGAGCTCTCTTACTCTCCAACAGGACAGATAAACATTTGAAAAGCACATTTCAGATTGCGCTAATTTTGATTTTTCTTTCATCCTGGCCCCTGAAGTCAGCAGGGGCAGCTGAGATCTCACCAAGCAAAAGAAGAGGTCCAAGGAAACACAAGTGGCAGGAGCTGGGTAGGAACTGGGAGTTCCTACAGTCCCCCACCAGATCCTGAGCAGGAGCTGAGAAAGCTCACTAGTAGATGTCAGAAATTCATAACAGAGATATGAACATTTTTAACTTAAGGTAGAACTTGCTTTTGGCCTAGTGACAACAGCCAAAAGCAGACAACAGCTTTGCACTGAATGTAACTCAGTTTCCACCTGCTCCCTTTCCTTTTGTACTGCTGTAACCTCTGCTCTCTCCCTCTGCATCACAATTATTGCCAATCTGGGGCAATATAAGTGATGCATTTATAGAGGTCAGGCAGGAAGCGGATGGTGTCCAAGAGGGGAGGAGAGCTAGTAAGCAAATTAACACAAAACTGCGGAATTATTGCATTTCCCCCCGATGTAATCAACATGAAAAACAATGCAGAAGAACCCACTGGAGAGAAAGGGGTCTGGGCATTGAATGGAGCAGAAAATCACATCTGCAAACACATCACAGTTTCCTCTCTCTCTCTTCATCTGAAATGATTCACAGAGTGCCTGTTGCAATTGGTAGCTCACAAATTGTGGAGGGTAATGCCAGCTTGCACTGCCTTAGGTGTACGGAGCAGTCGCGTGGAGTGGATCCTGTGGCTGATTGGAGAATCATCCCTCTTGCTTTGCCAGCACGCTGCTTGTAGGTTGGGTGAGCGTAACTCATCTTAGAGAGTCTCCAGGGTAAATCCAGGCAATTCACTTGTTTGAAAGTGTTCCCCTATGAGTGTTTTAGCAGAGCTGCTCTTGCCAATGCTCCTAAAAATGAAAACACTCAATAGAAGTTTTGAAAAAGTGCAAAAGCACGACAAAAGGAGGATCTTAAAACAGGAGTATTTGCAAATCATTGAGGTGGATTATTCACTGTTATTTTTGGTTTGGTTTTTGCTTTCTTTTGTTCGTTGCTTAACCTCTAAGAACGGACAGGTGGAAAACACAGGTTCCAGCCTGCTCAATACCTGCTTCACAGCTGAGCAAAACCTACCAGATATGTATCTTCTTGGGATAAGATGTTTCTGGAGTTCCCAAATATGAAAAAAGAATGTACTAGCTTGAGTTGTAAGGTAGGATCAGACTTGATACACTACTTACTTAAACTGCAAATCTCCTTGAATTCTCCTTCTCCTGGAAGCTGAATGAAATACATGATGGGGATTACCCTAGACTCACCCAAACCCATGGCAGAAAGATTGATAGAACAAGTAAAAAGTGCAAAAAAGAGCCAGTGGGGACATATATATAGGAATCATTCTGGGACACCCTTGGCAGAGCCAGGATATACAGAGCAGAAGAACGAGGATTGAAAAGGGGCAACTATTGGATTTGGTCTAGGATCCCCACTTGTTCTTTGTGACCTCGGCTATACAAATGACCTGTCTGAAAAATGTGCTGATAGGCATATTAATTATCATAGAATCATAGAATGGTTTGGGTTGGAAGGGACCTTAATGATCATCTAGTTCCAATGCCCTGCTATCGGCAGGGACACCCTCCACTAGCCCAGGTTGCCCAAAGCCCCATCCAACCTGGCCTTGAACACTTCCAGGGATCCAGGGGCATCCACAACCTTTCTGGGCAACCTGTTCCAGTGCCTCACCACCTTAACAGTAAAGAATTTCTTTCTAACATCTAATCTAAATCGACCCTCCTTCAGCTTTAACCCATTACCCCTTGTCCTGTCACTACACTCCCTGATAAACAGTCCCTCACCATTGTTCCTGTAGGCCCCTTCAGGTAATGGAAGGCCGCAATTAGATCTCCCTGGAGCCTTCTCTTCCCCAGGCTGAACAACCCCAACTCTCTCAGCCTGTCCTCACAGGAGGGGTGCTCCAGCCCTCTGATCAGCTTCGTGGCCTCCTCTGGACTCTCTCCAACAGCTCCATGTCCTTCTTGTCCTGGGGACCCCAGAGCTGGATGCAGTACTGCAGGGGGGGTCTCACCAGAGCGGAGGAGAGGGGCAGAATCCCCTCCCTTGACCTGCTGGTCACTGGGCTACTGCACAGGGTGAGGTAATCACAGTTGGCCTTATTTAGCATTCCTCAGTAGCTTATCCCAAAGCATTTTAGTGAGGAGGCAAGGCTCACAAGGGGAAGGGATATTGTTTATGAGACCAACAGATGCAGCTGGAGAACACTGTTGAGCTCTCAGGCACAGAAGACCCTCATCAGATCTGAAATGGAAGCAGCAGGCTTGAACATAAGTACAGCTGAGAGCAAAATTGCTCTAAGTTATCTTCATGGTGTTAATTGGTGAGATAATTTGAGAGGAAAGGCATCTTGCACTTGTGGAGCAAGCAGGTGTGTTGGTAGGGCTGGTAAGTGATAAGGTCATTACTCTGCAGGGCAGGGAGACAGAAGAGAAACAAATCTAGTGTTATTATTCTCCATTATATACACTGGGAAATTGAGGAACAGAGCAGCACAAAATTTGCCTAAGGTCGCCCCACTGGCAGTAACAGATCTGAGAATGAAACTGAGTCTCTGTTCATGGATCCTGGGATTTCTCTGCTATAATTGTTGCACAGTCACCATCAGTGTGAGTAAGGGGACAGAAAATGAGTTCTTAGCAAGCGATGTTGGTCATATAGGAGAGGACTCTCAGGAGCTGCAGCAGGGAATGTTGTCTACTACAGCTCCTTTGGTCTGGTGCTTCTGGAGTGAGACCAATTTCCTAACTCACACTAACCTAAGAATGGTTGGACATTTCCTGAGCTGGGGATGAGGGTCTGAATCTGGGAGTCCTTTTAATATTCGTTATTCAATGTAATGTTCTCTCCTTCACATTCAGGATTCTGCCCAGTGCCCTAATCTCCTAGTGTGACCAACTTCCCCTGCACAAGAGATCCTGCTGTACCTTCCTTACTGGGGGTATGATAACATAATACTGCAGAGCATGACCCAAAGACTGGAGGGCAGCTCCAACCATGCTCACAGAGCGATGAGCATGGAAATGTTAACCATCATGATATGGTGCCATACTGCAGATAATAATTGCTCCCTCTAACATCTATGGAGGAGATAAGAAGTAGGGCCATACTGGTTCCAGTTCTAGGGTTACCTTGACTGGCATTTGCTCAGGTATCTGTGCTTCACTGTATGGTAGAAATGTGTCTTTTCATCCTTTCCAAACTTTTATCCACATGACTGTTTCATGAAGAAATTTTCCTTGTTAGCCCAGTGCACTGTCTACCTTCCTCATCTTCAGTGTACTTCAGGCATGAAGTCCACCAGAATTGAATGAGGGAGCATCTCCATGCTAGCCCAGTGGGAGCAAGCACCGTTTCTCCAAGATGAGAAGCCAAGCAGCTAATAGTGAGGGAGAAAGAATTTCTTTCTTGTCCTCTACTCAGGGAGCTTAGGGTGGAGTTGTGGGTATGCTCACTGGGGACTTTGCTTTGCAGCTGTCCTTTCATACCCCTCTTCATAAGCTTTCATCACAAGTCAGTCCTGATTTAGCTTTTACAGAGAAATCTGCTGCCAGTCGAAGACTTAATTGCACTAGAGGCCTTCAACAACCTGTGCATTAATGAGCCAGAATTCAGATATTCATGACTTAATGAAAAACGCAGTAGAAGGGCTGGTCATGGGCTTCAGGCAATTCTGCGTTAAATGGAGGAAGCATTTGCTCTTGGTTAGGACATGAATACAGGGAGGATAGAGGAGAGTGGCTTGTCACCATCTGTCAGTTCAACCTGGAGCACAGCCAGGAGAGCCAGGCAGTTAATTAGAAATAAGAGCTGCTTCCTTTCACAGACATATATATATGTTTATATATAGGCATGTGTGTATATTGCCATTAGTGAAAGTATCTCTTTCCTTTCTAATTAGATGAGCCAGCCAAAATTTTGTTGGATGATATTAGCTCTGGAGAACTTGCTCAGCCACATCAATCTGCCTCTGCTCTTCAGGCGCTCCAGGACAAATGTAGGGAAACACAGCCCTACAGCAAGAGATGATATAACACCCAGGTAGCTTGTTCTTTTTGAATGGTCTTCAAGAGAATGGCATTCTCAAGGACAAGAGAATGACCTTCTAGTGGAAGGCATCCTGTCCATGGCAGGGGGGTTGGAACTAGATGATCTTTAAGGTCCCTTGCAACCCAAACCTTTCTATGATTCTATGATGTTAGACCAAGAGAGGAAAGACGTCATCTGTGTAACTTAATTCGTTCTTCCCACTGGCATCAACATCAGATAGTCGTCTTCTGATTTGTTCAATAAGCACTGATTGCAAATGTGCCTTGCTAGCGGATATCATCTCCTTCTCCCAGATTTCCATATTGTATCTAGCTAGCCACCTGGGGTAGCCAGTCCTGGAAGGAAAGGAGCTCCTTCTCAGGCCATCAGGATCCAGATGATGAATACAGAAAAGCTTCAAAACTTCAAATAACCAGTGGTCTGGCAGGACTGGCCATGGTCTGTAGACCTAGGGCAAGCTTTCAGTTGTCCTATGAACAAAATATGCTTGTCCACAAACAGTGGGTCCTGACAGAAATCCTCTTTGTGGGTTTTGTATCAAGGATTTACAGGGTTGTAATTTCTACCTCTCTGTACAGCTTTGTGTGATAAAACAGAACATGTATCTGCCCAGAAATCACTTAATTTTGTGGTCTGACACTACTAGTTAAAAGCAGAGATGAAGGTAGATTTCCTTTTAAGCTGTGAGGAGATACACATGCTCTTAAAGCTCTTGTCTCCAGCTGAGATGGAGACATCTGCACACCAGTGTGTAGTATCAGCAGAGATGTAAATGTGTGTCCTACCAGGACTCCAGCATCTGTGGTAGATGTGCACAGGTTCCCCTGGAACCTGCACTGAATCAGTTGGTGTCCTGCAGAAGTCTTGGCTGCCTTGGGTAATCTCAGGTTGCACAAGATTCCAGAAAAGCATCTTTTTTAGCAAAAAAAGTCTTTGGTTCCTTCAACGAAACTCAGTTCTGCTTAGTCGTAGGAACACCTCTGAGAAGAGAGAAGGCAGCAGCTGCTCTCAGAAGATTTCTTTTTGTTCCCGCTGAATGACCTCATCTTTTCTTTCTCACTGACTTCAACCAAACATTGGAGAGCAAATCTTTTCTTTCTCACCCTGCACTTGACCATATCCTTATGTCCCTAGGTTTGTGATCCTCCTCCCAACTCCTCGTTGTTGCTTTGCTCTTTCTCCTCTTTACAATGATTTCCCTTCTGCACAGAGAACCTTCTAGTGCACCTCTCCCAGCAGGTTTCCAGGTGCATCCTTGTCAGGAAAACTCCTTTTTTTTTTTTTTCTTTTTTTTCCCTAAATGACTCCCAGAAGAAATGCTACATGAAGAAGTGTTTATAGTGAGAAGGAGGAAAGAGTATATGTGGAACTGGTTTGCAGGGACACTCTGCAAGGCCTCTTTGTGGACTGTGAAGTCTAAAGAGTCTATTTTTTCTAGCAAGAAGATGAAGCCCCAGACAGATGTTTAACATTCAACTGAAGCAAGTCTCCATCCCTCTGCTTCTAGCAGACTTCAGTGTGTGCACATAGATAAGAGATGAGCTACGGTTCACAGCTCACTTGTGGAATGACTCATCCCTTTAATTACATCCCTTTAATTACAAATTAGCCTCCTTGACCTTTTCTTCTTGCTTTCTCCTGAGTGCCACAGCACAGTCTGATCTCTGGGCTGCCAAGAGCAGAAGTAAGCGATGTCTCTTGGTGGAAACGCTGTTTGAGCTGTGGCCACACAGTCACCTCCCTTAATCCCATGAGTTACACCAAAGAAACCCCTTTTTGAAAAGGTCTTTGTGACTTAGGGCTGAAAAATGCAAACACAAAGCCACCGCCTCAACCTGCAGAAGGAAGAAAAAAAGTCTAGCAAATGAAGATACTTAGATTTGAGCATAAAACTTCTAAAGACTGGGAAGGTTGGAGACCTAGCATTGGCTTTCCTGGATTGATTTGCTGTTATGTTCTCTTATGAGGTCCTTGAAACTCTATTGAAAGCAGTGATGTTACTCTGACACATAGCTGGAATAACGTAAGGCTTATTCAGAATGAATATTCCAGCAGAAATGCTTCTTGACAAGAGCAGACATGGAGACAGGGAGACTTCCAGAAGAGGATGGGTAAACCGTTTTAAAAAATGTCAGTTCCTTGGCAGAAATGAATATGGGAATTGAGATTACCTGTGAATTTCCTTTCCTTTGGAACGTCAACGTCTTCAGGAACAGAAGTTCCAAAAAAAGAGAAAATATTATTTGAAGCTATTTGCTTTTATTCATCAGTGAATTTTTGAAATTTTTCTACCCTGCTAGTGTTTGGAATAACACCAGATTCGCCCACTCTGTGCTGACATTTAACTCATCCCATTATATGTATTACGCCACCACTCCAGCTTTATCTAGGATATAATGTAAGGAACATATACACAGATTTAGAAAAATACAGATTCGTATATGCTTATTTATAACACTACATATATTTATAATTATCTTCATTGTGAAGAAAGTTAAGCACACAGTAGAACAACAATGGCCTCTTCAGCTATATAAAAATGCCATGAAAAGCTCTTTCCTCCTCAGTGAAAAATTTCCTTAACTGCTCAGGGAAAGTTGCATTCTTTAAAAAAAAAAAAAAAAAAAGCTGAAAAATGGAAATGTTTTGTTTGTAGTGATTTATTCTAGTTTAAACTTACTTTTTCTTTAATTTTAAAAAGTATACTTGAGAAGGTGCAAGGTTTTCTATAATGTTGAATGATACACAGTGGCCAGGACATGACTTAATTTTAATTAGGCTTTTTGATTTGGCCCCCAGATTTGAAAACTGAATTATTTTTCTAAATTCCCTTGGAAAACCAAAAGCACTACTTGTTTTCAAAGCTCAAATGGCTCATCGGTATCACTTGCTTGAAAGCGGGACTTAGTGTCCCAGTGTGTTGGTTTTGCGTGGCAAGGTTTTGGTAGCGGGGGGGGCTACAAGGGTGGCTTCTGTGAGAAGCTGCTAGAAGCTTCCCCTGTGTCTGACGGAGCCAATGCCAGCCGGCTCCAAGACAGACCCGCCGCTGGCCAAGGCCAAGCCAATCAGCGCCTCTGTGATAACATAGTTAAGAAAGAGAAAAAACAGTTAGAGAGAGCTTTTGCAGCCAGAGAGAGGAGTGAGAAGATGTAAGAACATCTGCAGACACCAAGGTCAGTGCAGAAGGAGGGGGAGGAGGTGCTCCAGGCGCCGGAGCAAGATTCCCCTGCAGCCCGTGGTGAAGACCATGGTGAGGCAGGCTGTCCCCCTGCAGCCCATGGAGGAAGGATGAGGGGGTGTAGAGATTCCCCCTGCAGCCTGTGGAGGACCCCACGCTGGAGCAGGTGGAGACACCTGAAGGAGGCTGTGACCCCATGGGAAGCCCACGCTGGAGCAAGCTCCTGGCAGGACCTGTGGATCCGTGGAGAGAGGAGCCCACGCCAGAGCAGGTTTGCTGACAGGACTTGTGACCCCGTGGGGGACCCACGCTGGAGCAGTTTGCTCCTGAAGGTCTGCACCCCATGGAAGAGACCCATGCTGGAGCAGTTCATGAAGGACTGTAGCCCGTGGGAAGGACTCACGTTGGAGAAGTTCGTGAAGGACTGTCTCCTGTGAGAGGGACCCCACGCTGGAGCAGGGGAATGATGAGAGGAGTCCTCCCCCTGAGGATGAAGAAGCGGCAGAAACACCGCATGATGAACTGACCGTAACCCCCACTCCCCGTCCCCCTGTGCCGCTGAGGGGGGCGGAGGTTGAAGCCGGGAGTGAAGTTGAGCCTGGGAAGATGGGAGGGGTGGGGGGAGGTGTTTTTAAGATTTGGTTTTATTTCTCATTCCTCTACTCTTTTTTGCTTAGTAATAAATTAGATGAATTCCCTCTCTAAGTTCGGTCTGTTTTGCTCGTGATGATAATTAGAGAATGATCTCTCCCTGTCCTTATCTCGACCGTTTTTTTGTTGTGCTTTTTCTCCCCTGTCTAGTGAATGAGGGCAGTGATAGAGCAGCTCTGGTGGGCACCTGGCCCTCAGCCAGGGTCAACCCACCACACCCACGCAGGATAAAGTCCCAGTTTCGTGGTCACTCCCAGTGGAGGGAGACCTGGTCCCCTCCTCAACTTGCCTATGCTTTGACACATGGGGATGGGAAGGGTAGCAATGCTCGTGTAGAGACGAACTGATGTATTTGCTCCTCAGATGCTCTTTCAACATCCAAGCTCTGGTGTCTAAGCCCAAAGCTGCAACGCAGCAGGGAGGTGAGACTTGTGGGCTGACTTGGGTAAACAGACCCAGTCATCCCTGAGCTCGTGGTGGTGATGGGCTGGCATCGCCCTCCCAGCGTGGGAGCTGTGTGGAGTACCATATGGAAACAGCTGGAGTAAGGAGGGATCATAACGAGATAACAAGATGAAAGACTATTTGGAAGGAGTTTCTTTGGGAGGAAAAACAAAAGATGAAGGTGGATGAGAAGTTGGGGTGAGAGACATGGCCAAAGGGATAAGTGGGAGATGGTTTCAGAGGTTCACACCACATTACTGCAGATTTTCCCATGATGAGAGCTGAGTGAGATGAACAAATTCCCATGGGCTTTCTTTCTGTTCTGCAAATCACCCCGTTCTGCTGTTTGCAAATGTCCTCACCGTCAGGGTGAATGAGGGACTGAGGTGTGGTTGGCTATGCAACTGAAACCATCCACGCTAAGTGCCAACCAGATGGGAAATAACTCAGTGTTTAGCAGGAAGCAAGTGGGAAATTCCACCTTACCTAAGGGGCTTTTTGCCAGCCTTCAGAGAGGTCCTCATGACCTACTTTCCTTAGGATTTTCACTGGAACTATTCAAAGGACTTCATATACATGTCTTGATTTGCAAGTTGAAAAGAAAAGAACAGGAACCTTGCTTTCTTTCTTACCGCACATTGCATAAAGCTTTAATAGCGAGTAATAGCTTACATGGGTTTGATTTTATTACACTTAAATGGGTAATTCTCATGTCTCCAACTGTGCCCAAGAGGACCGAAGAGAACAGAAGTGACTGTGCTACAGTACAAATGAGTCTTTGAATTCCTCTTAGATTCCCATGGCCTGGATTGTATTTAATAAGTCATGCACAGTAAATACAACCAAGAGACGTGAGGAGATTCATTAATACTTGCAAGGCACTCAGGTGCCACCTTTGTGAATACCAGAGGAGAACACTGCAGACAGAGTATGGGAAAAAAATGCCCTGCTTATGTCTCTGCCCCTCCCCTTGCTCATTAGAGAAGAATGTTCCCTACCACTCAAGATCCCCAGACATAGCTAATGAACCAAAGCAAGCCATTTCTATTTTTATTGCTGCTTGCTTGTGAGAGGGAGACATAAGGTTACATCTGAAAGTCGACATCCCTAGTCCTGTCTTTCATGATGGTTTGTACCATTGCAACGGTTGTTGGCTGCAGGGCAGAGATTTCTTATGGCATACCTCAAGCCTTGCCATGATGGACAAGCCAAAGAGCAGTGCAGTGGGAACACTTTGGTTAGGCAACATGGGGACTGTTCAGCTGGCCATTTGGCCAAGAGACGTGACTGTGCCAGTTTGGTGGCAGAGACAGCCTGGAACTCTCATGTCCCATAGCTATCCTGGAGCTATTTTCACTCTACTCCTCCCTTTCTAGGTCATGCAGAGTATGGACACCTCTGAAGTGAATGTCTCCAATGCTGTCCCCATCTTGCTGCATCATATTTCAATGTCTTGTTAATATTCTCATACTTCATCCAAATTCTACCACTGCTTCTTAATCTGTCCTCATAAAATTCAAGGCCTTGCACAATCTCTTCTGACAGTGAAGGCAACCTTCTCCTCCCTTTCACTGGGGTTTCTCCAAAATCCAGCTCCATACACCTTCATGGAATAAATAGCTACCTGCAGAGCCCCTACAGCCTGTGAAAAAAAAATCCAAATAACCTACCTCAGATGACCCCAGTTTCTTATTGTGCCTTAGACAAAGATATGGAAGTTTTCTAGGATGCTCAGTAGCATCAACTGGCCTGAGCTGGGGAGCTGGCTTGATGGGACAGGGTCTTGACCTTCACATGGATGATTTGCACAGCTCCACTCTAATGAAGCTGTTACAGTTACTTAAGGTCAAATATTGGCGCCTTTGTAGTCTGTTTAGCAATGCAAAGAAGGAATTACACTGTCTCCTTTAACACTTCTAAATGGTTAATATGTCACTGCTGACAATTGAATAAATTGTTAACTAATATGCAAATCCGCAGGTCTCCTAGAACGGTCTGAAAAATCTCATCTCAAGGTGTTTGTAATGCGTGATGTGCACTTTAATGTTTGCAACACATTTCATACCAGTAATCATCTGTTCGCCCTTTATAAACAGAACTGCTGTTAAACCATGACCCATTTCACGCTGGCTTTGTCTACAACAGTAAATTAAAAAATGTCAGGGAATGTTGCTAGGTGATGGAAATTTTTTTTTTTTATCCCATTGGACTGCTAGCATCCTCTTGGGCCAACTAGCACAGTCCTCGACAGCTCCTGAGCATGAGCGAGGACTCACCCAGGGTCAGGGACTGAACGCATTTGCAGTTTGGAAGTGGCCACTTTCTTTTGGAGGGTAAGAGAGTAATAGTATAGGTGTGACTTCTTCCATGCCTGGTGGTCTCAGTGCCAGAAAATATTCCTTAATTGAAAAATACCGGTGTAGCCATTGACTGTTAACCAACAGCTAGATGGAGGGAATTGGGGTAATGAGTAAAAGACCTGGATCAGATTCAGAGTTGTGGCCAAGATGTCAAGCGTCCTGTTGTTTCAATGGTGACCCCTGCTTGGCCATCAATCAGCATTTTTCATGGGTTATATCATTTCTCATCCTTTCTCCTTCACGTTGAGTTCTCTGACCAGGAGATGTCAGCTGCCCAGAGCACTCTTATTGACTATATGCAACATTTCCTGATCCTATTACTTCTGCTCTTCTCACAGGGATTCCTGGAGCTTTAAGCTTTTAAATAGGATATATCTCCAGCTGAAAATCCATGTAGCTCCTGGGGCAAAGAACAGAGTGCCTTGTTTACTATTATTGATACTTTTGAGCCTTAGGGTGACAAGGATAGAAAGACAACTTTCGGGGGGGAGAAAAAAAAAAAAGAAAGAAAAAATGATGAGTCCCATACAAAGGCCTGTGAACAAAAATCCATCTCTAACAGATATTCTTTCCTCCCTTGTCCTTCTGCATTTCCCTTTCTCACATGTAGCAAATGTTCCCATGTGTCCTGCACCCGTGCTGGGTGGTGCTTCAGGGAGATGAAATTGCTTCGTTAGTGTCACTAACACCCTAGTTCTCAAAACAATGAGAGATTTGCACTTATTGAGATTGGAAAACTGCATTGGGGTTTTAATTTCCTATTTTTCTCCTGGTTAATGGAAATTTGGACACTCCAATCCCTCAGAGACTTCTGAGGTTCGTCCTTCAGTATTTTGTATGTCTCAGCAGTGTATTTGGGGCCTTCTAAACAAGCGGTAAATCAGCACCATCCCCAAAGCACTGGCAACAGCTGAAGGAGATACAGCAAGGCTGCAATGTATTTATCGTTCTAATTTAAATCTCGCCAGTCTATATCAGTTTTACCTCCTGACACGATCCTTTGCAGCATCTCCAGGATTACACAAGCCAATTGAAGATGTGCTACGGGTTCAACATATCACCTCACGTCCATCACACAGTCCATCCTTGCTATTTGGAGTCAGCACTGCTACTTTTCCCTTAATACCTTGCCTCTCCTACAAGGCTCTGGTCCAAGACTCTCTAAAGTACCGCTTGCCAGAGCCGTAGTTCTGTAGATGTTGCAAGACACACAGGAAACTGAATCACAGTTACGTGACAAGAGATGGCCTGCTTAGCCTAAAGTTATTTTTATAGACAGGGAATATGTACAAATGAAGGATGAAGTCAGTTTTCACGTTTGCCAGCAGTTTGTTGCCTGGGATCATTTTAGCACTTGCATCCTTGGTATATTCTATGTGGTTTCTATTTTAGTCTTGGAGGTAGCAGTTCTATTTATTTTATTAGGTGAAGTTATTCAAAAGCGTGGAAACTGCAGATCCAACAGCATGTACATAAAACTGGGCATTCCTGGAGGGCTGCAGATCTCAATTCATAGCACTTGCAGTGCGTCATTGAAAGGAGTGTCTCTTCCTGTATTTCTCAGCTGCTAGAATTGTGAGAGTATAAATAAGCAGTGAAAAAGCATCTCATTGCTATTAATAATAAGAATATGGAAAGTGTGTCACTAAGTTTTGACTGTGAGAGCTGCAGCCACCAAAACGTGACCCTTACTGCTGTCAAATATTGTCTTAAAATGGATGTAGTTCCTCTGCTCTCTCCTGATTGCCAATTTTTAATGTTGACCAGAGCCCCTGCAAACCTGGATATTTCATCCAAAGCTTTGATGATATTTTACAAAAGATATTAATGATTACAACCCAGTGTGCTGGTCAGACCTAGGAAATATCTCTGTCAGACCCTGATCTCATTTGGAGTCATTGAATACTGTGAAATTACAAATAATGAATCATACTCCATCCCAGAAGGACACATTACATTGATGGATGATGTGATCCCATCCCATTTTGGACCAAACCGTAAAAATTTTATCTACTTTTACTTAGGGTCTCGCTGAAGTAGTTCTGTTAAAAAATTAGGTTATCAGTGGTTAATAATTTTTAATTTCAGTCTCATTTTGATTAAAGATAGAAAAGACAGGTTGGAACTGTGTAGACTTCATCTGGTTTGGAAACTGAGGTTTGTGTGGCTTTAGAATATGATTCAGTGTTTGCAAGTCTATCTAGAGACCCATGAGGCTCACTATGAGCATGCCTGAAGTCTCCGTGGCTATTATTGGGGTTTTTATCTCACAAATCAGCTTGATGGTGCAACATTCCCTTCATCTCACTGAGCATAAGTGGGAAGAAGAGACTTGTTGAGGATTAGAAATGGTCTGGTAAGGAAACCACTTTTCCTGAGATCCTAGTCAGCAACCACTTTTGGTAGAGGTCAAAGACTGATGGCCTATGGGATTGCATCTGGGAGAAGTGGCATCTGGTGAGGATCTCTGGCTTTCCCAGGGGCAAGATTTGACTGATGAGTTGATGGCTGGCATCTTACCCCTGTGCCAACTAATCAACAAGTTCCTTTGAGAGACAGTTTCTCCTGACAACTGCTGATTCTCTACTTACATGCCCCACTTCTATTTTAGAAATGAAAAATTGAGTCTAGGTCCCTACAAATAACATTTAACCCGTCTCAACATTAGATTTTTCTCCTGCTTTACCTGCATTGATTTTTTCCTTCCAACTGTTCTGGCTTTTGCAGGACTCAAACCAGACCTGGTAGCTATAGATAGAGCCACATATTAAAATAGTTTTGTCTGCTTGTTTTGTCCCTTGAGAGCTGTTGAGATTTGAGAGCTTAATTTGAGCTCTGGGTCAAGCATGAGCACAACCCAAGAGAATGGGGAGAAGGCACTGGGGCAGTGGAAGGTATGACAGCTCTCTTCCTTGCCGAAACAAGCAGTCACTAAGTTCGCAAAAACATTTTGGCCTAAAGGATGCACTGTTTCCCACTGAAAAGAAGGTGCTGGAAGATAATGATGGTCTCTACCTAAAGATAATTAACCTGCAGATGGAAACATCTATTCACATGTACTCTCTTTATCCATTCATTCTTTTTATAAAGCCCAATCAAGTCAACAAAGAAATTCTGATGCTTTCCAGGCACAAAGTCCTCTGTGACATCCCTGTGGTGTCTGGCAAATTCTCCTTGCACCATGGTGCTAAGCTCAACACTGACGTGGCTAACGAGGAGCAATAGCGACCACCGCTTAGTGCCGTGAAGATATTTGCTGCACTCTTATCTATTTGGAGAAGGAAACAAAAGGCTGATTGATTTTTTTCTTCTGGTTCTCCATGTATAGAGTCTCCCTGAAGTACCACAGCAATAAATTTGTTACCTGTTTCTCTAATGATGTTGGCTAAATATTTTAATGCAGTTGTGTTTAATCACTATTTTGTGCTTACAATAAAAACTGCAATTATCCTCAGGGATGATAACCACTTGGTGAACCGTGCTGTGAGTTAAACTCCCTTCTCTGAATAAAGAAAATCTGTTTCTCAAAAAGAAAAGTGCTTCACACAGGACACTGCAAGGTTTCTGCCTGTTGATGCTGTTGCGCTCTGCATAGAAATGTGTAAATATTCAGTGAAGTGACGATAGCAATGAAAAGGCTTTATAATGTGCTGGGTAGCACACACACCTGCAAAATACAGTCTCCATCTACACTTGGTGTAAATCAGTCAAAAAAAGAACAACTTCAGTGATAAGACCATGAAGAGCTTAACTCCAGCCTGGGCTAGGCACTCTGCCAGCATTTAAAAGACCTGAATGAAAATCCAGTCTCTGCTTTAATCCTGAGCCTCAATTTTGAACCACAACAGTGTACTGAACAAACTCAATAATCATGCTCATTGTTTCCTTTCCTCCTTTTTTTATTGCCTGTTTCAGGCAAGCATCCCACAGAAAAGTGTTTTCCTTTGTATCAAACAAAATTATGCACTTTCAAATGCACATACTTTTATTTCAAAAAGAAAAAAACAACACACTAACTTTGAGTTTATCATCTGAGCTAAGATCTATTGGGTAGAGGGGACAGTAAAAGTTTCTTAAAAATTTTGCTGCTGGATCAAAATGTCCTTCCCAGCAGAGGAGTTTCATGCAAGCTTTCCACCCCAGGAATGACTGTTCTGCCTTCTGCACAGGACTTGCATAAAGTAACTGAGGGTTGTAATACACGTTGGTGAGTAATACACGGTATTCTGTTCTAAAAAATGCAGATGCTTCTGGTTCCAAGGCTTCAGTGCATCATCATACCTGCAAGTGTGACCGAATCCTTCTGAGATCTGTCACCTGGAAGTGGTTCTGACTAATCCTCCCACAGCACAGTCACAATTTGCGTAAGGGCGCTAGGCAAGATGCGCTTCTCCCCTCCCTGCTGATACCTGGATTTTCAGGATAACCTCTCATGAGGTTTTACTCTCCAGCCAGAGGTGGCTGGTTCCTTTCAGGGTCCAAGAGGTGCCAGATGAAAATTGCAAATGGGTACTGATTTCTTCCTAATCTATCCTATGTGTGTTCTTTTTTATCCCTCTGGCTTTCACAGGCACTTTTAGCAGAGATAACTATAGGTCACTTCTTAGGGTGATGGAAGTGATACCTGCAAGGGGCAGAAGGAACAAAAGCTGACATCAACATAGGTTTTAAAGCCAAGGAAGTCTCTAAATCCAAAAAAAGGACACACCCCGCCCACCTTAATTTGCTGCCTGTTTTTTATGCAGAGGGAATTTGCTGCCTGGCATTTCTAATTATCGCACTGCAGAGGTGTGGAGATCCTGCTGACAGTGGCATGGACAGGTGCTGGTGAGAAGGATGAACAAGCAGAGTTTTGTGGGCTCCTTATATCAGCCTTGCTTGGCCTGAGATGACAGCTTGGAATCAACATAGCCTCCCTGTCTATACACAGCAGAGGTAGTTTATGTTTATATATAGTCTATATATATGTAAATATACATCTCCTGAAGGAAGGCAAAAAGGAACAGCACTGGGTGTAAATGCAAGAGACTTAGATCCAATGATCAGTGAGGCCACTGACTTCCTGAGTTAGCTTTAGCGTAACTACTTTTAATTTAGCCTTTCCTTCACTTCCTTTCTGTGATGTAAGGTGAGGGATCCCAGTTTCTAAGGGTACCCCAAGTCTTAGCTTCATAAACAATTAGTTGGATATTGGGGTGCAAGGAGTCAGGATAAACAGCAACCATCAACCCTCATTTATACAGGGTTATAGGATGGTTGTCCTGGTTTTGGCTACGATAGAGTTAAATTTCTTCCTAAGAGAGGGTATAGTGCTGTGTTTTTGATTTAGGATGAGAGTAATGTTGATAACACACTGATATTTTGGTTGTTACTAGGCAATGTTTACACCAAGTCAAGGATTTTTCAGCTTCTCACACCACCCCTCCAGCGAGTAGGCTGGAGGTGCACAAGAAGTTGGGAGAGGACACGGCCAGGACAGCTGACCCCAACTGGCCAAAGAGATATTCCATACCATATGATGTCATGCCCAGTATATAACTTGGAGGTAGCTGGTCAGGGATTTAGACTGTATCTTGGGAACTAGCTGAGCATTGGTGGTCTGCGGGTGGTGAGCAATTGGGCTGTGCTTCACTTGTTTCCTATATTGCTATTGTTGTTGTTATTATTTAGCTGTCTTTATATCAACCCACGAGTTTTACCTTTTTTTTCCCCAATTCTCTCCCCTATCCCACTGGAGGGGGGGGGGAGTGAGTGAACGGTTTTGTGGTTGTTTTAACTGCCTTCTGGGTTAAACCACGACAGATGGTATAAATGGGCAATAGGAGACTGAGATTGACATGAAGGAAATAAGGGATTTATGGGTGCAAACCTAATGTCCAGGAAGGAGAAAGAGTCAGTACCTTCCTTTAGGGAAAATGTGCGCACAAGCTCTGCAGAGGACAAGGGGAATTCCAGTGGCTAAAGGCAGTGCAGGGATGTGAGGGGCACACGTTAGGTGGAGGTGGACCTCAAAGGGAGATGTCAGAGTGAGGTGGGACCTGCTTAACTGCAACTTGGATGACCATAGGCAAGATGTCAGGGAAGGAGGGCAAAAGGCGGATGAGTTATCAATAACCGAGGACAGAAGAGATTCTCTCTGCTAGAAGAGACAGAGAACTCAGCAGTACATATCTGCTGGAGGTGTAACCCAGGGCTTAGGGAAGGGAATGGAAATAGTATGTTACAACAGAATCTATTTTACCAGTTCTTATACAAGGGTCCTTTTGGGTGTGTGCTACAGTACGCTTGTCATCCCAAGCATCAACAGCGATGCCTCTCAGATGAATTCACACCAGGTCGGTCTGGAGTGGGATGCAGCAGACAGAGCACCGGCATGGAGCCAGGTGTACAGCCACACTCAGGCTAAAGCTTGCTTCCCACAGCACAGGCATGTTGTGCTCAGGACTAGTTTGTGGGATTGTAGGGTGGCACTGCCATGGATACCCAGTGACCAATCTCCATCCAGGAGGATCCCAGAGCCCTTTGTTAAAAAAATTGGCTAAGTGTGGTGGGTTGACCCCGGCTGAGGGCCAGGTGCCCACCAGAGCCGCTCTATCTCTCCCCTCTTTCATTAGACAGGGGAGAAAAGGTACAATGAAAAAAAACTTATGGGTCGAGATAAGGACAGGGAGAGATCATTCTCTAATTATCATCACAAGCAAAACAGACCGAACTTAGAGAGGGAATTCATCTAATTTATTACTAAGCAAAACAGAGTAGAGGAATGAGAAATAAAACCAAATCTTAAAAACACCTCCCCCCACCCCTCCCATCTTCCCGGGCTCAACTTCACTCCCGGCTTCAACCTCCGCCCCCCTCAGTGGCACAGGGGGACGGGGAAAGGGGGTTACGGTCAGTTCATCATGCGGTGTTTCTGCCGCTTCTTCATCCTCAGGGGGAGGACTCCTCTCATCGTTCCCCTGCTCCAGCGTGGGGTCCCTCTCACGGGAGACAGTCCGTCACGAACTTCTCCAACGTGAGGCTCCTCCATGGGGTGCAGACCTTCAGGAGCAAACTGCTCCAGCGTGGGTCCCCCACGGGGTCACAAGTCCTGCCAGCAAACCTGCTCTGGCGTGGGCTCCTCTCTCCATGGATCCACAGGTCCTGCCAGGAACTTGCTCCAGCGTGGGCTTCCCACGGGGCCACAGCCTCCTTCAGGTGTCTCCACCTGCTCCAGCGTGGGGTCCTCCACGGGCTGCAGGTGGAATCGCTACACCCCCTCATCCTCCCTCCATGGGCTGCAGGGGGACAGCCTGCTTCACCATGGTCTTCACCACGGGCTGCAGGGGAATCTTGCTCCGGCGCCTGGAGCACCTCCTGCCCCTCCTTCTGCACTGACCTTGGTGTCTGCAGATGTTCTTGCATCTTCTCACTCCTCTCTCCGGCTGCAAAAGCGCTCTCTAACTGTTTTTCTCTTTCTTAAATATGTTATCACAGAGGCGGTGATTGGCTTGGCCTTGGCCAGCGGCGGGTCCGTCTTGGAGCCGGCTGGCATTGGCTCTGTCAGACACAGGGGAAGCTTCTAGCAGCTTCTCACAGAAGCCACCCCTGTAGCCCCCCCCGCTACCAAAACCTTGCCACGCAAAACCAACACACTAAGTTATTACTTCTGTCTCTGTAGAGAGAGTCCTCAATCCTCGGCTTTGCAATGCAGTGACCCCTGGTGTAATATGTGACTGCTGAGTCATGTCTCTATGGCCCAGTCTAGCTCTTCCTCCACACAACTGATTTCCAACTGGCTTGGCCACCACAATACTGGAGACCAAACTGAAGATCAGATCTCTCTCTGAACCAGTTCTGCTGGATCATGGCGATGGGAACAGTTGTATGAGCAAGCTGGGCTAAAATCTACTGACATCAATGAGAATGTTTTTTCCAGTGACTGCCAGGGTCATAGGACCAGACCACTGCAAATACGTTATTTTAGTTGCTTTTCTGCTCATTGTGCATTCACACAGTGGTCACAAACTGTTATCCTCACACTTTAAAGCAAAATCTGGAAGGAAAAAAACCAGTAGCTGTTATCCAGTAGCTGTTATACAAGCACACATAGTATATGGCTAGTGTGCATCAGTTTGCATTGCTTTACTGGCCCTCTAGTTCACTTGTGTCCTTAAAAAGGGACAGTAAAAAGTGGAAAAGAATGTAAAAAATAATGCAATTGTAATAAAGGGAGCTTTCAGTGTTTTAAAATGTGAAATCCCATTCTGTTTTTATGGATAGCTATAAATAAGTAAACAAGAATTAGGCTACATCTTTGGAATTTTCTTTTTTGTTTGAACTTTGCTTGGTGGTCAGTGTTAATTATTGAGTCTCTGTGGCTGACTGGCAAATTCACATATATTTTCTATAGAATATTAGAATCAAACTTCAGAGAGCCTCTGCTTCAGAGCTTCCCCCTTTTCAATTCATTGTTAATCCTGCTGTAAGATTTCATTAAGCTTCAGAAAATATGTTCTTTCAGTCTGTTTCTCTTCAGCTCCCATTTGGCTGTGAAAGAAGAGCAAAAGAAACTACCACAAGCTTTTTGTCAGTCATGAGAGAAGTTATTTTATAAATTGAACTCAAACTGATGAGTTTGGTGCACAAGGGAAATTATTTCTCCTTTGAATATTGTTACAGTCATTTTTTTTTCCCCATCTGATCTCTCAGTTGTAAAGGTTGAGGTCTCCTCTTTCAGCTGAACCTTATGGGAGATAAAATAATATGCAAAGACAGCTTAGATGTGAAGGTATTCAAGCTACAGTGTTATTCAGGCAGAAAAATACTTAACCAATACAGACTGGCTCAACTGATTAAAAAGTCCGAGTTAGTAGCATTGCGCACACACACACACAGAGAACATCAGAAAATCAATGCCATTTTTATTGACTTTTCCTTCTGTCATTGCTATTGTTTGCTAATTCCACTACAATTTTTCTGTCTTCCTTTACCACACTATCTCTCCTCATAACTCTCCCTGAGGATCTACTCTTTTATTGCTTGTTTCTAGCTGTCTGGTCATCACATGTCATCCCTGGTCTCTGGAAAACAGAAGGTCAGAGGAGAAGCACCCAGACAGCACCCAGGCTGAGCCTTCCCAACAGCAAACTGCATTTGAGATTAAACTCTATGTAAGATATCAAGTCCAATTCCTTAATTTCAGCTTCACTTCCTAAAAGTGCTTTATTTGCCATAAATGTACAAATGTACAGTATACATCTATTTTTTTTTCCCTTTCCTCTCTCATAATTACCTTGGGCAACAGTTTCAGTTCCAAGAATGAAGCACGTACATTTGATTTCCATTCTCTAACACACAGTGCTCAGGAATAGATATGTCAAAAGAAAATCCAACCAAATCAGCACTCTGATTTACATACTTTTTCCCAGGGGAGAAGATAAGAAAGCAAAGCACTATGAGAGACACTGTCTACGTTTTTAATGCAAAAGAATATGTTCAGAGCACTAAATACAAGGGTACGCAGCATGTTATATTATGTATTAGATAAAACTCAGATAACTTAAAGCAATACATTCTCCTGCGATACTGACATGAGATATTATTCCCACTTTCCAGTTGGTGAAAATAGAAACTAGAAGGCCCCATATGGGAAGCTGCAATAAAGACAGGAATCAAGTCATGTTGCCTGAGCAATACCATATTGACTTTTTTTAGCTTTTGATTCTTTCTAATCAGTGACTAATCCTACTTTTTCTGTGAGCAAAGTTATAGCCATTGGTGGACAAATCAGTGTCTGATAATCCTGTTTCTTAATCTGCAAAATTAAAAACTTGATTATTAAATAATACCATTTATTTTGCAGACTGCATACCCACTACTTTACTTTACTTTGGTGGTCTGTCATATGAACCTCTGAGCATAAGCAATGTTAATTCCGAAGTTCTATCGCAGATAATCCTTTAAGAAGATTTTTGCATTGTGCTATTTAATTAACAGTGATGTCTAATATATTACTATTGTACTTCCTGTATTTTATTAAGAATTAAAAAACTAAGACAAAGACAAGCCTGCATGGACAGTCAACAGCAAGAAGAAATACAGATCCTCAAAGCTTCTCAAAGCACATTTCTTTGGGTGATAGTAGCTCTAGAATTTTTTTTTGTGTGTGTGTGTGTGTGTGTGCAATCTCTTTTCACCTTTATGTACTTCTCAGATTCAACAGCTGTACAACTGCCTTGAAAATCCATCAGCCCAAAAGGTCAAATGGCTTGTTTTTGAGAGCCAAAAAGGGAAAAGGAAAAAGTATGTTGCTAGAAATTCACTACCATTAGGAACCAAACAATTAAGAGAACACAAATGACAGGAAAAACAGACATGTGGAGCAGGGTGTAAAATGAGCAAAGGTTAGAGAGCTTTCTAAGATAGCCTGGAGATGAGGATTTCTGAGCTCTGGATGCATCAGCGTGACCTTTCAGTCTGTGCTGAGCCTACCTTGTTCTAGTCCATGGCCCTGGTGCCTGCAGAAAAGCAGCAGCATGTCCGAGCGCTCTTCTTTTTACATAATCTATTGTCACTGGGCAATCATGATTTGCTGTATCATTGAGGGAAGGGAGGGTCAAGCCACCAATAACTTGACACCTGTGGTAATCTGTGACAAGGTAGAGATTTTTGGAGAGGGTGAGGTTCCTTGCAACACAGGTGAAATACGGATGAGTATGTGGAAGACAAGGCTTCAGGCACTTTCTGTCTCTCTTTTAAACTTTTCTTCCCAAAGCGCAGAATGACGACATGGTAATTTTACATCATCACTTTGCAAAGGGAAGCTAATGCTATGTAGAGGTCCAAGACTCCTTTCATCATCTCATCTCAGGTCAGAGTGAATAGCGAAAGAAGGTCACCAGAAATGTGCCCCGAAAATGCTTCTTTTCCTCTGTTGACCATAGAGTGAGTTTGAGATGACAGACTGAGATGTCTGAATTTCTGATACTGGAAAGAGGTCAGGTGTCAGTGTCTCAAACTTTGCTAAAGGAGAGGGCTGATGTGGAGAACAAGCAAAGCAATACAAGGACATAAAGCCACAAAGCACTCTGAAGAAGTTTAAGGCAAAAGAGACCTGTTTGTAGACTGACAGAGAACAACTGCATGTATTGTGATTTTATTGCAATCTCTCTTAATTTTAAGATGTAGAAGTGTGAGGCATTTTGTGCTCTAAGCAGCTTGGCGTTCCACACAGCTTCCTCAGCACATTCTGGTTCAGGACAGTTGTTCTTCTGAGCAGGCAGATGCTGATGGATCCCAGTGCCTCCCTGCAGTCTATTCCTCTATCGTTTGTTTGTTTACCTGTTTACCCCAAATTTATCTTCACTAGAAGTGACACTCCTGAGGTTTTATTAATCACCACTGAATAACACAACAGGCAGGAGTTCATCTGGTAACATCCTAGACTGAGGGAAATCTTCCTTCCTTACATTCCTGGAAACATCTCCCTTTTTGATGAACTAAAGTTGCACAATTTAAAAAAACCAAAACCATAGATGTAACATTTCCCAATTGATCCTTGGGGAACAAATAACCCACTGTCAATGACATGACAGATGATGGTGTCCCCAGGGAAACATTTTGGCAGCGTGTTCCCCCCATTATACTGTGATTGTCCTGCTAAGATTGTCCATCTATCTCCTGTATGTAGAGTGACTGACCTAAATTAAGATGGATAAAGCCTTTTACAACCCAATCTGACTTTAAAGTCAGCCCTGCTTTGAGAAGAAGATTGGACCAGAGGTGTCCTCCTACCCACCCTATGCCTACCTATAGTGAACATACCACAGATACCTTCAGTTTTTGTAGGAGATCCAGATCCAAGCAGTAAGTTTCGGCCTTGCATTCAATCCCAACCTTGAATATTTCTTTTGCTGTGTCTCTCCCCTCCCTGGTTAATCACAAGCACTGGGAACCAATTCCCAATTTACATGGGAGGATTCTTCAGCTCTTCTGCACAGACTATATCTCTGTTTCCTCTCCTTGTTGAAAGATTGACTTTTCCTCCTGTTCTCAACTAAAGAACAGCTGGGCAGAGCTGTAGTGGGAACTTAATAGCTCTGTTTCCTTACTACAGCACCTTATGAGACAAAACTCACCTGAAGACAAACTCCGTGTTTTGTCCATTTCAAAGGGAGCTGGTTGTACTTGGCGTGATATGTCCATCAGTAATTTCTTCTTTGATGTTTTTCCTTCTGCTTCTATCGATGGGGAATGTTGAATTTCCCCCCCCCCCCCCTATTTTTTAATGACTCATCCTCTGTAGGTGTGAAAAAGAGCATTATGCACTGCCGGGAGATATAATTTGTGACTCATGTAACCGTGGGCTCTATGCTTTTGGAGTGATAATTAAAAGGAGGGGGTTGGAGCTGCCCGGGGGCTAGGTAAGTATGAGGTTGGAATAAAGAGCCTTATCCTTCCGTTCAGCAACTGACTGATAGAGCGAAACAAGGCTGAATATGTAAGAAGGCTGGTTGAATTAACGGTAAGCTTTGAACTTTTAAGCATTGCCTGCTTCTCACTGGGTTTGCTGCATTCTACCAGAATGCCCAATTACACACACACTAATTAACTCGGCAAGTCCAGAAATCATTAGAGCTTTGGAAAGAGAGTTTGAAGTAGGAGAAAGGCACCATGTTTCCAGGAAAACTTCCGCCATTATCCAGATCTGAAACCCAGCCAAGGGCTGACTGAAATGCAGACCTCCCATGCTCAGAAAAATAACCCCCACCACAAACTGGTGCAGTGAGTATCAGTCAGTTTGTTCTAGGCACTGTGTGCTGAAGGTCCATCTGAAACAGGATCCCTAAGTATGACTTGATCAGCCTGGCAATACAGGGAGACTTCTCTCCTTTTCTGGTGTTCCCTTTTCTTGGCAAAATCATGACCTGCTGAAATAATAGCAAATATTCACGAAAGCTGAGATTCAGATCACACAGAGATGCAGAAATACCTCCAGGCCTCATTGGCTCCTGTTAATTGCGCTTTTCATGGAAGACAGACAGAAGTAAAGGGATGCATCTCAATCTCTTGCAGCTGCATTCAGTATTGCCCTTCACATTATCCTTTTTTTTTTTTCTTTTTTTTTTTGCTAGCTCTGCTTTTCAGTTGTGTGTGCTGGGGATTTTCTCTAATTACTCATCTACAAGGAAACTGTCTTCAGTAAGGGAAGCATGGCCCAGGTGTTTGGATGCTGGGAAGTCTGGGATCTCTTCCTTGCGATCGCACAGACATCCTCTGTAATCCTAAAGATGACAGTCATGCCACCTAATCTGATGATTAGTTGGGATTATGTCTGCAGCTGAGGCATCTCATGTCAGCTATTTGTCTACAGTTTCTCTGTAGATAGATCAAGGAAAGGGTTAGGCAGTTCTAGGGTGTAATTCTTTTGGTATATAACATAACCTCATTAAGCATAATACAATGTCAACTATGGCAGGGACAGTGACAATGTATATGTCCATCTGCATACTCCAGCAGAAGACTTCATGAAGATACCAGTTTAAGCCCAGAAATCAATAGACAATGTTTGCATAACACCTTCTGAGGTAATCACAACTGTCTTTGACCATAGTTTTTGTCTCCAGGTGATATGGGGATGTAATTGCATCTCTTCAGGTCCAAGATATTGTATGAGATCAGATGCAGTGGATGTACGCTCAACCTCACCCTCATCTCTTGACCTATTATGAAAGTAAAGGTAGCCTACCATAATGAAAACAAGGGCATCCTACCACAAACTATCTTCACACTTGAGGAAGGGAAGTGTCCCAGGGTCTGTAAAGCCTGCTGGGCCGCTTGCCATTGATGCTACATGGAAGTTGCTCAGATATAGGTTGAGGTTTAGGGTTCATGGTTGAAAACTCTAAGTTAGGGAGAAAAATCTACCCTGCTTTAGAGCACTCTGGAGAGTTAAAAGGACATGAGGAAAGAACCTGAACAGTCAGACTTCTTTGTCCAGTTTCAGCCTTTCGTTCCTTGTTACAAACATTCAGATCATCTAAATATTGTTTCTCTTCCCTCAACCTCTGTGCATCACTCAGCAACGGGAACCGAAGCAGAAAACTGTCTGCTCAAAATCACAAACATTTCCCACCTAGATGTTGAATATTGCCTTACCAGAAGAGAGTCTTTGCTACTGGAAGAAAAACACACCTCTGAAGCATACTTTCATTTCAAACCAGAAAAGCTGAAAGGGTCTTTGGTCTCCAGCAGGCCTGTATACTAGCCAGGGACTCTCTAAATAAAGTGTAGTTTTGGAACTTTCAAGCTTTTGTAAAAATATCTTACACCTATTATTGAGTTTTGGGGTTTACTGGAACTGAAAGGATGTAACCTTTTCTGGAATAACCGTCTGTTATTACACCGTTCCCTGCACTCTCTGGGGAGGGAATTGGTCTTGATGACTTACCCTCCCTTGTGGTTCTTTGTTCTACTGTGTGGGAGAGAGCTCTTCTCTCACCTCATACAGGGCAAACCATAAGTAAATAGAAATGAAGACCGAATCCCACCTGACTGAGAAGTTTATTTTCATCAATATGAAAATTCCTGGCTCTTCAGTGATTCTGTATAAAAAAATAACACAAATCACAATGACTTTCAGCCCAAGCAGATGCACTCTAAGTCAGTAAGTATATCCCAATGAAAAGCAAATACTTTTCTGATCAGAGCACTCACCAATTGCATAAGCTCAGAAAAATGTTTCAAGTTCATTTTAATGTAGCAGAATACTGAAAAATGCATTAAAGCTTTGAATTAATGCTTGGCTTGGGCTTTGAAGCCAGCTTGAGATACTCATCTCAGATACCATGATGACAAGTATGGTTTAAAATACCTAGAAAGAGATGAGATTAGCAGACAGAACCTTCTAATGTTGCTTGAATTTGGCTCCCCATCACCTTTGCTATAAAAAGCTCGAGGAGAGAATGGATTTTCTTTCTGCTCAATGGACTGTACTCCAGTAAAACTTTCAGATATTGTTAAGGTTATTGCATAGCCACCCAGGTTATGAATGGTATATGCTTGTATACCCACATCAAGGTATGCAGTCCCTTTCACATATGACCTGCCTTCTGGCATGTGGGTGTGCGCACATGTACGCATACAATTTAACACGTATAATTAACATTTTAGCAATTCTTCTGGCTATAAAACTCTTCAGCAAATTACAGTGTTGATAAAAGTTAACTGCACTGGGAGAGCCTTTGTAATTTTTTCTCTGTGTGTTCAGGGAGAAAGGGAGAGCATCTCACCATCCTAGAGCAATGATTCATTATGGATTAGTAAATTTGGTTGCCTGAAATGCAGGCTTCTGTCCCCAAGCAAGTTAACCCATCTGGAGTTCCTGCTCCTTTTTCAGTCAATGGAGTTTAGGGCAGGAAAATTCTTACAGAAAACTCTGTAAAAGTCTTTTTGCTAAAGGCAAGAGAACAAGTGCGCAGCAGGGAAAGCAGAGGGATCAGACAGTTCTCAGCCTGTGAGGGCACTGGGGGGTGAGGGACCCAGCCCACGTTAGAAAATTAAACTTGCTTAAGGAACATTCACTGGGACACATGCCAGCTGGCACACAGCAACATTATTTCCTATTATTTAGCTCTTCTACTTTCCAAAATGAGGTATTCTCATCAATACTGCTTGCTGGGGATGGTCTTTGAACTGTACAAACTCCTGGCCCATGACTGAGAAGTGCACAAAGGAATAAGCTCTTGGCATGGGCTATTCTAACAGCATAATGTCATTAAAGCCAGTGCCTAGGACTCTTCACAAGACTGTATAATTTACTAATGAAGACATATGTCCAGTGTTTACCCCCTTTTTTGATGATGGGACTCGATCCCACATCAGCCATCCAGCAAGGGCTATCTGTACCCCTCCAAGCTGCAGGATACAGAGCAAGGCGTAAGAATTGTCTCCATTTTGTGTGTTCCTCCTGCATCATTTTATCCCCCCACGCTGGGAGAGGGACCTCACAGCTCTCCCATATGCTGGATCCAGAGTGAGTGTGTACGCATATGGCAAATGAGAATATCTCTCCCTTGAAAAATCAGTGTCTTGAGAAATGAGGCTGAATAAAGCCGCTGCGGAAAAGCAAAGCAAAAACTGAAACGTTTGCTTCTGCCTGTGTATCAAAGACTCAGCTTTAATGCAACAGCAAAAAGTCCTCTCTCCCACACTGACTACAATTATATTTTCATTTGTCCTGACTTGGCTGTGACCTGCTCTTGCTTAATGTGAAGTTAGTGTGGTGAAAAATCGATAAAGCAGTATGAGAGTGGCTTTTGCCTGGGTATTTTTTTTTCTTTTTTTCCAGGAATTCATTAACTCCTAAAACTGCTGCCTTCTACCTGAAACACCTCTAATCCACCATCCCTCCTGATAGCTTTTCTCATAATAACTGTCTCCTCTTCACTCTGTGGCTCTTTGATCAGCAGCTGTTTGCGAGGGGTCCTCTAATTCTTTGATCCTTTTCATTTCAAGCAACTTTTTTTAATGGTAATTTTTTTGGGGCACACAATCTCTTGAGTTCAGCATCCTGTGTCTAACCCAGTGATTTGGAGGAAGGTGGAAGGAACCCAGCCGAGGGATAAAATATCTTGTGATAAAGTTTTCTCTACATACCTGTATTTATAATCTGCATCATATCACAAACCTGGAGCCCCTTACAGGGTGATTAGATGCTTTTTAAGCTCATTTGCAGTATTTCTGGCTGTCCTAGCAAACTGATTTAATGCCCAGACATGGTTTTGTTTAAGCTCCTGACACCAATCAAACCTGCTGCAGTGATTTCCACAGTGATTTTTGTCGCATTCATTAATGGAGAGAGGGACTGTCATCCCATTAGAAACTGTGGGAAAAAGTGGCCTAGGAGGAAGAGGAGGTAACAGATTTAAATCAAAAAGAGACATAGATGCTTTAGAGGATGAGGGGAGAATTTGGTGAGAAATTGTCACTAAGCTCTTAGTTACCAAATTATTTATCTGTGCCTCTTTTTCCCTGTCTGTAAAATAGGATAATTACACAAGCTTTTTAAAAGTTTTGAGGCTTGGGTATGAATAATCTCATTAAAAATCTAGACAGCACACTAATTATTGCTGCCATGAAATAAGACACACATCATATACCAGCAATAAGCAGAACTTAAAATGGAAGACTCAGAATTCTGAGAAAATTTTCCGAAAGAGGGTCGTCCTCAGAAATCCTGTTTTGTAGAATTGTATTTTAATATCTATTTCTGTTTTAATTTTTATAAATCCTGTTTTTAAAACATTGACATTTCCCACAGAACAGAATTTTGATGCCTCAACCCAGTCTAATAATAACATGTGCATTACTCTGAGTGGGGGCATGAGGATAAATGTTCTAATAAATGGAAGGTACTGTGTAATTCTAGTGACAGGGGCCAGAAAAATATCTAAAGCAAACAGAATTTTATAACAGTGTGATATTGCTGAATTTAGCCCTTCTCATGCTCCCAATGCACAGAGGCTCAGATTCAACCCACCTGGTTTTAAGCACTGAAATGAAGTACCTACATTATGGGGCTATTCAGCTTCCATCAGTGAATGATGAGTGCCTTCCAGGGACGATTCAACTCATCGGTGACCTGACTTGCCATCTGGAGGTCCCTGTTTCTCATTACTGATTTCAGCAGGACTAGAGTAAATGCTGGTGGTAAGAGCCTGCCTTTGGACAGGAGGAGTGTAAACTTCCGCTTGGTTCAAAACATCACTCAGAGATGAATCGACTGCTCTCTAACTTCCAAATAAAAGTACAGCCACGTGTTGATAGTCACACAGACTTCTTATGGGCTGAAGTTGGTCTTGGTAATCATTTGCCTTGGCTTCCTAGCAGATGGGTCATTAATGTGATTGATACTGATATCTCATCATCAGAGCTAACTTAGCTGGGCTATTAAAACTAATTGCTGGTCAGGATGAGCCAGAAACAATTAGCAAGAGACACTGATTGTGTCAGAGGGGATTTATCCTTCTATCAGCTCAAAAGACATCATGGCTTTCAACTCTTTTGGCACCTTGGTTGAGTGGCAGCCAAACTGAAGGCTAGGCAAAGAACTTAGAGGCAATTCAGCATAAATAATAAAGTCAGATGAGCTAGCTGGTTAAATCTGTCCATATTTATTTAGTTAATCTTCTTCACTAGATTGGGCTGCTGAAAGCTTATGAAACCACTGTTATACAGAGGTATCTCACACCAGTATCTGCATCTCACGCAGAAGGGATTGTTTAGGAATATTTAGGTAATGTCTCAGAAGAGTGACGTGTCCATACTGCCTCCTCAGGGTGTTGTCTGATGAGCTTGCGGACAGTAACTGGGAAAAAACCCCTACAAACCCCAAACAATTTGTTCTTCAAGAAACTAAGGTGCTACCAGCAAAAGGGAATCTGGAGGGACTAGTCCAAACCAGTGGTAGATCTGACAATGCAGTATTGCAGATTTTGGTGATGGAATTACTTTTTCTTTTTTTTTTTTTTTTTTTTGTTAAATTGAACGTAATATTGGAGCCCTGACCAACTGCAGGTATCACAGGATTGCATTATACTTCCACCACCACATTACATATTTTAGCCCTGAGGCAGCAGCTAAGTTCAATCTGGGGCTATTACATTTTGCTAGTATTTGAATTTTGCTGCACTTCACAGTAAAGTCAGGAAGAACTGCTAGTTTGACCTCTGGAGCATATCCATCTGCCATTAACAGTGGATGGTCTTTCATACATGAAGGATGTCCCATGAAGGCATATGAGAACCTAGAAATAACATTGGTCATCTGGTGCCCTGCTGGCAACGGCCACCATGCCTCTAAATCCCTTTTTAAATGAATGATGTTCCTCTTTAACATAAAAGTGTTTTACCCTGTTTCTCCAAATAGAAGGCTGTTCTAATCAGCTCCAACCTCCTTCTAATTTCTCTCCTGCATTTATGCATAGCTAATTTAGGTCTATTTCTTCTTTTGCCAGTAAGTACAAATTTGCCAGTAAGAAAAAGTTTCCTGTAGTTCAAATAGTTCTTATTCCTTGGCATTTCCTTCCTAAGTGTATTTAAAGACAGTAGTCAATTCATGCCCAGCCATTGCTTTGTTCAACTGTGTGAACTTAGCTCACATAGTCATCTCATTAGGTCAGAGAGGTTCTCCTTCACAGAATCACAGATTGGTAGGGGTTGGAAGGGACCTCTGGAAGATCACCCAGTCCAAACGCCCTGCTAGAGCAGGATCACCTAGAGCAGGTTGCACACGATGGCATCCAGGTGGGTTTTGAATCTCTCCAGAGAAGGAGACTCCAGAACCTCTCTGGGCAGCCTGTTCCAGTGCTCGGTCACCCCCAGAGTGAAGTTTTTCCTCATGTTCTGGTGGAACTTCCTGTGTTCCAGTTTGTGTCTGTTGCCCCTTGTCCTGTTGTTCGGTACCACTGAGAAGAGTCTGACACCATCCGCTTCGCACCTGCCCTGTAGATATTTATAAGTGTCCCCTCTCAGTCTTCTATTCTCCAAACTAAACAGCCCCAGCTCTCTCAGCCTTTCCTCATACCAGAGATGCTCCAGGCCCCCCATCATCTTTGTAGCCCTCCACTGGAGTCTCCCCAGTAGTTCCCTGTCTTTCTTGAACTGGGGAGCCCAGAACTGGACACAGCACTCCAGATGTGGCCTCACCAGGGCAGAGTGGAGGGGAAGGAGAACCTGCCTCGACCTGCTGGCCACCTTTTTCCAGTGCAAACCCTCATAGTCTTTGTTTCACCAGGTCATGGTGGAATTTGTTCTTTGTGAACACAGGTGATTGGAGCTGCACAGGATGTTCCACATAAAGTTGTACTTGAATAATATAATTGATTCTTGATTTCCTTGCAAAATATCAATGACTACTTCCCAGGGCTGCATTTGTCATATGAGTATGGTTAACCATGTGTAACTGGAGTGGAGGCATCTATCTTGGCACAAGTTACTCTAGAGTCCCTTGACTCAAGAGAAATTAAGTCAATAAAGTCAGTGCTGTTTAAGATGCCATTTATTCTTCTCTACTAGAAGAAAACACTAGAATTTGGTTAGATGATTCATGTTATTGACTCTGTCAATACAGGAAGTCAATCTTTATTGACTAAAAAGGGATTTTAGGGTGATTAGCCTGTGATCACCTGTGTTGCAGACAGTGAATGTTAAATGAGAGAGATCTCACCCCACTGAGTTTGATTAACATCCTCAGAACTTTCTTCTCCATCATTTCCAGCTGACTAACTCCCTCCCTAGGGCACATGTTCTTGCTACTGGTCCTTGCAGCTCATGTTGTTAAATTTCATCTCATTTTGAACACTTTTACCCTCAAGGTCATTTGTTTTTCTCTTTGTGATAGTTTGATCCTTCTTGCTGGGGAAAAAGCCTTCTAAATTTGTGAATTGAACTGAAGACTCTCCTGCTTTTTGCAGCATCATGATTAATGGAAAAAAAAAAAATAAAATTCAATCCCGGGACTGATCTTTGGGTGAATTAGCTAATAACCCTTTTCCAGCCTGATGCTTCTCTGACAGTCCTATTTTTCTTTCATTCTTTCTTCCTCTCCCTACCTTTTCCACTACTTGTATTAGTCTTGGTCTCCTAGGAAAGTGTGGGTAAGAGCAGCAAAGTGGAAGATCTCCCTTTCTTAGTGGCAATACTTGTTCACACCATCTTAAATTGCTCAGGGAGCTACACTGAAAAACTCAGAGCTTACATTGCAGTCGTGACATTCTGGACCAGGTTTTGCTCTCTGTGTCTCTGATCCTTTTCATCCTTCTTTTTTTTATTCACTGCCTCACTGTCACAGTGAAGTTCAGAAGGGACAATGCAATGTTCTGGCATGGAGCACTTTGACGTGTAATGGGCTGGAGAAAGATTAAATGAGAATGATCAGAGAATAACAGGTTATCTGAGGCTGGAAGGGAACTCTGGAGGTCTGCTCCAAGAACCTGCTCAAAGCATGGCTGAGCTTGAAGGTAGTTTCAGCTTCAAAGTCAGATCAGGTTGCTCAGGACTCCCATCATAATTTAAATATTATACAAGTATGGAGATCTCATGACCTGTCTGAGCATCTTCTTCAATGTTTGCCCACCCTTATGTTCATTTTTTCCTCACTTGATATCAAATTAGAATTTTCCTTGCTGGCATTTATGTCTGTGGCTGCTTGTCCCTTTGCTTTGCACAGCCAAGAAGATAACTCTAGTCAGTGAATGATGGTTTCTTCTAAGCTCAGCATGTATTAGTACACTTTATGTACTGGTCTGGAATGGTAGAGGCAGATCTTTTTGGACGGTGGGGTTTTATAAAGTGATGGGCCAAGCACCTAGAAAGAACGTTTTTCATTAACTTCTTGATCTCGATAAAAGCCTTCAAGTTCATGTCAAAGTCCTGATGCTGCTTAAATGCTTTAGATCTGGAGCAATGCAAGTCCTATCTGCAGCTGGCCAGATCCAAAGTTGTTTGCAGTCAATAGGAGACTGTGCTGTGGTCAGCAAACAGGGCTTTAGTCATGTTTACTCACACTCTGTATTTTAAGGAAGGATATAATAAGGATTTCTAAAGAGGGCGTTAGCTCTGGGAGACATACAGCTCATAGGGGGAAGATTCTGGAAACGTTTTGAGTTAGAACAGAAACTTTTCTTTAAGTATGTAATTTAATAAGAATCATCTTTTTAGGAATATTAATTATTTCCATTTTAAAAGCCCTGTATTAAAATATATGTATTTTTTTCTTCTTTCTACTCTATTTTCCTTTCTTTTTTTTCCCATTTTTTTCTTCATTTTGTTCCTAACTAAAAGGATGGAAACAGAAAATAAAGGGGAGGAAAGCAGAAAAATTACTTTTAAAACCTATTTTTATCTGAAGTTGAAAAAAGGGAATTCTGTTTGACTTTTCCTTTGCAAGAAGAAGCAAACAAGAATAGCTTTAGGACTTTCTCATGAAAACCATTTTAATCAGCAGAGTCAATGTCACTGTCTGCAAGAGAAAAACATCACCTCTTATTTCCAACTGCAGCCCCTTCCTGAAGTTTTCAATATATGGTCTTTAATGGCACTGATTTGTGCTTGTGCTTCCTTGATTTATTGAGGCACCTGTGTTCTTCCAGCTCAAAGCCAAAGTCCAAACTAGGCAATTGGGAAAAATATTGAAAAAGGAGAGGAGATGCTTCAGAAGGAGCGGACATAAGCTTCCATCTAATATATGGAATAAATTTATTTTTTATTGTTTTGTTTATTTCTCTGCTATTCTTTTTAATTAGAATACAAATTGATTTTCCATTGTCAAGAATAACTAGGTTCCAATCAGCAGTCTGGAATATTAAGTAGACTTAATTTTTTTTATATGGAACCCATAACAATGTTAATATTAAAATGTCATCAGTCTCACTGAGATACATAATGAGCATGAAATGAACATTTTTTTTTTTATCCCCCTCCTTTTGCAGATTCAATTTAAATTACAAATGTTCTTGATAAAAATTGTACAGACTAATTTGGATATCACAGACAATTATTTCCAGTTTGGTGAGGAAAAAAGTACTCCAAAAGACAAAAAAAATTCAGAGGGGACTTTTAAACCGAGCGCAATGGGTCTGAAGCATTCCCCACCCACAGGGGTCCATCAAGATGGGAAGTTTAAAAAAAGCTAAATACTCCTCTATTTGGAACAGCTCCTCTCTCTGGGGAGCAAATCCAGATTGGCTCATCATTATAAATTTCTCCTCTGAATATGTATATTCTAGAACAAGACAGTCTTGTTTCAAGTGAACTTAAATTCCTTTCAGAGACTCGTTTGTCATATGACTTGTTTATTATGGAACAATAGCATCCACAAAATCTGTTAATTAAGAATGTTTTTTCCACTTTAAATTAACATCCTGGCTCTATCTAAATGAACTTTGATGTGCACACGCTGTACGCTGTGAATGAACATTGCTGTGTGTTTCCTAATGTAAAGGGATGTATTTCATACCAGCTTGATGGGTTTTCAAAACCCCATAGCAACGGGGTTACTTGAGGTCTGCTACACTGAAAATGGTATTGTCACTATACAGAGATGAAGTAGTACTACTTTTCATGTGGATATGGTTATACCTCTAGAGAATTACTTATATCCATACAGATAATGCCTGAAAAGCAGGGAGAGAATCAGAACAAGTGGCTAATAAACTAGACTGAATGCTTTCCTAGAGTCTCTTTCTACAGTATGCTTTTTGCATTAAAGAATGTCCAACTGTAGTAATTATACCTATAATTAAAGTAGGTCTTAGATGTTCATTTCTTCATGGCAGGGTCTATCTTTTTATTAGCTGATCATATAAACTTATTTATATATGCTTATTATGTAGCACCCAGAAGGAAAAGGGCACTGATTCATAGCTAGCAACTGCAATAAATAAAAGCTATTAAGAGACTTTGGTGTTGTAGTCCCAGATCATTCAAAAGATGTAACGATTAGAGGAAAATCGGGAGAAATGGGATAATTTTCTGCTGCTTCCAGTCCTTGATGTGTTCCTCCTCCCTTGCAGGCTTCAGTTTGTTTTTCAAGGGAGACTAGATATCTGGCTCAGGGTCACCCAAGGTGGGATTTGTCATATCTAACTACAGTTGTTCATAGTGTGGAGGTTTCTGTCTGAGACTCCTTTTTCTTGCCAGCAGAGAGTGATTTCCAAAAGCTAGTGGAGACCAGGACATGTCTCAGACAGTTGACGTCAGACACACATCCAAAATGTCATCAGCTCTCTGGTCAGCAGTTGTTGTGGCTCCAGTTGGTGTTGAGGTCCAGACTGGACAGAGGCTCTCCAGATCAAAAAGTATGTGCATTTATATTCCCATTTTATTTTCCATCATGCATGGGTCAGAACAGGACTCTGTGGTTTAGACACAGAAAAGAACAGGAATAATCATAAAGATTTAATCCTTTACTGATCCAAGGGCATCACCAAATCTCCTTTACACCAGCGTCAGAGCCCTTGGGGAGCAGAATTGATAGCAGGAGAGAAAAAGGAGCAGAAAAACAATATCAAGATCTGACCAGGCAGAGAGGTAAGGTTGACAGATATCCCTTGAAAGCATCTGACAGGTAGAGACAGCTCAGTCCCATTATTTGTTGAGTGGGCTGCTGCCTTTAGCTCACGCTACCGTGTCATTATGTCTTCTCGTTGGAGGATGACATCTTTGTGCATTTCAAGTTCTTATTTAACCAGCTTGCATCTCTCTGGTTTTGAAAGGAAAACAGACGTCTTCTCCTTCTCAGCAGAAAATAGGTTTGGAGTTGTCTTGCACTGTAGTTCAAGAAATGGGAAATCCTCTCTGCAAGTGTTCTTCTATAAGATAATGTAGGCTCTGTCAATCCAGTCCCAAATAATTATTTATAAATTTATTTGTTCTGAAAAAATCAATTTTTGGCCCTCCACAATAAAACATTTTCCCCCAGTTAGTTGACAGGAATGAAATATAAATATCAAATTTTATAGATGTCACTAAGCTTGGGGGACACTAAGTAAGAAGCATGGTATTGCCAGTATCATGTCACATGGATAATTTGCTAAACTGTGTTCAGACAAATAGTGTATATTCCAATGAGGTCAAAATTCTACATACGACTAAGAGCAAATAAGGCAGATCAGTCATCCATCCGGGGCTGACTCCATCCTACAAATTAACATATTGCGTGGACTGATCCTTTATAGGGCTTATATAAAGCAGTAACTCTGAGAAAGACTCATGGCAGATCATCAGCCAAATATGAGCTCCTACTTCAATGCAGGAGCCAAAATGGCTAATGTGATTCCTTGAGGCATAAACATGGATCCTCAGTTTGGCCAAGGTTGTGTTAATTCTGCATTTGTCACTGGTGAGATTGTGGCCTGGGTTACAATGGAAAGAAATTGATAAATTGGAGAGGGTTCAGAGAAAGGCTATGAGAATCATTAAAGGATTGGATTTGGCTTAAAATGAAAAGAACAAAGCCTACTTATCAGAGAGAAGGTCAAGAAATTGTTTGATCACATTCTGTAAAAATTTACATCAGGACCAGACTATTTAGCCTAGCCAAAAAAGGTATGACAGCATCTATCTGGAAACTGAAGCTAGATAAATTCAAAGAAGGAATCTGATTCAAATGTCTTTTAAATATTAAATATAATCAAGGGATAGATTTTTTTAAGGGTAACTGAACATAATTAATCATTACCAATTTTTAAATCAGGACTGGAAGCATCTTAGAACTGTGCGAGAATACAAACAAGTGTTGAGTCCAGTAAATATTCTGGATATCAGACTGGCAGCAAAAAATATGCATCAGAACACAATGAAATTTGGCTACTACTGTGGAGAGCTTATTCTATGTTCTGGAAATGTAGGACTAGATACATGTCATAAATTTTTCAGACTTTTCTCTTCTGATCCCCAAAATAAAACAAGATAGAGAATTTAATCACCAGATCCAAGAATTCCTAGATGAACACCGTTAGAAAGGCAAATCAATATTAAAGGTAGAGGTGTCCTGCAGTAAAGGACATTCTACAGCATCTGATAGACTATTGCCACATGTAGTTAATCAAACTGATGAAACTACTCTTTCCCCCGCCCTGTGTGAATAAGTTTTTACAACTTCTCATCTTCAGATCTTGATTCTAGGTATCCAGTCAAGATCCATTTAATATCATGCCCTGTCTCCACCAGCAACAAAGATGACAGTTTCAAAGAAAAGTCCAAGGCATCTCTAATACTGACCAGTCAATAAGTAACCACCTCAAAGTTCTTTATTCACATGTGAAGGAGACAGAAGGCAGGTGCCGCATGTCATTGTGGAATAATCGCTACCAGATCCTGGCTGTTGGTGATGATTTGGATGTACCACTGTAATGTAAAGATGGTGATGGGTATTCACCATCTGGCTTGTGGTTTATCTAAGAGGTCATGCAGGAGTGTTGGAAGCACTCTTAAAGGATGTGAGCTGTGGCACAGTTAGGTCCGTTCAGGGTGCTAAAAGGAGACCTGCAATACCAAGGCAATGGTCTAGATCTTGAAGTGACAGGTCCGTTCACTTTTAAAGCCTGTATTTACTGAAAGTAAAAATTACTTGAATCCCTGCAATGCATAAGCTCACATATCTTGTACAGAGGTTTGTTCTTTAGCTCTTCTTAATATCATTCCAGACGTCTTCCATTCAATGTCCAAGTCTTTTCTTTTAAATATCTAATTAAATCAATGTTTCTTTTTTTTTTTTTTTCTTTCGGTTCAGTTTCAGGATCAAAATTTTCAAGCGTGGTCACTTCCAGTGGCTATACAGGCTCATTTAAAATGTTTTGAGTCCTCAAATGTCAGTTGGAGGACATTTCATCTAAGGAAGGATAGCAGAGAGAGAAAGAATTGGAAATCATTCTGTGGGCCTCTTGCCAAGGACCTCCCAATCCTGCCATGTTTGGCAGCTCAGAAGGAAAAACATGCCATCGCTTCTGTTATTTTAAAGTGATATAGTAGAGTGGAAAGTGATTCAAAATGCTAAAGTGCCTCCAGCAACATTAGAAAAGCTCTATTTATAGAGTGCTCAGTCAACACATTGCCAGCATGATGGCCACAGATACAGTGAGACAATTAAAAATACATGTATTCAAATTAAGTCAGAAATTAAAATAGAAAATTTAAAAGGATGAGGTCCCAACTAGAAGGAAAAAAAAAAAAAAAGTAGTCAAAATGTTACTGTGAGCAGTAGAAATGGTCAAGCTGAGATGCCTTTGCTGATTTCTCTTGTGGACTTTCTGATGGGTAAAGAAGACTGCTTAATAACCTCTGCTTCTGTGGGGATCAAAATTGGGGTCTCCCTTTTCTATTGCAAAATGTCCAGGGACCTGTATGTTTAAGATTTCTGGTGCTATCAAATTTGCTTGAAACTGTCCACTGGATTTCCAGGGATTTTAGGGAGTGATGGAATCAGATAAGGCCCAGATAATTAGGAAAAAAATCTCAATTTAAGAAACTAGTCTGGGGATGCATTTTTAAAAAAAAAATGTGAAGAAAAAGCCCTTCTTGCTAAAATTCAAAATTATTTCAAATTTCTATGAGGCCTGCATTTGCTGGGATATTTTTTTGTGTGTGTCACTGGGTAAAACAAAATAAGAGGCAGAAAAAGCCAGATGTGATTCAATTTTTAAGAATAATTCCTAATGCAGGAGAACACAGAGGGTGAGGGACTGCTTCCCAGGCAAAGATTTCTGGAAGGACCTCTTTTTAACACTGCTCCTAGCACCAAGAGTCCCAGTCCAGTGCTGGTGTTCCCTTGTTCTCCTGCAGGACTGCTACCGATGCTGTTGTTATGTCTTAACAAGAATATCATGGGACCAAACAGCAGTTAGTCCGCGAAACGTAATAGCAAATAACGGCACACAGAGACTTCGCTTCAACCATGAGCAGAAAAGTTGGTGTTGACTTGCAGGTAATTAATAGTTCTGCAACTAAAAACAAATGACCCAGTTCATTTCTGGAGATTCAGATCTTGGAGCCTACTCAATATCACATACTATGCTAGTGCTGGGAAGAAAGCCCAGGCGTCTTGGCCGCTAGCCTGGTGCACTAGCCATCAGGTTACTGGAGCAAATCTTTCCAAGCCTGAGCTTCCCCATTGCTTTTTGCATGGTCCATGGCACAGCCCTCTGGCAGATGGAGAAGTCCCATCTACAGCTCCTTTCTGCTTCCGAGGACCCATATGGAGCTGCAACGTCAACATTTCCAGCAGCCCAATGAGGCCAGTGGCTCAAAATTGAGCAAGAGCAAAGGGATAAGAAAGGGAGGTACTGAGGAAACAGATCCTCTGGGGTAAGTACAAGGGATTTCATCCCTTCTCGGGGTAATGAAACAGAAACCTCAATCTGAAGCTAGCACTGGTCAGCTCAGCCAGTAGCCCCAACCTCTTGCAGCAGAGGTTGCCTGTGATGCCTCCCAGCCCCAGTAGCAATGTCATCCCCACATATTGACCCCAGTGCAGGGGCCAGTGCCACTGTGGACAGAAATTCTCTAGGTTCCCATGTTAAAGACTCCCTGACAATGAAATAGTCCGATGTAGATGGATGTAGACAAGAACATGCAATTTCACATTTTAATAATTTTGTTATTTTCCTGTTACTCTCTCTTCTTGGGAAGTGACAACAGACGCTTTGGCCATCAAAGGATTTCTACTCCAGGTTGATGGCAGGTGTCTGCAGTATGGGAGGAATATAGAGTGTCATGAACAGCCTGGCTGAGCTGTTCACCTTCATGCACTTGGGAGAAAAGGTGTCTAATCCATGTGACTTTTGAGGCATCTGCTGAATACCTGAGCTCATCCACCCATGGTGGAGGGCATCATAAGTATTACTCTTCTGCAGGACCATTGCTAGCCATCAGTGGACATCATTTTCCTTAAACAGGTTAAATTGTTCAGGTCTGAACAGAACCTGAACAGGCTGAACTGAAGATGTTCCTTCCCATTGCCAGGGTTGCATTGGCACAGCAAAAAACTTGTCATGAAGGGGTCACAATTCAGATAGGAGTAATGGAGAAGATAAAGCATGGAAGAGAGGTGGAGAAAAAAAGGGCTTGTACACATTTATTGAGAACATTAAACCTGGGAGTGGCAATGAAAGGCTGGTCTGACTGCTAGGTCAATGTTTCATCAGCTAGATCAATCTTTTTCAAGCAGTACGTGTTTGAGGAGCATGTGGCTTTCTGGGTATCCTGTCCATTGACTCTGTAACTCCTACTAGCGCAGTGACACACTCAAAGAGGACCTCCAAGAGTCAGCTGTTTCCTCCAGGCCTGAGAATAGCAGACCCAGCATTCCAGGAAGAGGAACACCTGGAGGCAGGGATAAAGGGAGGGATGTCTGTCATACAGGGTCTCAGCATCTCTTGCTCAGGTACCAGAAATATACTGGCACAGCTGGTGACCTGGAACCAGTTCAATAGTCAGACATAGCATGGACGGAGGAAGGTCAGGATGAGACATATGGGCTACAAACATCTAGGAAATTCTCTCCTACCTGACCCCGGTGCAGATGGGTCCCCAAGCTTCATGTCTGCACTGATGATTGCTCTGCTCACATTCTTCAGTCATCTTTCTCTTCTTCACCCCAGTTCTCCTCTGTCACATAACTTAGGTGTGACTTCATTTACCTCTCTCACCCACAAAAAAGCATAAAACCAGTCATGCTTTATCAGATAAAAGCCCATCTAGACACTGTCCTATCTCTGAGTGACCAAAAGCAGGCTCCTAGTATGGGAAGTGCATAGAGAGTGAATATGGGAGGATTTTTTTCCCCCCTAGTCTCCTGTCATTCAGTCATTTTTATCCCTGAGACTTTCAGAGACAGAGATGCTTTCTGTGTTCTAGCAGCCTTTGATGGAATTATCTTCCAGGAGTTATTCATTTATTCCACGAACTCAGCTAAGCTTTTAGCATTCATCATATTCTAGGACAGCTTAACTACACTTCAAATAAAGAACCACCTGCTTTTGTTTCTTCTGACTCTTCCTCCTGATGACCTCTCATCATCACACTGGGGGAAACAGAACAATTAACCCTTGCCCATTGTCTTCAAGCCACTCATGATATACTCCATCAAACACAATAACTTCAGAGTTGGTAGATGAGTTGCTTAGTGAACCCTGCAGGCCTGGAAAGTGCTTTAGAGCTTTCTGTGTGAAACCTTTTCCTACAGCGCTCAGAAAACCCTGCTGTCAAGACCTGGTAGCATGTAGAGATACTAGCAGAAACTTGCAAGGAAAAATAGAGTTTGGGGAAACACAATCCAGACTGCCATTAAAAAGTAATATATCAGTGTTTAAATTATATCACAGTGACAATCAACCACCTATTTACCTGCCAGAATATGTTTTTTGGGTCTCTGATGTAAAGGATTGGCATTTGGAAATCTGTAGTTGTTAAAAAATAACATACCTGTCAGCAGCTCTGAGTCAACCTGATGGAGCTGATCAAACATTTTACCAGGAAAACATGCAAACTCAGATTAAAACCTCAGGCAAGTAAATCATGGAGATGCTGGCAAGGCAAAAGGGACGCAGGGCATGTCAAAGACCTGTAGCCCTATAGAGGCATGTTTTGAATTCTAATGTGAGCAGAAACCATGAGCTAATATGATAGCACAGCCCACTGAGCCATAACTGTCCCACATGCCCACTTGGGGGTGAGTGATAAAAAATTGGCCTCTCTTTAGACACAGATGTAATACTACTGCTTCTTACCTTTGTTTTAAACTGTCAGAGCACTCAGGCATTTGAAGGGTTGGATTTTGGTGGCTTTGCAGCCTGAAAAAAAAGGTTTAAATCTCCTCTTTTGATGTGGGGGAGAGAAAAACATCTTCTTATTGTTCCAGGGCAAGAGTTACAGGGTCAAGTGGAGAGTGTAGATCTTTGTGGGTTGATACCGAGGAGGTCAGAGAGGTGTTTAGGGTCCTGCCCCTGTTGGCAGGCTTGCTATTGCTGTTCATCAGACCTCAGGCATGCAAACTTTCCAGTGACGGGTCTGATCCTTTAACAGTCTTCAGCAGGCTTTGAAGCAGAGGGCCTTAATTGCATGGTGTCTTGGGCTGCCTGTCAGCCGTTGACAAAAAGGTGGGTGCAGAACACGCTGCTTATTGATGGGAAGAACACGCCTGTCTCTGGCAGGACGCAACTGGATGATTGCTTTCCAAACAAGGGTGACTATAAAAGCACAGCTACCTCCCCCAGCTGTGGCAGAGCGATTGCGCCTTGTTAGAACTGGCATTAAGGGGATGCAGCAGGGCTCCATCAACTCTGCTGATTTACCTGCCTCCCTGGAGGGCTTGGAGCGAAGGGCTGAAGGAAAATCAATATACTGAATGAATGAGCACAATTGATTTGGGCAAACACTGAGTTGAGGGGGGTGGCTTCCTCCTCCAGGACAACCATTTGGGTTGCTAAACTGCAATTACAGGGTTTTGGCCAAATGAACATTGCGCTGTCAGAAATCACCAGCCTAGAGTCCTGGCATCAAAACAGCCTTCCAGGCTTTCCTGTTGCTAACTGGAAAACGATCATTTGCAAAACCCCATGTCCTCCTGCATGCACACAAACAGAAACAAATGCACTGTGCTTCAAATATTTCATCATCAAAATCACTTTGTTTTTAAAGTCTTCCTCATGAGGTTCCCCATGTCCTAGCACCTACACAGATCACTTAATGACCATTTGCAGTCGTCTTTCTTTGTGCATAGTGGTTTTTTTTTCAGGCCTTCCAGATGATTGCACTGATTGATGGGTCTGGTTTTTTGCCACTTTTATGTATTCCACCTTCTTAGAGGGTAGCTGAAACACACAGAAACAAAAACAAAGGAGTTTGAAAGAAATGCCAAGGCAAGAAGCAAATAAGAAAATTATTCCCCCATTCTGTCTCCCACAAAAATGGAGCTAATTTGCAGCTCTTCACCATCATTATTTTAAAGCCTTCCTGCTCTGCTCTTGATTCTGTCAGTATGATGTCTTCAGTGGAAGAGTCCCAGTCATTTTTTTTTTTTTTTTCTGCTTGATACTTCTTCCTTGCAGTTGGGACTGCATCTCTCTTACATGTGGGACATAGGAAGTTGCAGATGTTTGCTGGCGTGCCTGTCCTGATGTCCTGCATGCAATCTGCACTCGTGGTAATGATCCCTCCCTTTCCGGGCCGTGGGGATGTGCCAACCCCCAAACACAGCACAACACCCCACATGGCACATATATGTGGGCATTATTCAGTGAAGCAAACCATGAGATCCTTGACAGTGGGGTTAAAGAACATGAAGTCGTCTGTGGTTTAGCCACCAAAACCATAGTGGAGCAGAGGGACAGAAGGAAAAGGTGGCATTTAAGTGTCGTGGCAGGAGGTGCATGAAATCTAGAGAATGCCTGGGGGGAAATAAATGAAGACAGAACAAAGGTTGCTTTTTAGGAATAGGAAACTAGTTTGGCTTAGGAAGGCTCGTTTATTGCTTTTATATGGGAAACTCTGAGATAAAGCGTATTCATTGTGGGAGGGCAGAATTCAAAAACAGGAGCTGAACACCCCTCTGCTGACACTGAATATGTGGGCTAGTGATTCATTACAATTTTTATGATGCCAGGCACTGTCACAGGGCTGCAGACACACCAGCTGGATGTCATCCCAGGGTGTTTACTGGGAAATTTCCAAGCAAGTATCAGGTTGCTATCTCCACATTCCAAACCTGCCCACCACACCAGCAGAAGGCACTCCAGCTCTGCATACAAAGTTTGAAACTCTGCATAGCAGCACGCAAACACTTTGTTATGCTAACTCAGGCTCATCTCCAGATAAGTTCAACTCACATCTGCCTATTGAAGCAAAGCTAAATGACCACAAGGCTGGAGGGCACACAGAGAAAATATGTCTAGAGTGAGATCTTGAAGAGGGTTACAAGAGGGGGAAAATAAGTGTTTCTACTTCTCCTGGTTCTGCACCCTGGAACCTGCTAACCTCATGTTGCTGTTGCTGTTATGTTCTCCACCCTCTCCTTACCTTCTTTTTTTGTCCAATTTTTCCTGTATTTTGTGTAGATTGAGATTGCAAACTGTGGGAAGAACTTGTGTTCTATGTGTAAGCAAAGCTAGCCACTGTGTGACCATGTGTCTATCTTCTTGAGCCTGTCACATTGAAGGAGGAATTAGATAATAACTAATGCAGTGTCTGAATGCAATCATGAAAGATGTAGAGGAAAAGAAATAGAAAACGGACAAACTGTGTACCATACAGCAATAATTGCAGCCTGGCAGAGAGGAGCTCAGGTTTTGTCATGACAGACCAGGTCATAGCTGGAATGCAGCCCAAGGAGAAAGGATATTCAAAAACAGGGAATGTTTGTAGGGGTCTCAGCATGCTGCCCAAGGTCATCTGTCTTGCACTCCATAGCTAATGAAGCCACCTTAAATTTCTTGAGAAGGTTCAGCATGCCTGATTCTCTAGCCAGATACTCTGCATACAAACGTCAGAAACAGAGTCCTTTTAGATCTACCTTTCTCCATGGGAGGGGATAGTACTTTCTGCTTAACCATTCCCTTTCATTGCCCACAGATCAGACACAAGAAATGGCAGAGGCTGGAATAGGGTCAATATTTGTTTATACATCTCAGACTTGAGAATAAACAGTAGCTTGTTCCATCCATCCACCCATCCATCCATCCATCCATAACACACAAAGGCTACCCAAAGTGTCCACCTCTCCAAACACTGATGGATTTGTCTTTACAATGCTACCTTTCATCAATCTGCCCTCCTTCCATACCTACAAACCAAGCTTTTAACACTGGTATTTTCTATTACAGAACCAGGGATCTTCAGAAAGCAAGGCCAATCTCTGGGGACACCTGCCATTTTACAGACTAGTCTCACTGGCATGTTCCACTGAGTTAGTGCTGATTTGCTCTGGCACAGCTCTCCCCAGACTCAAACCCTCTGGAGTATCCCATGACATGGGAATAGAAAGGAGTTATTCAGTTCAAAGCTGTCTGAGGGAGAATGATTGATGGTGAGTGAGGGCTTTGCTGGTAACTGCCAGGGCCTGCTGAATGAACCTCCAGCTCAAAACTAGTAATACCAAAAAAAAAAAAAAAAAAAAAAGAAAGTGTGTGAGAATAATTAAGGAGAAAGATTTAGAGAGGGAGAGATCTAATAGACAGCCTTGGAGTGATAAAAGAATTATCCAGCTGTAACAAGCAGACTGAGCCCCCTGAGGAACACAATGAAATGTAATAATAAGATAGGTACTGAATGGAGACAAGGGAAAGGTGAAGGTTATTATAGCTGAAATATTTAGACTATCTTATTACATGTCAGTTCCCTTATAATCTTCAGAATATATGTCTGAGACCTCCATCATCCTGTAATGTACCTGGATAACTAGGGACAGACTTAAAACACTGAATATGGCCCCTATGGCTCCTTTTTCAAGTACCTGCACACCAAGGAGGTAGGCAGAGTAAATGTAGATGCATATGGCTATGTTTCAGGTGTCAGCAGTCTCTGCTTCACCCTTCCTGAGCTCTTCTGCCTGGGGATTCAGCTGGCAGAAGGTAGCTGATGTACATGGCTGGGCAGGACGAGAGAGGCAGGAGTCCATGTGGACAGGTCCATAGGTACCTGTTGGCTTGGGACAAGCCAGTGGGCTTCAGGGCTGCATATGCAACATCAGGATTGAATGATTTTAATGCAGGTATAAAGATGGTTTTCAAGACCTGAAAAACATCCTTTTCAAACACTCTTTTAGAAGCTTGAGACCAGCTTTTACCCTACTTTGGCAAAGGCCAAGGTAAAGGAACCCTGGTACAATGCTTAAGAATAAAGAAAACTTGATGATTATTTCCTAGGGATATTTTACCTTCACTGCCAAGGCCACAGGCTTGCCAGCAGATGCTTTAATTTACATAGGACCTTTTCAGAATAAAAAAACCCAATCAGCCAAAAGCCCAAAACAACAACAACAACAACAAAACAATCAAAAACTTTACAGAGTGTATTTTCACACCATGCTGCCCTGCCAGAAGAAATTTGTGGTTCAGGAGGTTGTTACTTCTGTGTTACCAAGGATGGCTTGATTCCATAGCTGGAATACATTACCTGTAATGAAATACAGGTTGTAAACATCCCACAGTGCAATGCTGTCATGAGAATTTCTTCAAATTCTTGGTTCCTGTGACTTCCATGACATGATAAGGAAATGGGATAATATCATTTTCCTATTTCACAGTGATATTGAGAAAAGTAGAGCAGGAACCATTTAATTGAAAAGTTATAGTTTGATTGTATTCCCAAACCAAAATGGTAGCTTCCCACTGACTACATTTTTGAAAAAACGATTACAAGGCCTGTTTGTGATCAATAGGAATGGTTCACTAAGGTAACCTCTATAATTTCACTTTTATTTTGAAGCCGCCTATGTTTTCAAATAGAATGAATATGTGTTTTTGTTTCCAATGGTGTTTTCAAAGTGGAAACATTTCATTCTGAACATTCCAAAAGGTTAAGTTTTGAAATTTTAACTGAAAAAAAAAAAAAAAAAAAAAAAGAAAATGCTCCACCATACCTTTTAAAAAATATTCAGAGATACACAGTTGTTTTGGTGACTGGAGCTGGAGCTGTGAAGGATGCAGTTTGGGAAGACTGACCATGGAAATCAGGCAGTTCCTAAAGTGCCTTTAGGAAGTTTTGACTGCCTGTGAGGTGCTCATCTCCTGGGAACAACTTCAGCCATGTACAAATCAGTGAGAGGACATCCTGCTCCTTTTTCCTCCTGTACTCCATCAGACATAGTAATCTCAACCTGGGACTCACCTCCTGTCATCACCCTCCTCCCATAGCCCATGACAGGAATTGTTAGATTGTGATGCTAAAATGTTGGAACAGAAATTTTGGTGAGATGAAAAGAAAAAAGAAAGAAAAGAATCAGCTCAAAAACTAATATCACACCTGAAAAGGTTTTTGTCAGAATATTTTTCCTTATTCTCCATTGCAATCCATCTTCAGGGATTGCACCTTCCTCTAAGAAAAGTGGTAAAAATACATCCCACCATTACTCAGATCCTTCCAGAACCCCCTATATTTATTCACTATGCTCCAGGAGCATAGAAAGCAAATGGCAAAGTTCATGTCATCTACAGCTGAGCTCCCAAAATGGGAGGAAGCGACCTTGTTTTGAGGTTGCCATTCCTGTTTATTTCTGTGTTTATGCAGAATGCTTTCCATCTGTTTATCTGAACAAAATAAGTTAGAGTGATTTGATTAGGCAAATACAGCCTTTCAAAAAGGAAAAAAAAACCCAACAAACCAAACAAAAAAACCCAACATAATTGCTAACAGCAATTTAATCCAGCAGAAAGAAGTGTGACAAAAGCCAATGGTTGGAAGCAAGGTTAGAAAAATTCTATATATACATTAAAAAAAATCTCAGAAGTAATGATTTTTTCTTTTCTTCATGCTTTTAAATCAAGGAAGGTGCCTTTATAGATCAGCTTCATTCAAACTCACAAGACTGGACCAGTGATGGGCAAATGAGACAGCAGTACCTTACCCTATCATGCTATCATGCAGGTAAGAAGATATAGTCCTAAATGATAACAGCTGGGTCCACCTTAATTAACTTGCCATCTATAAATTAGATAAGTGTCCAGGCTCCTTTTGTAGTTGGTAGAGAGAAAGAGGCACTTCCAGATGGTGATTTATCTTATCCTAACTTGGCAGCTAAGGTATGTGAGATGAATCCTCCTCTGAAGGCCATTATATCTCTCCTTTAAGCACCAAGACCTCACAAATAAATTAAATTAAATGTCTTATTTGAGAGGGTAAATCTTCATAAGACAAATCCTTTCAAGACAAAGAATTTGCTCTGATATTCTAGTATGATTATTTGCCTTCCTGTCCAAGTCAGATCATGGCTTCATAGTTCATTAAGGCAGAGTAATGAAAGGGAGAGGAATAAAGGGAAACCCAATGTTTTGGATACCGTTGTTCAGAATTGTAAAAAATACAGAGCACGTTGGGATCATCCTGGGAACAGGAACTTCAAGGATATTAAATCACTGCATTTCATTATCTAGATGTCAGTCATAGCACTCTAGTTAAAACTTCAAACACGCTTTTAGTATAAACACTCATTAAACCGAGAGAAGAATAATGGATAATTGTGATCAGTGTTAGAGAGAGTTAGATCTTTTCTGTGTCTTTAATTACTTATGCAGTCAGCAAATGATGTTACATTTCCACACAACCTCCTTTATGAAATGTTCAAAGATGATCTCAGTTGCTTCTGTTTTTCTACTTGGAAATATCACAAGGAGTTTACGCTGTCTGCGCATTTGCCCATAAAGACTGATTCACAGGAGAACATAAAGTCAACAACCAAACAGAGTTTGAAAGGTTTAACAACTTTTATGCTTAGTCAATAATTTGATGTTTTTCAAGGAAGGCTGGATTCAGGAGCGCTGCCAAGATTTTCAGATGAAAGGTGGCTCTGCAAACATTCTTAAAATTAGATAATCCAGTGGCTATATTGCAAACTTTTCAGCTCAGACAAGGCTCAGACAAAGCATAGCCCGCAGAACAGAGAGTGATGTTGTGTGCTCAGGAAATCTGCTATGTTAATGTTCTGCCAGACGTGCTCGGCTCAGCTGCTGGTGAGGTATCGTGCAAACAGGGGATAAACATGGGACGAGGCACCCCCTGATATGGCTGCTATAAATGCAGCAGAGGAGCTGAGCGGGGCCAGCAAGTTCTTTCAAGGGCTGCATACAAAGAGCTGACATGGGCTTTTATTTGGCCACGGTAGAAAGTATTTTGCAATGGACATAGCCTAGGCCATCTTTATTTTTATTGTTGCTGCCTGCAGACTCCGTCAGGAGCAGATCTCAACCACCAGCAAATGTTCTTCAGGCCTGGGTGACATCTTTAACTCCATGTGGCTGATGGGACTGTTTTGTCTGACCACTGCATCCACCCATGCAAGGTTTCCTGGTGTTATGGACATGATATGAAGATTATTTTTACCTTATAGATGACAGTATGCAGTGATGGTCCTCACCAGAAAAATGTTAGTGGCACGGGTATGTGTGCTTTATCACTGCCTTTGGGTTGTCAGGGCAAGACATGCTCAGCCCATGTGAGATGGACTGTACTTAGTCACAGCTTGCAAATTAAGTTGTATCACCTGAATGCAAGGAATGGGGAAAAAGCAAAACTGGATTATTTTCCTTCCTCTAGAATAGTCTTCCCCATCTCGGTTTCTCACAACAGTGCAAGCTTTGAGATGAGGGATGCATATTCTGCCTTGCAGCCTCTTCCAGTGGCTTCAGAGCAGCTCAATAGCCCTAAATGCTAAAAAACGGGTCACAGTGAAGACCCACTTGTTAGCCAAAGAGGTGACAGCATCTCCTTATCCTGAATGGCAGTTATTGGACTGAGACTTGATGGTCTCGTCACCAAATCCCAGCTCCCTTATCTCACTAATTACAGATGGAAAATAGTGGAAACAGCCCTGACTAGTTTTCAGTAAAAGTGGCTGTAGTCTTTGATTAAAATTTCTTTGTTTCTCTGAACTGCAAGGCAGGAAACACAATCATAGCTCCCCATCGTAGCCTTTAAATCATAAAAAAATAAGATATGATACTCACTTGGAAAGGGGCTGCTAGATCTGTTCCCTCCTGTTCTGGGTGACACTGGAATATCTTCTTAGGATACCTTGGGTGCTCTAAAAGATTAATAAACTCTGGAAAACTTGAACTAATTATGGACTTTTGATTAAAATGGCACCTAATATATATTTTGACTTTGAGATCAGTTCATTCCCAGGATCTAATTTCACCCTGTGTGATCACAGGACTTCTGGCTTCCGCTGTTGTATGGTGAGAGCTGTGATTTCTGGTGACAGACTCTTTGTTTGCTGCATTGATGACTTCTGCCCCAAATGGGGACTGAAGAAAGGGTGGCTTTGACTGCCCTTCATGTGGTGTGCTCCAGGCCACATGGCAGAGGAGAATTGAATGAAAATAGCATATCCTACAAGCAAGGAAGCCAGGGAGATTATTAAATGAACCCATACTGCATTTTTAAAATCCTGTCATTTTAAATCTTATCTCATGATTTTTGAATGTTTGTGGCTGACCTAATTGTAAGTACCTGGCTTTGCCAACAGATGGGTGAATCTTTTCCTACGTGGCAATACACGTGTAGTATTTAATAGCATTATTACATGAAGATTTTTGAAAGATGCATACTGCTTATAATACTAAGCAGTTTTCTTCCAAGCAGACACAGTCAACGCTGTTGCCTTGTTATAAAATCTCTTCTAGAGTTTCTTCCCCCATCATCTATGACTGATTTCACCTTTCTGCACTTTTAAAAAATCTGTAAGATAGAGTTAATGGTTCTAGCTGGATGTGGGCAGAGTGAATGACAGAGGATGACAAGGCGGTTTAGCTGATTGTTAGCTACAGCTGATTATTAGTTATAAAAGAGGGTAAAATAGCTTGACTCCATTGCACAAAACCCTGTTTTCTCAGGGGTTTGCCACAGAAAATGACCTCTTAGCATAATGCATGGATAAGATTTTGTGTTTCAGTATTGCCTTTCTTCATGTCATTTTGTTTTCTTGAAATTTTTCCCAATAGCCAGGCTTTCCTGGACAGAACACTTTCTCTGATACCAAATGTGCTTTGATGTATGTTCAGTGAGGTATAGATGGGTTTTATACTTGTTTATTGCAAGCTCCAGGGTAGTGATCTGGCTCTTTTGCAAGGCTAATTGCTGGAGACATAGGATTACTCAAAAATCTGAGCTGGGGTTTTTAAAGGATGTTTCTCACCCTTATGCCTGGAGAAAATAGCTTTAAAATGTGAAGTCAGTGTGAGCAGAATCAAGTAAAGAGACTGTGTGGTTTATTAGTCTCAGTAGTAGCAGCAGTAGCATCCCCTGGGCTTCAAAGCAGTCTCATGACTGAGGTAGAAGCAGTTTTGGTCAGGGATTTCAGAGCTGGAAAACCTGATGCAAGTGTCAGAACAAGAACAATAAGGAATCTGTTAGCCCTTGAAAACAAACAGAAGAATGCTCTTTTACTTGTAGCATTAAGGAGTGGGTCAGAACAACAGTCTTTTTATTCCTGATTCTTCCATGTATCATTTTTGAAGACTTTTTTTAATCTCTCTCTGCCTCAGTTTCCTCATTTACATATATCAAAACGTGGGAGCATGAACAGTAATTCACTAATGTATCACAAGAGTTTGGGAAACGCATAGCAATGTTCATTGGACAATGAATAACCAACACGCATCAGCTCTTCAATCTGTCATTCCTGCTGGTCCAGCTGGGTGTTCATAAATGATTGCTCACCTGCCATCAGGAAAACAATGCCCGTTAATACACAAATACTGTTTTGGGTTTTTTTCTCCTAGAGCGAGTAGGCAGATCCAACTCACATTTCCTATCTTTTTCAGGAAGCTGCTGGGAACCGCAACGTGTGTGACTGCTCTAACGACTCCAAGTAGAATAGTTCCACTACAGTGGAACAGAATCACAGATTGGTAGGGGTTGGAAGGGACCTCTGGAAGATCATCCAGTCCAAACGCCCTGCTAGAGCAGGATCACCTAGAGCAGGTTGCACAGGATGGCATCCAGGTGGGTTTTGAACCTCTCCAGAGAAGGAGACTCCAGAACCTCTCTGAGCAGCCTGTTCCAGTGCTCGGTCACCCCCAGAGTGAAGTTTTTCCTCATATTGAGATGGAACTTCCTGTGTTCCAGTTTGTGTCTGTTGCCCCTTGTCCTGTTGTTCGGTACCACTGAGAAGAGTCTGACCCCATCCTCTTCGCACCCGCCCTGTAGATATTTATAAGTGTCCCCTCTCAGTCTTCTATTCTCCAAACTAAACAGCCCCAGCTCTCTCAGCCTTTCCTCATACCAGAGACACTCTAGTCCCCTCATCATCCTCGTAGCCCTCTGCTGAAGTCTCTCCAGTGGTTCTTTGTCTTTCTTGAACTGGGGAGCCCAGAGCTGGACACAATATTCCAGATGTGGCCTCACCAGGGCAGAGTAGAGGGCGAGGATAACCTCCCTTGACCTGCTGGCCATGTTCTTCTCAATGCACCCCAGGATACCATTGGCCTTCTTGACCACAAGGGCACATTTCTGGCTCATGGAGAGCTTGTTGTTCACCAGGACTCCAAGGTGCTTCTCCATAGAGCCGCTTCCCAGCAGGTCAACCAAATTTGTTACGCACAATTCTCCCTTAGTGAAGGACATCCACTGCTCTCCCCTCATCCATCCAGCCAGTCATGCCATTGTAGAAGGTAATCACATTGGTCAAGCATGATTTACCCTTGGTGAATCCATGTTGAACACTCCCAATAACCTTTTTTCCTCCACATGCTTAGAGTTGACAGCCAGAATGAGCTGTTCCAAGAATGGAGGTGAGGCTGACTGGCCTGTAGTTTCCTGGGTCCTCCTTCCTGCCCTTTTTGAAGACCAGCATGACATCGGCTTTCCTCTAGTCCTCAGGCACCTCTCCTGTTCTCCATGACTTTTCAAAGATGATGGAGAGTGGCATAGCAATAACATCTGCCAGCTCCCTGAGCACTTGTGGGTGCATCCCATTGGCACCCATGGATTTGTGGGTGTCAAGTTTGCCTAAATGATCTCTAGCTCGATCCTCCTTAACCAAGCGAAAGTCTTCTTTTTTTCCAGACTTTCTCTTTTACCTCCAGGGTCTGGGATTCCTGAGGGCTAGCTTTAGCAGTAAAGACTGCATGTCATTTAAAAAGTGCTCTTGAAAACAATTTGAGAGATAACAGGACTTGCCAGCTGCCAAGAACAGTATGAGCGTATAAATCACAGAGAGTAAATTGTGGAGAGCAAACAAAAATACAGAGTAACTGGCAGCATTTGAAAGTTGATAGGTGGATGAGCCTACAGGAAAAGATATGTTTTAACACATAAGCAGAATCATAGTGGAGTCGCATAGCACCAAATACATTTGTCTCCAACCAGTCAGGTTGACTGAAATGAGACATTGAGGTGTGAGCAGAAGGGTTTTATTAGTTTCTGATATACAAACAGATGAGCAGTTGGTTGGGTGAAGCTTGGGGCTCAAGAGCTCATCGTACACACCCCTTCTAACTGCAAGATCCTTTTCATTATATTCTATGCCTTGGGAGGCACCATAAAGCTGAATAGGAATTGTGAGTTATGTTCCAGGATGCTGTTAATGCTTCTGTATATTTTTAAGGCCTTGAAAGTCCAATGTGATAATTTCTAGAGAAAACAGTCCAGACAGCCTCAGCTCTGCTGCCAAACTGATAATTTCTGCTTAACGTAGAAAATATCTATACCCAATGGTGGGACAGAGCTGATGTCTCTGAGTTGCTTGGCTGCTATTACAGTCACAGGTGACCTAGCCAACACAGTAAATGGAGCAAATGGCACAAATCATCTGAAGAAACATTGACAATTATTGTAGTGTGAGTGGATTGTGCCTTCAATTTCACCGCTTTTAATGCCTAGGGACTACAAAGGGTGATTTTCTCAGATATAGATGTCTACAGTGGAGAAATACATATTCAGGACAAAGAAACATGACCTTAGTCTGTCTTCATCATCTATAGAGAGAAAAATCATAGCAAAAGTCAGCTTCTACAATAAGTGAGATGTAAGTATGTGGGTGATGAGTACCCCTGTGGAAGATGCTCTGGCTTTGTCTCCATACAACTAAGCCAGTTTTGAGGAGCTGTCTTGGCTCCTGCTGTCCCTAGAACTCTGACCAGGCACCAGCTAGTGAAGCTCGGGATGGGCTGGACCAAAAACTGCATTGGAATACTATTAATAGTTAAACAATGTGGAAAATTGCAGGACTGACTCTGTTCTGTGTGTTAATGCAGGAGTACCCCAAGGAGGTGGTGGAGAAGGCCTGGCCTGGAGAAGGTTATGGAGTCTCAGTCCTTGAAGATATTCACAGTGGACACAGCCATGGACAAGCAAGTGCAACTGATGCTATGTTGAGCAGAACAGCTGGACTAGATGGTCCCCACAGATCCCAGCCAATGCCACCCATTCTATGATTCTGTGATTCAAATTCTCCAAATCCTAGCCCATTTCAGAATACCTTGGCTTGATGGTGCTGAAACATTAAAAACACTCCTAGTCCTTCATCAGACCCTGACACAGAGTGAAGAATGGCCTAAATGGAGCAAACTCAAGAGCTACCAGTGAGCCCTGAGCAGTTCATAAGACTACAGTGATGCAAGTTTTCTGACCATGAATCTGTGCAGTACTTGAGAGGTTATGGTAGGGTTTGCATGACTCTGAGTAATGCTTCTAGGTCCCATATTTAGAAATAACTTTGCTGTTTGACCGCTACCTCTTTTCCATAGGTCTTCTGTTCACCAGCTCATCTGCTCACTCTTGCCTGCCTACCTGTTTAATCACTTTGTTCTGCTTTTTCATTTTCTTGTTATTTTGAGAGGTGAAATGCTCTCTACAGATTCCCCTCTGCTCTTTCAGAGATTGCCTGACTCCTTCCCAAGAGCCAGCCCTGTCTTCCAGCAGACCTTTCTCTTTCTTTCTCCCATAGATAATTTGCTGTGGGAGTTTTTATCTCCTCAGCATGCTATTCTTCTTTTTCTTTTTCCTTCTTTTTTTTTCTTTTTTTAAAATCTTCTCCAAGTTTTAACAATTCTCCACAGACAATATGCCATCTGTATATCTTACCTATGTGGCTTCTTCTCATTTAAATGAGGATAAATACCACTAAGGAGTTTTGAAAAGAAGCAACTCCAGATGAATGTGGAATGAGTAGGATAAGGAGTCACTGGGAATTGCAATTAACGATCACCTGGGAAATGTGTGCCACAGGGAAGAGGGAACTGGGGCATCCAGGTAGCTGGGAGAGCAGGAAAATGGGCTGGTCTAGAATGGGGTGTGGGATTGGCCTATTCTTGTCTCTGCTGCTAAGGTGACCCTGAACAAGGGCCCAAATACACATAGCCTGGAAACATGTTGAAGATGTTATTTTCAATACGCTGTAAGATGTATTCACTTGCATGAACGCTTCTGCACCCAAAGCTGATGGGTTGCAGTAACTATGTACTCCATCTCCATCAGCCAAAGCAACTTGCACCACCTCCATTGAACCACACTGACTGAGTGACTGAGTGCTGAAGCAGATTGCAGAGTGCTTATGAGTCCTCTTTAATCATCTTGGCTCCTAACCAGGGGGGGTACAGTAAACCTACTGACTTTACTAGCCATTTATCTTTTTTAAAAACATATGAGTCCTGGCAAGTTTAAGTCTTGAACCTTTTTCTTTCTGTATGATATACAGAATTGTAATATAATAGTAAGAAAAATCCATATTAAGACTTCATGAATTGGATGGAGGAATTTAACCTTCATAGATGAGTCTCAGAGCAGGGTCTACCCATATGCACACTCACGATTCATCAAGTTAGTAGAAGTAACTACACTTTGTACTGGATACGTCAGGTATGGGAGGAGACATAATGGTACTGTGAACACTCATCGCAGGTCAAATCACCTCCCCAAACTTTTGCATACAGAAGAGGAAACTTTCTGTTTCAAAGACACTTACTCAGACATTGGTTCCTCACCTCATCCAAGGGAAGAAGTCAGGATGTGTGCAGTCATCCCATGGTCTTAGTCACTTGAACCACTGGCTGCAAAGAAAGTTAATGATGTGTAGGACTCTACAGTTCTGGAGCATCATTTTCAGCCCAGGCCAAAACCACAGCTGCTGGACCTCAGTGCTTTCCTGAACAGGAAAATCCAGTTGCTCCTCAGTCAGGATGGGAACCACAGAGGTGCTCTCTGGAAGCTCATTTCTCTATGGAAATATTGTTTAAGCCAAAAGAACAAAATTACAATGTTAATGAGTATTTAAGTAGAAACACCTGCAACGAGTGTCATTACTGCTATTAACTGAGTGCCATCATGGCTATTACCCTGGAAAGTATCATAAATATGAATACCAGGAAAATATTTTGCAGCCTGCAGATTCTGCTTTCTGAAGCTCTGAGTGGATTATTTGGCCTCACGTGAATGAAGCCATTAGCTGAAAATGCTTTTCCTCTTATTAGCACAACCAAAAAATAACAACAGCTCCTGCAGCCTTTAAACTCTTGATTTGGTGGGAGGATATTCCTGATACAGACAGATGTTTCATTAATGCGGTTTGGGACTTCTGGCTGTTATCATATTCAGGCTCACTTATTCTGTCCTCTGCAGCAAACGGAGATTCTTATTTCTGTACGAAACTAACCTCCGTTCAGCTCAGAGAGGAGCCAGACATCTCCAGACAAGATCCCTGATTCACAAAACTGGATCATGCTCTGTTTGAAGACCATGAGAATTTCATTCCTGTTTTCTATGGGATACAGATCAAAGCTTTAAAAGGGATTGTATCCTGCTGGGTTGTAGAGATTACGTGATTATGCTTGGAGCAATCATGGCATTAATGATTGCTCGGGTTCATTGTACAATAAAACAAATTAAAAATAAATAAATAAAAGAATAATAATGTATTTTGTATCTTTACAAGTGGTATAAATACATGTTTGTACAATATGCATCGACCTACAACTGGTGTATATACTCCCTGACAATCTATGTGTATATATCTCTGTACCTACCACTGTCATTTCTGTACACAGTCTTTTATGTATTAAAAATTCAAACCCATACTCTTAATGGGATTAAAAACTAGGTTTGAATTTATGGCCTTACTAAAACTGCTGGGATTTTTGCCACTTGCTTCAATCCATTCAGGATTTCCCTTCTGAAGAGCTAGACACCTCCTTCATAATTAACTCGTTCCTCTCCTCTTAGAACTTGCTGCCTGTCTTTCAGCAATTTTGAGTTACATTGGTGTGTCCAGGTCAGACATGCAAATGCTCTGCCCTGAGCATGTGCTAGAGGGACATGTGTTTCACAGAATCACAGAATGGTCTGGGTTGGAAGGGACCTCAAAGATCATCTAGTTCCAACCCCCTGCCATGGGCAGGGACACCCTCCACTAGCCCAGGTTGTCCAAAGCCCCATCCAACCTGGCCTTGAACACTGCCAGGGATGGGGCATCCACAGCTTCTCTGGGCAACCTGTGCCAGTGTCTCACCACCCTCACAGTGAAGAATTTTTTCCTTATATCTAATCTAAACCTACCCTCCTTCTGCTTAAGACCATTCCCCCTTGTCCTGTCACTCCACACCCTGGTCACCAGTCCCTCTCCAGCTTTCCTGGAGCCCCTTTAGGGACTGGCAGATGCTCTAAGGTCTCCCCACAGCCTTCTCTTCTCCAGGCTGAACAACCCCAACTCTCTGAGCCTGTCCTCGTAGGAGAGGTGCTCCAGCCCTCAGATCATCTCCGTGGCCTCCTCTGGACTCGCTCCAACAGCTCCATGTCCTTCTTATGTTGAGGGCCCCCGAGCTGGAGGTAGTACTCCAGGTGAGGTACTCCTGAGAGCGGAGTAGAGGGGGAGAAGGGACAGAATCCCCTCCCTCGACCAGCTGGTCATGCTGCTTTGTATGCAGCCCAGGATATGGTTGATTTTCTGGGCTGCAAGTGCACATTGCCAGCTAATGTCCCATTTGTCACCCACCAGTACCCCCAAGTCCTTCTCCTCAGGGCTGCTCTGGAACAGGGAATGCACAAAAATGCATCAGAACTGATGCAACACACTAGAGAATTTGCCCTGTCCTAGAAGCTTGTGCTCTTCTGAAATAGCCACAAAGATCTGGCACAAGTGGGCAGTCCAGAGGGAACTGCAGCCCAGAATATCAATTCCTTTGTTGTTTTTTTTGTTTGTTTGTTTGTTTTTGGTTTTGTTTTTTTTTTTCCCCCTGCTCTGAACTTGACATTTCATCTTACTAGGACCCAGCAAAGGGAATTTTGCTAATCCCTAATTATGGCGAGTCCTTTTTTCTCACTGGATAGCAGATCTGGCATCACTCTGTGTTACTTTAATTATTATTATTCAGCAAGTCTTTTTTCCTGCTAAGGATGAGGAGTCTGTAAACCCTACCTAACTGATTTTACAAACTCAAAGTCCTTGAAGTCTGAACATAACCTGCTGCCATACACAATCAGAAAAACACTCTTAAATCCTGGGTTGGGTTGGAAAATCACGGTGTAGAACAAATAAACAAGAGCTATAACAATAGAATACCCTTTGAGTGATTTTTATCTGCCATCCAGCTTTGGAGGTCTTGCATTTTCAGGTTTCTTTTCACAGCTAGGAAATCTCACAATGTGGATTAAACAAATGTTAGACTCACATTCTGTAGCTAGAACTTTAAGAAAAAGTAACAAATAATGCAAGACTCATGATAAAATAATGAAATGTAATAAAAATCATGAGAGATGACAATGTTCTTATGGCATTAGTATAAAATTGCAAATTGAATCACCTTTTTTCTAACTCCAAGCAAGTAACTCTATTACAAAAAAGACAAACTACCCTATCCTTAAGTGTACCTTATCACTATCCGTGATGTAAATCATCTCCTTGAAAGATGGTTCCTTGCCTGTGGTCTACTGATGGTCCACAAAATTACGGCAACTGATCCAGAGCTCACTGGTCGCAGGTTGAAGAGGGACCTGCTGGATGAACAGCTACTCCCTGCAATATTTCCATGACCTATTCCCAGTTCATTACCTGATAGTCCAGATGTGTTCCTCACAATATATCAGGCTGTGCTAACCCATGAAAGTAGTGCTAAGCCATGAGAAAAGCTTCTGGGCTTGACCCTTTCCCTTATCTCTTTCTTGAAGTGTTTTCTGCTGCAAATTTAAATAACCAGTCTCCTGTACTCAGAGCATCCTCTTGGACTGAATGGGTCCTAAACAAAACCCTGACCTGGGTTTTAGGGGGTCCAGACATAGAAATACAAATGTGGGCCATCAGATTGAGCCTGGAAGCAACCAGGCTATTTTTTGCCTTGGTTTAGGTAGACAGTTAACTTCACTGCAGCTTACACTGTCTGCATGGTGGATTAGGGGAAGAAAATGTTTTTTGTGAGCTGCACTGGACACAATGAAGGACCAGGTTTAGACCTGTACATCTGATATCCACCTCTGAGCTATTTATCGAGCATAGTATTCATGTTACCCAACATAAAGGTATGTGCACTGCAGGTATCTTGATTTCCAAAGCTTCCTTTACAATAAGTGAAAGCATCCGGAAAGCTGGAATCTGGAGTGCTAAAAACATCAGTTAAAATAATGTCAATTTGGGAAACTCTTGCTTCACTGTATCTGTGATTTGAGTGACTGATGTGAGACCAAAGTGTGGACTTTCATCCTTTATGAAACATTTGCAAGGGCAAAGTGAATGAAAAGAGGCTTAAGGGTTGAATATTGGATTTGGTTTTGCCAGCTGGGTTTCCACAATGTCTTATGTTATTGGTCATAGCAGCCAGCACTGCTTTTAACTCTTTTTTAAACCTCTTATGACATGAATGGCAGCAAACTGCAGAAAAAGGTGCCCATTCTCTGCCATTTTAGACCTGTCCCAGTTTCTTTGCTTTTATTTTTAAAGGACTTCACAGCATCATCTTGATGAAATCTTTGTGATTAAAAAAGAACCTCTTTTCTTCTAATCTATTTACTAGGGAGTTAGAAAGGTACAAATTCTCGGGTGTAAATTGCCCCGTGGATTTTTTTTTCCCATAAGACATAGCAGTGTGTTACTGTGAGAGGTGATTCAGCACCCAGAAACAGAAGCCCATAGCTGAGATGATCCATGAGACTCTTTGGATAGCATGAGAGCATTCATTTTTTTTGACTCAAAGGCTTTTATTAGTGCCATTGGGCTGTGGAAGGGGAGCCAAGGCAGGGAAGGTCAATGAGGAATGATTCATTGAGAGTGCTGAAGATATCTGGGAAAAAAAAAACAACAAACCCAAACCAAACACCCAACAACCGACCCTGGGGCTTGCTGTCTCTCTGAATTTCAGAGGTTGACATGTCAGGAGGTGAGAGAACTGCACAGCCCACAAATCCTTCATTGGGTGTCAAGCTGCATCAGGTCTTATTTTTCTGCTGCCTGCAAATTCAGGAGGGTATTAAGCCCACATAGCAATTCTGTCCAGCTGCCGGGCAGCCTGCCATCTAAAGAAAGAGTGTGGTTGATGTGCCTGCCCTTATTTGACATCCTTGTCACCTTGTGGTTGTGCCAAAATTGTACTCTGCAGGCCTTCAGTGATGCAGCCTTCAAATGGAAGCAACTGATGGGCTATTTTCTTTAGCTTGGTGTCAGATGGGTCTCTTCCTCTTTTTGAATTTGCTCTCTGAAAAGGAGCTCAGATTAGCCTCCTGGGAAACAGCTGCTGCCAGAAAAGCCAAAAATTTCTCTGCATCAGCAAAAGGATCAACAAAGACCAAGGGATTTGTTGGAAGCAGAGGTAGCCTCATGACCTACAAGCTTTCTGTCTCTTGTGGGCTGCCAGCCTGGCTGTGGCATAGGTACCAATGGAGGGACTCATCTGACTGAATATGCATGTCCATGCACATAAAAGATAATAGACACTAGATAATTCTCTCAGTGTTTCTTTGGGTGTGATGTGCCAGCCCAACATAGCTGAGATAAATCAGGCCCTGAAAGGACCTGTTTTTCTCCACTGACTGTGAAATAGCCCCTGGGAGAACCAGTCCAGTTGGAGACATCTGTCATGAAGATCTCTAATATTAGAAAAATGGACCTCATCCTTTTGGTGTTTGCAGTGGAGGTATCCTCATATGACAGTGCTCAAAACAGCCAATGGCCTTTAGGGACACACTTTGTCAGATCAAATGTTGGTGCCTATTTTAGGATGAGAAGAAACACTGCTTAAGCTCCACTCCCATGTGAAGGAATCCCAAGGTGACTGGATCGTCATTGTAGACAGTCAACTGAGTAAGAAGATGTATTTGACATGATCCCTGCCCCTGAGCAAGAAAGCTTTGGAGGGCATGGCTGGGTGAAAACAACACAGATACTGGAATAAATCTGGACTTCTAGGTCAGACTGTCCTGAAAATCATGTCACTCTTCCAGACCATTCCCTAGTTCACCAGTGTCTGTAACTAAGTAGATGGTGCGAGAGACTGACTCAGAAATATCTCAAATGGAAACTACCCTGACATCAGCAAGTTATCAGGCAGTCAGAGCATCCTATGCAGTGGGCATTTCTAGGACCCCCTGCAACCATGCTGGTGCACAACTCTGTGGGCTCACTGCCATGAGCTTGTTATCAACCATGCACCAAGTGCGGGAAGAAACATTTCAAAAGCTCTCAAGCTCAGACGGGGAGGAAATTTCCCCATTAAATTTCGTGGATTAACAACCTTTTCCCCATGTTTATTTTGGAGTCAAGCTTGAGCAGCCAACATCCCCCCTGCTGCTTACGAGGAGATGGGAAACCTCCCATTTTGCTTCGTGCTCTCAAGAGGAATGAGAAGTGGATTTCCAGATTCCCATAGCATAGTGTCCCTCTTCATATCCTGGGAGTAGAGAGCTGGTGGTCTCTCATTTAGAACGGCACAGACTTCCCAGTTATCACTGAACACAGCTGCATGTCTAACCACAGCCTCCCTGCTGCCTCTGTCCGCGATGGCTAGTTCAAAGCCAGCTTGCTATCAGCCCATCGTTACAATCTGTAACGTAGATGTCCCCACGTGGCCCAAAGGGATCATTATCCTTAAGTGAGGCAGCCTTCCTCCTTTCTCAAACAAAATCAAACAATATTGCACAATTTCATCTATAAATCCACACTTCATCACTACGCGTGACTCCCTCGACACCCAGGCCAGTACAGTGTTCAACCCTCTCACTCCTGGGAGTGATAAAAGCATTAATTTATGAGGAAAGGATTATGACTGAACTGCGGCCATGCGTGACTTGAGAATCAAGTCACCACAATAATTGATTTTTCCTCTTTCCCTCCAGTCTGATACCCATCTTTCAGCCTCGGCCTTTTGATTTATAACATTAGTATTAAAAACAAATAAGTTCCTCCAATTACAATTTCAATAACCTATTGATTTTTCTTGACTCTTGTTCCATGCACTGTTCATCCGGTGCTACACAGCTTGCACTTTGTTTTGATATATGTATTCTCAAACTGTTGCCTTCCTCTGGGATGAATCATCCTGCCTGACAAAGCCATTAATAAACTATGAAGCATGGAGGGGACATGGAGGTGGAGGGTCAAGGAAAGGCAGGTTCAGGGTAGAAATCAGTTATGGGTTGTGAGGGGGATGCTGTCATCCTGTAATGGATTCATTTAGTGTCTGCATGGCAGTAGGTTGTCAGAGAATGTGATGGGATGCCCATGTCCACGAGGATGTTGCCAGACTCCACAATCTTTCTTGAAGGTCCCATTTCCTTTCCAGGAAAATTACGGTTGTGCTGTCGATGACTGACGTCATTAACTCAGTGTCCTGGTTTCAGCTGAGCTAGAGTTAATTTTCTCTCTAGTAGCTGGTATAGTGCTGTGGTTTTTATTTAGGATGAGAATAATGTTGCTAACACACAGATGTTTTTAGTTGTTGCTAGGTAGTTGTAGTGTCTACACTAAGTTAAGGACTTCTCAGCTTCTCATGCCCTGCCAGGTGCACAAGAACCTGGGAGAGCACAGCCAGGAGAGCTGATACAGCCTGGCGAAAGGGATATTCCCTACCATATAATATCATGCTCCGTATGTAACTGGGGAGGGTAGCTGGGAGGCAGATTCGCTGCTGGGAAACAGACTGGGCATCAGGGTTTTTTTTCCCCTTCTGCATATGGTGAGCAATTGGATTTCTTCATTTCTTCATTTCTTCTTCTTCTTCTTCTTCTTCTCCTCCTCCTCCTCCTCCTCCTCCTCCTCCTCCTCCTCCTCCTTCTCCTCCTCCTCCTTGTCACTATTATTATCATTCTCTTCCTTTGTTATCCTATTAAACTGTCTTTATCTCAACCCACAAGTTTTTTTTCTCCATTCTCCTCCCCATCCCCTTGGGGTGGAGGGGTGAGTGTGCGGCTGTGTCATTCTTAGTTACTGGCTGGGTTTAAACCACGACACCCAGGAATGGGAGAAGTCTTAATTTTCTACATACTTGGTTTAAAAAGAGATGAGAATCACCTTCCACAAGCAGATCTGTTTTAAACTACAAAACAGCAGCAACAAAATCTAACTAGGAAAACCACAAATCTCTGTCAACAACCTCTTTCACTGCCTTACATTTTGCCTTTACTATTGAACATATGCCAGGAGGCGGTTTTAATACAATATGGCAGTTAATTCTGTTACCTTTCTGGCATGTAGCACACTAAAAGAAAAAAAGTACTTTATGGGAACGTAGGAGAAAGTTTTATTGGCAACTTTCTCTGAAAATTTATCAGCCACACATGAAATACTCGTTTAAAGTCCTGAACATGCTGCTGAATGAAGACATATGTGAATAAGGGAACATCCTGGTTTTCGATTGGGAGAGAGTTAATTTTCACAAGAAGATGGGAGGGAACACAGCCAGGACAGCAGACCCAAACTAGCCATAGAGCTATTAGATACCATATGACGTCATGCTCAGTATATTACGGGGGAGCTGGCTGGGGAGAAGGGATTGCTGCTTGGGGACGGGCTGGGCATCAGGTTCTAGGTGGTGAGAAAATTGCATTGTGTATCACCCACTTTGTATATTCTTTTATTAGTATTTTTCTTGTTATTTTCCTCTTCCTTTGCTGTTCTATTAAACTGTTCTAATCCCAACCCACGAGTTTTACCTTTTTCTTCCAATTCTCCTCCCTATCCCACTGGGGGTGTGGAGTGAGCCAGCGGCTGCATGGTGTTTAGTTGATGGCTGGGGCTAAACCACGACAGGGACTATGGACAAAGCAAGCCACATCCATAATATCTGATTCACCAAGTTGTAGTGCTATTAAATCATATTGCAAATCTTGAGCTCAGGTTTAAATTCTTCAGCTTAAGGAAGAGGTCTGTTCTACAGCGTTTCTGGCAATAAATCAAAGTATTAATGAGACAAGCATAGGAAACACCTACTATTTTCTGGGAGCAAAATTTTTTAAAGCTTTTACATACTCTGCCCAGTAACAAAAGTCACATTTTGATTATTCCAAATTACCACTGCTATGATTCAGGGCTTGGATCAAAGCACTCTGAAGTCAGCCAGAGTAATTTTACTCACTTTGCAGTTCTTTGTATGAGCCTATATATGAACACTTTCCATCCTCAGATCACATTGCAAACCTGAAATAATGTTCCCTATTCATCATATGAAAACATTCTGTTAAGGGAATGATAAGGTTGCCAAGAACATTCAAAAGGAGGGAAATGCCAGCCTTTGAGATGACTGAACAACATTAATAGACAACCCTGGTGTGAATTCATTTTTATGAGAGGTTCAAACAAAATCCTGTCTGCAGGAAGTTCCTAGCAGAGACTGGAGTAAGGCCCAATCACAGTTCCTGTGTCATAATGCAAAAATAAAGTCTTTTCACTTCTTAGAAAAGTCTTGCCCTTTTAATAACTTGCCTTGGGGGTTTTCAGTTTGTTGACATTTCTGTAGTAAAGATGGAAGCTGGAGAGATTGGTACTTAATCTCTGAAGAATTTATATGGTCCCTTGAGGACCTGGGAGCTCAGTGAAGCACTGAAAAAGCTGGGGGCCTTGTGAAGGCTGTGGTTGTTCTGCTTAGGTTTGAAAATGCATAAGGGAAGAGTAGGCTGGAGTAGCATATGGAGTTCTCCTTTCTGACAGCAGCTCTGAAAAATTCTACTTTTCACTCTGAAACGATTTTTCCTTCCAATGAAAACTGGAATTTCCTATGGATTAGAATTGTTGAATTTCAGGGGGTTTTTGTATCCTCCCTTTCAGTGGTGAGGGGCATTACTATCTCTCTTTATTGTTGTTTGAACTTGTGAGGGACCTCATCTTTATCGCATCACCTTATAAACACCAGTTAACCTGTTCCCAGGACACTGGGGGTGTCACTGACATGTTACACTGGATACTCCTCAAACCGTTCTGTCTCACATTTCCTTGTGTCGTTTTTGTCCTGTGCATTAATCTGTTCCCCTTTGTCCTTGGCTTTTTGGGGATAGTTCTGTCTTTGCACAGCAACACTTTTGGGTGCCCAGATCCATGTCATGGACCTGTTGCTGCCTAAGTAAAAATCTTTAATGGTTGTATCATCAGAAGCAAAATCCTGTGAGCAACTTACGTTTTAGAGAACTAGAACCAGAGACATAAAGCACAATCATCTCATACCAGATGAACAAAGATACTTTTGGGTGGGCATGGAATAAATGTGGAAAGACAGTTCAGAAGGCTGAGTACTAACCAGTAAACAGAAGACAGCAATTTCCCTTTGTTTCTGTACTTTCGCAATCTTTTCCTGAAATGTTTAACAAGACTTTCTTGTCTAGAGCTCTCAAAGCTCCATCAGCTTACAGCTCTTGGGATCCCTGTAGTGACCCCCTTCTCACAGCCATGATGTTTCTTCTCCTACCGTAGAGAACTCATTCTGGAGTATCTGCCACAGTTTATAGCCCACCTGACTAAGTAAAACTGGCTCCTAGTTTCTTTCCTTTACATCACAGGCTGTGTCTCAGCAGCTGCTTCACATATGCAGCTAGGAATAGATGTGGAAGAGGCATGACAGAGAGGACTGCTCCAGCTGTACCAAGGCAAGCCATGCCTACCGAGAAAGTAGAGCCTTGAAGTGCTTAAATCCCAGTTCCTCTGCAACCCTGCTGTGAAGACATGCAACTTCTTGCCAGGGCCATATACAAAGAACAGGGAGTTGAGTCCACACTACACAGAACTGTCTCTGCTTGGTGGTCATTGCATGATTGACGCTAGTATGCCCACAAATCTCCTCGTGTGGAAGTATGTGAAATTTGGCAGTTGCTACTCCCAGTAGATCTTGTCTCATTCGGGTATGGCGGTAACTGTGCAACAAGAGGGAAAAAAAAAAATAGATCTGTTGATGCATGCTGTGTTTCTGAGAGAACAAGCCACCATTGTGTTAACAATAGAAATCACAGTGTAGCCAATTCCAGGGATGATATTCCTCTTCCCTACATCAGGTCTCTACAGAGTAGGGTCACCATCCAAGCTAGCTGTCTTGGTTGCTGTTACTGTCTTACTATTGCAGTCTGTGAGTCAGTGGAGTTTAGATCATGAACCATCTAACCATGGGGACCCACTCTGTTCTTTCAACCTAGCTGATTTCTAGACAGGTTTCTTGCTCTCTTTCACCCCAAATATTAGGTGCCTAAATCACTCTGGGTTATGATGTATAACTTCTCTCTAATTGCCACGTGGAATGAAGATCCTGGTTTTATGCATCAAACGCCCTGTGTATAGCTTTCAGGAAGCCATGGACTCTAATCTGCCAATGGCTTGGGGATGGGAAGAATAGAGAAAGGAGGCATTGCAATATTGTGCACCCAAGCCTGCATTAAGTTCTTCAGTTGTAAATCAGTGTTGATGGTAACCATCTGGTGTCATGAGCTGGCACACACAAGTCAAAAGGAATTATTTTAAGAAGGACAGCAGTAGTTACTATCATGAACAATCATTATGAAAACTTAGTTAGATCCAGACTTGAAAGATCTTCTTTACTCCATGGCCCATTCTGTCGTTGATTAGTCTGAGAACACAGAAATGTTTGAGCTAGTGCCTGTTTTTTGCAGTTCTCCCTGACAGTACTTCCCATTTTCAGGTGCTTTCTGAATTTGAAGATTTCCACCAATAATTGATTATCTCATCAGACAAAAAAAAAAAAAAAATGTTCTGAAACTCCTGTCATTCCTTCTTTCTCTCCCTTGACCCACTTCTCACTTTTCATCCATTTATTTTGATAAACTTTAACACTAAAATGGTTTATATCAGGAAGAATATAGTAGCCTGCTGAAGCTGTCTTAAGGTCTACCTGAGCAACACTTGCATTCAATGGAGCGAAATGGCAGCCTAATGGTTTATCGTTGCAGCTGTGTAAGAATGCTATTAACGTTTCCTTATGGTTTTTATTTCCAAACCATTTTTGTATACATTTCAGCTAAGCCAAGAAAATTATGAGCCCCTTCCTAACTTGTCCTTGGAAACTTGCCAGTGAATGTGAAACCTGAGATAAGGGCAGCAGCATCTTTCAGAAGAGCATCTGGTTTTGAGAAGGGAGAAGTGCACCTTGCAGACAGACTGATACCAGGGAAAGGAAGATGAAAGCATGGGGAGTCCTCTGCCTTGCTATTTGCATAGTGGGAAACAAAGCTTTAAAGGGTATCTGCAGGAAAGGCTTCAGGGAGAAGAATTAGAAAAAGTGGAAGAGATCAATTCAGGATGAAAGGATCACAGGCTGCAGTTGGCATAGCCATGCAAGGTGATGAGAGGCTGATAAGGGGCCCTCTTACAGTTCCCTAATCTTGTAGCCATGAAGAAAAAGTCTTTTCACACTGCTAGGTGGAGTAAGGACAGGTGGATTATACCAAGTTGCAGTCCTATCATCCTTGATTCACTCTTCAAGCATCATGTGTCCAAATGTAAGCTCACACATAGGCATTGAACTTCATGTATTAGAAAAAAAATTGTCCTTTAGTTGCATTGCAGTTGGTCCATCAGGGACCCTTCTCCTCTCCCATATTTGTGATGCATCCTTGCCCAGAGAAACCTTCACAGATTCAGCTATTAGTGACAGAAGCATCTGGAGTCCTTCCAGGGAACAGGATCTTCTTATGCTGGATCCTGTACCCCTCAAAGATCTTACCATGCAATGACACTCAAGAAGATGAGATGAACAAGGCGCCATGATGGGCCAGATCAGTAGAACTGTAGAGAAGGAAAAGCATTTGTTCAGTGACATGAAGAGAAATCTGTACCTCAATTTCAAGTCCAGTTTCACCCTATAGGACTTCATGCACCTGTCTAGGGCAGCTAAATGAGATATGGCTACTTCTACAGGCAATGAGGAGATAAGTAGCTTCAGAGAGTGATTTGGACCTTAGGATACTGAGTAGCTGTGTTGGTTTTGCGTGGCAAGGTTTTGGTAGCGGGGGGGGCTACAAGGGTGGCTTCTGTGAGAAGCTGCTAGAAGCTTCCCCTGTGTCTGACAGAGCCAATGCCAGCAGGCTCCAAGACGGACCCGCCGCTGGCCAAGGCCAAGCCAATCAGCACCTCTGGGATAACATAGTTAAGAAAGGGAAAAAAAAAACCAACAGTTGGGAGAAGTTTTTGCAGTCGGAGAAGGAAGTGTGAAGATGTAAGAAACTCTGCAGACACCAAGGTCAGTGCAGAAGGAGGGGGAGGAGGTGCTCCAGGTGCCGGAGCAAGATTCCCCTGCAGCCCGTGGTGAAGACCATGGTGAAGCAGGCTGTCCCCCTGCAGCCCATGGAGGGAGGATGAGGGGGTGTAGAGATTCCACCTGCAGCCCGTGGAGGACCCCACGCCGGAGCAGGTGGAGGCACCTGAAGGAGGCTGTGACCCCATGGGAAGCCCAGGCTGGAGCAAGCTCCTGGCAGGACCTGGCGATCCGTGGAGAGAGGAGCCCACGCCAGAGCAGGTTTGCTGGCAGGACTTGTGACCCCGTGGGAGACCCACGCTGGAACAGTTTTCTCCTGAAGGTCTGCACCCCGTGGGAGAGACCACGCTGGAGCAGTTCGTGAAGGACTGTAGCCTGTGGGAGAGACTCCATGCTGGAGCAGGGGAACGTTGAGAGGAGTCCTCCCCTGAGGACAAAGAAGCAGCAGAAACACCGCATGATGAACTGACCGTAACCCCTATTCCCTGCCCCCCCCCACCCTGTGCCGCTGAGGGGGGATGGAGGTTGAAGCCAGGAGTGAAGTTGAGCCCAGGAAGATGGGAGGGGTGGGGGGAGGTGTTTTAAGACTTGAAGTTATTTTCTTATTGCTCTACTCTGTTTTGTTTAGTAATAAATTAGATGAATCTCTTTTCTAAGTTCAGTGTGTTTTGCTTGTGACGATAATTAGTGATCTCTCCCTGTTCTTATCTCGACCCAAGCCTTTTGTTGTACTTCTCCTCCCCATCGTGTTGGGGGAGGGGTGAGCGAGTGGCCGCGTGATACCTTGCTGCCGGCTGGGCCTAAACCACGACAGTAGCCCCTTGGGTAGCCATTTCTCTCAACTGTGCAAAGAGGGAGCTCATGGTGAGCACAGTCCTGACCTAGGTGCTTAGAGGTAGATAAATAAATGCCCACTTCTACATTATACATTAAATTATACTACTTCTTTCAGAGGAATTCTGCTCTTCCTGTTGCATTGTGGACCTCAGACACTGTAAGGATTTGTGGAATTTTATGGGCATCAGTTTTCCCCAAATCTCTTCCTCCGCTCGTCCTACCATACCTCTCTATTGAACAGCATTCTCTCCAATTAAGATATAAAGTTAAGGCTTAGTGGCAGAATTATTATTATTACCAGCACAGTTTGTGACTCATAAAATTGCAACAACTGCTCTGCTTCATGTCAAGGGAGAGTAGTTAACCAAGATCATCTATAGCACCAGGTGGTGATTCATTCAAAACAGGAGCTAGTATAGCAGAGCTCAAGTGCCCACTGGACAGTGCTGCATATTTCACAGGCCATGAAATATATCCAGTGTTGTTTTTTATCCCCCAGCAAGCTAGTAAGTTGTTGTTAATAGGGCATTAAATATCTTTTAATTGGCATTTTATTTTTCTCTAGGAAATAAGACATGGCAAAATGGGACAGGATCACTTTTACTGCCGTCATCCCTCTCGTGGGATCACAGGGAGAATACCAATCCCACCCTCGTGCGCAAAACCAAGCGAGCAAGAGGAACTGGATGGCACATCATCTGTGCTACATTTTGGGAAGATGAGGTCCTGCGCTGAGTATGTGACCTTGCTTTGCCCGTGCTTTGGACAGGAATGAATGCAGGGTGAAAACCAAGTGATTGAGTTAGCATGGAGTTGGCTCTAGGTTAATGCAATTTCTAATTTTCCCATGCAGATCAGCAGAAGCCCAACACTTGTAAGTGCAGTTATATGGCATCATCCTGGTTCGGGCCGAGCGTTAGAGCACTATGCAAAGCTTTGAGGATGACTTTGTTCTGAGGTGATTATCTAAACCTACCTGACATCTGGTTTTGCCACAGCAGAACCTGTTTTCAGCGTATGGAAGCTTACCCTGATACTTCTTTTCTGTGAGGGTGGTGAGGCACTGGAACAGGTTGCCCAGAGAAGCTGTGGCTGCCCCTGGATCCCTGGCAGTGTTCAAGGCCAGGTTGGATGGAGCTTTGGGCAACCTGGGCTAGTGGAGGGTGTCCCTGCCCATGGCAGGGGGTTGGAATTAGATGATCTTTAAGGTCCCTTCCAACCCAAACCATTCTATGATTCTACTGGAACCTCTTCTGATTTTGGGGCCTGTGGTACTGAAATAATTTTTTGCAGTAGAAGAACTCATTTTCTAGCCAGATGTACAGGGTTCCGGCATCTTCCTTCCTTAAAAATTAGACGTGGTTAATATTACCCAAAGCCAAATGCAAAACAAACCTATCAACTACTCGATTTCTGAAGTTTTATTTCCAAACAATTCAGAGACGTTCTTTCTCTCTTTTGACCACAAAATCAGCCTTCACAATTTTCAGATTCAACCCATGGTCTTGGCAGGAGTGTTATCTCCGAGCCACTCAGGACTACTGTCGATGAACACATGTCGATGAATAATGATTCTTTTTTCCACCCATCGATCAGACCTTCATCTACGTCAGTAATTCGTTTATACCCAAGTCTAACATCCAGCTCAGCTGTCTGCTCTGAAACACATGGGAAATAGAGTGATTGATTGTGATGGGTAGTATATGCTTAGGAAATCCCCTTTTCTGTTAGGATCATGAGAGAAAAAGGACATAATACTTGGTAGAGAGAGTCTGAGATACCAGCAGAGTAACTTCCATGGCCTTCCTCTCCTATTTTCTAAGTGCAAATGATGTGAAAATGATGAGAGCGCTGGAGCACCTCTCCTGTGAAGACAGGCTGAGAGAGTTGGGGTTGTTCACCCTGGAGAAAAAGAAGGCTGTGGGGAGACCTTAGAGCACCTTGCAGTACCTGAAGGGGCTACAGGAAAGCTGGAGAGGGACTGTTTATCAGGGCGTGTAGTGACAGGACAAGGGGTAATGGCCGCAAACTGAAGGAGGGGAGATTTACATATTAGGAAGAAATTCTTCCCTGTGAGGGTGGTGAGGCCCTGGCACAGGTCGCCCAGAGAAGTCGTGGATGCCCCATCCCTGGAAGTGTTCAAGGCCAGGTTGGATGGAGCTTTGGGCAACGTGGTCTAGTGGAGGGTGTCCCTGCCCATGGCAGGGGGGTTGGAACTAGATGATCTTTGAGGTCCTTTCCAACCCAAACCATTCTATGCTTCTATTATTCTATGTTACTAGTATACGCATTGTAGGCATGGTGTAAAAAAAGTGTTTGCTGAAAACCCCTCCAGCACACGCAAGGGTAAAGGATATATTTGGGAGAACAAAATATTGCTGCTGCATGATAGACATTTTTCCTAGGTAAAATTGCACCCAAGAAAACTCTTATTCCATATATATTCCTACCTTTTATATTGGCCAATGGTATAAAGTACAGATGTACTCAATAATGCTTATGAGTAATGTGGAGTGATTTGTTGGAAATCTGGTTACTGCTGTGAGCTGTAGTCAGGTGCCTCAGCATAGCTGCCAAGTCCCAGCTTGGACATCCAAGAGCATGTGAGACACAGGTTAAGCTGATACGAGTCAGGACCACACTCCTCTGGTTTGGTGCCTGGAAGACAGGAGATATCCCCAGGGTGTCTCATTTTTCTCTGGGTGCCCTGAATTATGCTCAAACTGAATCATGCCTAGACTGTCTCATTAGACTGGCTTTAAGAACCAACACATCAACAGCATCAGACTACTTTGATGGTGCCAGTGGCCATTTAAGCATTTTTAATCTACATAAAATTAGAACATGTAAAAGGTCCAAAATGGACACCAGAGTTTCAAAGGTTTATAAAGCCACAGGTTTTCAGAAATTAAAAAACAAACAAACAGTGCATGTACTTTATATTATCAAATTGTATCCCAGGGTGCAGCATTTCCCCCCAAATGAGCTGATTAACCAGGAGACTTTACTGGCTTTCTGGGGGGGGGTCAGTGCCTTTTCCACTTTCAGGATCTGACATAAGGGAGCTTCCTTTTTATTGCTCTCTCTGGGGATTATTCTGGTTTGAAACTTCCTATCTTGGATATTTTAAAGTTGAATGAACTTCCTGTGACCAGTTCCTTGTTTTCATTTCCAGTTGTAGAAATGTTCATGTCCCTTGGCTGTGGTGAAAAGGAGTTACCACCTGCCTGGGGATTAAACAGAGCCTGTTCAGGAATTTAGCTAAAGTGGTGGTAAAATCTTCCTCCATAGCGAAGGGAAACAGCATTCCTCACCTGTTACAGCAATATTCAAACTTACCGGAACTTTATCCATGCAGTGAAGCTTCTGTTTTATGTGCGCCTGGAGACAGGAATAGTGCCCTGTAAGAATGTGTACATCAAAGTAATGCTTATAGATCATTACCGCCCTGAACTAACGCTAGGCTGTTTTGTAGAGCTTGGCCCCGTGGTTAGTAAGAGAAGGTGGAGAAATTGCAATGGATCTGTGATACTAGACAGAAAAGGTGACTGCCACTTCTGCTGCCGCTCCTGAACAGATCTGTGTCTTCTGTGCAAACATTTCACCCCTCCTGGGCTTTGACTTAACACACTGTTAATTGCTTTGAAGGCTATGATGAAAGGAGCTACCTGGCTGCCGGCTGTCACTGATGATCTATGTCATGTGTTAAATTCATTGGCTTTTAACTCTGTACAGCAGCCTCACCACCCACCACCCCCTGCTTCACCCCCATTCAATAGCTTGGCAGCTGGGAGAGTGGCTTTAAAAAGTATGGTTGGTATTATAACAATTTCATCAACTCTCAGGGATAATAAACCAGTTATAGAGTTTCAGCTGCTCTCTCCTATCCTCATGTTACCTCTGTGCTCCACTCACCTTGGCATTCCTCTTTCAGAAGACCATCAGCTGGAAATAGAGGTCAAGGGCCTTGAGCTAAGCCAGAGCTGTCTCTTGTTATATGACACAGAAGAATAGGCACATCAGGGATCTGATGATCATCTACGACTAGGAAACCCAGCACATGTGATTTCACGCACTGGGAATCAAAAGAGTTAAGAGGTCTGGAAGAGTCTGAATGAGCAGGACTCAGCCAGACCTCTGCAGGGGACTGATGAGCAAGAAATGACTTTGTTGAAGCATATCTCATCTCCCATTAACAGAAACGAGGCACAGCTCTACTGTATAGTCATTTGTACCTCCCTGGTACATCCAATTTGATGGGTATCTCAATGATCAGTTTAGCTAGTGAACAATTAAAGTCTAATTTGCATCTGCACATGAGATTAAAATGTTGGATAGATTAATTTTTAAAAGCTGCTACCATTCATAGAAGACAGCAGTAACTGATTGGATGTGTACATAGTATTGGATAGCATTTCTCCTTACAAAGAGAGAAGTACTGCCATGAAACTCAAGAACATCTTCGCTTTGCTCAGCACATTTATCACAGGTGATAAATGTTGTCACCAGTTCTAGGTAGAGATAAGGCTTGTTGCATGGCTTCATTCCAGTGGAACTCTTAACTACTGCAATGTATAGAGATTATCATCCACATAAGTTACACTGAAGCAATTTTCACACCGACCTGTGTAAAATCTATTGACTTAAGTATATGTTGCAGCAGAAGGAATAGAGCTTTTCTTCCATTAAGGTGCGTGTCTACGTTTATGTTAAAGAAAGAGCTGCGAAAATGCTACTAGCAATCCTGGGATTGAGCTTGGTGGAGTATCCCCAGGCAGAACCTGTTTGCGCAGGAAAGCATCTTGATCTGTCAGCAGTGAAATGGCAGGTGAGAAAAAGGCACTTTTTCATTGCAAAAAAATGTTGGGCAAGATTATTTTTATATGCTGCAACACCCAGTGGAGCTGTGCCCAGAGAAAACATAAAAACTCCATTTGCAGGGCTGAAATGACTATGTGTTTTGCCAATGGAGCAAGAAGAAGACAAGAAAAATATACATGTAAACAGAATGAAAAGATTTTGTTACAAGCTGAGATGGAAAAACAAGTTTCAAAATGACTGACATTCAGTTTGATCCCACCCACTTCTGAAGCTCTGGAGGACTCCTGGTCCACAGTCATTTTCATTATTTTGTATTTTTGACCCAATTTGGGATAAGAAAATTGTAAAATCCTGAAATTTCTTTTCTGGTTAGGAGCCAGTGGTTTCCTAGCAGTAATTGGAATATGTATATGTTTACGTGCAAACACATACAACCACACAAAGAAGAGACCCATCACACACTCTCTCTCTCAGAAGTTCAGTATATAGACAAATATATTAAATATATCGTACTTTAAATATATATTTTTCTGAGGCTGCCAACATGTCACAATCTTCATTCCATCAAGAGAAATTATATCATTTTTTGCTCTGCAGGCTAAACAGTTTCAGGCCGCAAAGATGCCTGGATGAAAGATGTTCCCTCTGAGTCAGCAGCGTGCTGCTACAGCATTTTGCAAGGGGTTTTCTCCTTCTGGCAAAACCAGGTAAAATGCAATTCTGGCTGTCTGGGGCTGTCTGACTGCCGAGTAGAGGCGGCTGTCTTTGTTTGATGGGTCTGGGAAGGATGCCTCTGAGTATCAAACTCTGGGTGTTTTAAACACTAATTTGTCATGTGGAAGTGGAGGGACTTTTGCAAAATAAGGATGCACCTACTGTCCTTGGGTTCTTCCCAATCAATTCTGCCTGCCAAGCTGAACACTGGTGAAATACAGCCATGCTCGGCTTGTCTCCATCTGAACTTCGAATCTTAGGGGACCCTATCATGGCTGAACACTGGAGATGGGGTCATCACTTGGGTCCTTACTGAGGAGGATGGACCATTGAACACCTTCAGGCTTGGGGTTTTGGAGATCTCAGATGAGCACTCAGTTCCAAGTGGATGGGATTAATAATTTAATCACAGCAATCAATGGGATAATACTCCCTTAATTTGTACACAGGATTAGCTTGGAAACATTAATACCCTCTATGAGGGGAGTACACTCCGGTGAAGAACTTAACACCATGATGATGTAGACAATAAAAGATTTGGTTTTGGTGTTAATATTAAGGGTATGTGTCCTTCTGTTCACATACGTTAATGTTTATGCGAAAAAGTTAAGGCCAGCCAACACGAACCCTTGAGTACAAAACTCGTGTAGCAGCTTGATCCCCTTCTTTCCTTCCAGGGTTTTCACAATGAGCAGATAGCAGGAGGAAAGAAAAAAGCCCAACCAAGCAAACCAACAAACCAAGCCTGAAATTCACAACGTGCTTTAATTATGATTTAACAATGTTAACGACTTCTTGGTACTAGCTTGGGAAATTAATTAGCGTATCATTTGCAAAACGGAGCAATACTTTTCTTCCATTTTCACTTTTCTGGTGGTGTTAGGGTCCGTGATGCTATCAACACTCATGTCCAATCTAGTTAAAATTGCAATAACTCTTGAAAAACAATGACTTTAAAAAACCCCACCTGCATGTAGATTAAGAGAGGCTATACCTCTCAAGGTCATGCAATTCTTCTGCTGGCTATTTCTAATTTGCCTATTAAGAAAGCGTGTATGTGTATGAGACTTTCCCTGGGACGACTTCTTCCTGAGTTCTGATCATGAAAGGGGTTTTCCAGATACATTCATGAATCACCAAAGTTTTTAAAGGGACGACAGTCCACAATGGAAATTTCCTTTCTGACCACCTTGGTAAGTGGTGGTAATAGGAAATTTGATGTATTTCCTACCAGATTTTGGGTTCCTCCTGCATAATAGCAAAGATCAGCTCCCAGGAACAAAAGGGACTGTTTGGTTTGCTTGAAATAAATCCAGTAACCTGAATTCATGTCTATCCATGCAGCAAAAGTAATCTCAGGTTCTGGTATTGTTTCTTTCAGTGGTAACCTTAGGAGGGAAGTGAAGAAAAGTCAAGTAGGAATAGACTACTTAGTTTTGTATGGAACAGGAAATATTGAACAACCCAGTTCTTAGGAAGGTTAGGATAAAATGCAGTGAGAGCTGCAGGAATAGGATCCCAAACCCATAACCTCCCAAAGTAGAAGACCCTTCATTGGTGTATCACAAAATCAGGAAAGAGAGAAGGTCTAACCATATTTTGCTATATTTGTTTTGAGATATAGGGAGCAGCCTGCAGGTTCCTTTCTCAAACCATTCTAAAAATACATAGACCACAAAGACATTTCCACCTTTAGTTTGCTGACCAGGAAATGAGAAAAAAAAATTCAGATACCTCCCTAAAACAACCTTCAGCCTCAAACCTCTCTCCTCCCAGCAACTACTCTCACCTGTTTTCTATCCAGGCATCACAAATTAGTACATCCACAAGGATCCACAGGGAACTTCTAACTGGGTACAGCTGATAGCAAAGCAGGGCACTTCCCTGTGCTGAGTTTGTCTTTTTATTGGCACAGGCATTAAAGTAAATGCAACTCAGGTCCTCAAGGTTCAAGAGCATGTGGCACCAAACCAAGGTCCCAGAGCTCGTCTCTCAGCCTCCATCTTCTGCTCCATCCATGTTGCTCACAGCCAGATTGGTGACCAGTGATGCCTACACTTAGGCAAGCTGGGTTGAGGCTGAGATGTGTCTCTCAAGATGAAGGTTAATCAGATGGGAGGAGACACACCGTATCAGAGACTCCCAAATCCCAGCCTTTGAGGACATTCTGATTTAAATCAGCTTCTTACAGCTGTTCACATTCCCTCAAGCCCCTCAAATGCCCTGTGCAGGGAGATTTAATAAGGGTAAATCTTGCTGCAGGAAAGGTGGGGGCAGTACACCCTGCCCCCAGACACTTCTACTGACTTGAGACAGGGTTGAGAGAGTCATGGAAGTGCCTCCAGGTGCATTTCTTCAGGAGCGGATAGGGGAAGTTGCAGCTCTGCACCTGCAGCTATTGATTCTCACTACGTTTCATTTTCCATTTAATGGGGAAGGAAGCATCCTGCTATCATTCAAATTTGCCTTTGATTGCCTTTTTTTCTTTAAAAGATCAGTAGTAAATGAAAATACAAGATATCCAATATGAACAAAATAATACAACATCCTGGAAAGTTAAATGCACCAAAATATCACCCCGACACAGCTCTTGCCATGGACACCAATTCTGATCTGAGCTTTGCAGGAGTGTTACACCACTGGGTTGACACAATCCAGGCGCTTCTTTTCAGGCTTTAGTTATCTGCGTTCATATCAGTCAGATGTAGCTAAAAGCTTGCAAAAAGTATGAGCAAAATCAGATTTTGCACCCAAAGGATTAGCATGACCTTGGGGCTAGGTTACTCCTGCAACAGGAAAGGGAGAGGAAAAGGCTGGGACAGAGGAACGCTGTGAAGCCATTGGGAGGTGTATTGGGTCTGGCTGAGATGGAGTTAATTCTCCCCACAGCAGCCCTCATAGTGCTGTGCTGTGTATTGGTAGCTAGCAAACTGTTGATAACACACCAGTGTTTTGGCTACTACTGAGCAGTGCCAGCACACATCAAGGCTTTCCAACATTTCTTTTTCCCCAGCAGCAGGCTGGGGGTGGGCAAGATCTTGGGAGGGGACACAGCTGGGACAGCTGACCCAAACTGACCAAAGGGATATTCCATACCATATGACATCATGCTCAGCAGTAAGAAACTGAGAATAGGGGGAGGAACAGGGCGGGGGCATTCGTTGTTTTTTTATACAATGTTTGTCTTCCGGAGTAAGGGGCACGCTTACTGAAGCCCTACTTCCCAGGAAGTGGCCGGACATCGCCTGCTGATGGGAAGTAGAGAATAATCTTTGCTTTTTGCTTTGCTTCCGCGCGCGGCTTTTTGCTTTAGCTACATTAAACTGCCTTTATCTCGACCCACGAGTTTGGGATTGTTTTTTCTCCATCTTCCTTTCTCCCCTCCCTGCCTTGCTGAGGAGGCGAGTGATAGAGCGGCTCTGGTGGGCACCTGGCCCCCAGCCAGGGTCAACCCACCACAGGAGGATAGCAGGGGTGGGAAAGGAGTTGGGGTTCCCTCCACAGGGAACTGTGTCTGAACTAATTAACACTACTCTTGGGGAGGGATTTAGGGTTTCTGTAATGCTTTCAGATCCCAAAGCATGTTGCCCCATGCGCTTTGGATCACTCTTAGCATGTCTGGTCTTGATCGTCTTTCTTTGAGCATCTGCCACTGATCACTGTCAGGGATGGGATGCAGAGCCAGAAGGACCTTTGACTTGTCCAATCTGTCTGTCCCACTCTCCGTTGTGCATTGTGCACCGAGTCAGAACGATTTAGATAGTCATTCCCGTGCTTTACAGCCTTGTACCTTGGCCTGAATGCCATGTCTGCAGCCTTGTTGGGGAAAGCCCTTTGCAGTTTCACTGCCGTCCTCCTGCCAGAAAGAGGAAAGGAGAGGAAGGCCTTTGTGGCTTTTGGGGATCTTTCTGAGTTTTGCAATAAAAGCCAAGAGATGTATTTTTGGATGACAGAAGCTCCCTGGAGCACACCCAGCAGAACGAATTTTAACAATCATTTGACAAAATCTGCTAAATTAAATTTCAGATTAAAAACCTCATGGAAATTAAACTGATAATCCATGCATTAAAAACAAAGTAAATCAGACTACTTGAGAAGCAATTTCTAAAGAGGAAATCACAGCCCCACATCTCTAATCTGTGAGTTACTGACACGCCGGAGCAGTAGAGCTGCAAGACCTTCAGATCACAAAGCAATTCTCTTTTCTCCAACTCCTTGTCTGTAATAGCAGTTTCATCCCCAGCTTGTCCACACAGAGATGTTCAGGAAAATAAATCCATACCAAAAGAGATCAGAATAGACTCACCACCTGCTGTCACAAAGTTTGCAGCCTGCCCTGAGTTTGCTGTGGCTGTAGCTATGCATCTGTGTGGATCGCTGTGCTCTGTTCATCCCCTCCTGGCTAAAGGTTTTTCTATTAAGCCCACTGGAATTGGATTCACTGTAGAAAACTTGCCTTGTGGTATAAAACCCCTCTCACAAGAGTCTCTGAGTGCCTGCAGGGCACAAGCTAATATTTTCTTCGGTTTAAGTATGTTCTAGTTGAGGCAACGACAGGTTTCAATAGGCTGCGGGGGTGATACAGGCTCTGTAATAGTTCCAAATTATATTACTTGAAAGTTGAGTAGGGCAGAGAAAGATCAATCTGTTCAAAGTGGTTTTGGCAGTTTTAAAATTCATTTGAGTTCAGATTGAAACAGAAAAGGATCTAATGTTGGTGTAACTCTGCCAGAAGTTATAGGGACCCTGATAAGCTGCCCACAATCTCCGGACTGGAAAAACCTAGAAATATCCACCCATTTTGTAATTCCTGGGGATGGCTGTCTAAAATTCACAGGACGTGGAAGAGCTGGCACACAGTATGAATGCTAGGGCAGTGCGTGGCCGTACCAGGCTGTGCTAATGAAATATTTTAGTCTGCTTCATCTTACTGGGCACTTTGCTCAGACCAAAGACATGGACAGCTCCCCCTCCACGTTCCTACCAGGAGAGACAACATCATATTCTGGACCAATCCAATTCAGGACAAACTGCAGCTAAATCTGCATTAGTAAATAATTGTGACCACATGTACCAAATTTACCAGCGCAGTCCCAGACTCATAGCATCATGTCATCCTTTTTGCTTGTGACGTTATTTTCTCTTGACTGTTCAACCGGGACACAGTATTTTCTCTGTCTTCTCCAAGCCCTGAAAACTTTCAGACTCCCTCTTGTGCGGTGGGACTCTGAGGTGGGAACATGAGGAATCTACCTTTGCTAATTTCTGAGTTTGTAACAACATGTGCTTCCAAAGATAGCTTCTGCTCTCTCAGGGACTGTGCTTTCCCCTCTAACCTGACTGGGACTGCTGTCTTCTAAAGACCAAGGTGCTTCATGTGTTTCCTTATTTCAGAATTTCCTGGTGAGAGATGGCAGAGAAGTTGACTTGCCATTTGAGCTGCTGTATTTGGTCACATTATGCTTCACATTGCTTACTATATATGGTTCAGTGGACTGTTAAAATTAATTTCATATTAATTGTTTTAAGACCGACAGCATCCTGTTCGGCTTTGGGTGAGCAATTGCCTTTCTCTGCTGGGAAATAATTTTGGCATTTCATTTGGAAAAAAGTAATTAACTGCATGGGTATGCTTAGTTGAATAAGTCATTACAATCTCTGACTTATGCAAATGAGATTGTTGAAGTCTAATTCCAACCGAGATAACTCCACACATACATAAACTTTTAATTTGCGCAGTCCGGCAGAATATTCGTGTGCAAATAAAAGCCGTTCATGGGTTAATTTATAAATCTCAATTGCATAATCAATTTTCAAGGAGCAGAGAGCTTGTGATGCAGCAGAGCTGCTCCGTGAGTTCCCAAGGATCTTTCTTGGCACATCATTTGATGGTTAACATGATGTATCCACTGGTTCAGACATCCCTGTGCTCATTTCACAGCTGCTGTAGCATGAAACATGCTTTCAGGGTCACCCTCCACATATTCTGCCTGCCTTAATTATAATGTTTATTATGGATATTATGAAGACAGGTGGCCACGCTCATGGATTTTAGCAGTTTATTACTGGGTTCTAAGTAACTGTCCTGGACTACCTTGTTCCAACAAGTTTAAACTTTTAAGTATGTACTATTACTTTCTTTTTCCTTTCTTTGTCATCTTCCTACAGCCTGTAGCTTTTTCTCTCCTGGAACATCACATTATTAGGCAACTTGCTTGGCCAGTTTAAGATAAAGAGCTGGATGCAAAGGCTAAATATGCACAAAGAAGGAGCTAAGAAATAATTTTTCCCTAGCAAATTAATTACTTGCCCCAAATACTCTCATTTATCCTGAAACTACTTGGGAACTTAGAGAAAAGAGTATTTTGGGAATAGATTCCTAAAACAAGGGAACAGATGTTCCTTCTTTGTTGTCCACAACTGATGTGGTATAGACTCAGCATTAGGTCGGATGGCTGCCTTTCTCTTTCCTATTTGGAAGAAATACATTTTGTAATAAGGCCCAGAGTTAAACCAAGGGTCTGATCTCTCTGGAGAAATCCCTGAGTTTGGAAAACCCTCTGCTAGTAGGACAAAAGAACATTTCTGTAGGATTTGGTATATTGTCCTCTGGAGTGGTGATTCGATGGGACTTAATAATTTTCTGTCTACAGTGTAATCAGGAGCTTGCATCCATCTTATCTTCTTGATTGATGAACGTAATTCTAAATACGAGAAGGGATGAGCTCTTGGGTGGAGGAGGTGGAAAGATGAGGAGTGAGGGAATTGCCGATGGCAGTGACCGAAGCTCAGATATCTCCCTGGGAGAGCCATTCTCCTCTGACAAGCCTGATTAAAGGAGAAATGGTTTTGGAAGCACGGGGTCAGTGGCTCTGACCAAGCTGCTACTTCATTTCGAGAGCCAGTTGATCTGTGCCTTGCACTGAGGCAGTAGAGAGCTGTTAACAAGAGATGCTTAATCGTCTCTGGCTGACAGGGAGCTGCCAAGTGGCTTGGCAGCTTGGAAAGCCTTTCTGCACTCACAGAAAGACAGGTCTTTGCAGATGCTGAGGTTTCAAAAGGAGCAGTCGTTCCCAGCAGAGTCGACAGACTTGATTTTCAATTTGTGCTTCTTTTGAACGTGGCAGACCATCTGCTTTATGCATATAGACGAGGTCCACAAATTATTGGATCAGAATTAATACATAGGGTCATTCAAATCTGTAACAGCTCTGAATTGCTTAGGCTTAGGTAAATGAAAGAGGAAAAAATAAACATTAACAGTAAAGCCATCCTTTGACGCTGACTGTGACTACTAAGTTTAGGGGTCCAACTTCTGCAGGACTTAGTGGTTAGACCCCATGTCCAGAGCTGGGTGCAAGGCTTTCTTTGCAGTTGGGAGCTATACCCTAATTACTGAACTGTCATATGGAATCCCTTTTTACTTTTTTTTTTTAATTATTATTTTTTATTTGGGGGATGACATTCACCTGAAGAGGGATATATCTGAAGTCTGGGTCTCTGCTCCCAGGAACGCTGTATGTTTCTCTTGGTAAAACCATCCCAGTTTAATTGGAACATTTTCAGTACCAGAGACTCAACCATGTCTTACTGGTGGTTGCAAATGATCTAGCAAGGAAGGAGAAACAGAACAGCATTTCTATGTGACCTTGGTCTTACCACTTCTCCTATCTCTCCAAGGGTGTGAGGTTTGAGGAGGGAACTCAGCACAATGAGACCCTTTCTCACCTTGGGCAGGGCCTGGGCAGGTGATTCCTGCAAGGCTTGTGTGTTCTTCTCTCAAACAAAGAAAAAGAAAGAGAGAGAAAATGTCACGTTTGTTAAGTAGAATTTGTCGCTGGCAATTTCTTGAAGCGCAGCAGCTGGTTTCACCTTCGTTAGTTCTCTAATGAAAGTTTTTCAACTCTGTGTCAGGAAAAAAAGAAAAAGAAAAAGTTGTTTCTTTGAAACAGAAATCTTGTTGCAAGGTCAAGCTGAGATTGTTGCTGCTTTAATAAACACCTCAAATTGTCTCTGATTAATTCTAAATAAATTTTGTGTGTGATAAGTGATTTCGAGCAAGTGCTGTTGACACATTGAGCTGATTGAGATTAAGAGGAGAAAAAGATGAACAATGGGGTGAGATTAGAAACTCTTTGTCACACAGATCAGGACCCTGGAGTAGAAGGATGACACAATCATTTGTCATGTACCGCAGGTGAGAGGAATGAACAAGGGTTTGCAAGAAGATGGCCAAGATTTGGACTGTAGCCGAGCTGCTCAGTAGGCAAAATCAGTACAAGCCATAAGAAAAGTATACAGTGGGGCAGAATGAAGCTTATTTGTGCTCATGGGAATGGGAAAAGTGTGGCAAAGCAGTGGAAACTAGTGGTCCAAGTGAGTCATGGGATGTCTGCAATTGTATGATAGGAAGGCACAATCGACTTCAAGTGTGGAGCTGATTTGTGGGACCCACTGGTGTAAGGTCTCCTTAGTTTAGTAGTGGGAGTGTAGTGTTTCTCAGTCAGACAAATGTTTTGACTCCAGGGAGAGTCATGGGAATACAAGACAAATAGCGGTCATATCCAGCAGAAGTTCAATGTTTTGGTTTTCTTGTCCGGTATATTTTAACAAGGATTGCAACGAGACCAACCATGGCGATGCACCATGAGAAACAAGAGACCCTCCCAACACCCCTCGTAGTCCAGGCAAGGACCGTGGTGGGGTTACTCTCTCTCCATCATGCAAAGTTAAGTCAAGTCCTCAGTAGAGCACAGCTCTCTCATTTGAGTTAACAAGGTGTAGTTATTACCTGGCATAATGGAGACCCACTGATATTCTTTGGACATACTCATCAGAGCCAAAGACATCACAGAGAACGGTGGAACTGGGGAGCAGCTATTAAGTGGTGTAAAAGGAAAGGAGACAGATGGAGTCAGAGTGGAAATATCCACAAGGCTGAAGAAAGGGAGGGAAAGGGGTGCTGTTGCTTAGAATGTTTAAAATAGTCCAGATATATACTGGAAGATGGCTTCAGGGAATGAGTCTTTGCTGCCTGTCTGGTCTCAGTGTCCTAGAATTTCTTTCCAGCTCAGATAGTAAGGATTTTTGCATATTCAGGAGCATTTCCTTCTGTGAGACAACAGAAACAGGGCTTTTTTCAAAGTCTATAAATTTATTTTAATCTAATAAAATTACATAACAATGTATTCCCCTCCTCCATTAAAGAAAATTAATAACAACGGCTTATTTTTTATTAATGTCTTAATTAGACCTTTGCCTATTAACAGAAACACTACAAGAATTCAAATCATCCCCATTAACAGGTGAGAGATGTTTACTAATGACCCCCACACTGGGTCTTATATGAAAAATTCTTATGAAAATTTATTACTCTCTATAAAAGCAATGACTTATTCAAAAGAAGGAGATGATATTGTGTGCAGGCAGGGAGGGGGTCTGGATGAAGTTGCTGGGACTGGTACATTTGCAAATCAGCTCTTCAGGGCAACATAAATAAATATAGCAGAACTCTGAAGAAAATAAAATAGCATGAATCATAAATCAAAGCAATGTAGTGGAGCTGCAGAGGACACTGCAAATAGATAGGATAACAGAAGGAAATATTGGCTCAGGCATAAATAGCTCTTAATAAATCATCAACCAACGGGAGCAGGGCAGCAGCATCCTAACTGAAGATAATGACAGCTGGAAACATCTTGCTGGTGCTTGTGTATTCACTGCATACACAGTCTGTAGATCCAGGAACATGCTGGAAAGGTCTCCGAGCCCTTCTGTATTCAGCAGGAACATCACTAGCCTGAGAGAAAAACAAACTTCAGCTGAACTGAAGTCCATTTCTGGGGTGACTGCTGAAGACTTGGTCTTGAGGAGACATTGAAGGCCTTCCCCCATTTACTATATCAACTCCCTAATATTATGCACCAGCTATGGTATTTTAGGGCTCTCTTTCTCAAGCCAGGATGTCTTCCCAAACTACTTTCTGTGTGGTGTTTTGTGGGCCATTAGCTTTCACACCAGCTCAGTAGCTATCATCAGAGGTAATCTGAACATAGACCTTAAACCCTGAAGCCATTTCTGTGTTTCCTTCATTCTGCTGGAGTTGATATGATTGCCTCATACAGCCACAGATCAGCTTCAGTTCAGCCACTGCTGACTAACTAAAATATAGGATTACATGCTGCTTTTTTAGGAAGCTTCAGCTGCGTAGAGAATTCACACCAAAGGAGTAGGTGGGAGCTTCCTGCTCATCCTCCATCAGGAAGCACTGTTCTGCTGTTCTGCTCTCAGAGGAAAATCAATCTAAGCCCAAAGGGGAAAGTCCCAAAGAGGCCATAAATCATAGCTTTGACAAAGCTATCTTAGTGATCCCAATTTTCCCACCATGTATGTTTCCCCAGAGGCAGGAAACAGTTTGCAAAGGCATAGCCCATATTATCTTGGAACGGGCTAAGAGAAGGAAAACACGTACCTAGACTGTGATGACTGATAACCTCAAAAAGGTTGGGAATAACAGAGGATCTCAGCTCCCAGTTCCAGTTTCTTCAGGGGATTCCAACCATGAAATATCCAAGGTAAGAAATAGGAGTGAGAAAAAAAAAACAAAACCATGACATCTGGAGTAAGACATAAGTTCTTCATTGTGTCTCTTTCTTACAGGGAGTTGCCAGTGGATATCTGTGTCCTGGACGAGGCAGGTGGTCAGAGGACTTGAATACACTGGATCCTCTACTCCAAAAGTCAGTGAGGTGGTGGTGTTGCTATTGTGAACATAAACCACATGTGAGATGGCAAGAAGGGAGGAAAAGAAGATGCAAGTCATTTTGCAATCAGTTTAGTAGAAAGAAAGGAAATAGAGATTAAAACTCCTGTACTCTAAATTTTATCTGCCTTTGATAGAGCTGTCAGTTTTAACATAGCTTTTTTGCTTAACAAAAATGATAAGGTAGGCCATGAATTTTAATAAAACAAACAACAGCACTAGGACTGATTGGATTGCTTCGACATTTCATTTTGTCCAGTAACCTTGAGAAAAACAGAATTGGGATTAATATGTAAATGCATTTTCAACCCTGGCTGTGAATATAGTGACATTGTAATAGAAAGCAATGCAAAAGTTACTGCTGATGAATAGCTCCAATTGTTCCGCTGGTTAGCCTATTTAGAAAAACATTAGTCTGTGAACAGGCTACTTACTACCATGTTCACTGTGTTTTATGACCCCAAATGCAAATGTATGTTTAAATGTCTATAAGCCATTCATCACTCAGAGCAAATCCCAGGGTTTCGCTTGAGAATACCCAGGTTCCCGAGAGACTAAATAAAGCAGGGCAGTCAAGGTAAGCAGTGATTGGGTCTGACAGTGTTAAAAAGGGTATTAGGTCACTGCTGGCCTGCCTGGGAGATGTACTTATAGACTGATTGGCACTAACTAACATTGATAGGGATCCCTTGAATCTTGCAGACTACAAATTGGAGCTGCTGGAGGAGAGTTGATGCCTTTTTCTGAAGCCATTCCTGAATATTCAGGTCAAAGGTTTATAGTGGCCATAAGGATGTATGTGAGTGGGGCGGTGCAATGCTTGGGACAATGAAACAGCCATGGCAATGCACTCTGCCAACGTCAACACCTAGGAAGGACCGGCTGGCCACCAAGGGGAAGATGGTATAGTGACCATCGGTGTGGGTAAGAGGGACTTTCCCACTGTAAACCCTTCTACTGCCCCGGCAGGGTAAGGACCTGACCACCCATATCCATGCCCTTGCATTGTGCATGTTATACTGGACTTTAATAACAGCACATCTACTCTCCTGGTCTGTGAGGTTAGAAGTTATTTTGGTTTGAGGTACAAGACCAACCCACCACATAATTTATTTCCTGGCCTTTGAAGGCATCATTTTTTGTCTGTGAAAAAAGATTATGGCTGATCTTGCATTACCTAGTGGTAGTAGGTCAACTTCTGGTGGTTTCATGTTGGCTGATTTCTGGATCTCCTTGATAGTGAGGGAGCCTGCAGGAACTGGATGTCCTGGCAGGACACACTAACTGTGTGTACAAGCCGTACCAGAACCTCATGCTTGTAACTCCTGCACTTATAGCAATAACCAGTTGTCACATCTTTACAAGGCTGTCCACATTTTTGATTTATACATCCCAAATGATAGCACATCTGTCATTTCCTAGGTGTCAGCTGCTCCACAGTGATGGATTGTTCTTACTTTAAAAAATACATATTTCCCAGTGTGAATGTTTTATTAGAATTCTGGTACCTTAAATTCTCTTTGGCAGTTCTTGTCTCTTCTTGTCCTCAACTGCTTTTTGAAGCTGTAAGGTCCTGTGAAATAGCTGCTGTGATCCACCTCAGGTATGCTCGCAAAGAATATCACAGCCTTGAAATATAAAGTCTGAATAAGCCTGGTAGACTGGAGGAATTGTATATACCAAAGTAATTCTCATCATTATCATAATGGGAATCAGCATTAGAAAAAAGTGTCAAAATGTTACGGTGAAAACAGAAGATCACTGCCAGGCGGGAAGAGATGGTGCACCCCAGAACCGTGTTTGTTAGGTAATAGCAGCTGAGGGATGTGACAGGCTTACAGCAGTAGTGTGGGAGACTCCAACGCAGCTGGAGGTTGGGGCAGGCTGCACGCCAGCTTATGGCACTAAGCCACCGAGCAAACGCCTCCTGAGCAAAGTGCCATTGCTGGGGTGCTCTAACAATAACATGGTCTTGCTGCAAGCCGGGCAGCTGGCTACCAGTTGGCCATCCTGACAGCAGCATGGATAAACTTGGCCTTTTAAAGACCACAAAATGGCTCGATTGCACTGCTTGTTCTCTTTCGGTCAGTGGCTGGGATTGCTTTGCAATTCATGAGTTTCTAGGAAGAATTCCTGCTTTTCAGAAGAGTACCTTAATTTCAGGTAGGGTTAGGCTGATGAAAGACTTTGTCAAGAGGTTGAAATAGGAATTCAGAGATCAGAATAGGTTGGAGATCAGGCTCACCTGTGCTAACATCCAGTTCATTAGGTCCGGTGAGGGTTTCTATACTTCTTGTATCCCCACATGATGAGTGGCATTGAAAAGAGTTATTGAAAGGAAGCAACAGGTAATGACCCAGGTTTGGTCTAAGACAAGCAGGTGGCAATACTGTAGTGAGTGAAGTTCAAAATTTGATATAAATGGCTCAGCCTCAAGGCTGTACACAGCTTGTGGAAAGAAGGTCATGACAGGAGCTAGTAGATAGTGGTATTACAAGTGCATGTAAGCACCTTCAAACCCCTTACTCACTTGAACTGAGTTTACAGATACACAGGAAGACAAGAGAAAAGATAACATCTGTTGCTGTCTTATTTTTCTTAGATTAGAGACTAAGCCTTGGTGTTATGGAAATGGCTCCAATACCTCCAACCGTAGCAAGGCTTGGAGTACAAATTTCCTGACTTCCCATGCAACTCTTACAATCAGTAAACGCAGCATCGCTCATGCTGGGGAGGCTGTGTGAACAGTGACTGCAGACAGTGTCTCTCACAGAGTTGTTGACATTGCTTTGTGTTGCCTGAGGGGAAGGTTTTGTAAACTGAAAGCAACAACTAAATAACTCACTGCACCAACACCCCATCAGGTAACTAGGCCAAATTTTTATCCCAAGCAGCCACAGTGGAAGTCCATGTGAAAAGCAGAGTCCCGTTTCAGGCCACCTAAGCTCTTTTATGGGGTGTGTATGTCAGCCCTAGTTTCAGGCTATTTGCTAGGGCAAGTGGGAATGCTTGCTCCTCCTTCCCCCACCTACTGTAATAAATCAGGAGATCGAGGTGTGTTATGCTTGCTGATTTTAACAGGAGAAAATAAATACGAATAATAAATTTTTCATATCTGCAAATTTGCTTTTTACCTCCCACTACCTTTTCAGCAGTATAGACGGCTGTCTCCATCGCCTACATTACAGAACATGAAAAAGGAAAAAGAAATGAACACCTTCTTGTCAAGCAGAGGTAATGGACAGAGGACTGCTCTCAGTGCATCCCACGTTGCAGGGGTCTTTGGCTCAGGAGTCTTCGTCCCGGAAAAGGAACAATTAAGAAAGGGCATGAAAGACGTCTATAAAACTGTTTAGTGGCCTAGAGAAAATAGATAGGGAAGAAATGTCCACAGAGTGTCCTAGATCAAAAACTGAGGACTTGAAGGTGGTAAATTCAGAACACAGAAAATAAATTGGTTCTTCACAAAGCCTTATCAAGCTGTGGAGCTCTTTGCTGCAGAGGGATGCGGGTGCTGCACACTTAGAGGAGTTCACAAAGCAATGGAGCACACCCATGAAAGAAAAATAATTTAGATCTTTTAAGTTTCAAAGATAAGATGCTTGGTTCTGGAGCTTCCCACACAGAGATCATTAGAAGCTGGGAGAACATCGTCATAAGGAGTAGATAATGGAATTACATGACCTGTGTGACAACTTGGTGTGGCCAGTCTTAAATTTCCATGTCACATAGCTGAATGAAGGATCGCTTCTGACATAGTTTTGGTGGACTTGGCACTAGATGCTCGGATGGTAACAGCAGGTCCAAAGCAACATTTTATTTCTTGACATATATTCACTACAGATACTTCCCAGGTCCATACCTGAAATCAGAGTCTAGTTTGTTTTGCTCTGGGTTGTAGATCTTAATTCTGAGTGTTAGTATCACTTTGGGTGTCTCATTAGGAGGGTGACATTTTCCTATTAGATGAAAATGTTTAACAGAGGTTTCCTTGTCTCCACATTGCTGTCATCTTGTCTTTTGTCATCCTGACTGATGGATCAGCATGTTCTGATCTGTTACCCTTTTATGTAATGTCATTATTATTGTTTTCTCTCTCTCTCCCTCTTTCTTTTTTTTAGGCGGTAATAAAAAAATAAATAAAGATGAAATGTACAAAGTATAAACTGCCTTTATGACTGAATGATTTCCTTGCTGCATTAAGCAATTTCTTTTGTGCCAGCACCTCTCGTGAATGCTCAGGATGTTCTCCTGATGTATTCATGAGAGCTACTTTGCCACGATCATCGCATGCATGGCTGCCTTTTTTGAAACAAGCTCATGATTATTGATATCTGGGATTCTTCTTTTCAGCTTAGTAGCCAGGAGGGGGTGTCCGTGCCTTACAAATCAGCTCTCTTTCAAGGCTGGTGGTAAAACAACTTCAGGCAGTCACTGCACTGTAAAAGGTCTTGTCACTGTGAGCTGTGCAGAGAGGAGAGAGTGGTGGAGGGAGCAGCACCAGCGTGACAGCAGAGGTGGGAACTGCTCTAGTGCTGCAGGAAGAATGGAGGGGAGTTTTATGTTTGCAAATGGCCTGGGCTGTGGGGAGCAGCACAAGAGAGGGAAGAGGAGAAAAGACAGAAGAAGAGGATTCTCAAGATGCAACAGAACATAGATAGATCATAGCCTTTGTGCTGCCCCTGATCCCCACTTCACATTTGGCCCAAAGATCATAGAATCATAGAATGATTTGGGTTGGAAGGGACTTTCAAAGGCCATTTAGTCCTACCCTCCTGCAATGAGCAGGGACATTTTCAACTAGTTCAGGTTGCTCAGAGCCCTATTCAACCTGACCTTGACTGTTTCCAGGGATGGGGCATTTACAGCCTCTCTGGGCTGTTCAACTGGCATGCCTCAGCTCAGTTTGCATGCATGTGAGTTTTTGGGGTGAGTGTTTTTCCCCAAACTTTGTGCTGTATTCAGCTGCTTTCAGCAGAAGAGTCACGAAATGCCTATCATCTGAGTTACAATTACAGATGAGCACTCCCTAACGTTGCACCTACAGTGTCAGTGTCTCTACCTGACCGGAACATCCAGGATCTGATTATAATCAATAGAGATCCAGTCAAGAGAGTCCATGGAGCTCATGGTGCGGCTTGTCTGACCAGCATAAGCATCTCTGTTAGATGAGATGAGCTACTTACTAAAATCCCTTGACTCTAAAGGGGACTTGCCCAGATGAAGATGGCTTCTGTGAGTGCTGCCTCCTTCCTTTGAGGTTTCCCACTTCAAGATGAAAGTCTCAGCTCAAAGCTCTTTAACCTTGCCATCTAAACTGCAGGCATTGCCCTTGAAAAGTTTGTCCTATGGACATCATACTCCTAGTGCTGGTGCTGTCCTTGAAGAAAGCAGATTCAGTTGGTTCACACACAGTTCCTGGACTATACAAACAGCACTCTTCAGACATCTGTCATGTAGATCCTTGTGCCTCTTTGTTATGGCTAAAATCTGCAAAAGTTGTTCAGGAGTTAGAAAAATAAGTTCCAGTTTTCAAAATGGAATATCTACCTCCTCCTAGATATTGGAGCCTAAACTGCTAACTCTTCAATAAGAATTATGTCTCGAATTACTTTGTGTGCACCAAGCCTTTTCAAGCTATGTCCCAGTAATGGTCAGACCCCTAAATCCAGTCAAAATACCCTTTATTTCTGTATGCCTCAATTTACCATCCGCAAAATGGGCTTGATACCCCACAGAAAAACTGGCTAGTAGCTGCACTAAGTCTTCCTTCGCTTAAGGTGTGGAGAAAATCTGTCTCCCTCTCGCCTCTTTTCTGTCAGAGCAGGAACTCCAAGCCTGCCTGATGAATACAAAAGAGAGAGGTATTTCTAGCTCTGCCAATTGCTCAATGCATATCCATGAGGAAAGTGGATCTTGAACCTTTCTGAGAGGCAAGTGTGGCAATCAAAAGACGCCAGGGCAGTGGCAGAGGTCCTACATGCTCTTTTCCAATCCTCTGCCTCAAGGCAGTACGTTTTCCAGAAAATGAAAAGGGGGCCTCTATGGGGCTGGTGTCCCTGGCAGACCCAAGACACGTGATGAACCTTCTCCCCTGTTATGTATTTTGCAAGGAAACTATATAGGCTAGGGGTGTGATACCTCAGTACCCTTAGTAATACTCAAAGGGACACAACTTTCTTCTCTTGTGACTGAAAAAAACCTATCATCATACCAGTGAAAATGGTGGATGCCGGTTGAATTGGTGACTTTTCCACTGTTTTTGAAGGCAACTTTTCTGTTGACTTAAGAGTAGTGTCCATGCCTTTCTCGTGGGAGAAAAATCGACAAGAGCTTCTAATCTCCTGTTATCACTGAAGATCCCTTGGAAACTTCCTGACACAGAAATGTGTTCTACTGTCCTCTCTGGTGTAGCTAAATTGGTATGAAGACATTGCCCAAAGGCATCAATTCAATCAAGGCTGCAATGTGTTAGTCACTGAATGTTCACCTGGGGAAAGATGGTCTTTGTTCTGAAGATCTGACAATTTAGCAAGAGAGGACAGTTACAGCCTCATTAGGCTCTTCATTTTTTTAGATAAGGAACAGAAGGATTAAGCAACCTGCTGGTAACAGAGGCAGTCTTCTGTGGCAAAGCTGGGAAATGTCAGTTCAGAAGAGGATGAAAATACACACCAGAAGAGTTGTGTCACTTTGCAAAATATAGTCATCAACATGAGATGGAAGGTAACAGGGCTGAGAGTGAACTGATGCATTTGGGAAAATAATAAAAATAACTTGTCCTCTAATATCAGGGCTCATCCATTGGAACCGTCAGAGGAAGTGAGATCTGAGCACAGTCTTAGAGAGGGTTTGGTAAGGTGTTTACAGAAGAAATCAGGAGATATTCCTGCTTTTGTACTGATAAGATCCCACCTGGCCTAATGGTGTGCAATACTCCTGCTCAGGAAGACAAACTCAGCACTTCAGTGAGCAGAGCAAAACTATAAAGGGAACATCTTTCAAGAGAAGAGACCTTGGACAGGTTAGAAAAATATAGACTAAGACGACACTATTTTTTTTTAATAAAGTTTAAAAATAATTTTAAAATGCATTGTAGCACAATTTTTCATCAACTGGCTTTTCTAAGGCACCACCTGCAGAATCCCTAGGTAAAGAAGGCAGACCATGGGTGGAGACCAGTGACAAGTGGTGTTCCTCAGGGGTCGGTACTGGGACCAGTGCTGTTTAACAGCTTTGTCGGCAACATGGACAGTGGGATCGAGTGCACCCTCAGCAAGGTTGCTGACAGTTTGCCAAGCTGTGTGGTGTGGTCGACACACTGGAGGGAAGGGATGCCATCCAGCGGGACCTCGACAGGCTGGAAAGGTGGGTCTGTGCGAACTGCATGAAGTTCGGTGAGGCCAAGTGCAAGGTCCTGCACGTGGGTCAGGCAATCCCAAGCAAGCCTCCAAGCTGGAGGCCAGAGAATCAGACCAACTAGAGGAAACGAGACAAGGTCATGAGAAGGATAGCATGTTCACTCACAGAGCAGTCATCTACCTCCTGGTAACGATGAGACAAGTGATTAAAAATGCACTCAGTACTCAGTGCAGAAGAGCGAAGGTGGAAAACACTTTGCTAATGTCTGACTATTGCACAAGCATTTTCTGATTATACCATAACTGTTTCTTTTTTTTATTATTTTGCTTTTTTTCTCTGCAGCCTGGTATAAAGCACTTTTACTGTCCCTGACGTGTTAGCTTATGGTCTGTTAAAGGTTATTAAATCAAATAACCCAATATGTGAGAGGCGGTTGTAGTTCCATGTCCCCAGGTACAGCCACCGATAAAACTGAGCATATTTTCCAGATGGATGCCCCCCTATGTATATATGTATATGCATATATGTATACCCATGGCCAGCCACATAGATCAATACAGACAGAAAATGGAAAACAATGCCTTACCAGCATCCATGTAAACACACAACACTCCCAGAAACATGAACAGTGCTGCTGGACTGAACTCGCTACAGGAATACGCACACATACAACATGGGTTTCACCAGTAACTGGTCTTAGGCAGCCTATGCAGTAGCTGGCCCTCAAATCTTCAGGTTTCCCCAGTTGCTTCCACCTGGACATTTGAGCTGCGATGGTTCATGGCTCCTCTCCAGCTGCTGATATGCAGACCTCTCCTCCTACTCATCAGCTATTTCAATTTGCAGTTCACTACTCATCCAGAGCAGAGAGCAGATATAGTTAGAAATAGTATCTAGAGAGAATATATCATAGTCTGCAGAGACTGGAATAGGAGCTGACCAGGTCAACCCATACTACCCAGTAGCCTGTTTATACCAGAGCAGCCCCTTTTGTCCCCTTTCCCATCTCGTTTGCCTTGCTTTCTTCTACCAAATTCACGTTGATACCTCACTTTTCCTGATTTTTGGTCCTTCTCCTAAACAACCCTTAGTAAGCCTCATGTGTTATCACAACCCCATTAAAAATATCCCAGAGTAAGTTTGTGCAATCTCCAGTTTGCACAGTCTCCGATGCTCTTCTGCCTGCATCCCATAATGAGTGCTATACCCCTTTATGTAATGACCCCTTTTAGTCTAGCTGAGTTTCCCACCTGGGACAACGGTCTAGTTGTTCTCCTTCGATAGCCTTAGGGGTAGTCAGTTCAGGATGCTCCCTTCATGCTGACTAGGCTACTGGGGTTCCTCCATCTACCATCATTCCTCTGACCTTCCTTAGGTCTTTGTGTTTATGGTGGTGAACCTTCACTCACACGATCCAACATGGTCATCCTGTGACTTGCCAGTGGACTGTTGTTCATGGCTTATGAAAGAAAGGTTATGTCTGTTACACAACAGTCTTGAACAAGAGACTCGTGAGACCCCACCTGCAGTAGTGGGGGCCCCAGTACAAGAGAGACACGGAGCTGTTGGAATGATTGAGAGAGTTGGGATTGTTCAGCCTGGATAAAAGTAGGCTCCGGGGAGATCTAATTGTGGCCTTCCAGTACCTGAAGGGGCCTACAGGAAAGCTGGAGAGGGACTGTTTATCAGGGAGTGTAGTGACAGGACAACGGGTAATGCGTTTAAGCTGAAGGAGGGTCGATTTAGATTAGATGTTAGAAAGAAATTCTTTACTGTGAGAGTGGTGAGGCACTGGAACAGGTTGCCCAGAGAAGTTGTGGAGGCCCCATCCCTGGAAGTGTTCACGGCCAGGTTGGATGGGGCTTTGGGCAATGTGGTCTAGTGGAGGGTGTCCCTGCGCATGGCAGGGGGGTTGGAACTGGATGATCTTTGAGGTCCCTTCCAACCCAAACCATTCTATGATTTTATGATTCTAAATCGGAGATTCAGTTCTCTATATATTGAAATATTCCTTGACCTCATACTTTTCTACAGGGGCACTTGCCTCCTTGAAAAATTGGCTTGGGATGTGTAGGTCACGAGAAAATGGCAACAAGAGCAGAGCACCAATGATGGCAGGGGATAGACTTAAAAGCTCATTACCTGGATGTCATGAAGCTGCTAGAAGATGGTATCTCCAGGTGTAATGAGGGATGGATCTGGGAAATGTTGAGAACTTGTTTCTCACACCACCTTTAGGATCTTTAGGACCCATTTTATATGTCTTACAGAGGCAGCTTTATCCTTGGAAGGAGGATGATAAAAGGTCACTGAGTTACTGCAACTCATACCACAGTAACTTGTGAAATCCCATATAGGCTTGGAGGTCATTGTCTTACATGGTGAGGGAAAGGTTAGGGTTATCGGAAGAGCAAAAGCAAAGTGGTGGAGCTGGAGTCAAAGAGTAAAGGAGAGAAATAGTCCTTTGCAAACAGTCAGCTCGTGTCCTCTGCTTTACTAGAGAGCCAATGCCTTCGGGTCATTTTTCACCTCTGGTGAGTAATCTTCTTTTCTCCAAGGCTGTGGTCTAAAATGGCTGTAACTAACCAAGCTTCCTGCAGTTAGTAGGCTTTACTTAGGAGTCATCTAGGGACAAAGGCACAGGAGCTGGAAAATGTAATTATTAGAGAGATTTTTATTCAGGAGACTATGCAAAGTTAAATGTGCCTTGCTGAGGAAAAGGGAAAAAAAAGAACTTAAAGGTCATTTAAGAACCTGTCTGATAACAGTGAAATGTTCTCACTTCACATAGTGTGTGGCCAAACTTTCCTGATTATAATTTTAATGCCAGCAGCTGTAAGAATCTAAAATATTCCATACTTAGATGCCTCCATTTCTTCTTTTACAAGTAATCACACTGAAGCAATACGTATTTTCACATTAAAAAAATACAACAGATGACGCAACACGAAGGTAACTGTTCACATAATGAAACTGTAGCAGTCGGTCTGCAGAATATTTCACATAGCCAAAACCGCTCTGAAAAGGTTATTATTACATAAGGATGTAAATGTCAAAATTAAGGGAGGAACAAAGCCAGGATAAACAGGATTCAGCTCACCTAGTTTTAACTGTCTGAAGGAAAGGCACCCAGTCAAAGCTAGCAATCTAAGGAGGGGGTGATATGATTAGATGTATGGGCTTTATACAGTTGCCCACACATTGCAAGCTGGAGTCTTTGGAGACGATCTAGGGAATCCCACACAACTTCTAGCTGTGGGTCAAGAAGGGCACAGGTTTCTTTGAGTCTTGTGTCCCACCAGTCAGGCCCATCTGTATGTCTTGCGGATACCCTTAAACATCACATAATGCGTAAGCGTGGGAAAGAGAGTCAAGCCCTGAATTCTTACCACAGAGATGTGTTCAACTCACCAACTCATGCTGGGCACCTTTCTATAGGAAATTGAGCTTTGAGCCACTGTGAGAGAGCGATGGTGTTGTTCAAAGCATCAGTCACCTTATCCTACATTAGACGTGTGCATTTGGTCAGATGGAGCTTTAAATCCCACCATCTCCATTATCCCTCATTCTGTTAATTATCTCCCTTTCTCTCTTTCTACTTACATCCAAGATATGAGTGTGTCTTCAGATGTCATGGTATTTCCAAACTGGTCTCTAGCTGCTGCTCTGGAAAGGTGTGAGTAACTCCTAGTTACCAGCCCCATGTATATGTCTTTAATACTCCAGAGCATCCCAAACGGCATCACACCTTGCGTGAGCAACTGAGTGGAGCTCTCAGCGTGTGTTCATTGTCCACAAAATATGTTAATTGTATGCATCATGTTACGGAAAGTAATTGTAGAGTTTGGGATTGTCCTCTGAGCTCACAAAGGTGTGTTGTTGGAAAAGTGTTACTGAGGAAAAAGTGGCCATGCCTATAATGTACATAATTTTTTAAAGCAATGTCTATTTTCATTGATTTTTGATTTTTCTTCTACTATTTATGATTCAGACATAAAAAACCCCAACAAAACAACAAGTCTTTTTTTCAACAGAAACTCCAAAAACTTGAAATTGAAATTTATTTATTTTTTCAATCCATAGTATCCATGGAAAATAAAACACGTTTCCTGTGTAAGTTCAAGATTTGTTTGTTTGCTTGTTTGTTTTCTCTTTCTCTAGCTTTATGCATTCTAATTTATCACCGTAGGGTCACATGAATGTCACCTTCTTTTCTTTTTTTTTCTTTTTACCTTTTCAAACAAATGATGGAAAGGCAGCATATAAGGTACTGTGAATAAGGCACTCACTAATATCATTAGCATGCAAAAAGAACATGTCAACTAGTAAGTAATGCCAGTTCTGCCTCCATGACTGCAAATGTCCAACTTGCAAATGTATGTCTCTGTAGGACTTGCTTCTCAAGTATTACTCTCTGTGCCATTTCAGACAAAGCAGATGATTTATAACTTGTGTGTGTGTATATATACATATATGAACATCAAACTGGACAAAGATGTGTCTAAAAAAATATGACTAAAAAGCAAGGAAAGTTGATATGTGGAAAACCTCTAGTGCTATTCATTTCAGAAGTGTACTGGACATGTTTATAGGAGTATGGAAAAACAGCTGGCTGGAGGTAACAGGGAGTGAAAATTTCCTCCACTTAGATGAGTTGGACTCTAGTCTTTTTTAAAGAGTGAAATTCCAGATTCAGGCACTGCTGAACATCTCTGAGAAGAAGATGAAGAAGAAGATGGAGGTTTACAGAACTTTAATAATATTCGAACTTATGTCATAGAATGATAGGATGGTTTGGGTTGGGCAGGGACACCCTTCATTAGACCAGGTTGCTCAAAGCCCCATCCAACCTGGCCTTGAACACTGCCAGGGATGGGGCATCCACAGCTTCTCTGGGCAACCTGTGCCAGTGCCTCACCACTCTCATAAGAAAGAACTGCTTCCTAATATTCAAATTCCTAATGTCCTGATTCCTAAATCTCCCCTCTTTTAGTTTAAAAGCATTATCCCTTGTCCTGTCACTCCTAAGAACTCCTTCTAGAGGATTTTTAAGCTTATAGTTCATTAGCGTGTTTTACAGATGTTTTTCTGACCATGTAATTTTGAGTTGACACAACATGAGATTGGAGGATAACAGGCAAAATACATCTGTGCTTTGTCACTAGGCAACTGGTAGTGTAAGCAAATGTTAACTCTATTGTATAGCAAGAAAGATCCAAACTAGATGAAAATAGAGGAGCCTCTGTCAGGCATTGAGTTAATACAATGGAAGATAGAAGGGGTCCTGTCTGAATATTACTACCCTGAACCCCATGTTCCCTTATTGTCTGCACCAAAATAGTATGGCCATTAGGAACATGAGAGTCCCTGTGGAGAGAGATGGCGCTGGAGATTGGGGGAAGAGGCTGCAGGGTGGAAAGGTGCTGCTTAGTGTCTCCCATGGGTGACACAGCTACAACACAGCATCAAAGGGACCGGCATGACCTTGCCAGCCTGTGTCTTGTCACCAGCCTCCTAGTCTCTTGGCACGAGTTTTTATATCCTGGTAGAACAGATCCTGGGGTCAGTGTGAAGATGATGGTGGGGAAAGGACGTGGCTGAATTCATTTGTCTGTACACGTCTCATTTGTCTAACAGCCATCAAATCTAATGATTCTATTAATTCTATGTCATTAGCAAAAACTGTCATAGAAAGGATATCCTGAACCCTGGTCTCTGCATAAAAGTTTCTTGATGTCTCTTCTGTTAAACAAAAATTGAAGAGGATACAGAAATAGCCTCACACCTATGATCCTATGCCCAAGCTTTGCAAAGTCTATCGTTTACTTCTAAAATGAATCTCCATCTCACTAAAATGACAAAATCCAATTAATTTTGCACATTGCAGTTACAGACCAGCAAAATTAATGTCTGGAGGAGTCCCAGCCCCTGTATGCCATTCATCTGGAAGGGAGAAAGTACTGCCTGGGGAATGGGATCTGTGGGTTCCCCTAGCAGAGGTATGAAACCCCACTTTCAAGACAAAAGCTGAGGCACCTTTGGATCTCGGACACTTCTAGGATTAGGGAGGAATGAAACTGAATTATCTAGATTTCCTATCTGGGCTGAAAACTCTCAAATATTATAAATCCCACCATAGCATCATAATCTTACTTTGGACAGGGCTCAGTGGAAATCCCCATCCTGTGGATCATATACATTGCTACTGACATCCTCATCAGACACTACGTACTGTTTCAGTACACATTCTTACATCCTTTATCTCTAGCGTGGACATCTCTAGGAAGACAGTTCAGAGATGATGCAATTCAGTTGGGGCAACGCTATATTGATTTTGTATGGTACAGTTCATAGAATTACAGAATTGTTTTTGGTTGGAAAAGACCTTTAAGATCATCGAGTCCAACTGTTAACCTAGCACTGCCAAGTCCGCAACTAAACCATGTCCCTAAGTGCCACATCTACACGTCTTTTAAATACCTCCATAAATGACCTGTCCTTACTCCTCACGCCAGTGCATACACTCTAATTTCCCATTGCAATCACTGACATGTTCAGTTACAAGTTGTGCATCTGATGGGTGCTACGTTGGTTTATTCACACCTGCAAAGAATTTCAGGTGTCTCCAGTTGGAGACTCCTGGAGCTGGGGCATTAGATCATGCAGTGGAGACTAAGGGAGTGAAGAAGTGAATGGTTGGAAGAGAAGAATCATAGAATTATAGACTATCTCAAGTTGGAAGGGACCCATAAGAATCATTGAGTCCAACTCCCTGATCCTTGCAGGACTACCTAAAACCAAATCAAGTGACTAAGAGCGTCATCCAGACACTTCTTGAACTCTTGACAGCCTTGGTGCCATGACCATTTCCCTGGGGAGCTAGTTCCAGTGAGCAACCACCCTCACACTGAAGAAACTTTTCCCAATGTCCAGTCTGAACAGAAAGATACCTTGAGTGCTGCACTTGAGCATCTTGGGAGGTACACAGGCATCACAGTGACAAACGTTACAGAACTTGGAAAAGACAGCTCAATAGCTTGAGAATGATTTCGCCTTCTAATTTTGGAATTTTTCTAACTTTTGCCTTCTAAGATTGGAATGTTACTATGCCAATTGATAATATTTTGAGTCCCAAGGGGCTGTTAATGAATCAGGGATCACTATATTCCTGTGAAATACATGGGTATGATCACAAGGAGGGAAGCTGAGGCACGGAGGAATGGACACTTACTGCTGTGGCTTGGCAGGTCTTTGGATTAGAAGTGAGACCTCGAAGCTTTCCTTTGTGCATCATCTAAGAACCACTTGCTCCACTCCTCTTCTAAAACTGAGAAATAGCTTGAATTTCAGCTATTCCTCCTCCTTTAGTAAAAAGGAGAAAGTCCTTACTGAATCCTCAAAGATAGCAGCTGCCATCGATGAAAAATTGAAGATTAAATCATGCTCAGGAAGAGATTAAAGAGCACTGGATTCCTGTGGAGAAATTTTCTGTTCTTCATAAACCCCTTATGGATTTCAGGGAAGGAGGTAAAGGAGGGATTGTGTCAAGGCATCAAGATCTCTCTAGCTGGGATGTGAGGGAAAGGAGAACTCTGTGATAAGAGTGTCTGGTTGTATTTCCTGGCTCTGTTAGTCTCTACTGAAGGATTATACTTTGCATCATCTCGTTATGTGAGATAGTGAGTGGATACTCAGCCTTCTGGAAGTACACCATGATAAAATGCCATTGTAGTCTTTCTATAGTGTCATTTAAGAAATACTGTCTCTCTGTGGTCTGGTCACCACTGAAGAATGGACAAATGTTAGGACCGACTCCTAGCTTTTGGGGGAACTCTAAGTGATATTGCCTTTTTAGCCCCTCCTCCATTGGTGCAAAAGGCATTTAGAAAGCATGAACTAATGACATGAGTCTGCAGAGAGCCCAAGGACTGCTGGGTCTGAGATGAGCTGTCCCAGCCTCACCTCTTGCACAGGGACTCTGCATTTGGAATGGACAAATTGGTGACATTGGTCCATTACGGTGAGAATGGCAGCCTTCACATAGAACATTTTGGGTCAACTGAGGAAAGCCAGACCAGTTCAGAATGATGGGGAGGGTCCTCCTCAGGTGAACCCATGTAGGTGTGGGGCACTATTAATGATACATGAGGGTATCTGAAACATTTGTACAAGGCTTAGAGATGGACAGGGCCAATGGGAGACCCATGCCCTTCTGGACTGTTAGGTGGATGCTGAGGAGGCCTCCTAGGATATCTCAAACAGTTCTACATAGCCTTTGTGTTGACAACTGAGTTAACATTTTTTTCAGTGTCGTTGTCATTGTAGTTCCTTGCACCTTCACAGGGGACTTGATCCCAGCTGGCTTGCAAATAGTGAAAAGAAATATTTTCGGATGCTTGGTTAGAATCTTGTATGTTGCCCATAAAAACTGCAGTTTCTTTCCCCAAAGAATGCACAGGGTATGCACATGTTGAACAGCCCGTGCAAAAACTGATGGCTCTGTAGACATCGTGTACATCTCTGGATGCCTTGACACAAAATCAGCTCCAGCCATCTCCAGCTGGCAAGGCAACATCCACTTCTTGCCTGCAGAAAAGTAGCCCAGACCAGCCTTTGGAAATTCACTGATCTGCTGTGTGGCTGTTGGCTGTCTCCTGCTTCGACTATGAAAGGCAAACTGCATTTAGCACCAAAGCCTGAACTGCAAATACAGTGTGACACCTTTCCTCCAACCTCTGGGGTGTGGTGGGAAAATTGCCTGATTGCAGGAGTCGAAGAGAAATGGATATGTCATGGCCCTCAGGGTTTTTCCTCTCTGCCTTTTTTTTTTTTTTTTAATTTTTCTTTCTACCTTTTAGATAGAAATAGCAGCATCAAGCACAGCATCAGACTCCAGTGTAGGACACAGGCTGTCCATGCTTGCTTCAAAGAGTCCAGGGGACTAGGTCTGGCTAGTGCTGGTTCAGCAGTGATCCCAGCATTCTTTCAATGCTGTAACTACTGCCCTTTTTGTGTTTGAACCAGTTGCCAAATTTAGTTAGAAAAGGGATCTTTTCTCCCAACTCAAACTGTTGGGATTGTTGCATTCCTCCCTTTGTTTTAGAGCAAAGCCCTTTTCCTGGGGTCACCAGGAGTCAGATTTAACAAATCCTTTTGGCAAGCTCTAATGACATGAGTGGTGGTTTCCATCCCTCCTGTCTCTTACCATGACTCATTGTAGCTGTGATTTTATGTCTATTATTATGAGCCTTATAATTCTGATAGCGGCTTGTGATGGCTGAGGTGGGGAGATGGGTTTTTTTGGAACTTCCTGGACCAAATGTCATTGTCGAGATAGGTTGTGACAACACATGCTGTCCCACCCAGCTGTACTCTTCGAAACAGCATACAGTAAGATGGGCTGAGCCCTTCCTTGGCTTCATGAGATACCTCTCCTTGTGCCAGAACAACTCCAAAGCCCCTAGACCTTCCTTCACTCTGCCATGGCTCTTTCCAACACAGGCAAGTTCAATTTGTGCTTGCTACAGTTACAAATAGAGTTGATTGGTTGTTTTTTTTTTCAATAGATGACTTTTTTTGTTGTGTAGAATGAAGATGAACATGTAATGACTAACGCAAATCCAGAGGAGCTATGAGGGAGAGAGGTACCTGCTACTCAGATGTCCTTGGCATCCATTTGACAAGAATCAGGTGGGGACGAGACAATGTCCATGCTGAGAATTCCTATTGCTATTAACTACTGTTTTCAGCAGGCTGGGGCCCTGGCACCCACTCTGATATTTGTCATTCCTTAAATTTATTTTCTTTTGATCAAGTAAAGTCCTAGTTTCCATGTCCCGCCGCCCAAAATCCAATGAAGCTTGCTATGTCCTACTAATTTGGATTATAACTACAAAGCAATATCTATATTTTGTACCATTCTTCTGTGCTGGAACCAATGGGTTTTTCAAAAGTAAACTGCAAAAGAGTGTAATTTTCTAGTTTTTCTTCCAAAGCTGACAGAAAGCAAGAGGATGCCTTTCTTTGACTTATAATGAGAACACAATCATACCTAGGAGACAAGCAGAGTTTAGATTAGGTCCTCAGTGAGCTGGTGCTACTCATGCAGAGCGCTTGTAACACATTTAATAGCAATAGAAAGCATGAGTCCAACAGCAGTGGTATATTACTAGGGACCTGAAACAAGATATTAATTATTTAGAACTACATTTTGAGAAATTGAGTCCTTTGCCCTCTGGGACCACCCTCCTCTCTCTCTCTCAACTTGCCGTCAATTCATTCCTGAGATTAATTCAGAGCATGTTTCTCCTTCCCTGCTTTAAAGTGGGGAAAGGTACATTGCTGAAACCAGTGGAATTAAATTGGCAAAACAGAAATGTGACTAAGAGATGAAATACACCTAGCAATGTCTAAAAATTGATTTAAACCTGAAGATTTTAGATTTTTTTTGTGTGTGTGTGACTATTTTTCACTGGAAATTCAGAAATCACCAGGACACTTTCTGAAATGTGTTTATTGCACCTTTAGACTAAGCTCTGGTGGGGTTTTTTGTTGTTTTTCTTTCTCTTTTTTCCTTTCTTTCTTTCTTTCTTTCTTTCTTTCTTTCTTTCTTTCTTTCTTTCTTTCTTTCTTTCTTTCTCTTTGTTTATTGTTTCTCTTCCCTTCCCTTTGTTTCCTCTCCTCTCCTCTCCTCTCCTCTCCTCTCCTCTCCTCTCCTCTCCTCTCCTCTCCTCTCCTCTCCTCTCCTCTCCTCTCCTCTCCTCTCCTCTCCTCTCCTCTCCTCTCCTCTCTTCTCTTCTCTTCTCTTCTCTTCTCTTCTCTTCTCTTCTCTTCTCTTCTCTTCTCTTCTCTTCTCTTCTCTTCTCTTCTCTTCTCTTCTCTTCTCTTCTCTTCTCTTCTCTTCTCTCTTTTTTCCTCCTTTTTTACTCATCAAAACCCAAGTTTGCTTCCCCACTCAAATAAAAACCTCACTGTTTTGAAGTCTGTTTCCTCTGACTGTAGTTCATAAAATGCATGTGGCATCCAACAGAGAACAAATTTTAGCATCTAATAACATTTTGTAAGGAAGGCTGCTGAACGTAACACATCATGGTTTCATTTAATCACAGAGACTGATGCATAACTTTGTTTTACTTCTTGCCTTTACAATTGCTAGCACAGAGTTAACCAAAGTTGTAGGTGAAAACAACCTTGACAGTCACTCCTAGCTTCTGCCTAACATCAGGTAAATTCTTTCCTCTCCATCCCTCCTGCGGGAATATGGGATTTTTCTTTCTCCTGCCCTAACCTCTTTAGCAGCAAATGGGCTAGAGATAGTGTGGTCTCAGGGACTAAATATTAGAGATGACACAAGGTGCTTTCTTCCTGTGACTGCTCAGATGTCCTTGTCCCAGACACTTCACTGCACTGCATTTTTGTTTCCCTCCCTGTGCTTTGTCTTCCCGTGTTAAGCTATCAGCATTTTGTCTGCAGTTGGTGCTGTGTATATGCTGTTCTCTGCTCCCTGCTGCCGATTTGCAGCCTTCACCTAGGTCTGTTGGGTATGACCTCCCATTCTTTTTGAATATTGCCTGACCAGCGGACTGAAGCAGGCCAGGACAATTTCAAGAGCTAATATACACTTACACGCAATGCTTATATCTCACAAGTTTTCCATGACTCGAGGCATTGTACTGAACCTGCCATGAAACTCGTGCTCTTCAAAAAGTTTAAGATATGGTAATGGGAAGAAAAAAAATTATTTGAGGTTCAACAAGGCTGAGTGCCGGCTCCTGCGCTTGGGTCACGGCAACCCCAGGCATCGCTACAGGCTTGGGGCAGCGTGGCTGGAGAGCCGCCGGGTGGAAAAGGACCTGGGGGTGTTGGTCGCCAGCGGGCTGAACATGAGCCAGCAGTGTGCCCGGGAGGCCAACGACATGCTGGCTTGTATCAGAGACAGTGTGGCCAGCAGGACTAGGGCAGCGATCGTCCCCTTGTAGTCAGCACTGCTGAGGTGGCAGCTGGAATACTGTGTTCAGTTTTGGGCCCCTCACTACAAGAAGGACGTTGAGGTGCTGGAGCGTGTCCAAAGACGGGCAACGAAGCTGGTGAAGGGTCTGGAGCACAAGTCTGATGAGGAGCGGCTGAGGGAACTGGGGTTGTTTAGCCTGGAGAAGAAGAGGCTGAGGGGAGACCTGATCGCTCTCTACAACTACCTGAAAGGAGGTTGTAGCCAGGTGGGGGTTGGTCTCTGCACTGAAATTTCACCGAAAGGGTTGTCAAGCACCAGAAGTGGCTGCCCAGGGAAGTGGTTGAGTCACCATGTCAAGAGGTATTTAAAAGACATTTAGAGGTGGTGCTTAGGGACATGGTTTGGTGGTTGGACTTGGCACAGTGCTAGGCTAATGGTTGGATTTAATGATCTTAAAGGTCTTTTCCAACCAAAAGGATTCTGTGATTCTGTGAAAAACTATGGCTTTTAGATTATGGGTTTTTCTTCCCAGTTTTAGCCTTGTGGTGGTAATTCACAGGTCTTCCTAAAGGATCAGGACTGAGAGAGTGGAGACAGAGTGATCTTTTTGGGGACTGTGGTAACTGATGGCAGTCTTTCATCCATCTGTTTGCAGTGTGTGGGTTTTCACAATCATTTCTATAAAGACAAGCAACACTGCCTGAGGGTACAGAGATCCCCAAAGCAGTCTGAGGTACTCCATGTTCAATTTTGCTTGACCCAAAGTAATGTTAATCCATAAATCAAATAATCTGTTCAGGGATATCAGTGATTAAGACTAGTGTGAATTATTTGTCAGCAGCTGGCAGAGGTTTTGACTTCTGAAAAATTTAAGCTGCAGCACTGCCTCCCCAAATTGCTTACAACTGAGCACACTAGTAAGGAGTTATACATCTCTGCCTACATTGTAAATACCTTTACAAAACTGATTTGTAAAAAGCCCAGATCCTTGACTGCTAGGTACTGCTAAATTCTTGGGACTTAGCACAGTTGTAGAGGAACTGACACAACAGCTCAACAACTGGCTTCATCTCTCCAAGACACAGTATTTGTTTCTGGAAGTGGAAGAATATGGTGAAGATTAAATTCTTCCCCAACTCCTCAGTCTCTGTTGCAGCTCAAGGGATATGTGGATAACCTTCAGGCTACTGATGGTGAATCTGGGCTTCCTTCCTTCAAGCTCATCAGTTAGTGCTGTGACTCTCTACTAATCCTACTTTTAAGGAATATAGCATCATTTTACTGGTGAACTGTTGGCAGAATAATCTGTTTAGGACAAAACCTTATGAACCTTGCATTGGATAAAATTCAGATAACTGCAGAATAAGTGAGAAACACTTGTATTCACTCACAAAACATTACTGCTCTAAGTGCTCTCTGACATACTATTGTGGATGCACTTAACGGCTGCAAATCTCCAAACCTTGTTACCAATATCTCCTGGGCTCCATTATCTGAAGTTTACCAACAGAAAACCTGGGACTGTGGGAGCTAGTAACTGAATTAGCCGATGGTTTCTTCAGTGTCCTCATCTGCAGGAGCATCTGGCAGTGATTTCTGTTTGCACATGGCTTGCTGCCTGAATTAGACTTATTGTGATTTATGTAAACACAGCATTGAGACGGTTTGCCATCTAGCACAGGGAAATGGCTAATCAGTTTTGCTTCAGGAAAACAGACCCAGGGGAGGCCTGGAATCTCCTCACTTCCTCCCGTCTTTAAGGTTTGCAAACAACTCAGTCCAGAGCGTGACTACATCTGCACTAGACGAAAAACCAATTTAGTACAGCAACTCTATGTTTGCCAGGGTCAGAGCATGTCTCTTGGATGGAAAGTAGCCAACACACATTCATCTGGCACAGGTGGGAAGGATGGATTTTGAATTAACGAACTGGGCTCGGATGCACAAGCCCTGGTTCTGCCTAGTGGAGGATTAAGATTTAGCTAATCTCGCCTTGGGGCAGCAGGATGTACTTGAGGGTGTCTTCATGTTGGTTTTAGTGTTGGCTTTTTTTTTTTCCTCTCACAATTCTAATTTTAACCAAATTGCTTCATTACTGAGGGTCTCAGTTTGCCCATCAGTTTCACATCAAGAAACAGTGGCTTGCTACCAAAACAGGGAGCTGTGAGATGCCCTACACTCCCATCTGCTGAAATCCTTAGGCAGAAAGGACTATTAGGGACTAATGCTTATCATTTTTACATCGAGGCTAATAATAAATAGAAAAAAAAAGCAAAAGGAAAACTAAACTGGAGATGATACTGATCTTTTGTAAAGAGCTCCATGCGTCATCACTCCCTCCTCCCCCTCTTTCCACCCCTGTTACAGCTGCAGCCGCAGAGATTTATGGATGCACGCATTCTAATTTGCTTTATGTTTCGTCTGGAGAAAGACACAGCTGTACAGAGCTACTTTGTCAAGAAAATGTCACATTGCACTTAATTGCCCGATAAAGAATGACAAGTCAGAAACAATATAGCTAACATGCTCAACTTTTTTTTTTTCAATATATAATTTAAATTTGCTGAGGCTTGGGTTTAAAGCAGAGAGAGTCATTGTGTGATTCTCAGTAATAATTTTTCACCTGAAAAACTACCCAATGAAAGACTCCCATCTCCCCACGCTTTCCCTTCATATCATATGATAATAATCTGAGTAGACTCCTTTTTCTCTAAAACATCTGCTTTGTGTTTTGACGGGTAAGATGAAATATGCATAAAAATTAATTTGGGCTGTAATCAATTGATTAATGGGTTTAGCAAATACACCGTATTCTCTCCCACTTCGCTTGAGGGCTGCAGTTCCACAGCAGTTAAAAAAGCTCTGTGTAGTCTGCAAAAGCAGGAATTCAAGTTTGTTTCCTGTTGAAGACAGTGCTGAAGGTGGCACAGTGCGAGAGACATGACCACCTGAACAGGAAGAGGTCTGCGGCTGCGGTAGGACACCTACGAGATGGACTTCTGGAGGGTTGCCAATGGAGGGCACAGGGTGTGATCTTGGTTTGTGTTAGCACCAGAAATCTCTGGGAAAGCAAATAAGACTTTTATCAAAATCCCTGTCTAGTAAGTCATCTCCTTTAGAAAGGGAGGGGAGGAGGGAACCAACAAAACCCCCGCATAATCTCCACTTAATTCTTCTGCGAGAAGCTTCCATATGAAATCACACCCTGTTTCAGCAGTGTTGCCATCACGGACTCAAACCAAAAGATTTCAGGGTTCACTGAAGCCTACATAGCATGGGTGATGTGCAGCTATTTCTCCTGCCAACTTCTCAGGCCAGGACTGGTCAGCATTATACCTGTGACCATCCTCATGCTTCAGTCCATGGGCCAACCACTTGGATTTATGAAAAGCTGTCTTTGGATCAAATAAAGCACAAGGCTTCAAACTTGCATCCCTGGGACCAAAAAAACCACCTTAAACCCTCTGCAAGAATAACATCAATACCACATTTTGGGAACTTGAAAGAATCTGTTCCTACTTTTTCATCTCTTGGTATCTGCATGCAATCTATATTGTGACTTTTAGGGTATTGAATATGGCATTCTTAATCTTTCAGGTTGACAAGCTGCTGGGAGAAATGTACTGGGGGACATCACTTTATGCATGCCATTTTTTTATAGTCTTCTTTTGAATCTGTGATTAGTACCAGGATGGGAAAGATGTATATTTTTTTCTAGCACAGGTTCCCTATCTGCCTGGAAGAAGAGTGAGCTCTCTTCACTACTGGAATTCTCCATATTTCTATTCTTTTCCTAGTACTTTTATATATTCTTCTACGTTCCTAGTCCCAACAACAAATGGAAGACCCTGGTTAATTGATTTGCTTTCTTCTTTTCTTTGATTCACTTTCAGCTGACCACTTCCTAGCCATGAGGAACATCTCATTTTTATAACAAAATTAGTAGTAATTATTATGATGCCAACTGCAAAATCCAGTGAGATTTTTCTCAGTGAGTAGGACATCCACTTTCTTTGTAGAAAGACAGTGAATTGTAATGAGAATATTTGGTTTTGGTTGTTGGGCAAATCCATTTTTCCCAGCAATGCTTGTTTCTGCTGTTGATACACCAACTTCCAGGAATGCATGGTTGCAAACAGAAAACAGCAAATTGGGATGATGAGCTGTTTGCATGTCTCCATGGCTATTTTCATCAATTGGTTGGTACAGAACCCTCAGGAAAAGTGCTAGCAGAGTCTTAATTTGGTTTTTAGTTCTTTGGAAAGTCAAAGGAGAAGATGAATCTTATCCTGTCTTCTTACAACAGAGAGGATCATGCATAGAGACGATTTGTGCAACAAAATGTGAGTTTACAAAATCATGCAAAATTTCAGCCACAAGGGCCATCATAAGTATAATATTATTTCCATAGTGAGGATTGGTAGTCTCACCACCTGAATTTTAAGACAAGAAGAAATGAGGAAGTTAATAAGAAAATGTGAGCGGTGGCAGGCAGTTGTAGAGGTAAAGGTTGGCCCTGGCAGAGGTACTCACTTCATTGCTCTGGGCAGATCTGCCACAGGACCTGAAGCAAGCCATTTTGTTTGCCTTCATTCTTCATGTGCCTTCATATTTTATATCAACTCTAGGCTCTACGTAATGACAAGAGAGTTTCATTAACTCCTTCAGTCGGGAATTCTATCCAATTTTTCATCTATATATTTCACATTACACCCAACCCTATTCCCTTCTTGTCGTCTAACTGCATTTGATAAAACGCCTAGAAGGATATGAAGTCTTTCTTTGAAGACAGTAAAAAAATGGACACTCTATCTCTTCCTTTGATGCTTCACCAAATGGTTGGTCAGGCTCATGGTTTAATCTGGTTTTATTTCCAGGGAAATGTATCAGGCAGCACTGCGAGGCATTAGCTCCTGTTACATTCCCCATCAGGAGAGAAAAACAAAGATGTACTGAAGACAATATCTGTTTGCAATAATTAGGTCACCTCTTTGTCATATTAGGATGATAAGAAATCAGGTAACTTTGGTCGTTCACTGCAGGGCATTTTCTCCAGTCTTATAAACCACATCCCTCATTGGTTTTCTTCAAACCCTTTGCCAAGTGCACATACAAGGCCAGCAGAGAGACTAACATCCATGAAGCAGACTCCCTTTCAACTTCTCAGCATTTTTTCATGCCTTCAGGGATTGCCTGAGACTTCCTGACATGGCTATGGGATGTGGGCTCTTGTCCTACTGGCTTGAAAAAGCAACTCCCTGTCAAAACCCTTTCCCTCCATATGCATAACCTCCATCTTTTGCTTCCGTAGACCCACATTTTTCATTTAGCTGTACTACATTTCTGAATGCTTATCAGGTCTCCCCCCCACGCTTCTCCTGTAACAAGGACTTAACCACCTCCTCAGTCTTTGCATCATTTATACATTCAACCGTCAGTAAATTCATACTTGCCTCTAGCAGCCTGCTGAAAATAACGTCATGTTTGGAAGAAATCCTTGCAAAACCTACTGGGAGAATTTTTGCCTTTTCCATTCATTGATGATTATCCATTGACACCTACTTGAGATCTGTGTGTTAGGTGGTTTTTAATCCGTTTTATTACTCCTATTACATGTTAGTCACAACATGAGTGCAAGAAGTCACCTGTTCACAAAGGTTAGAAGAGATTGCTTAAGAAAAATACTTAAGTAAAGTAGAGTGCATAATGGATTGGAGCATTTTATTCAGCCATGGGAAACATCAGTCAAGGGAAATGCCTGTGGGAGTAACAGTACACTGAATGCATAATAGCTGACATTTCCAGTACTGCAGGAATTGTTGTTTACAACGGTTTTTATGCAACTCCATTTGTTTTCCTAAGAAAACTGTTCTTTCTTGAAGCTGGAGATTAATACCTATGTATCAGGGCTTTACAGATACATGCATCCGTGAAAGTTTACTTTCCAAGATGCTTTGCCAAGAACCAAACCGAACTTTGATCTATGCTTCTAGGTTAATTCCAGCATAATAGGTTTGGAGAGATTCAAACTGAACAATAACCAGGTAGTATGGATCTTACTAATGGTGCAGCTATGAAAATGTGGGCTGAGGGAATCTGTTTTACAACCTGCACTGCTATAACCACAATGTAAACAGCATTGGTGAAAAAAGTTGAATACTGTTACCTCTGTTTCAGGACATTGTTATAACAGCACTTTGTGGACTTTATTTCTCTGGCTGAAGCAATATGATGTTTTTCAGTCTCAGTCTTTAGTAGCAGATAATAAAGATAAAACTATTTTTCCATATTTTTTTTAACAAATGAACATCTGCTATTTTCTAAATCAAATGGTAACAAACAATGAGCAAATGAAATATTTCTCTGACTCAGAACTTTGTGAAATCTAAGGGAAATTTCTGTTTAATACAGACTACTAGGCTGTTACTAGAATGAAACTCGTAGCATGGTGGCATACCATTGAAAACTACCAGTATATGGAATAGTACAACCCCTCTGCTCTAAGAGACCTCATAATATCTATGGAATTTTCCTCACTACCTAATCCAGCCAGATTATGTAAGATTTTCGCAGCCAGAGAAATACAGGCAGGTACTATCTCCATGGGAAGACTTTAATCAGCAGGTAATTAACTATAATCTGAAGGTCGTCATAGCTATTTTGTGTTTATACTTCTCTGTTTTTCTCAGGAGTGGGAGGCTGCCCTCTCTTAAGATGTTGGCACCAAGGATTTATGGTTGTACTCGCTGATCTGGCTGGTGGACTTAATAGCCTTTTAGGGCATTATAAGTTTGAGACCTTTGCCTCTTTCCTCTTTGGTGAGTGTGGATTAACACAAGCAAATCCAGTCGAGATAGATAGTGGCTCTTGTGAAACTTTTCATCAAGCATTGATGACACAGTTTTGCTGGATTAATTGGACCAAGGACAAAGGACTTTTGTCTCCCACAGTCTGGCTGATAGACCATTTTTCTTTCTATTCTTGCCTGAGGCAAACTACCATGCAGACCTCCTTTCTCTTGGTTTTGTGATATCAAAGGTGGGTGACACCAGTCCCTCCAAAGAGGCTACTGTCCGTTCCTTCAAAGACTATTTCAACAGCCTCTGTCTTAGACATTTTGGGCTCTGGTTCCTGAGTGGACAAAGGTGCCTTTCTGAAAGTCTTGACTCGTGCCCATAGCTGCCAATTCTCCATTCATTCTCCAGGTATTTGTTGTTGAACATTAATGGAGGCGAGTGCTTCAGCATTGTGCAGAAACAAGGTGCTACCAATTGCATGATCAGCAATAGCTCTCCAGTGAGGGAAGGAGAAGGTCTTAGCTCCAACGAACCTTTGAGTCAGCCTGTGCTGGAACTGGTAACTAGTATTGGGTGAGGGCAAAAAACATGATAAGGGGAGATATTTTGGAGGGTCAAGATAAATAGAGGTGTGTAGTTGGGTTTTTTTGACACTACATTGTATATTTCAGCTGTGAGAGTTCCTTGCTGAGCTCACTTTTGTCCCTCTACCCTGCAGCGCAACGAGACACAGGCCACCTGATGTCCACTTCTGTTAAGTCCACAGGAGCCTTTCTCTGGATGCTGCCAGGACTGGAACCAGCTGCGCTGGAATGCAGATAGATGTAGATAGGACTGATCTCACTTCCTGACCTTTTAGATGGAGAGGTGGTGTGTCCTTTGCAAAAAGTCAGCATTGCCTCACAGGGCCTCTTAGTCAGGGCTGGCCTGATCCCTATCGCCCTTGAACAACACTGCCTTTTTGAATGCTGCCTGAGCCTCCAGGCAGTTTTCAGAAACTCTCTATTAGTGAGAAGTGCACATTAATGCATTGTTACTGTGGTGTTTAGTAAAGCTTTTCCAGGGCTCTGTCAATGCTCCTACTGAAAGCCTGGAGTTGTGTTGCTAGGCTGCTCCGATTCCAGTTTTTTTATTTCTCTTTGTTTGTTTTGCCACTGCATTTTTGTATTTGTGGTTTTAGTCTTATCTCATTTTTTTTGGCCAGATGCTCTATTCCAAGCTATTAATACTTATTTTTCTGTTGCTGTTAGTGCCATAGAACAGCTCAATTGAGCTAAAGGGTTGTAAGGGCTTGTGTTCTTTTAATTTCTTTTTTTTTTTTTTTTTAAAGTGTCTTTGTAAATATCACAGTGAAATCTATTCTCAGGGTGGATGTTAATTTTCCCAGAGCAGATGGGAGTTAAAGAATTCATGGAAGGTAACAGACTTATTCCCTTTTGTGAGATCTCTTTGTGGTGGTACAGGCACACAGTGCAAGTAGGAAAGACCTTGCAGGATGACTGGTGGTGTAAACAACAATGGCTTAGACTGCAAGGGTTCTCCAACAGAGATGTCTAACTCCAGGTACACCCCATGGGCTGTGTGGTAGAGGAGGAACTTCACTGGTGTGCTTGAGCCAGCACTAAAGTTTGGGAGACGAAGCCAGGCGTGATCACCCAGCACTGTGCAATGACATTAGCATTTGGAGAAGGTGCCGTTTTTCAGCCAAGATGTGGCACTTGATTATGCACTGGTGTTTAGGATGGTCTGACTGAAATAAAGGGATTCTATTTAAAGCATCCTTGTAGTTTCAGTTTTCCACTGGGGAAAGGGGTGAAAGAGAACTTATTTAACTTCGCAGTCAGTTAGGATCCTGTTAGTCACTGTGTTGGCTAAGGCATGGTAAGGTAAAATATTTGTGTCAACCCCAGCCTAAATTCCAGTGCCTACGAGAGTGCTGAATTCCTGTAGGTCTTGTGTCACACGTGCTTGTCCCACATGGACATCCTGGACCTCGGGCATCTCTGATAGGCCTGGGCACCTGTTGAACCATGGATAGCTGAACTGTGCTGCTAGCAGCTGCTCAGGTAAGTGTAGGTATCTTATCCTATGGGTTGTAATATAGTTATGATCTTAATACTGCTTACACAAGGGCTTTCCTTGATTGAACTAAGCTAGTCTCTCTACCTAGGCTTCATGTGTCTAACCCTGCCCGCAGAGAGCTGCAGATGAAAGAGAAGGGTGAGCAATTTTGATTTAGTGGGAAAAAAACTACTTGTGGGTTTTCTACGTCACTCCTGAGAGCATGGGGGATCTCTGGCTCCAGGCAGATCTCTACCCATTTCTCCAGCACAATGACTTTAGCTCCTGTTAAGACTGTCTTGGAGAAAGGGTCCTTCTTACAGAGCCAAACCTGACCATGCTGTTCTCCCAGTGCCCTGGGTTTTCTAGGGAAAATCAGCTCACCATCAGTGATACAAGAAGCCCCAGAGTTGCTACTTCAATAGCATTTTAACAGCTGGTAGGTATTAAAAATGAGAATCTTTTGCTAATTCTGGGGAAACCGAGTCATTGGGGGCCAGTCACTGTCAAGTGCTGCTCATCCCAGTCTCTGCTGTGTCAGTCAACTGCAGCTCAGAGCTTTGACTTACTCCAGTACTCCATGGCTTTGATTCCTGGTTCCTTCCCTCTCCTTACACATCCCTCCTGGGCCCTGCAGACATGGTGAGACAGAGCAGGATTTACCAGGAAGCCTGAATCTTTGCCAGAGTGATATCTCTTGGTGTTGGCAAGCAAACTGGGGACTCGTAAAATGTGGCCTTCATTTATCCTGCATGTTGACTTGACTGCAGGTGGGACTGTGCCTAAACCTGACAGCTGGCAATTAGCTTAAACTGAAGGTGAAAAAATAATGATAAAGAATAAACTGAGGCAAATATAGTGAGATGCACTGTGCTGGGAGACTACTTGCTTGCAAGAAATGATTTTCTTTTACTTGAGATGGGAGATCTGAGAAAGACAACTGACTTAAGTACCTCCTTATGCCTTCAGCTGTGATTTTGCTTTTAGCGTGGCACTCTCATGTGCCAATGAGTCTGGAAAGTCAATTTATGATAAGTTCAAAGGATTTAAACTCTAGGTTCAGCCTGAGCTGCCACCATGTCCAGCTTCATTATGAGGGACCAAGAAACAAGGACTAAATGTGAGTCTCTTGAGCTCATGCACACTGAGTGTCTGTATCTTTTAAAATAAATTACTGTATGAGTTGTACTGTTAGGTAGTTTCTTCTTAACAGAGTAGGGTACTACCAGCTCTCAGAATTTTATTTAGTAAGACCCTCCTGATGACTAGTACTTTCCTTAAAGTTCTTGATCTTGGACTCATGCTATTTTGTGATAATGATTACTTTCATACATAAAAACTTCACATAATTGCCAAGATAGTCTTTCCAATGTGACCTGTCTGTGTTCAAATAAGTCAAAAATAAAAGACAAGAAAAAGACATGGATTTTTCCAACCTTACGAATTAAGATGTGTGCAGCTGTAACTGAATGAGGCCTGTCTCTGATGCTGTAATAGCTGTCTCAATCCTGAAGAGCTCTTCCTCTTGACAGAGGTCTACAAACAGATTTGTGCAGCCAAATAGAGAGATTGCTCTCTCTCATGGAGCATTTAACTTTCTCTTTTCTTTTGGTTCCTGCATATAGAATTGCATTTTACTTCATTCACTTGGAAATCCTGTTTTCTAAAATGAAGATCTATTCAAAAGAAGATAAAAGATGCTGTGATAAATATAAGTGTTTTTAACTGCAACCAATTTAGCTGAATAACTGCAGAAGAGATGTGGTACAAAGATACGAAGAGCACATGTCCCTTGTATGAAATATGGTACAAAGATAATAAGGGCATGTGTCCAGACTGTGAAATAAGGGGACTACAAAAGGACAAGAAAGCCCTTAGGAGCCTGAGACTTTAATTCTTATGTGTGGTTGCACACTGCCCAATACATTCCTGTTATGAGCAGGGAAAAAGGGACAGCTCTTGAATGAAGTCTTAGCGTCCTGGATTAGCATAGAGGGCTCTTTCCTTATTGCAAAGGTAGGTTGGGATTAGAATCTGGGAGGGAAGCTGTGATTTGATTCAGAATACTGGTGTCTCCAAGATTTGGCAAATTTATGTCAGGACTTAGACTAAGTAAGTGATAACTGAACACCTACCGGGCAACTTTTGGCTGATATGATGAGAAGAAGAGTTCTCTCCACAGGCTTGAAGTGTTAGTGGAGAAAAACGCAGCAAACTTGCCCACAAACCTGTTTCCCAGTCTAAAAGCTCCAGGGACGTAAATAATCTCTCAGCCACTGTTAATATTTCCCTGAAAGAGAGAGACATTTAGGAAGGAGTGAGGTTTGTAACAATGAAATGTCAATGGTGATGTTAAAGAGGAAACAAACATTCCCAATCGATGCTCTGAGAAGAGAGCTGCAATAGATCTAAGTAGCTTGGCTCTGTGTCTGCACAGGGATTTCCCCCCCCTCCACATCTCCTTTGTTGTTCATCATATTTCATTCTGGATGAATGTCTGCAGAGGCAGCCGGCTAAAAGTCAAGAGACATAAAGATCTCACGGGCTTTTCTTATGCTGCATGTAATTGCCATACTCACTGCCAATCATGGGTTTTATGGCTACTCTGAGGCAAGACACTGGCTCCTACAGCGGTGCCAGGGCTAACAATTATCACCCCTCAGACCCTCAGATGCCAACAGGCTGATGGATAAACCAAAATAGGAAAAATGACTCATCTCAACAAGTCCTTACCATAGGATGCTATTATTACTGCTGTAGAGGAAAAAGCAGGAGAAATGGAGGAGCTCTAGACACCAGCGTTGAAACTGGAGCAGAATCTTTTGCACCTGAAGCTCTCACAGGGGCAGAAATTCCTTGGTATGGTCTTGGTTCCTTGATTCTCTTTCTTCTGCCCTATCTGCATATTCATGAAGGTTGTTCTCACTTGACTAAGCTCTGTGGGTACTCTGGGGGAGTTCGTATGCCTGCCCCTGTCAAATGGCCTGGATAGCAACAGCCATTATGATAACAATGTGAGTGCATCCAGCCTGCCTGAATTCAGCACACAAATATGTCTGAAAGGGTGTTTGCCCATAATTAATCATGTTAAACAGGAATCTGACCATCAGCCAGATGAAACCATACCTGGGAAGTAACAGACACCTTTGAAAGAGAAAATGAGTCAGTTTGAGAAGAACCATGGGAATTTGCAAGAGCTGGGGGAGACCTTGGAGTGGAAACAGCAGTGGTCAAAACCTGGTTTGACACTACCAGGAGCATCACCCCACCAGCATCACAACTTATGCCTAGGCCAGACACAGCATTGTGCCCATGGGACACCATAAGTGTGGGAGAGCCATGAGAGCAATTGGTGCAAAAAAGGAGGACCCACATCTTGAGCATGTGTATAGGACCTCAAAGGGTGCTTTCCTACAGGCATGTCGATAAACGAGTTGCATGGAGTGATAAGGGTACACATAAAAGGCAGAGCACCTATATCCCAAACTTTTATAAAGTTTCGGTGATGAGTGGATTGAGAGCAGCCCTGAGGAGAAGGACTTGGAGGTGTTGGTTGATGAAAAGCTCAACATGAGCCGGCAGTGTGCACTTGCAGCCCAGAAAGCCAGCCGTGTCCTGGGCTGCATCAAAAGCAGCGTGACCAGCAGGTTGAGGGAGGGGATTCTGCCCCTCTACTCTGCTCTGGTGAGACCCCCTCCTGGAGTACTGCGTCCAGCTCTGGGGTCCTCAGGACAAGACAGACATGGAGCTGTTGGAGCGAGTCCAGAGGAGGCCATGAAGATGCTCAGAGGACTGGAACACCTCTGCTATGAAGACAGGCTGAGAGAGTTGGGGTTGTTCAGCCTGGGGAAGAAAAGGCTCCAGGGATACCTTAGAGCACCTCCCAGTACCTGAAGAGGGCCTACAATAAATCTGGAGAGGGGCTGTTTACAAGGGCACGTAGTGATAGGACAATGGGGAATGGCTGTAAGCTGAAAGAGGATAGATTTAGATAAGATATTAGGAAGAAATTCTTCCCCATGAGGGTGGTGAGACACTGGCACAGGACGCCCAGAGAAGCTGTGGCTGCCCCTGGCTCCCTGGCAGTGTTCAAGGCCAGGTTGGATGGGGCTTTGGGCAACCTGGGCTAGTGGAGGGTGTCCCTGCCCATGGCAGGGGGTTGGAACTAGATGGGGTCTAAGGTGCCTTCCAACCTAAACCTTTCTACGATTCTATGATTTTATGTTTGGATTTAATGTATGAGTAGAGGCACCACAAGAAAACAGACATTCAGGGGGAGTACAGATTCGTGCTCTAGTCATCAAAAAAAACCCAAGGCAGCGAGGAACAATCACCTTTCAGTACACATGCTGCTGATTGCAGGTAAGACCTAGTGGAGTAAGAGGTCAGATTTCGGTGGTTCCCAGCTTATATTAGAAATTAGGGGTTCTATATAAAAGGTGCATCAAATTTTTCTTGCTTCTTTCTTTGCTCTAGTACAGGGGATGAAGTAGGAAAATGGAGGCAGGCAAAACACTTTCTTGGGTTAAATGAACCAAAACAATCAACTTCTTTTGTTGAAATAAACCTTCAGCTTGGATCGAGAGAAACAGTTATGCAACCTGGATCAAAAGCTTTTTGCCTCTTAATGGTTTGTTGTTTGGGGCTACATTTCTAAATTAAATATTGTCTATGAGGAAAGACAAAATATCTCATCACTATTGAAATCTTTCCTTTCATCGGAGGAATTCAGCTGTTTAATGGACCTGAAATGTTTCGGTCCAAGAATTCTGAAGAGTAAAAGTACTTAAACACACATTTTCGCTCTGCCAGTTTGCTGCCTTTTCTTGGGCTGATGCTATTGCTACTCTGCTGGTGTCTGTTAAACTGCTTATGATACAGTTTCTCTGTGTAGATAAATGTGGCCTATAATCTACAGTAATACTAGATAGGAGGTAAAATGCTGTAGTTCCTATACACACATTTTTACTTTGGAATAAGAGGGCTCTTTGCCTATTTCTGTCACGTGGTCATCTTCCTTCCCAGCTCAAGTTCAGCTCAACATACAGGATCATACTAACCTCCTAAAAAGCACTTTCAAACAACAGTCTAGGAAAGACTATGGAAACTGTTCAAGCAGATGTGCTTTGTCCTGCCTGGGTCTGAGCCAGCTGTGAACTGGAAGTAATGTGGCTATGGTGTGTATGGTGTTAAGTCTAAGAAGTCCTAAAGGGAAGCTGCCCACTCAACTCTTATTCCTTACCATAGTAGTCCATGCAGTCCAGAGAGGAGAAATAGGCTTGCTTTGTTTTGCTACTGATAGACTAACTACATGTTTTGACCTTGTTTTTCACCAAATTTGCTCTTAGTTGCATCATCCTGTAATGGCTTTCATATATCTACCACGGTTAGGTACATTCTGCTTTGCTTATCAGAGATGGATACTATCTCAGGCATGAGTCACAGCCACTGTTCAACTGCAGCATTCAGCACTGCAAGCCAGGAGGAAATACAATATCCACACACAAACAGAAATGTGATACTGGAGACAGGTGATATTCTTTCCCTTCTATTTCATTAATTGCTTCCATTAGATCAGGAGATGATCTTCATAACATTTAGACCTGCAGAAGTGAAACTGGAAATGTGTCATTCTGCACTTCTATTCACATCTTCAGAGGTGTTGGTCTTCTCCTCCATTTGCAAAGCAAATGCACCAGGAGCTATTTTAAAGCAGTAAGTATAGAAATGAATAGTCTATATGCATCAAAATGCATACAGATGGATGAGCAAATGTAGACGTACCTAGGATCGCATCCAGCCCTCAGCATGTATGAATGATCTTGCTTCGCCCCCAACAAGGGAGACTTTTTCAGGATGAGTAGGTTTAAAAAAGCAGAAGAGGTCTGGTGAGGTTGAGAAGCCCTAAGCTATTCTGATCTCTTTTTAATTCATTGCGTAGATCCTCTGTTATTCATTACCACATAGCCTTGAGGTAACTGTTTATTGAAGTACCTCTTTATTCTCTGTTGTTCTGAGAGGACCACGTGCTCTTATCTACCTTAAGCAGTAGTCTGCAGTGACTTAGATCATTAAGCAGAGATGGATTTTATATATAAAAAAGCCATATCTCACACCATTAGCATTTAAGTCACCCATCTGCATTTTATTTCCCTAAATAAAATCATTTTAAAACCTGCAACAATAGGGATTGGCTGCACTGAAGCCTCACCAGGCATGATTAGAGGGAGTAAAATGTGAAGGGAAGGATCAGAAAGGTTAGCAAGGTTGAGAAGAGGGAAGGAAATCCACCTACTTTAGAAAATAATTACACAGCACTCTGATTTCTTCCTTGTGCCACCAATATGTCTTGCCCTTAGCAAGACTAAATCTCCACCAGATCAGAGGTAGCAGATACTCAGAAGCAGATGGAGACACACAAGGCCTGTGGAGCACCAGCATGGCTCATGCAAGCTGAGTGAGCCTCTGGTAACTCTTTGTAGAATTATTGAGGTCACAAGGGACTTCAGAGGTGCCTGGTCAAACACCATACTCAAAGAAGGACTAACTTTGAAGCTAGATCCAAATTCAAAATTAGAGTAGGTTGCTCAGGGACTTGTCCAGCCAAGTTTTTAATATCTCCAAAGATTAAAATATCACATTTTTTTTGCTATTTCATTTTTCTCTGAGTGAACAAACCCAGATCTTATGAACAGTGTTACCCTGAGAATGTAATTGCTCTGGGAAGTAATTGGCCACTGCAGTGAAGGACTATAGTGATACTGAGAATAATAGTTGGATGCGTGGATGAAAGAAGCCTGAGGAGTTGGGATAATACAATGCTGTAGCCTTCAGTCCTAATACAGTTTTTATCTCTCAGTTAAGATTATTTCATTCTTCCCTCTGCTTGTTCAGCATTAACTATTCCAAACACTGCTGGATGGCCTATATCATAGAGGAACTTGGATTTTGAGTACCCAACTTGAGTAGTTTCAATCTTCTTTGAACTAATAGAGCCCAGTGAACTCCATGTCTTCAAGATCAATTGTAGAAGCTGTCTCTACTCTACATATGGCAACAATGGCCTTGAGGTTGGGTGTGAATCAAATTCACATCCTCTAGGTCAGCTGGAGTGTCCACAGGGTTGTCATCATACCAATTTAGCCATGATTATTCAAGGGTGAGTTGAATAGGGGAAACCTCCCCTTCTGGAGTAGCAGCTGAAGGCTGGAGGGACGTCCTGAGGTCTAGAAGTCTCTAATCAGGCAATAAAATTGCTCTCCAAATGGAAGGTCTTCATATACCTATGTGAAGGAGGTAATTTTTGCAAGAGATGTAAGAAACAGTGGCTGGAAGCAGAAACAAAAGCAGAAACAGTGTAAATTTTTTAACAGAAAATTTATTTAGCTGCCACACTCACTTGCTACAGGAGAAAAGAAACTTTCCACCCAGAAATCTTTTTAAAAAGAACAGGTTTTAAAAAGATCAGCTGTTGTTCTTAACTACTGTTCTAGAGATGAGACTGAAAATATTTGTTGAAACATGATTTATGCAGAAAGATGATCCTGATCATCAGTAATGCTCTATCTGGACTTCAGCCACCTTACCTGATCACTATCATGAAATATCCACTGCTTACCCGATTACTCAGTGCGAACCACCCAAAAGCAAAGCTTTCTTCACAATTTGAGACCAGAATTTAGTAGGAGATATGGCCCTGCAGCAGATCCCCCATGGGCTTTCTCACAACATTCATTTCATCTTACATTTCACTTTGCGGCTAGAGATGTTTTAGTAAACTGAAAGTTGTGTTTATCTCAGGGCAGAATAGATTATCCAGCCTGTCTGAAATATAAAATGTGGAAAAGGGAAACAAGAACAAAGGAGATGGGCTTTTTTGTATGTTTTTTTTTCTTCTCTCCAAAATATAGGATGCCCAAACTATAGGCAAATTGCTTTACCATTTCAAAAGTGTGCCCAAAATGCTACTTTGCAATTAATAACCAAATCACATTGCCATTCCAGTGCCATCTTTTAAATAATTACAGGGTAGCAGAACATAATGAAAATTAACTGCAGTTCCTGAGGCAGCTGAAACCCTGAGGACTAATATTGTGCAATTATCAGAAGGTAAATATTCACTCAGACTTACCCTGTGCTCAGAGTGAAAACAGCAAGGCAGTTAGACCTGAAGAGCATTCAGGATGACAAGGAAGCCCGATCATTAGTTAGCATCAAGGGTGGATTTACTGGGGAGTTGCAGAGGCTGTAATCCACCCCCTGCCCCATTTCACATCATCAACAGCAAGTGAGCATGTGCTGCTGGTCATGTGGCAAAGGGTTTCCTTTAGGAATGTGATAGAACGACTAGTTTTAGCATTAATGAAGTGTCAATATATCAGGATCTCTTCTTATATAATTTCCCCCTCTTCGTTAGGTTGCTTTCTCAACTGCTGTCTTCTTTAATGTGGCTGTCTTCACAACCAAGACACATATCCCTGTCTGCCTTTTAAAAATGGACAGCATAACAGATGCAGGAAGATTCCTGATGTGGCAATGTCTCCATCGTGTGCTTGCATTTCCTTTCCATGCCAAGAAGGGACATAGAGGGCAATAACAAAATACTGGAATCCATTTCAACACAGGTGCAAAATTCCATTAGCCATGGAAACTGGGAACACCTTCTGGATCTAACACTATGTTGGGTCTGAAACACTCAAGGGTGAAGCTTTGTGTAATAAAATTTTGGTAGATGTCATGCTATTCTCCCTGAGGAGAATATACTTGTGGGTATTGGTGGACAAGAAGCTCAACATGAACCAGCAATAGGCACTTGCAGCTCAGAAAGGCAACTGTATCCTGAGCTGCATGAAAAGAAGCTTGACCAGCAGGTCAAGGGAGGTGATTCTCCCCCTGGAGAATCCCCTCTGGATGGCATCCCTTCCCTCCAGCAATTTTTATTTTTCTTTAAAGTGTTTGTCCACTTAAGAAGCATGCTAACCTGAGAGGAAGTAGAATATCTTTCGCCTCTATTTATTGACATTGAATCTTTCAACAGAGAAAGGGAAACATCTATTGATCATCCAACCTAAATTGCAATTGACTGCAGTCTATTATCATAGTGTGTCTACAATTATCCCAGGTTCCTTATTCCACAAAGTACTCCAGATCAAAGACAAGACTTCAACAACATGCCCAGACATGCTCCCCATCTTGATTTCTGCTGACAAGCATTAATAAGATTTCTGGATACTTTTTTTTTTCTCAGAGCAGTCTTCTAGCTTCTTGCCTTCCCATTCCTTTTAAAGGCCACATACACATATTTAAAAAGAACAGTTTTCATGAGAGCATATTTTATCTCAACTTGAAGGGGCTTAGTCATAAATTCTATACAGCACCCCAGATCCCAGGGGCTTCATGGGCAATTGAAATTTTTCCCCTTTTCACTCCCCTTCATGTTCTCATCCCAAGTGTTATTTGCTTTCTCATAAGTGGAGTTTGATAGTTTCCATGATTTCTGGCCTTGTACCGTACAGACTCATCTATCTTCATCTTAATATGTAATATGTGATATATTCTCAAAGGTTAATATTCACATCTATTTTTGATACTCATAAATTATCATAGATGCAGATATTACAGCCTACCACTTCTTTTTACTAAATAACACCCATACTGCACTTTGCTTTCTCAAAAGTGTCTTAAGATATCAATGATATCATTAATGCTCAAAAAACCCCTTCCTTTGTTCCCAGGAAAAATTTTCATTTTCTAAAGACATATTTTCAATATTGATTGCATTTAACATGTTAGTCATCAAGCCAAACATTATACGCATATTTTATTATTCAGTCACTATATATCCCTGTGGGCAACATGGAGTTTCAGCCAGTGTCTGGTCCCTGGTGCACAAATGAGACAGAGCTGGGATGGCAGCAACATGGAAAGCAGTTTTGTCAGATCTTTGGTTGGCATTTTTTAATGTAACAGCTTATTTTAGAAGGATGTCTCTTCTTGTGATCTAGTTCATCACTACAGAGTCAGCAGACACATTCACTTTATTTAATTAGTTTATTTTATTTTCCAAAAGCAACAGGAAGAAAAAATAGTATTTCCCTTTCCTTCATGGAAAATTCTGTTCTAGTTTGTCTCAGATTTAGTTATCCTCCTGCCCTACACAGAAATAACTGTGTATGTCTATGTTAGGGTATCAAATCCAATAGCTCCTTTTGGAAATGTGGCCCACAGATCAAAGAAGTTTATTGGCTTACAAAAGTCTAAACGTCAAAAATCCTGATTGTCTGATATCCCCCCTCTAATCAGAGATAAATGTCTTCAGAAGTGATGTCTCTGTGAATTAGGGACGCATTCCCACAGCTTTTGGTGCCTCTTCTCTTTCAGGGCAACATTAGAGTTTGCCTGATCTTATTTTCAGGAACGTGAGCCAAACTCCATGATTCTCTTTCCAGGATAAAAACAAGCCAAATAGCTATCGTGAGTGAAAGGAAAAACATTTTAGCCTTGACCTGCCCGTACACCAAAAATTCCGTGTGCCCATTTGGAACGAACACACAAATACGAGAAAGTTATCCATATCCTTGCAATGTCAGAAAGGTGCTAGTGGTGGTCACATCCTAGATGCAAAATTCATTTCCATGCTAAATGTCTCACACAAGTTCTGTGTAGTCTAGAAATACCCCAGAAGCTGAATAATGAGGACTCTGCAAAGATCTTGATTTTGCCCTTTAGAGAAGTCATTTATTCATAATGCAGTTTATGACAGGGTCTTCCATATGCTTTGATATTAGTTGGTGACAATAGAGATACCTAGATCTGCATGTTGAGGGACAGAGGGACAGGCTTAGGAAGGCATTAAACAGGAAGGAATACTATTTTAACATACTATGGAGAATATTGCTATAACTGCTCATAGCATCTTTTCTAACTAAGATTGTTTTCCAGTGAATTGGCCCTTGTTAGTCAGGCTCCATTGCTGTCTTCATGGTTAAAAGGAAGGAAAATTTAGTACCTGTCAATTTTTAAGTCTTAAGTGCTTTTAAATTCCAGCAGCTGGTCATCCAGGTACCTACAGCAAGATACATGCTTTTTATTTTGTGAAAAAGACTGACTAGGAAAGGAAGAGAGTGTCTTGCTCCCCTCCTGGTATCCCTCACTCTAAGTGTGTGATCATGGCCTGTGCTCACGCATCTCAGAGAACACAAAACAAAAAATCCCAAGCCAAACCAAAGCAAAAGACAAAAAAGGAAATTAAAGAAGGGGAAAAAAGATCAAAAAAAGAAAAAAAAAATGCCTGCTTCTGACTCCCAGGGAAATTCGTCATGCAAATTCAGCTCTATGGCAGCCCATTCATCATTGTCCCTTGGAGAGTTGCTGCAAACAATGTGACACTGGAGTTGGACAGCTGCTGGTTAAGTCATATTCAGCTTTATGATAGGGTTTCCCAATAGAAATCCAAGCCATGGTGGTTAAAGGACAGAGGAAAGGAGACAGGAGCACATTTAGCAGCTGTGTGCACTGGGGATTATTCAGAGATTTGTCAATTTTCCTTTTCTTTGAGACATACTTTTGCTCAGGGAGGGGAAATCCACTGACAGACTGAAGTAAGTCCTGTGGAGGCCATCAACCTTGTCAGCTGGAGCACAGGCAAAGAAATGGGATCTTCTAGAGCTTAACTTTGTGTTGCCAGAGTTGTGTCTGTGGTCCCCTGTGTGTTCCCAGACAGTCTTGCACTTCTGGAAGGCATCAGAGGGGCTGGACATGGACTAATATGTATGGCTTACATGCAAATCGACATAGCAAAGCTTTCCACGTGGGCATAGTGGACTTCTCAACACAGGTGCAAAATCTTCAAATCCAGCCTGGAGAAACAAATTTCTAGCTGGGAAAAGACAAATCTAGGGAGATTTTGATGAGTAATAGCTCATCTAAAGCTAACTCAACTAGCAGCTGTCTTAAGGAGATGACGGTGTTAGTTGATAGTTGATGAATATTGTTAGATGTTAGTTGGTGAACACTGACATGTAATGTTGCAGTAACTTGTCCAGGCTCCAGAGCTCTCTGGAAATTGAACCATAGACACAGCACTGGCCAAGACTTCCCTTGGGAGAGTACTGATAAATGGTACAACCCACCAAGAATTAATTCCATTCCTGAAGAATCCAGATAACAGCAAAGTGCTTACCCATTTTTTCTTTATTTTTTTTTTCTTGCAGTGGAAGAAGATTCTGGTTTCCATTGCAAATTTACCTCCTCTTCATTTCAGGAGGGTTTCAAGGTTTCAACAGGTTAAGATAAAGGCAACCCAAAACTTCCCTTTGGCAAATCATCTTGACAAGAGAAGACAACAGAAATATTTTCAGACTGGTCTGAAACAGGTCTAGTGAACAGTATCTTTTTGCATTTTTTTGGTGAAATGAGAACTGTGGTGGATGTGAGGTTGAATACACAGAGTTTGGCACACTGAAGTCCTTAAATCAGCGGAGAGACGCCACTTCATTATAGATGTATTTAGGTTGTTTGCATATAGGACATAATTCTTCATTTTCACCTGCTTTGTGCTCTGGAATACACCAGAGTCTATTGAACCAAGCTGAAATTTTGTAATGGCAATTAAAAAAAAAAAAAAAAAAGGTGCTGTTTCAAATTATAAAAGAATTAAATAGTTAAATTTGAGGCCATTCTGGCAAGTGCAATAGTAAAAGGCCATTAAGTGAGCTGTCCATTTATAGAAAACATAAGATATAAAATTCATTTTTAATGGACTGTTTCCATGGAAATGTTCTTTAGTAGAGACATTTTATAGTGTATTAAGCAGCACAAGGAGTTAAGCTGACTGTAGTGGTGACTGTAATGCAGGGTCTATGGTTTGTAAAAAATTGAAACCGTTAAAAGGTTTACGGCCAAGAGAGTGAGGAATATTTCAAAGCCGTTTATCACTCACCCAGTAAAATTGAGTGCTAAAACTCAGCACACCTATCGAAGTGGAATCCCCTCATTAACTCATTACCCGAATGACTCAGAAAGAAAGAGAAAATGTGTTCCTTGATTATGGAGGTAATAATAATTATAGATAATTTGTACATCCTCATTCCATTAATTGATGGAATCTTGAAGCATTTTCCAAATATTAATTAAATAACTCACTCTACGCAGTAAAATCACTCTGCACAATAAAATCTTGCTGTTATTTGCAACTTGCTCCTTATGCCCATGCCTAATGCTTGCAATTTAATATTGGAATTTCACTAACATGCTGCTGAGACTGTGGTCTAGCCAGAAGAAGCCCATGACTGAAGTTCAAAGACAATATCTGGTCCATGTCCCAGAGACTGTAAAAATCAGATAAGAATGAAAAAGGCTGGGAGAAAAATCAAGGTCTCAGAAAAGGAGAAGATTTTCCTGTTATTTTGAGACACTGCTCTTCCAGAAGATTCCCCAGATATGTTCAGTCAGCATTTCTTTGACAGTGAGTCTGAGAGGTCTAAGACAACATAGTCAAGCTCTTGCAGTGACTCAAGGGGCTCCCTTTGTCTGTAGACTCCAACAACATCAGGCTCTGATGGAGTGATGAGTATTCCTCTTTTTGTGTGCATGAAAAGCTCAGTCAGTGCTTTCTGTGCAGTACAGATCTGAAGGACTGGCTCCATTTGCAGGTTCAGGAGAGTCATACTAGTTTGAAGCTCCTCTGATTTGAGCTATCCTGCACTGTACAGTGCATGTGTGCATTGGATAAATCCTTGCTTCAAAGGGAGCTGACGTTGTGAACCTATGACTACTTCATAGGTGTCTACCTTGAGCCAGTGAGGAGAAGCATCCATGTACTAGGAGATTGTGTTCACTAGTAATAGAGCAGTGCTATCAGAAGTGAAGATGTGCAACAAGATGAGGGTCTGCCGTATATAGATGGTCACAAGGACTTATTTTACCTTCTCTTTGAAATGAAGGCAAGCTTAAATTCCACCTCCACTTCGGGACAGAAGGCCCAGAGCTGGGAAAAAACATCAAGGCCAGGTTGGATGGGGCTTTGGGCAACCTAGTCTAGTGGAGGGTGTCCCTGCCCATGGCAGGGGGGTTGGAACTGGATGATCTTTAAGGTCCCTTCCAACCCAAACCATTCTATGATTCTATGATAAGATTGAAATGCAGTTAAAATTCAGCCTGGCTACATCTGGGTCTGTGTAGATAGAGATAAGTCAAACTAGCAGAAGCTTTTCATTTATAAATCGAGTTTATTTATAAGGAGCATCCCCTTCTTTTCAATATGATTGAACAGCTGAATAAGGATGAGGGTAACCTCAGCTGATGGTTTGTAGCTCATTTCAACCTTCACACACTTGGGAGAGTGCTCGCTTCCTCCTTGGCTCCCAGCTCAGTCCTCTGAGACTGCTGTCTGCACACAGCACAGCAGGAATTTAATCCAGATGTCAAACTGCCACGAGTTTTGCAAACTGAAGGTCTATTGGAAATCCACAGGGAGGCTGCATCGAAACACATCAATCCAGCACCTTCCTGCCTCCAGCCTGTTAGATGGGGACCCACTGTACTGGAAAGGGTGGTAACAAATGACCATGCTCTTTCCTCCAGATAGTAATGGGAAGGGCTTAATTTGCTAGCCTGCTGGCCTTTGTTAATGAAAGTTTGTTACCAATGACCCAGAGGCATGTTTAGTCAATTCTCCAATTTTTTTGTGTGTTTCTTTCTCTGGCACTCAGAGAAGCGGAATGAAGATGCCTTAATATGAAGTGACAATTTGCAACTGAGACCATTTCTTTCTGTCAAGGAGAGTAAATGGCCAGGAAGAGCCTTCAGGCCTGCAGATGCCCAGCCACAGAGGGAGTTAGCTCTAATGGCACTTCTTGTCCCTCCTCTAAGTACCACTTAGCTGTATCCATTTACAGACCCCAAGTGATGCCCTGGCAACCCCCATCCTCCCAGATCAGATCCTGCATGGCCAGTTATGGCTTGAAGAATTTCTCACTCCAAACCCCGGCTTTTATGCTGCTCCACCAGCATTGCCTCCCTTTTAACCACATTTTTAATGATTTTGAGCAGTGCCACCGTGGAAACTCGGAGCTGGCCTGCTTCCTCTCCGCTCTGCCAACCTACATTGGTACTAATCTATATCACCTTTTGCTACTCCAGTCATGAGCCTCACTGGGATAGGGACCTATGTCTATATGAGCTGGTAGAAGATGGTAAGCTTCTCGACATGGTCATATTTATTTAGAAACTCTTTCTTGTTTCCATTTTCTCAAAATGAGTGTTTCAGCCAGCTCTGATTCAAAAGACCATGCTCTGGTTTAGTACACACACAGAAAAGGTTTTCTTTCAAAGTGTTTAAAAGAGCTTACGTAATCCATTTAATTTCCTTTTCCATTTGGAAATACTACCATATATTGTTTTGTCTATCTAGTGGTGGTTTTTGTGTCTGCCCAGCAACATCTCGTCAATCTTTTGGTTAATTCTGGATAAAAAGTTTTGGGAGAAAGTAAAATGCTGTCATTTCTGTGAGGACTCACAAGCACAAATGCAGGCCAATCTCTTTTACACAAATCTTTCTTCTTCAAAACAGAAGTCACTCAAGTGCTAAAACCTAATGGTCCCAGTGGGTTGAAGAAAATACCAAAAATACCAACCAACACATTGCAGCAACTCTGTTTACTCAGTTTTTGCTGCCGCGTCTCTTTACAGTGTATGGTAAAGAACAGGCTCAAGGTGGAATGAGGTAAAACAAGCCCTATGTCCTATATATTCTCCGTGCATCTATCTCGAGTGTCTGTATTTTGTGCTCAAAGTGTTGACATTACGCCTAGGAATAGCTCAACATATGTCTTGGAGGAGTTGAGATTTGTTGGTTGACTGGGCCAAATCTGGCCCTGATTTATGCACTTGGGTTCAATGAGAACTTAACCTGTGAGAGAACTTAAGCTGAGTGTGCCCAGACTTCCCACCTTCAAAGAGCTCCAGAGCTCTGGCTAAGACATTATCTGACCGTAAGCTTCTGCATAACAATGTGAGCACAGGCAGAACTGGACCGAAGAATGGGCTGATACCCAAATTTAATCAGCAGTGTTGATGTCCTCTTGTGCATTCATGAGGCTGATGGCTTTACAACATCTCTCGCCAAGGTGTGCACTTCTGCTCAAAGTGACCCAGATTCACCCCGACACACAGCAACGATTTTGACTGTTAACTCCATTACATTCATTGTACTTTAATATTTGCTCCATATTTAATATGGACAAAAAACTTTGTTTATTGGTTTAATCTTTTTTTCAGCAGAAGGCTGGTGATGCAGTTTGGCCTGTGAGATGAAGTCAAACGCCCTTGCCTCCTTTCCTTGTCCTAACATTGTCCCTGGTTGTGGTCCCAGACGGGATGCGTAGCTCCTCCAGCTGTAAAAAGAAAAGCCACTTTACTAATCAGATTACCTCAGAATAAAAAAGAATAAAAATAGCAAGTGAGATGGGATTTTGAACCACCTTGGATAATACACGAACGTGATACCCTGGCCTGGTTGCTGGGTATTTAATTTGTTCAGTGGGGATACGTCAGAAAGAAACAGAAGTAAAAGTATCAGGAAGAGAAGAAAATGGCTTCAGAGAATTTGCATCTCACTGAAGAACCAGGAATTGCAAAAAGAGAGCCAAAGTTTGGGAATGAAAATGAGCCCAAGAACTGGAGGGCAAGAAAGGTATTTCCTCTCAGCAGAGGGATGAACACCCAGGGGATCAGAATAAACCACACAGACCCACAGGGACCATCTGTGGAAGTGAAGCTGTTACCTGGTAATTGCTCTAACATAAGCAGTAGGTTGTTTATTTGTTTGTTTGTTTATTCCTCTCATATATGCCCTGCATTTTTTCTCATGGAGTAAAGATGAGCATAAAAACAAAAACCAAAAGAGAACAAAATTCAGCTTATTAAAACTTCCCACTCAATTTACTGTTGGCCAGAAACTCCCAAAAGGAAGGCGTAGACCTGCTGAATAAAACCACACAAGGCACAGGTTGCACCATCTAAAGCCAGTTAAGGAGAGAAGAGTTTGTGCAATTCTGCATCTGCACAGGTGAAAACACCCGAGAAAAAAGGGGAACAGGAAGGTCAGAATTTTATACAGGGGCCATGATGCAGATACCACCCTACAGCCCTGCTTTTTCCTCAGTCTGTCTGGATTGTCTTGGACAAAAAGGTGACCCAGGAAATCCAGCAAGGAAACCCTGGAAATCCAGCAAGGAAAGGGTGAGGCAGAATCATCCCTTTCTTTCCTGTGGCCTATAAAAGTCATGGCTTCTGGCCAAAGTGAGACGCAGTGTTGAGTAGGTATTTAACACCCGGTAAATCTTTACCTGCAGTAGGAAAAACTCTAGGCTTCAAACTTTCCCTTGCTAATTTAACTAAGTGTTGCAGTGACCAGACTTGGAAATGCTTCAGGGCTTGGCAAGCCATTTGGCATGATCTGCTGTCCTCTCTTTTATCTCAAGTGCAGCCTTTTTATTAATAGAGGCTATAAAATATTCCTTTATTTTATGGCTGCACAAATATTCCTACAAGCTCAGCTATCAAAAAAAAAAAAAAAAAAGGTCTTTCTCACAAAGCCTGGGCATATGTGGGTGGCTTGAAACCTCACTCTGTGAGAGATGATACAGCCTTGACAGATAGCAGGATAGCAGCGATATTAAGAAAACTTCTCTCCTTGGGCTGCCCATACACTTAATGAGGCCGTTCAGTTTGGCTCCTCCATTTCATCTCTGCTGTCCCATTAATGTCTTCTGGTAGCTGCTCTTCACGTGCTGCCCATTAAGGAGAGATTAACCAGTGATGAATGGCAGCCTGGTTCCCTGAAAGCATGGCTGACATTCAGATCTATAGCACGGGAACTCATTTGGAGCAAGACTGGTTTCAGTGATAATAAACACTTCAGCAAAGTGCTCACCAAGTTGCGTGTCTGACTCCCCACCCCGCTCTCCCATCAGGGCTGCAAATATCTCTTCAAGGTAGAGACATGGAGGACTTGTAAAGTACAATTTAAAAAAAAAAGGGGGGGAAAAAAGGACAATACAGGACAAAAATCAATGTATTTAATGGGCATGAATGATATAAAAGTATTTATCTTAAGAGGCACTGTGAGGGAAATTGTTGCAATGCCCTGTCTGATGTACATGTGGCTATCAGTGATGTGGGACAGGAGAAATCAGAACTATCTGCAGGATTTGGAAACTCACATGGGTATTACAACCCCCACCACTGAGCGACAGACTTTATCTAAGGTAATGATGTCCTCATCATTTCCATCATGACTGAGCTCTTGCCTGCTTTAGCTCACTTATTCTCACATTGATCCCAGGAAGGAAGGAGGGAAGTGAAAAAAAATTAAAATTTTAATTTTCCAGCTAAGATGTTCGTGTGTGCAAGAGAAGGGTTTTGAAGATCTCGGTTAAAACCTCTTGTTTCATCCTCCAAACCACAGTGTCTCTTCCATTTGTGCAGATGCATGGCCTGATCCTCCACTGTGTTCAGTAAGCGAAACGGTCAAGATAATCCGTGTCAGGAGGTCCGTTAAAATGGTATTTGGGGTTGAAGAACACAGGCTTCTAACCTATCATATGACCACCACTATGGGTAATGCTAGGCATGATAAAACATTTAGCACCCTCTTTAATCCACCCTGGAATACAGCAGGGATGTGATTATTCACTGAAAATACCTAAATTGAAGTCATACCTATGCTGAGAAATATGGGCATAAAGATACTCACACCTACATGTACTGTTGTTACTAAGAAGAGAGTGCAACTATGCAGAATGCATTTACTGGTTCTCAGGTGGTGGAAGCTGCTGTGTTTTAGCTTTAGTTTGGGCTGAAAATGCAGGTTTTAAAGGGAGGACATGTTCTGATGTTTGATTTTGTTGAAAATATCAGGTCAAGTGAGCTTTGCTGTTGTGCTTGTATGTAGATCACTTACCTAAAGCGTTGACCTGCCCAAATATTTAATCATTTAAGATCCCACAAGGCAGAAAGTAAAGTTTCTTAAGGACAGACTGGAAGATACCTGGCTATTTTCAGGTTAGTGGCAAGGGAAAAAATAGATTTTTTTGTCCTCTTAAAGATTTGTTTGGCCCTGCTGGGTTCAGTCTTGGGAAAAAGAAAAGGAAATAAAGGAGGAGGAGAGCAGAGAGGAGATGGGGAGCTTTGAAGAGCAGGGTTTGTTGCTTCTGTAGGGAGAGGAAACAGAAGGAGAGAGCTTGGCCAGAGACGGCATCCCACCAAAACCCATCCCATTTACCTAGCTTCTGCCTCAACAGCACTATCAAACTTCAACAGACAAAGCAGGCATTGGGCAATGACCATGTTACTTCCTTAGGTTGTTCCTTCTTCTGCTTAGGTCTAGAGCTGATCCTGAAAAATCTGTGTCCAAGGAATTGTCCCACCAATTCAAAGCAGGACTGCTCTAGGAAACTGTTTGCTGCACTGGGGACCAAAATGCCTTTAATTCACTCAAGAATCAGTTTGTTTTCCTGATGAAGAAGAAAATTGGAAAAGTGGAAGGGGATGCAACACTAATTAACCTTGTCTGTGATGGAGAATTACTGCAATTATTTCGCAACATGACTCCGATGAGTGCAGCACTGGCTTTATACATAATGCGTCACCGTTATTATGAACTGTAGTAGCCCCGGCATTGTGTGAGATTATTCCTCTTTGTGGTGCATGTAATGTGCTGAGAGGGAAAAACAGCCAGTTACACAGAGAGGGCACAGAGCATTGCAGCAGGGTTAGCAGAATACAAATTGCTTCTACAAACTGCATTTATTTTTAGCCAGGAACTCCAAAGAGCAGCTATGAGCCATTCTGCAGGGAAGACTCTGGCAGGAAAAAAAAAAGCAACAAACTGCTACATTCACCCCCTGGCAAAAGTTGAAAAGTTGAGCAGCAGGAAGCAGCTTCCATTGGAAGTTGGGGACTTGCTCCAATCCAAAGGTAGTGCTCATTTCTCTTCCTTCCTTTCTGCCATCGAAAAATGCCAGAGGGCAAGTGGCAGCCAAGAACTCCTTGCTTTATTGTATGCAGACAAAGGGGTTTCTCCAGCAAGAGCTTTCTCTGATTTATCATCAGAAAAAAAAAAAAAACCAAAAACCAAACCCACCCTCATAATAACCTTGGGATACTAGTTCATGCCAAATGACTGGAAAGGGAGGGAATGTTTCCAACTCCAAGGACAAAGCTTGTATGTTTGCTCAAACCAAAGGCATCATCGGAAAGAAACCAAAGGCTTTTGAGTTTGGAATAAAAAGGTTTTGAAATGGTTTGATCTGCTAAAACTCCAGGGACAGTTGCATACATAACCTCCCCTCTTCTTGTTTCGAAACTCTTACATGTTTAAGGATCAAAGCTCAAGCACAGGCTAAAGTTGCTATGCACAGCGACTTGCTGTGTGTCATCTGGGCTTTAGCAACTGTCCATGTAGGTACCTTCAGCCTAGAGCAAAGGCATAATGCTTAGGCTCTCTTTACCTCCTAAAATGGCATACAGCCCCACGTGAATCCATGTTAGAGTAGCCATGTATCTGAGCCCTTGAAAAAACATGAAGAAAATATTTGTTTTCCTAGGAAATGCAATTACATGTATTAGACTGAATTTTCCCAAGTGACATGGATACTTCTAGTGCCTCAAGTCTTCCTACTGCCTCCACTTCATTTTACCTTCTCCAGGTTTTGGTTACTCTCCCCACTTGCCCTGATCCAAGAAAAAGACCAACTTTAAAATGTTCTAAGAGCTAACTTTGAAAATAATTTTCATTGCAGGACCTACCCACACCCACTAAGCATTTGATGCTGCCTTAAAAAACAGGCAAATGAGCAGGAACTTTGATGCTAGAATAACCAACCTGAAGCCTCTGGATCAGAGACTGCTTTAAGAAGGATGACAGAACTGTATTGAAATTCTCCCATTGTCTGTGATGTTTTCTTTCTGTCTATCCTGTTCTTTACCAGAAGAATGCTGCTCATTCTCTACACTATATCTTGGAAGCACTTATTCTGTCTTTGCATCCTTGTTCAGCCATGAGTAATCTCCTTTCCAAGCCATGACACATCAGTCATTTGAGGGACTAAAGAGCAAGCATAAGGTGCAAAGCAGAAGACCTAATTCCCCTAAGATGAAGGGAATCTACTTCCTTCTGCTGTAAAATAGGGATGAAGCTGATACAGTCATTTGAACATTAAGATGTTGTTGCGTGCCCTGTGGCATGTGACACAGAGGAGAAATCCATGCACAGTACTGCAGTTGGGAGGACATTCAGCAAAGAGGTAGCAGCTCAAGAATCTTGTGAATATGGTAAAGCAACATTACAAAAACAATTCATAGAGGAGACAACTCTTTCTCTTCCCTTTGCATATAAATTTTCAATAACATTAGAACTATTAATTCAATGAAGCCATCCATCTTTTTTCTCCCTCAAGTGTAGATAGCAAGTATAGTTGCAAAATAGCCACGTCCTGAAGGACGTTTGAGGGGCTGCTGCTGTGTTCCACATTTTCCAAACTCCAGGCTGCCAGCAGTGGAAGGGGAACTCCATGAGACTCGTGGTTTGACAGTTTGAAAAGATAAGGACATTAATTGAAGGAGAGGACGCAAAGTAGCATTAGGTTCAAAGTGATGGGTAGCTGAAGGACATGGAAGCAAAGATCTATATCAAGCACTGTTGTATACAATGAATGTATAGTTGCTTCTTTTTCATCTTTCTTGGAAAACTTGAATTTGATGAGGGAGAAGAATGGGTATTAGTGGAGGCATCTTGGGGCAGGAACAATGCCAATTGAGAGGAAGGAGCTGAGGAAATATATAAAGCCCAGCCACAAAAAGCAACTGCAATAGCTTCAAAACAAAGCTGCTTTTAAAAGCAGCTGCTGGAGACTACACAAAAGGTAACCTCTGTCCTGTTATTGAACCTGGACATGACCTCTTCCAGTCAAATAACATTCACATACACAGCTCTCAGGAGCTGAAGTGTTGGCTGAACAACAGCTGTCAACTTACTATACTGTGTTTTTTCAACAGAGAGGTTCAAAATTGAGAGAATGATACTGTTTGTACAATTTTATTGAGGAGGATGAGAAGACAGACATGCAAGAGGATCTAGCAGTAGCTGGAGAAGTTGCAGGACTGTTGGTAGGGCATGGTAGAAGAAGATGGACCATGATATAAGGGAAAGCGGTAGGAAAGAATACAGATTCCTCCAGGATTCTTCCAGTTTTCAGGAGCAGATATGTTCAGGAGCAAAAGTAGTGGATTCACTTCTTAATGCCTGTTCTCCCTTCTGAAAACTCAGATGCTTTTCTACCAATCAAGACGTAAAGTGGAGCTTCTGAGGTCCACTGTCCATCTCTGGGTGTAGGTATGTGGGAAAGGGGTTGACAGAACACAAAAAAAGAGGAAGGGAAGGGGAAAGGGGAAGTCATGGGAACAAATGAATGTCTCAAACTAGGGTAGCTGGTGTTCCTTTCAGCCATTGGTACCTAATGCAAATCTGTCATGCAATCTGTGTATACATGAAGACGGAGGAAAATGTCAGTCTTGTTTGTAGATGGTGAGCATTCCTCTTATGGAGTCACAAATGCACAGCAGTAGGGTGGTTAATAACTTCTCTTAAACTCAGATGTTTGGTAAATGTTGAACAGGTCTATGTTGGTTTTACAGTCTCTAGGGTTGATTGCACATTGGACAACTGCAAGGTTTCCCTTGCTTCCATATGAAGCATGAAACAAAGTCATTCTAAGCTCGAGCTCTAATGCTCTGAAATAAATTGGACAATTTTTATGAGACTCATAAAAGTCATAGAATCATAGAATGGTTTGAGTTGGAAGGGACCTTAAAGATCATCTAGTTCCACCCCCCTGCCATGGACAGGGACACCCTCCACTAGACCAGGTTGCCCAAAGCCCCATCCAGCCTGGCCTTGAACACTGCCAGGGATGGAGCATCCACAACTTCTCTGGGCAACCTGTTCCAGTGCCTCACTACCCTCATAGGGAAGAATTTCTTCCTAATATCTAATCTAAATCTACCCTCTTTCAGTTTAAATCCATTACCCCTCATCCTATCATTACATGCCCCTGTAATCAGTCCCTCTCCAGATTCCCTCTAGGCCTCTTCAGGTACTGAAGGTTGCTAGAAGGTCTTCCTTAGTGAGTGCTAGAGCACTTGCCGGTGAAGACTGAGGCAAAAAAATCATTGAGTAGCTCAGCCTTCTCCATATCCCGGGTAACCAGGTCTCCTGTTTCCTTCGAGAGGAGGCCCACAGTTTCCCTCATCTTTCTTTTATCACCGACATACCTATAGAAGCTTTTCTTGTTACCCTTGACGTCCCTGGCCAGATTTAATTCTCTCAGGGCTTTAGGTTTCCTAACCTCATCCCTGACTGCTCAGGCAATTTCTCTGTATTTCTCCCAGGCTACCTGCCCTTGCTTCCACCCTCTGTAGGCATCCTTTTTGTGTTTGAGTTTGCCCAGGGTCTCCTTGTTCATCCATGCAGGCCTCCTGGCATTTTTGCCTGACTTCCTCTTTGCTGGGATGCATCGCTCCTGAGCTTGGAGGAGGTGACCCTTGAATGCTAACCAGGTTTCTTGGGCCCCTCTTCCCTCCAGGACTTTGTCCCATGGTATTCTACCAAACAGGTCCCTGAAGACGTCAAAGTCTGCTCTTCTGAAGTCCAGGGTAGTGAGCTTGCTGTGCACTGTCCTCACTGCCCTGAGGATCTTGAACTCCACCATTTCATGAACCTCCTGGATTGCTTTTGCCCTGCTGTGTTGTCCCACCAATAGATATCTGGGTGATTGAAATCCCACATGAGGACCAGGGCTTGTGAACATGAGGCTGCCCCTATCTGTCTATAGAAGACCTCATCCGCTCGGTCTCCCTGGTCAGGTGGCCTGTAGCAGATGCCCACTGTAATGTCCCCTGTTCCTGCCCTCCCTTTAATCCTGACCCATAAGAGCTCAGTTGTCTCCTCACCCATCCCCAGGCGGAGGTCAATGCTCCATGCTGGTCATTGACATAGAGGATGACAATCCCTTGTCGTCTCCTCTGCCTGTCCATGGTGCCCTCTGATGATAGCCAAGAGCTGAGCAAGGAAAATTCCTTCCTTTTAAAATATTCATGCCTGCTCTCTCCAGCCAAGATGCAAAGACGTAGAGGGAATTTATACATAAATTCAGTGCCCAACTAATGTTGTGGAGCCATAATGCTGAAGACTACATCTCCTCCAACTCGGTGCCATACAGTCTGCCTTGCAGAGCGGACAAACACAGATACTCTGCTCTATAATCTCATTAGTTTGTCTAACCTTGTAGTTGAAATTCCAGCTGTGTTCACATTTAGCAAATGCTGACAGCAAATGCTCTTCCTCCAAACTTTGAAGGGAAGACGAAAGAACGGGAAAAGAAAGAGCCCCACAATCCTATCACTGACAAATCCAAGCAGCTTTGGAGAGAGGACATCTGCTATGCAGAATAAAAGATAAATACAGTGCTATGATTAGCAGTGAGTGTTGGGACTTTTCCTCTGAACTGATCAGTGTTTAGGATTCTTCTGGTTTAATATACCATTGAATATATAATATTGCAAAAACACATTTATGATTTATTAATAATTTGACAGTTTATTTTTTACCAGGAGGGAAGATGAAAGCCTCAGTTTGCACAGGTTGATAACCAAATACCTCTACGCCTCTGTACAGATGAAAATACTGAGCTATAAGTGGAGTAGGAAAGTATTTTTCCTCCTTGAGGGCTCTGGTTCCTCAAAATACTAGCCAGGTATCTGAATTACTGTGGTCTGTGGTTAAAGAACGTTCTAATAAGGATTACTCTTAGGGGTTTAAATAACCAGATGCCATCTGGTCCTGCTCAAGTCTTGAATTACTTCAAGGTCTGAGAATTCATAGTCTTGCTGACACTCGTGGAGGAGGGTTTTGGTGGAGTGAGTACTCCAGGATACTGGCAACAGTCTCTTTGATCCAATGTTTCTTCCTTTCATTCCCAGGAAAGCTGCTTAATTTGGCATGAGTCTGTTGACCGACTTTTTGCACCTTTACCATCAAAATGGCACTGTCTGACAGATCAGTGATGCAATGGAAAAAGGATGAGAGAAAAAAAGAAAAAAGAAAGAAAAAAAAGAAGACAAATGAGAGATGAGTCCCTGACAAGTTCCCCCAAGCTCCAGGTAGTTAACAATTTGACATAAGCTGTGCCTAGTGCAGGGTCAGACAGAATATCTAGAAGTGCTAGGAGAAAAAATCAGCATAAGTGAGTTTTTCAGATCCACTTATGGTGGAGAAAGACCTAAAGGAATAACCCATTTGGTGGTGGAGGATTCTCAGATACATCTGTGCCTCTCTTTCCCCTTTCTCTATGTCTCCTAGATCATACTAACCTCTTCTGCATTAGCACTGGGAACAGCTTTGGCACACTTTACATTTGCTGCCATTAAAGTAATCGGTCTGTCATCTAGACTCGCAAATGGATTGGGAGAGGAGGGGCAAGGAGAACACACGACTGGAAAATTAATTTGCACAAGAGTCTAAGCAGCAAGAAAAGTTGCCTTGGAGCTGCTCATTAGCCAAGCTGATGACAAAGCGAAAATAAAAAGGTAAGTTTTAAGGCAGCTTTCTAGCCAAGGTACTCAAACATCCATTTCCATCTGCCCGGGATGAGCAACTTTGCAAGAATTAGGCTCATGTGCACCATATGTCTATTTATTTCCATCTTTATCCTCTTTGCAAAGCTGTTTGAAGACAGCATGCCAAGTTAGTGTTTTAGAGGTTCAGCAAGATCAGTGCCTGGAACAAAAAAGCAACAAACCAAAAAACACTCCCAACAATCCTCCTAAAACAAAATAAAAATAAAACAAACCCCCTGCCTAATCACTTTCACAAGAGAATTAACATAATTTGTCTCCACTTTAGATACTTCTACTAACAAATGCGATAGCTACAGCAAAGCAAGAAGTAATAGTTAATATTAACTTTAACTGAGTTTAAATAACAGTTAGAAACACATCAATTATCACCAGACATAGCGATATAAACCATAAAACGAAGGGCTGGGTAAACCAGGTCACTTAGTCCTAAATGTGCAGGCCTGAAGGCAAGAACAGATGTTTCTGAGCTATTCCCGACAACGTTTGTCTGCTCTGCTCTTGAAGATTTCTGTTCCTGGGTGGTGTCGGGCATAGGGACTACAGAATACTCCTGTAATCAGAACAGTTGTTAGGAGGGAGCTTTTAGGCATCTAACTGAAAGTTAAACAGAGCAAAAATAAGCCCTTTGCAGTTAATTTATGCACACTCAAGTTCTGAAGATATGTCACACCTGGACCTTCTGGGAAGTAACAACTTTTGTTACTAATGAAATGGAAAAATCCACACTGGAAAGCCTCCTGAGCATCTGCTTTTGGGAGCTTGTGGGTAAAAAAAGAGAAAGGAAGGTGATGGCAAGGATTTGAAAGTGAAGTGTCCTCAGGGAGTTGAGATCTGGTCCCTTACAAGTTTAAATGTGAGTTTTGTGCCATGAGAAGAAATGAGCTGGAAGAAGTGGTCTCCTAGTTACTTAGAAAGCAGGTATGCACAGGGGATATTGAGACTCTGCAGTTTATTGCCGTATCTTCATGAAAACTTGCCTAATACATTTTAGTTTTGGGAGAAGAGCATTTATAATTTATTTATTTAATTCATTTCTGAGGCACAGAATTATGTGACTAAAAGTACACAAAAAATTCTAAACGTCTGGATTCTGATGCATGTATTTCACTCAGTATTTGTTTGTATGACTTCATCCATTCCGTGGAATTTGGTCTACGTTTTTGTGATAACTGTGATATCTAACAGCAGATTAAAATGACTCTGCCAGCTGACAGAGGGAACTGCTTCGAATAATTCACATAAATGATGGGTGTGATAGGTTACAGGAATTGGGAGTCTTCAATGATTGCCCTGGAGGGCACAGGCTTCTTCTCAATGTTGTAAGAAATGGTTGACTGACACTTTCCCACACAACATCTTTGTCTCTAAATTGGAGAGACATGGATTTGACATATGTACCACCTGGTGGATAAGGAATTGTCTGGATGGTCACTCTCAAAGAGTTGGTTGTCTCTCAACGGCTCAATGTCCAAGTGGAGAACAGTGATGAGTGGCATTCCGCAGGGGTCACTACTGGGACTGCGCAGTTTGTCATCTTTGTCAGCAGCATGGACAGTGGGATTGAGTACCCCCTCAGCAAGTTTGCCGATGACACCAAGTTGTGTGGTGTGGTCGACACACTGGAGGGAAGGGATGCCATCCAGAGGGACCTTGACAGGCTGGAGAGGTGGGCCCGTGAGAGCAACATGAAGTTCAATAAGGTCAAGTGCAAGGTCCTGCACATGGGTCAATGCAATCCCAAGCACAACTACAGGCTGGGCAGGGAATGGATTGAGAGCAGCCCTGAGGAGAAGGACTTGGGGGTGTTGGTTGATAAAAAGCTCAACATGAGCCAACACTGTGCACTTGCAACCCAGAAGGCCAACCGTGTCCTGGGCTATGTCACCAGCAGTGTGACCAGCAGGTCGTGGGAGGGGATTGTCCCCCTCTACTCTGCTCTGGTGAGACCCCACCTGCAGTACTGTGTCCAGCTCTGGGGTCCCCAGGACAAGACAGACATGGAGCTGTTGGAGTGAGTCCAGAGAAAACCATGGAAATGATGAGAGGGCTGGAGCACCTCTGCTGTGAAGACAGGCTGAGAGAGTTGGGGTTGTTCAGCCCGGGGAAGAAAAGGCTCCAGGGAGACCTTACAGCACCTTCCAGTACCTAAAGAGGCTACAGGAAAGCTGGAGAGGGACTGGTGACAAGGGCATGGAGTGACAGGACAAAGGCTAATGACCTTAAGCGGCAGGAGGGTAGATTTAGATTAGATGTTAGGAAAAAATTCTTCCCTGTGAGGGTGGTGAGGCACTGGAACAGGTTGCCCAGAGAAGCTGTGGATGCCCCATCCCTGGAAGTGTTCAAGGCCAGGTTGGATGAGGCTTTGGGCAATGTGCTTTTGTGGAGGGTGTCCCTGCCCGTAGCAGCGGGGTTGGAACTAGATGATCTTTAAGGTCCCTTCCAACCCAAACCATTCTATGATTCTATGAATATCACAACCTGCATTCATAGTAGAGAAGGTGAAACATGGTCTGTCAGTTAGCATACAACATACAAAGACTTATTTAATGGTCACTGTCTGCATTAGATTAATTTGCAAGGCTGTTACCAAGGTCTAAGGATAGTTTCCTCAAGAAGAGTAGACTGATACTGGAAGAGTGATCAGATCCAGACACCATGAGATAACACTTCAAATCCCTACTTCCATTCTACTTGAGCTAAACATAAAGACCATGGTTTCTCATAAGCAATATAATTTTCTCGATCAGTTTGAAATAACAGTTAATCACTGGCTTTGGCTTTAGTTCTCATTGAGTTTTTTCAAGATTTGTCTATATTTCTTTTCTGAGCTAAGTTACATGGGGCTGGAGAAGGACTCCATAGATTCAAAGATGGCTTCCCCCAGTTTTCAAGAAATCTAAAAGTAAAGGGAGATAAATGCTATGAAAGAGGTTGGCACTATCTCTACATTATTAAGAGGAGATTCATCTGTAGATTGTGTCTGTACAGACCATGTATGGTTGATTCAAGAGGAGCAGAAAGACAGCTGATTCACTGTAGAGAAGATGGGTTATTCTGCCACCTCTGGGGCGATGCCTGTCCTGACAAATCACAGAGGAGGAGAGTCTGTTACTTCCACGCCTCTGATGCAAAATGGCACAAGATAGCTCAGCTAACATTCATGTGGCTGCCCTCCCCCTTCCTCTGCGAAGGGTGCCTTCATCCATATCACATTTGGGACGAGCCACTAGCCTTTGAGATCCTCCAGTATACGTTCTGACTCTTCCTAGAGAAGCGCTAGTTGGCATGGGCCAAAATTGTGCCAGGAGTAACAGTTTTGTGGTGTGGACTATCAGAAAACAGTGCTTCAACCTATATTCTGGCCCAGTTTGCTTTATTGGGAAAGAGCTAACACCTAAATCTGCAATATGGTGTTAAGTACCAAGGACTGCTCTCTCCTGCTGCTAAGATCAGTACCTGCTGAGTGGTTGCAGATCACTGGATGAGAGTACATCAAGTGAGAAACACAATATAAATATTCAGAATAGAAAGATGCATATCTAGCGAATTTATCTGCTGTAACCTGTTTCACACATGCTGACATACAAAATATAGCATCTCCTGAGTGTGAATTCTTTTACATGAAACCTCCTCTGGCTGATTGATTACTCTACAAAGAAAAAAAATAAATCAAAATCTTATTTTAGACATAAGTTTGTGAGGCTTTAACATCCAGCCACTGATTTTTTTTCTGATTGTCTCATCTTGCTTTTCTTAAGTAACTCAGAGTGTCTTGTTTTTGCTCAGCAGTGATCAAGGCACTTCTTGATCTTCCATTTACCAAACAGATTCTGAAAACCTTTTACCAGTTACCTTTGCCTTTTTTGTATTTCTTGCAGATTTTTAAAACACACTCTTCCAGCATCAGTCTCACCCACATTATGTGTATGGACCATAATAATTCAATTAATCCTGCAATAATCCCATGCATAATTTTTGCTATACATTTACTCTGGGAAAGCAATTTGCATTGAATTGTTTGTACTGTCCACCCTGGAGGTTAAATCCTTTACAATTTCTCATTTTCTGAATGGCAGTCCTATTTGGATTATTTGGTCTACGTTGCTTGTTTCTGGATATAAAAATTTGCATTCAGACAGGCTAACTTGACTCATCTTGGAATTGGTCAAGTTTCCCAAACAATTCAGATCTCTCTGTAGAATCATTCCACCCTCCTGAGAGGCAATCATTGCCTTTTAGAAATGTTGTCAGCAGTGATTTTATTCTTATTCCCAAATCATTGATAACAATGTTGAATAGTTATTGTAGAACCAGCTTCAGTGATGATTTGCCATTGATGAGTTCTTTATGAGATTAGTCTTTTTACCATCTCTTAACTGATTTGATATTTATATTGCTTTTTTTTTTTTTTTTTTTTTTTTTTAATCAGAGTGCTGGAAATTAACCAAACCCTTTAGAAAAATCTTACATTGATGTGGTTACCAGTATCACAGATGTTGTTATCTCATCAGAAACATAATCAGACTGGCCTGACAAGGACCCCTTCCGTAAAAGCACTTTTGACTGACATTAATTGTATTCTGACCCTCTGGTTCTTTATTGATTGCATCTAGTAACATTGTTTTCACTATTTTGTATGGAATTGATACTCAGGCTTACCAGCTGATAATTATCATCTCATTTCTCTTGTCCCACATGATATCAGTTTTGGACTTAATAGGTCCTCTTGCCTGAACTGTGGTACTATGATGAGCTTTAGCAACTGCATGAATTCTTTGGAAACCATTACAAAGTTTTACTGATGCTCAGGTAGATTTTCACCTGCATTGGTTGGAGCATCATCTTCTTTGGTTCCAAAACATCCCCTGGAAAACAGGCTGTCGCACGGCCACTGTGAGAGTCAGAAACATTGCAACCTCTTTCTGCAAAGGTGGAGATGAGAACCCTGAGGAAGCAGCTTCCAAGAATTCAGGGAGAATTGGAAGGAGGACAGGACACTTCAGTTTTCCTTGTAAATAGTCTGTAAATGCAAAAGTATATCTGAGAGTCAGAATACAATACACTGAAAGGTATGGGCCACCTTCTGCTCTCTGTCTGGGTGAGAAATGCCCTGGTTGAAAAGCAAAAGCCTTGGTGAAGAGGAGGGAGTGCTGAGCGCCTTCCTAGACATTGCCCCCTCCCTCCATGAATGGTGATATCTAGCTTAACTTGAGGTTTTTCTTCTTGCTTACACACAAGAAAAGACCTTCCTTTGGGTTTCCCTGCATTATTCTCAAAGAATAAAGCTTGGATATTTGTATTTGGCTGTCCTGGACTGCTAGACTTTCACAGAAACCACACTGTGGGTACCCTGTGAGATGACTCTGCTGTGCTTTGCCCAGAGGAGGATGCAGAAGAGTATTTGCATATTTATACAATATCTGACCTCTTTACTGGGGTGATCTATTTACTACAGATAGTGTAGTAGGCAGTTGCTTTTGAACAGGACAGTGCAAGTGCATAAAGAAATGTAGTTACCTGCCTGTGTCTTTTGCATCATGTAGGAGATATAAAGGAGTTTAGCTTCACTTCTGTAGGTAAAAGTAATCTTTTCACACAACACCTTGTGCAGGCAGGAACTGGAGTCCCGTGGCATGGGACTCTGACAGGGCAAAGGGAAAAACAGGGAAAGTTTAAAGATAACTTGTTATCTGACCACTGTAATGATTTTGAGCACAAATCAGATTGCGAAAAGGAGGAGCGGTCCATAGAGAACGTAAAGGGACAGAGGCTCTAATACCACCGATGGGTTTAACAAGTTTTAGAATTTGTTAATCAGATGCAGATCCCAGATGTTTGAAATAGTGATGAACTCCATCTTCCTGTAGGAAATTCATTTTTTATCTCCTGTTAACTCATCAGATCAACTGTTATAGAGGACTGACAAACCAAGGGGTGATCAATTCTTCCTCCATCCAGGACTCACACAAACTGCCCTACACTGCCGTGGTTTAATATCTGCTGAGCACAGAAGGATGTGAGAGAGCATAGATTAGATGCTGGAAGATGCTGCAGGGGCTTGTTAACAGCTCAGCTGGCCCATGAATGAGACTGGGCCATCCCAGGACATGCCCACTGAATTATTTTCTACTTAATGCAGCGGGAGGGATTTTTATCTCAGTGACATCTGAGATGAGGTTTGATGTCAGGAGGGGCATAACCCTGTAACAGTCATGTGCGGGAGGGAACACTGTAAAGAGAGCAGTAATTGCAGAAATACACAGTCACAAATGCTGAGACTGCAATAGCAAACTTGGTGGAGGTTTATTTTATCATGTTTTGTTTTGATTCATATGTTTAACCACTAACTCAGAATTAATTTCAATGCATCACTAATGGCACTTGCAGCCTGGTTTCCCGGTGAAATGAAACACATGAGATACATCGAGCTGTTTGTCTCAGTCCCTAGTACCTGTTCATCCTCTCCACCGATCTTAGCTTTATGAAATCATAGAATGGTAGAATCATTTAGGTTGGAAAAGACCTTTAAGATCATTAAGCCCATCTGCAAACCTAACATTTCATTTGAAAAGAGGTTTGAGGCCTTTAATGTCCGAGTTGCTTTGTGAAATACCTGTCTGAGCAGAGGAGAGCACTCTGCATTGCAGAGGCAGAGCTGGCAGCCGTGGGATGGGGGCTGAAGATAGCACAGAAAGAAGGAAGGAGCTTGCAAGATGGAGGATGGCAGTGGGAAATAGATAAGGGCAGATATTGGATCATACTGGACTGCAGAAATTATGGAATGGCATTGGAGGATGCTACCCAAGCTATAGCTCTGATTGGGTGGTTTGATGGCCAATGGATCTTCTGGGGGACCTGCAGGACACAGTTAGACCATTAGCAAATTTGCTTCCCCAACTCCTCTCAGGATCCCGGTCCCTGATCTTCCACACGTCATTAATACCAGTTCACTTCCAGGATCTGTTTTTGGGCACCAGATCCGATGGCCCCTACAATACTTTTCGAGCTGCAGTGCACTGCTGGCAGCCCATGTTTTCCAGGCAGCTGAAATTTCCCGTCTAGTTTTCTCATTTTATGCCTTCTCCAGCAGTGCATGCAGGTCAAACTGGGAATTGCTCGTTACCGTAAATGATCTCAAGAGGGAGTGAAGGTCAGCAACCTCCATCCCTCCCTCCCTGCCTCCCTCCCTCCTTCCCCTCTGCTGCATGCCTTGACGAGGACATCCATCCATGCACACAACCCTACGCCCAAACATCCTGTGCTGGTTCTTTACACACCTGCAGCATGCCCAGGCATCGATGAAAACCCCTGCTTACTGTACACACTCATCACTTACTGTACACACTCATCACTTACTGTACACCAACATGCTGCTTACAGCATAGATTGCAGATGCCTGAATCATACCCACAGAAACACGTGAGCAAACCCACCTGTTGCTTACTGCACTCGTGCACAGGGGGCTTGGCAGGCACAACCATCCACGTGTCTGCTGCTCGCCACGCGCACACACATGGACCACAGTCTCAACACACAGGTGTGTGTGCAGGCTTGTACCTCCCCCTCACAGGCTGGAACAAGTCATCCTGGCTTATTGCACTCAAATGTACACAGACACTTGGTGCTTGCAGCATGCCCACAGCCTGTTATACACAGAAATGTCCCTGTTTCCTCTGTTCACATCTTTCCTTAAAGCTACAGGCACTGGACTTGCACACACACTGATGCAGGTCTCTGAGCACTCTTATTTTCCGTGTATGAGTGTATGCACACACACCATTTACCATGTGCACGCGCACAGGGCTTGCTATATCCATGCAGCTCCTAGAATATACACTGGCAACCACTGCTTTCCATTCTTATGTTTCAGACCCTGTAGTGGTTTGTTCATCCCCAAAGCTTATTTTGCTTTTCTTTTTATCTGCAATATATTTTAAATATAGATATTACGTAAATTTTTGAAGTAGCATTAATTCTTCCCACAAACCTTGCCTGGCTTTATGTGCAGAAGCACACATACAAGACACATGCAGATCCCCAAAAATATGCTGTCTAGGCATCCGCACGTAACGCTGCACACATCTCAATGCATGCGTAGGCGCATATGTGAGGAGAAATCAATTTTCTGGTGGTTTCCTGTGGTGCCTCTCACCCCCTCAGCTTAATTAAACAAGAAAAATCCATGCTTCACTTCTCATCTATCAGCCTAAAGACAGAAACACTGAACTGACACTCCCCACGCCTCTGTCCTGTGGGTCAGAGAGGGTTGGAGGGATAAACTGCTCTGTGGTGACATCCTCATTTGGACACACATGGTCCCTCCACACCCAGATGAACAATATTCCCTCCTCCTCTCTCTGTCTCTGTCATTCTCTTCCTTTTTCTCTGGACTTATATTTGGTCCCATCTGTGTTTCTTAAACTGATTGTTTTTCCCTTTCTCACACTTTAGGTGCAGACACAGGTTGCTTCTCATCTGACCTGCTGCATCCCTTCTTGGTTTCCAGCATCCCTAACATATGTTAATATCAAGGATGTCAGAAATCGTGGAAAGGTTGGACAACCCTCTTCTTGCCATAGTGTTCCATCAATTTTCCAACTTCAGACGCTCAAAAGCGGAGACAACAAAAGACCTTTTCAACTGCTGCTATAACAAAAACATGGAAATCTCCTTTCCTGCTGGCTTACAAAGCAAGGGAGGGAGGGACCAGCCCAGCAGGCACTGAAGGAGAAAGAGGGTCTGGATTTGGTCTGGGATCACAATCATCCACAATCAGATGTTCCCTGCAGAAGCACTAGTGGGTACAGGCCAGGATTGTATGAAGGAGCAAGCTGACATTTTATCAGCGTAGATAATTGCAGGACAGAGCGTGAGGCTTTTATCTAAGCAATTCATCGTGCTACAAAGGAATGAGCCTTTCAATGAGTAGCCCATCAATAAGATGGATAGAAAGCATGTGACTCATAACACTCACAGATATAAACTCATTTCAAGTCTCTCTTTCATCTTGCAGGAGAAGATCAGCTAGGACAGGCCGATAAGGTGACCACAGACCGAGTAGCAGTGCCTGGTATTGTATGAGGGTGCTGGGATGGCTTGGCACAGATCATGTTGAAGATGTCACCAAGCAGCAGCTAGAGGACAAGGCTGGTAGTGGGGTCCACACACCTTCCCCTCCCTCCTCTGCCACTGAGATGTCCTGCAGTGCTGGTGTTCCTGGATCCCATGCAAGAGGGATGCTGGCCAGCTGCTGTGCTATGCTGGAGGTAGCTGCGACAGGTTTGACAATGGGGGTAAGAAGAATACATGGTTGATACATCTTGTCGTATCTACCTAACTCTGGACAAGAATCATCTTTTGAGACATGACAGTCTAATTTTCATGGGTCATTCTTTTGCTGACCACCAGAGCTGGTTAAAAGTGTTTTGACCTGACTCACTTCTCTGCTGACAAATTTCTCTCTACTCTCACTCTGAATGTCACCAAGTGATAACGCATGCCAGCGCTCAGCAATCAAGGACAATCCAGTAGAGTCTGAGTATGGCGGGAGAAGAAGGGAAGGACTGGTTACACCTCACCTAGACAGCCCCAGCAGGAGAAAAGGTGCATAATTTGTACCAAAACGCATCATACAATAACAAAGGAAGAACGAACAAGCAGGCAGCCTAAGGCTAAAATGTGCAATCAGATGGGAGGACAATGTAGCAGGGAATGAGAGAGGAGGAGTGAAGGATCAGAGTTATTTTTTGAGAGATATGGAAAAGCAAGAGAAGGATTGTAAAGAAACCTTATCTCATTCCTGCCTGTTCTCCCACTGCCGTTGGGATTATGCAAATGAATCATTCAAGTAGATTTCCCTGGTAATTAAAAACTCTGCTCTTTTTAATTAAACTTTCCCTCCAGACTGAGCTTTTTTTTTTTGTGTTGTTTTTTTTTTTGTTTTGTTTCCCCTCAAGAAAGAAATCTTTACAAGTTTTTTTTTTCCTTCTCTCTTCTCTTCTTCTTTCTCTTTCTTTCTCTTCTTCAAAATTGTCAAGGCCCATCACGAACTGACTCAAACACTGAGTTAAATGAGAACTTGATGGAGAAGGCATGAGGGGAAAACTGTGAATCTAAGTTGAGGCAAGAAGTAGGAGTTGGACTTTAGAGCGTGGGAACTAGTTTAAGGGTTTGTGCACAGAAGCAAAAAGAAACTGTGAGAGGAAAACCAAAGAAAAGTAGGATGGAAAAAAAAAATACATGTTTGAGTGCTTCTAGCTCTTGAGATTTGGCTAGTAGGATGTTTGCAAGCAGATATAATTAGTAGCATATCTGTAATGAACTCAAGGTGCCGAATATTTAACTATGGGTCACGAGAAATTGGCAGGGTTAAACTAGATGAACAATTACTGCATAATATCACTTCATACTCTTTTTTAGATGCATGGATTCCCAGCAGCTGATGAAGACAGAATCTGCATCAACTAGACTCAAGCTAATGCTGTATGCATGTTCTCCTTTATCAATATTCTTAGGATTAGGGGTGGTGTTTCAATGTAGGACATGGGTGCCTATGCTGTTGTCACTATCACTAGCATGTCCCATCCCTCCTGAGGGACTTTTTCTCCTTCCTTTCCCAGGAGCAGATCCCTCAGAAGCTGGAAGGGTGCAGAAAGAGAACAGAAGAAGAAAGGAAAAAAAACCACTGCTGATTTCTAGGACTTTGCCAAGTAGTAGCCAAAGGAAGAATTATTACCCGCCTGAGCCCTGCTGGCCCTGTAAGGTTCAGAATACTCTTCCTGCTCAGTGTCACTTGCTGCTTGAAGAACAGATCATAACTGTTGAACCACCTTTCTTCTCTCACCTGGTTTCAATACTCTGAGTGTCTCTAGACACTCAGTGAGGAACTCCTGTGGCCCTGTCAACAGAGGTCTTGAGCAGGTAGCCATCTCTTCAGCTTGGTACCAAAGTTGGCCGTACTCTACAATTTCCAGGGAAGAGATCAACCCTAGGCAATCTCAACCACTTCCCTGTGCCTGTTCTCTGAATCAGTGATGGGCAAGCTTTGACTACACACCAGGCTGAGATCATTGTGTAGGGAATCAACTCAGGCTTTGCAAATCAGCAATCAGAAGTACAAATAAAGGCTGAATGGAGAATGGATTGAGAGTAGCCCTGAGGATTTGGGGTGTTGGTTGATGAGAAGCTCAATATGAGCCAGCAGTGTGCACTTGCAGCCCAGAAAGCCAACTGTGTCCTGGGCTGCATCAAAAGCAGCGTGACCAGCAGGTTCTACCCCTCTACTCTGCTATCATGAGACTCTACCTGCAGTACTGTGTCCAGCTCTGGGGTCCCCAGGACAAGACAGACATGGAGCTGTTGGATTGAGTGCAGAGGAAACCATGGAGATGATGAGAGGGCTGGAGCACCTCTGCTATGAAGACAGACTGAGAGAGTTGGGGTTGTTCAGCCTGGGGAGGTGGGAAAGGGAGTCATCTAGTTTGGATATCCTTGTTTGAGGAAGTCAACCTGTACAGTCAATGAAGAGAAATTCAATAGTTAGCAGTGTTCAGGGTTTGCTGTATCTCAGCCTAAATTAGATTCCTGCCTTTGGTAGATGGCTCACATGCTAAACTTCATCGACAATTGCTAGCATAGCCTTAGCCTTTAAGAAGATAGCTGGTTCTGACGGAGACATGGACTTTGTAGACACTTGAGCTGAGGTGAGATAAAGTCAGTCCTTAATCAAACCAGGTGGGCTCTTTATGTTTCTACACATGGAGAAATAAATGTGCCTCCAGAAGGAGGGAAGGATTACCCTCCAGCCTCAGGATCTGGAGATGCCTGCTCTTCCTCACTCATTACAGAGAGCCTAGGTGATAGATTTGCCTGGCCTCCTGGAGTTTTTTCCCAGTTGAGACAAAGAGAAGTGTTCCACCTGAAAGCAAACTTTCCAACATGCTTCATCTTGCTATGGATTGCTGGTTGTCCCCATGGCTGCAAAATAACATCCAGGAAGTTGGGTAAATACACTGCTGACTAGTATAGACTGAGCCCTGTACTGCCACAACTCAGCTTGGTGTATAAGTGCTCTCCACACAAATTACTGAAGCACTGGTGACTTCCATGAATCTCTCTAGACCCCTGATAGGCAGCACATAGAGTGGTTTGGGGTCCTGGATGGATGCTGACTCAAGACAAGACCCTGAACAAGGCAAGACCTTCTTGCAAATGTACTGAGCTCTGCTCTCCTCTTGGAAATTACAGCCTCTCCCCAGTGCAGAAGGAAGATCTATTGATGACTAACCACAGCCGAGTACCCCCCAAGGAAAATACAGTGCTTCCATCTACCGCCTCTTTAAATCTGCATCCTCTTCCCATCACAGGGAGGTATTTTTAGTCTTGATGCTTTATCTTCACAATACAAAGGCTCCTGTTTTTAAGTGCTACAGATTCTTCAAAGTATTTTTTTATAAGGAATTTTTTTTTTTTTTTTTTAAAAAGCAATGTCTTACACATGCAGATGACTTACATCAGGATGTGTGTAAATGTACACAGACGTGACGTGAAGTGGCAAACAGAATAAGTCCAGAGGAGATGAATTGTCAGAGAGCTGATGAGTCTTTATTTGGCAGGCATTAGATGCAGTTATTAGACACATGTGGAACATATCACATGTAGGGAATCAGAAGCAATGCTCCATGAATAAAATGGTTTTGAGGATCAATATTGAACTCTCTAGATTTTTTTTTTTTTACTATTTCTTTTTCTCTAGCGCTGCTTGAGGCAATGTAATGACCACGTAGAGCAAACAGCTCCCTGTCCCATGTCCACCTGGCTCCTTGTCTCCTTGTGTTTTTTTCTGCAGATTAAATCAATAGGATGATGATTCCAGGAGGAGATATTAGCAACTACTTTATCATGCCTACAACATGCTCAATCTCAAAGCAAGGCAGATTTAGTGCAGCATAGTGTCCATCACATATATATATATATGGATTTTTCTTATGCCTATTTGATCTGAGGTCTCCCTGACGTTTTGGGAAGCACACCGGTAGTATAGGATCGACCAATCTCTAAAAGTTTGGGGTTACCAAGTGTAAGAAGACAAAGGGAAGAGGTGGGAGGTTAAAGTGAGATTATCTTCTTTTTTAGTGTGGTGCAGAAATTCTTCAGCAGACTTCAGGGGGAAGAGAAATTTTGCTCTAGCTTAAGTCAAACAATTGAAAGAACACCATTTTCAGCAAGAGATGTCAGGTATTCTAAAATTTCTTTACAATGTTGAAAAGGACAGAATGTTTCTGTACTTCATCTGAAATTGCCTCTTTGAAATAGATCCCTTTCTTTTATCTGAAAAATATATTTTAAGAATTGAAAAAAACCCAAGAAAAACATAAACCCAAAAAAGCAAACCAGAGTGTTCTGATGTCACTGAAACAAAACTTTCCTTTCAGCCAAAGTTTTCTGTTCTAATGTCTTTGTCTGGAGTTATCAGAATTTCAGGACATATTGGGCAACGTGGTCTAGTGGAGGGTGTCCCTGCCCATGGCAGAGGGGTTGGAACTAGATGATCTTTAAGGTCCCTTCCAACCCAAACCATTCTATGATTCTATGTTCAATTTCAGAATTGAAAAATTCAATAAGTGCTGGAATTCCCCATGAATCAGAAAGTCTGGTCCACTTTTAACTAAATAATTTTCCAGCTGCTAGATTTACTTCCATCCACATCAGCAGGGAAATGTATTTTTCCTTTTGAACAAGGCTTCCTTGGAGTGATCTCTGATGATCTCATGTTGCCTCCCTGAGCCCAGACCCTAAGAAAAATGGTTCCTCTTTCTTCCTGTTCTTCTGTCCTGTCTTGATTAAGTCTTGTACTTTATGTTCTCTGATACGTGCCTACTACCTTCATGAGAAATTAACTGGCATAATTTATTCATTTACATTCAGACATTGCACTGTAGACAGGAGAGGCTGACAAATGGGTTCACACTGGCTGGTTAAATGCGGCACAGCAATAGGCAAAGCTCAGATAAGGCTGTTTTGCCAAGGGATGAGAAAGGATGAAATCAAAGAGAGGAGTCCCCTTCAAAAAGTGCAGAAACCCCTGTTCAAGTGTCTGGCCATGTCAGTAAATGACAAAATAAATTATTCTTCATGCAAAGTAGGCAGAAAGTAGTTTTTCCTTCACATCTTTGCCAAGAATGAATCCTGGGTTTCCCCTGTGAGAGCAGCTGACAGCACTGACGCTTAGAAAGTGGTGAATGTAATCATGTTCTCTTTAATAAGGTCACTGCCTGTTTCTGAAGATCATGACACACTGCTATCAGATTTGATGATGGTAGTAAAGGTGGAACTGATCAGTGTGTGATATCTTTCAGTTGCAAACCTGTAACTCTGCCTTTCTGTTCCATGAATGATTTAGGATTCTTGTATTTTAATTTCACTTTTTTTTTTTTTTTTTCTTCCCAGTTTAAAGATTCAGGACCAATGGCAGAGACTAATAATCTGCTGATTAATTTCACAGAAAATCAAAAGACTTCCATTTTCTCTTATGGCCAAATTACTGCAGACTGCAATTGAGCCAAATCCCCAAAGGTATCAGTGCACTGGCTTGGAAGCTCAGAAAAAAATGGGTGCCATTTCAGGTGTGATGTCCAGGGTTTTGTTGCCAGAAGAGTACCCTGCTGAACTGTAACTTTAATAATTTTTGCCCTCTCCCCTCTGATCCAATGAAGCTAGGACATTCATGGGGAGGTAGAAGACATCTGGGGTCAGATCTCACAAAAAAATGAATGTCTGTATCAATGTGTTGGATGAGGACAAAGGATCAGCCTGCTTTAGATTTTCAAACAAAGGTCAATCAGAGGGCTGGAGCACCTCCTCTATAAGGACAGGCTGAGAGTTGGCATTGTTCAGCCTGGAGAAGAGAAGGCTCCGGGGAGATCTCATAGCAGCCTTCCAGTACCTAAAGGGGCTACAAGAAAGATGGGGAGGGACTCTTTTTCAGGAAGTGTAGTGATAGGACAAGGGGTAACAGTTTTAAACTGAAAGACGGTAGATTTAGATTAGATCTAAGGCAGAAATTCTTTACTGTGAGGGTGGTGAGGCCCTGGCACAGGTTGCCCAGAGAAGCTGTGGATGCCCCTGGCTCCCTGGCAGTGTTCAAGGCCAGGTTGGATGGGGCTTTGGGCAACGTGGTCTAGTGGAGGGTGTCCCTGCCCATGGCAGGGGGGTTGGAACTAGATAATCTTTAAGGTCCCATCCAACCCAAACCATTCCATGATTCTATGACTCTTCGATTCTATGATTACCAGAATAGCTCTATTTTGTCATAGATTACAATAAAGCTACCATCTTAGATCACTTGGATAACTCATGACTGTAAGACAGACTTTTCCCACATAGCACAGCCCTCAGTTCCTTTCCTTGCAGCTTCTCCACTTGCTCCAGTGTGTATCTATCCATTGGGACATGGCTTGTGGGCATCTGAATCCCTTTCTTGTAGCTGTGACTTCCTGAGGTTAATTGACGTCTGGTCCTTTTATGCTGCTTTCCAACACCTTCAACCCTGGGATTCCCACTGGCATGATACAAATTATAAATTAGCATAATAGAATGGTTTTTATGTTATTCTGCTGAATTTTTGTCATCTTCACTTTCATGTGGTTACCCCTGGTTGCATAAATAAATATACTTTTTTCGAATAGAAATGCCAAGCATTCTATTAATACATCTTTTCCTGTTCCTCTTGAGGAAAACCAAACAGATGGGATTTATTTTTTAATCGTTAAAATGTTATCGAATTTTCATAACAAATAATTGCTTCATATTTAAACAGTGTTGGAGCAAAGAGCAGGTACTGAGAAGTTACATCTGCTGAACAGAACAACAGAATATTAAGTCCCAATGTACTTGCAGGGTCACATTACAGACACACAATCAGTGGGTCTTGAGATACTGGACTAGAAGCATTTGAGCTTGGAAAACGAGAAGAAGAAGAAGATGAGGAAGCCTCATTCTATTTCATGCTAAATAGTGACACTTCATTTTTCTTTCCTAGAAGCATACTCTAGAAATCAATGAGCTTAACCTCCCAGCTATGAACTTCTACGAGGTGGCAAAAGCTGTGACTGCAGAGTCCAGCTTCTCCCAGGGACCGAAAAAAGGTGAAACCTGAGAACCTGCCTTTGATAATGACTGGGACCAAACTGATGGAATGGAATGAAAGAAAAATATGCCTTACCTTGAAGGACCTTGGTGGAGGGAGGGAAGAGGACTCGAATCCCTTGTCTTTCACAAGAAGATGCACTGCAATAGGAAGCCTAACCTGTCACTTGTGCCAACCTCCTCTGCCTGTCTAATCTTGAGAGACACTTAGTTGTTTGAGTTTTTACCCGGATAGTGGCATGTCTTGGGACAGCAGTGAAAAATCTAGGGTAGTTCCTGGCAATTACATAGTTCATATTACCCAAAGAGATGTTGGAATAATGAAGATCCTTTGGCCTCTTGAAAGTAAGCCCAGTTAAAATGGTACTTGGAGTGGAGGATGCACATTGGAGTCCTCAATTGAGTGCACAGAAGATGTTTCCAGTTGTTGAGCATCCTTGACTGTAAGTTATCTGTGAGATATGTTGTGGCTGCCCCTGGCTCCCTGGCAGTGTTCAAGGCCAGGTTGGATGGGGCTTTGGGCAACCTGGTCTAGTGGAGGGTGTCCCTGCCCATGGCAGGGGGGTTGGAACTAGATGGGCTTTAAGGTCCCTTCCAACCCAAACCATTCTGTGATTCTACGATATACAATACAGACCACCCCAGGAACTGTACCACAGAGGCACATTTGGGCTAAACTATTTTACTTATATATATATATATATATATAAAGGTAGTGCTTTCCTTTTTTTTTTCTCCTTTCTTTTCCCCTTCCTTGCCTTCCTGCCACAGCAGGACCCTAGAAGGGAATTGACAACAGGTTTGGGTTCGTTTGTTGGCTTTTTTTTTTTTCTGTAGAAATAAATGATTTATCTAGAATTAATGTTCATCCATAAACCTTTCTTCAACAATAGCCAGGACAGGATGACAACTGCTTCAGCACAGATTGAGGCCATGGCCATGCTATATAGCAAGATGTTTCAAAGTGGTATATAAACATTGCCAAATTTTTGGCTGAATTCAGGTTTTAGTTTGAATTACTAGGAAGGAACAGATTCAGGAAAAGGGGATCCTGTGATTTCCAGCTCTTTCCCACCTGTGCCTGGCTCTCCATTTTATTTGGACAGCATTGCATGTCCAAATGGGCTGAATTCAGCAGCTACTTTGAATCTGGTTTTCTCTAGGCCTGTTCTCATTTTTCTTCCCAGAAAAGGCATTCACACTTTTCTCTGTGGAGTTGGGATGGTTTCTATGCTGGAAATGTGTTTTGCTTGGCATCAAGTCTGATTCTAATAACTTTGTGCTGGACTCTTCTCCTTGAGTTCAAAGAGCGACTGAATGATGACTGCTGTTGGCTCTGACATTATGTGCCCCAGATGTGAGAGATGGATAAAAACACAGTGGGGTTGGATGAATCACTGCCTTTCATTGAGGAAGCCATTAGAAAAGAGGTGGAAGATGCCTTTCTTTGCTACAGGCAGCAAGCTTTACTCATTGCACATCCTCTGGCTGAACTAATGAATGAAACAGCCAGAATTAAGTCTCAAACAAAAGTCCTGCCATGACTTGTCCTTGCAGTGAGTTTGACTTTGGCTGTCTCTGGGCTGTTCTGAAAAGCATTGAAATTTTGTCAGAGAAAAACAAGCACACAGTCACATTGTATAATAATTTTGATGGCCATCAGTAAATCTGGTCCATGGGGATATTATAAGTCTGCTCATGTTTGTACATGAAAGGATCCTCCCAGCCAAATCTCTCAGACTCTGTTCCCATTTGTGTCCTGCCAATCAGTGGGGTAGGCACTACCCAAAACAGATGCTACTGGGTGCTGGGGTGCACGTCCTCTGTGGAATTAGTGACAGTGCTGTCCTAGAAAGCTGATATATCAATAGCGTCTTCTCTAGCAGAAGGGAGAACAATTTGGAAAGGAATTTAGTCTGTGTTGTCAAAGGCAGGATGCAGTATCAGCAAAGCACAGATGATGGCAGCAAAGTATAAAACCAAGACAGCTGCAAAAATATCAGTTACATTTAATAAGGAGCAGAGAAACTTATAAGATCTTTGGGATCTCTGGTGATTGGAAATGAAGCATTATCAATACACCTTCCTGCAGGACAGCAGCGTTCTCCTTCATTGCAACAGCACCTGCTAGAAAAATATTTGCTTGTAACAGTGGTTCAGAGTGGATATAGCAGACAGAGATGTAGTTGTTCCCATGCTAATTAATATAGATACAATACAGTCCCTGTGGAACTCATTGCCACTTTCTTTTCTGTTATTAGAAGCTTGTGACTTTCAAAACCATCTTCCTTTCAGAGGAGTTACATCGGAGGAATTGCAACTTTAGGAATACATCTGAGATCACTGTGAATATATTTATTCCTGGACAATGGCATGCGTTGGTGTGGCTTCTTGCCTGGGTAATTTTCCCCTAGTTCCCCTGTACTGGTAGTGCATTTTTAAATGTGGTTACTCCTTGCCCAGAAGGCAGGTGTGTAACTCCACAGGTATTTGCGTGCTTGCTCAAGCACCTGAGCAGTAAGTCTGGCAAAGATGCATACGGTTGTTTACGCAGAGAAGCTTTCTTCTTCTGCATCCATTGAGAGGCAGAGTCTGATATATCCCCTTTGCATCACTTAGAAGAGCAACTGAAGGATCACATTGCTGCCTTCTCCCTTATAGGTACACCTGACTGATATACTTGGTCAGTTCCAGGATTTTGGTCTGTGCTAGCTATGGTTTAGTGTCCCACATTCCCAGGTTCTGTATTTAGCAGGTAGGTAGAATAATTCCTTTCCCCTCTAAGACCCTATCACCCCCTTTTCACTTGTGGAGTGGCTAATTAAGCAGCCCCGTGGCAGGACTTACTGTCCAATTACCTTCATGCTAGGGAGGAGAGACGACTCTTACTTCTTTGCAGAGACCCTTAAATTAACTCTGTTCCTCCATCTGCACAGCCCAGCCATGAGGACAGGTTTCCAGACATGCAGGGTCTTTTAGAGCAGTCAGTCCTTGGTGGAAATGCAGTCCTGTGGTTCAGCAGTTGGCACCAGCTTCCCCAGTTCCACTAACAAATGTAATAAACAGCCCTGGAGCTGTCAAGTCACTTTGCATCTCCATGATGTGGGATCATCTGAAAGCTTGCTCACTGCCTGGCAACCGTAATACGTGTTAAGAGCTGCAGTGAAAGGGTTGCTTAACTTGACAACTAACAACATACCCCAGCCTTTCTGTGTCTGTCACTGTCTGAATAATACATTTTGTCAAAGGCGTGATTTTTGAACAAGTCCCTTGTATCACCTATTCGGAGGCAAAGACAGGGGAAAGGCCTGGAGCCAGTGAAAGTCCTGTTAGAACAGGGGCTGAATCAGCCTTGATTTGGGAAAGATCTGAACCACCCCAGGAAAAAGAGAGTGAACAGGTCAGTAAAAGCCTTTGGCAAAACATGAGAGTTGTATGGGATGGACAGTAAAAGGCACAGGCTGGTTTCAGGAGATAAGCAAGTGTGCCCACTTTTCTGAAGAACGTATGGGTCTCATCAGTGACTGTGGTGCAGGTCACAGTGACATGGTGGGACTGGCAATGAGATCCTCAGCCCACCCTGACCTCCCACATGTGATCACTTGTGGACTAGTTCAACTCTGAGTTGACAAGTTCATAGGCTACTGCAGAGCAGCTATGGGCTGCTCCAAGGACCTCAGGGACTGCCACGTAGTAGTCCAAGGTCAATGGCTCAGTTTCTCAGAGGCTGAGTCCACAATCACGAAAGTGCATGTCTCTTATGTCTGCTGACACCAGACAATGAAATCCAGCTGAAGACGACTCTTAGACCTCACTGTTAGATGAAGGCAGCCATGGGTTTCAGCCTGGTCTTGGGTACCTCATTTGTTTCAAGGCAATAGATGAAGACCGACAACAGCCCTATGGGTTCCTCATGGAGGAGAAAACCAGAGTGTGATGGTTGAGTCTCGCTCCAGGAGTTTCTGGGCTGGTGCAGGACCTGTACAGCCTCTCTGTCTTCATCCCCCAACTGGAAAGCAATGAGACTAACATTCCTCAGTACTGTTTAGGTTGTAATCATTCTAAGGGACAGGCTTTTTCTTACAGACAGCTCCTTGCCTCAGTCCTAGCTGAAGCTTGTGGGTGTCTCCGTCGTACAAATACTTGTCAAGAAGTGTTAGTTCAAGGCGGAGCTGTGTTTATGATTTGAAGTTTGCATGCACGCATAAGCAATAGTTAAAGCTGAGGACTCTAAAAATACTGCATGCATACGTTCAGCATTGCTAATGCTCCTCAGCTATTAAGAAATGTCTCTATCTGTGCAAAGCCCCCTGATTTCCATATTACTAGAGAAGGAGATAAGTGAAGTGCATCTGAAGAGATTTTTATCTAAGTCCTTAGAAGAAGATAGGAAAAAAAGACTCAACTCCTTCTCATTTTCATGATGCTGAGAAAGCTGATCTGTAGCAGAGGTGTAAGGAAACCACACTTGCTACAAAGACAGCTTTTCTGCTTGGGGAGATGGCCTTTGTCCCAAACATCTTACTTACAGGAACAATACTTATCTCTTCTCAAGGGAGTTACTTCAGGGGACAAAAAAAAAAAAAAAAAAAAAAAGTGTTAGTATCTCTCAGTTGGAAGTGATTAATCTCTTCTTAATTTAGGTAGCCACGGTGTGAGTCCTTCCAGCTGAGTTGGCTGGGGTTGAATGTGAATGTCCAAGGAGGAGAAATCAGAGTTGTGAGAGAACAGAGAGCTATAGATGAGAATGGTGCAGTGCAAAAAGAGCTCAGGTACAAACCCATATAACCAACTCCCATATCTTCCTCACCAAAGCCAAGCTGGGTCTCACAGCATCAGGACCTCTTTTCCATCTTGAGACCCAAAATGCCAGGTGCAGCTCATCTGTAGATCCAGCATTGGAATCCTGGGCAGGGAGAGGACCCATAGTGCTCCGTGCAGTTGGGTCATGGTTGCAGGCTCTCCTCCTCTTGCACAGACTAGATAAGCAGTCCTTTCCCTGTCACATGTCCTACCACATGTCATTCTCTCACAACTCACCGTGAAGGATATTTTCACAGTTTGAGAGGTGGAAAAGCACAAAGCTAGACTTGTCGATGATGCTGTGCATGTATTCTTCCCGTCTGACTATAAGAGATGGAGACATCACCAGCCACCCTGGAAGTGTATTTGTCGACTGATATTTAGACCACAGTATCATTGGAAGAGGTTTACCTCTGAACAGATCTCAAGTGTCTCAGCAAGTACGGCAGGAATTTCAGAGTCATCTTGTCCCTAAATTTGCTATGGCCAGAAATCACTTACAGATATTCAAATCACTCAAAATACTTATTTCTTTCATTATTTTTCACAAAAGCCTGAGCTGAGAAACCAATGTGTCACAGGGATCTGATGGATTGCTGAGTATTTATGGAATGTCACCTAAAATAACTCGTAGCAAATAGGTGTTTGCCTGTTTGTGTGATGCAGTAGAAATTACTTACACATTATTGCACTCCTATAGGATACAAATGACAATCATTTAAAACAAATAAAAGCCTTAAATCAGTTAACACACTTTCTTTTCCTTCTTCACATTATTTTTTTGAAGGGCAAAATATTTGGAACAACCAAACTGGATTGTTTATTCATTATTTCTGAGGTTGAGGAATTATTTTTCAAGGGGATGTGAAGGGAATCTCTTCCTGGATTAGTATTAAGAGAGATGGACATACGTGCCTCTCTCTTGTGGTAGAAGCTATAGGTTTCATCTCTAAACCTGAAATTGCAGCTTGATGGCTTTAAGGCACAATTTTTTTTTTTTTAAAGAGTGGTTGTGGAAGGGATTCATTTTAAGTATGCAGAGCTTTCCTTCAGCATTTCCATAAATTTACACAGACGCAGAAGAGAAAAAAAAAAAAAAGGAATACTTTGGAGGAAACATTTGGGGATTTTGCTCAGATTTTGCAATTCTAGAAACGTCAAGTGATATAAAAGAGGAAGCCTGGGGAAGCCAGATTTCATGGAAGGAACGATGAAGTTGAGAATGTGATTTTCAAGGACATGCTCTGGAATTGCCAAGCCTGTGGAAGAAGGTGTGTTGGACCAGAAACAAGGTCTGGTCAGAGCAGGAACCGCTTTCTCCTTACAGCTTTGCTTCACCTCCAAGTCACCCTGCCAGGTTTCCCCCCCCCCCCCGCCCCCATCCTGCCCATGCATCCTAAAAGGCTTCCTTAAACCCAAAGTCTCTTTACAACTCCTTGTCTTCAGGTGGGAGTTACCGGGGCAGCTACACAGAAATAAGGAAGGTTTACTAAGACTGTGGGCCAGACCACTCTTTGTGGATTTTCTTTGCATTGCAACGAGCGCATAGGTGGAACTGGCAGGTGTTTTTACAACTAGAAATAATGCAAAAGGCATAATGGTAAGTGTCGTGGTTTTACCCCAGCCGGCAGCTGAGTACCACGCAGCCGCTCGTTCACTCCCCCCCATCGGGATGGGAAAGAGAATCGGAAGAGTTAAAGTGAGAAAACTCGTGGGTTGAGATAAAGACAGTTTAATAGGTAAAGCAAAAGCCGCGCGCACAAGCAAAGCAAAACAAGGAATTCATTCACCACTTCCCATGGGCAGGCAGGTGTTCAGCCATCCCCAGGAAAGCAGGGCTCTGTCACGCGTAACGGTTACTTGGGAAGACAAACGCCATTGCTCCGAACGCCGCCGCCCCCCCTCTCTCTTCCCCCAAGCTCCTTATAAACTGAGCATGACGTCATATAGTATGGAATATCCCTTTGGTCAGTTTGGGTCACCTGTCCTGTCTGTGTCTCCTCCCAACTTCTTGTCCACCCCCAGCCATCCCGCTGGCAGGGCAGTGCAAGAAGCAGAAAAGGCCTTGGCCCCGTGTAAACACTGCTCAACAATAAGTCCATAGAACAAAAACATCTCTATATTATCAATGCTGTCTCCACCACAAATCCAAAACGTATCCCCACACTAGCTACTATGAAGAAAAATCAATCCTCTCGGCTGAAACCAGGACGGTAAGATAATTATTAAGTGCAAAGGCAGATTTCATCTCCAATCTCTTGCTTCATTTACTGATATTTGACTTTACGTGTATACACTTTCTGTCTAAACTGAGGTCATTAAAAATACAGAAAAAAAAATTTCTACAAACCTCCTCCTTTTAAACCACTGAATTTGAGTCACAAAGCAGTTCATTTTTAGATCACTCGGGTTCCTAGCCCAGAGTGCTTCTGGCTCCTCACAAAACAGAGTTAACCGCATCTGTGAAATGCTAATTTTGCACACCCAGAGAGGTACTATGATGAGTATCAGAGCACTGTTCTTTTACACAGTGCCAGCAACAGATGGGATCTCCTGGTAAAAGACTAAAAACCTGTATGATCTGCATACATGTTAAGCTGTTATCACCATGTTCTGCAGAAGTGGCTTTGCTACTTTGGCAGGACGATTGCTTCTGTTGGGATAGTATGATTAAACTTTTCCAGGAGTGGACCAGGAGGTGGTAGGCACTGTACAAACGCAGAGTGAAGAGGTTGCATCTCTCAACGTGCTACAGTGCAAGTGCAAGATGAGAGAGAGTAGTGGTGGCAACAGAAAAAAGTGTAAGGACACAGGGACACCACAGGAGATCCCAGTTAAGGCTCCTTTAAACATCAGTAGTCATTACATGAGGTCTCATTTGTTTCATCTTTCCCCTCCCTGGCAGTGTTCAAGGCCAGGTTGGATGGGGCTTTGGGCAACCTGGTCTAGTGGAGGCTGTCCCTGCCCATGGCAGGGGGGTTGGAACTAGATGGGTTTTAAGGTCCCTTCCAACCCAAACCATTCTATGATTCTATGATTTGGGTTTGAACGTAATATGGAGATAAGTTGACATTGATAACTTCAACAGGTTGACTTCTTACACATGGAGGTAATTAGAAAGTGAAATTGCTAATCTTGTGGAAACTCCTGATATTTGTTTGCAGCCCTAACTGAGGAAGGATATGAGATTATGAAAGTTTTTTGGGTTTTTTGTTTTGTTTTGTTTTTTTTTTTACAAAATTGTTCTCAGGATGGATTGAATTTATTTGGGAGTGCCAGGACAACTACTTGGACATTTTGAAAGAAAAAAAAAAAAAAAAAAGAAGAAAGCTGGTTTAGATATTATCAGTTTGAAATGTTTGATTTTAGATCTCTGTAGATCCAGAATGAAACATTTTCATTTTAAGTGGAAGTGAAACTAAGTGTCAGACTCAGTTATCTCTGAGAAATTTTATTTTCAGGTCCCCTTGTCTCTGATTTATCTTGTACTCTACCTGGTTAATACTACCCATGATGGTCTCTCCCTGGGTCATTGTAGTCTCCCATGAGACCTGTGGGTCCACATGAGAGTTTTAAAAATCAAGTAGAGCAGAAATGAGCACATATGGGGCTTGTTACAGAGATATTTCCTCTTCTAGTGTTTCTGGTCAGTCCATGTCTCCAACGCTTGGACTGAAGATAGGATTCAATTCATTGTGAGTTTGCTTTTAGACCTTTTCCAGACTTGTCCATTAAAATCCACGCTAATTATAGGCTTCATTTTGCAAGACCTGCATAGCTGTGTGGTCAGGACCTTTGAGAGAGTACAGGGTCCATTCCATCTTCCATTGCTGGCAGATTTCACAAACCAGCTATGAAAACTACTCTTCATCTTCCACCCACTGCCCCTGTTTTAGGCTCTATGGAGCCACCCCAAGGGGACTCCTCTTAACAGAGTAATGATTAGGGCAAGACCAAAAGCAAGAGGATTTGTCAAATTATCTGACAACAAAGCACTAAGATATCAAAGGGACAAAACTACTTACAGACATAAAGACAACTTCTGAAGAGACCTCCAGGGGCTACGTATTTGTCTTTGTCTCTTTGCTTCACTTGCTGACAAAGAAAATCTATATGTGTTGTGAACCCGTTAATCCAGAGCTGTTCTCCAGCATGCTAATACAAGAAATTACCAGGATCTTTGAAGAGGAGATGGGAGTCATTGCCTGGATGGAGAGATAATCCCAAGCGTGCACTCTTCAGAAAGGCAAGAGGCAGGCAAGTCTGACTGTTGGTCTGATCTGTGTCCCACCGTGTCTACAAGTCATGAATGACCATAAGAATATAGATTAGCAAATCTGTACAGGATCAGTATAAAGTCCCCCTAAACTCATATCCAATATCCCCAAGAGTTAAGAGCATATGTATAGGAAAAACTATAACTGGATGAGTATGTAGTGATATAATGCCCTAGAGTACTTTCCCCATTTCAGGAGATCTGTGGTCCAGGGTCTTTCCACATAGATGTGGGATTTTTGTGTTTTATAATCCCGTATTTATAACTCCTCCCTTCCTCCCCCAGGATTTCATCCATTTACTTTTTAAACACTTTAAATGTATGCAATATCCTGTGGCAAGAATTTCACAGATTCACTGTGCACTGTGTGAGGAAATGGACATCTTGTGCCAGAGGCGATGTCTTTGTGTAATAACTCTGGAAGTAATTTTTAGGTCACAGGGGTCACCTATGCTTTCTGATATAAAGGGAGTATGAGCAGTGCTTGGATACTCCTCCTTATTTACTCTTGCTTTTATGCCAGAGCCTGGATGCTTAACCATGGATCAAAGCCCTGTTGTGCTAAGCACTGTGCAAACACAAGAGGTTTTTCCTATAGAACAACATACCAGTGTGTCTATAGGGCTTCTCATCGGCACTGGTTCAAAGGCTGTGCAAAGGAGCTGTGCAAGAAAAGAGGCTTTGCAGAAAATGGGGTAATCATCTGCTCCAGGTCACCCAGGAGAATCAGGAATAAACCTGGGGAGTTTCCTCTCCACTAGCCTTCCCTGTCCGCACAAAGAGACCACAGCTGTTCTGAGTAATCCTTATGAACAAGGAAGCATCATGGCTGGAAGCCCTCCAGTGTCACCTTGTCCCAGCAGCTCTTGCAGTCTCAGAAACTTCAACATTTCCCAGAGCATGCAATTCCTCAGTCTAGGGTGAGTTATTAATATTGACATCCCAATTAATAAATAACACCCAGCAATAAATAATAAATGAAAAATATATCAAGAAGGAATTATTATTTGTTTATCTGCATTAAATCAGATACTTAGAATTGAAAACGCACACATGCACACATATTACTATATGTCAAAACCAACTGGCACTAGAAGAACTCTACAAGGGAACCAAGGAAAAATGCTATTTAATATGAATGTAGCCAGTTTGTGCAGAATAGCCTCAGAGACAGAGAATAGTCCCTGAACTGATTTATTTAATAGCAAAGACATAGATTAGTTGAAGAAATAGATGGTGGTAAATTGTTGGACTTAACTGGAAAATATTATTACAAATTATTTACGTATAATTGTGTGAGTCTCTACTTCCCTGAAATGTCTTTATATCTTACTCAAAATCACACAAAAATTGAATAACTGAATTGAGCTGATGATGCTTCACTCAGCAATTATGCTTGCTGACGACTATTGACCTGTCGAAAGACCAGTCTTCCTGGAGTGGTTTTGAGATCAACAGCTATCATCTCCTGTATTCCCATTGTACGTCACTAGGCAGATAAATGCATCACACCACTAAGGGACTTTGTCCCTGAATTTTTTCTCCCTACCCCTTAGGGCCTCACAAAACGTAATCCCAATATTAAGGCTGCATTTGTGTTATTGAACCTAACAAGCCAGGGACTGTTCCCAGCCTGCAGCCTGGAGAGTGACACACTGGGGGCAAGAGGAGTTAAGTTATATAGAGACTACCTTTGTCACTTGGCCTCACGGACTGAGAATAACTACTGGTGCATTTTATTCATTCTGTTTATTAGGATGGAAGTGTCCTCAGACATGTAGTGCTTGACTTAGCGTTGTCCTATCCAGTGTAACATCTCATGGTGTGTCCCTGGCAAAACCCAGGAGACACCAGATCTCTTCAGTAGTGAAGGGAATTCACAGAGGGAACAACGTGGGGAGACTGAGGCACTCTCTGTGGCTGGCAATCTTCACATTCAAGAGAGCTCAAGTTCTGTCAACCTCGAGAGCTGACCCATGAGTGCTGTTTGCATATCCACTTGCCAACAAATCCGAGGGGTACGCATGAAAGGGAGGACCAGCTTGGAGCACTGTGTCCCAAGCCCAAGGAGGGGACTGTATTAGCTAAGGTGAGTAGAAAGAGGGGGAGACCTTTGTTTTTTCCTCTCCCTTCCATCTATTACTAGCTATGAAAGTCAATAAATGATCCTTCCTAGCATCAACGTCTCTGAAACTGTAAACCATTCTCCACATGTTATAGTTTCTCTAGGACAAATGACTCAGTTCTACTCTTCAGAATACTCCAGATGGTTCAGTTCTCTCTTTTTTTTTTTTTTTTTTTTTTTGGTGTGTCTTCAAATAGATGGCAAAGTATTTTGGAGATCAGGAATTTTGTTTTTGCATCTAAATTTTCCACTGCCAAGATGGAGACAATATTCCTCTTGGGTAGATAAATGCATTAATACTTGTCAGGCACTTTTATTCTACATGGCAGAAGCCCAGAGATGTATGAAACTGGACTGCCTACTCTTTCTTCTTGTTTCTCAAAAAAATATATATTTTCTGTCTTTCCAACTGGTGTGTAAAACCGTGTGTGCACACCTTGGTTTCTCCAGTGGATATATGGCAGTATTTCAGACCAAAGCTGACTCACATCTTTCTATATCTGAGGACTGGTGGTAGATCACTCATCTGACTACAGTTGTCCTTGATCACTGCAGGACACCTTTCTCTGTTACCCAGGCAGAAAAACTTTCAGACAATATATGCCAAACTGGAGGAAGGAAACTCTCCATTTGGTTTTGGATGATTTGCCAAAGAAATTAAATGCACTGATGACCTGTTTGACTACAGTGCAGAGTTAGTGAGAAATAAATGTAAAATGGGACTAAATTGTGTGCGATAAAACTATACACTGTGGGCTCAGCTTAGTTTTTCCTGCAGAGTTTATTCAAAAAGAGAAAGTGCAGAGCAGTGCAGTGCATTCTAATAGGGAATGGTCATTAGAGCCTTTCTCCTTTGGTGGACAATTAACCTGTCACCTTATGGCAGGTGAAAATGGTCATTCTTTATTTCAATCAGAAAACTTGCCTTGTATTAAAAGGGGAAAATAAATCCTATGGAGTGTACAACAAAATAGTCAGGATGAATGAAGATCTGAGAGGAATTGCTCTGCTAAATGATCATGAGCCCCAACCAGAGAAGACTTCTGTACATTTTAAAAAGAAAATGTGGTTTTCTTCCTTTTCCCACTTTCATCATTGTCTGATGCATATTTGAGTCCTGAGTACTCATGAGCAAAGCTTGTAGTTTTTGCAGCCTGACTAAAAGCAGGTCTTGCTTTAGAAGCTGCATCTACTTTAAGGCCAGAGGGACCACGGTGGTCATCTTGTGTTAGGGGCGTAAGCATGGTTAGCCAGGATTGATCTGGAGCAGAGAAAGATGGCTACATCATGCTAGCCAGTAACACATACATCTCTTTATCATATAGTATTTGTCGGAGAGGTAAGTGCAACACCAAGCTCCCCCCCTTTGCCATATCTCTATAGTAATTCATCACTAGAAGAATCCCCCCCCTCTCAGTTTCATGGTCCTCCACTGATGAATAGATGATGCTAACAAATATTCCCCTCTGCAACTAAATTCAGCAAATAACCACTTGCGTTATCAATATCCATCTGATAACGTTCAGGATCCTTGCTGCCAGCCTGAAAGTCTAAGATCACTGCAGTTGTGGTAGATGTCAATACAGTTTTGGCCCATGCTCTGCCCTCAGTGACCTATCCTCGCCTGCACTTAGCTGTTACCTAATTTTTGGTAGGTGCCAGGTGGCAAACTGCAGAGACAGGATAAGTTGCTTCGCATCTGTGACCTGGAAGCAGCAGTGGATAATAAGTGTCACTGAGGACAGAACTGGTTATGGAAATCTAAAATCACTTGCAACCCTCTCCTGAATAATTGAGTAACTCAAATTCTCAGTGGCTCTCTAAATACCAAAATTTGGGCTTTCACACAGAGACAGGCAGGCTGTGGAAGAAGGCTTTGAAAGTGCTCTGAGGCCAATTTCTATGGAAGGCTAAAAATGAGCTAATGGCCGATCTCCTCCAGAGATTCCCCTCTTAATCCTTCCCCTTATCAGGAACAGTTTTCTTATCAGTTCTCTACAGGGACATTAGTAAAGAGGGAAGAGAGAGGCTCAGAGCTCCAAACAATCTAGGCTTGAAATGCATCCAGTCCACAACAGCTCTGCAGTCTATTGTATTACACAGAGGCCAACCTGCACTTTCCTCCAAGCTCTTCTTAAGCTCTCCTTTGCTCCTTGCTTTCCTTCTCCTCCAGCTAGAACAGGGCTAGGGACATGATAACAATTTAATATTTCTATGGCAATTTCCTCCATAGTCCCTTCTCCCTACTATAAATTTAGACCATCTGAAGAAATTCCTTGGGACTGCCATTCTGCAGCCTTTGGGATGTAGGCCACCTCATATCCTTGATCATCACAAAAGTGTTTAAGAGAGGGACTTCAGGCTAGAACTGAGCTGAAATAGCAGGGGAACTTTTCTTTCAGCCTGCTGCAACTGCTGGGGTCAGTATCTGGCCAGAAAACCAGCTCTGTGATTGCTGTGGTGTTTTATTGGCCGCACGTGGTTGTCTTCTGAGCTTGACTCTCCTGTCCTTGATATGCTTGACATATCTATGGTTGATAACTAAAGCTGAGCCACATCAGAAAAACATGGTTTTTTTTCTAAAATATCTTCTCAGTTTTCAGCATCCTGCCTGCCTATCGCAAGGGACATAGAGAGGCATGATACCCTGAGACAAATCCTGGCTGACCTTGGCCAAGAAGGTGGCAATCCCAGGGGTGCTTTGATGAGTCTGTGATGTGACAGCAGCTTAGACCATTCCCTGTGGGGCAACATCCACTTTCATACATGAAAGTATCAGTCATCCAACCTTCTCATCTGAACAGCTCTGTGCCAGCATGGTATGACTAAGAACCATCCTCTCCCTTTCGCAAACACTGTATGTATATGTATATTTAGATCTGTGTGTGCATATAGCTATCTATATCTACAGCTATATCTGTATCTGTATCTGTATCTATATCTGTATCTATATCTATATCTATGTGTATGTACACTGTAACTAAGCTTTTTTTCTGCTGGATGTATTGTTGATTCTGTCCTTCTTTTGAACAATCCTGCAGATGGTCAACAATGAGACACTTGATGAGCTTACATCCCACATTTTGTGGAAGATCAGAACTTACTCCTCTTCAGGTAAAGAATACTATTGGGAAAAAATCAGGACTGACTTTTTTTTTTCAGTCTCACCCAAATACAATACTCAACTTTTATTGCAAGTCTTTTTTTCCCCTTCTCTCTCTTTCTTTGTGCATTCCTCTTAAATCCTTCAGTGTTTTTAGATCCTCCTTTTGCAGCAGCTCCAAAGCAGACAATTAGGAAGAAACTCATCTCCCCCAAGCCTGGCTCTCCTGTAAATCATGACCTGGAAGGTGTGCCCTGACACAGCAAACACACAACAGCAATCCTCTGTAGCCAAACTGCTGTCCCAGAGCTTGGGAGGGTGAAAGTCCTACTCATGGCCAACCTCAGAAAAACTTTCTTAGTAGGAAGTGTGGCTTTCATTTGGGAGCTCCACTACGTGAATCATCTTTTGACACAAATAATTTGGAGAAAAAACCCCACAACCTACAAGCCATCAGAGTGACTTTAAAGGCAATGAATTGTGTAAATAATGAAACAAGAAAATGTCCTTGAAGAGGCTCTCATCTGCTTGTACCTTACTGTGGCTTTAGCAGAAGTCATTGTGGTTTTAATTAACACCTTTCTCACTGCAAAATTACCACATTTTTCTCAAAGACTGAGTGACATCCAGATGAGAGTTTCCAGATTTTGTTGTGTCTTCAGAGCCTTGGTTAATCCAGGGTTTCTTCCATTTACTTTGACAGCAGGCTGTTAATACTGCACTGCTTGGAGCAAATGCCTGGCGGCAGCCCTTATCACACTGGTGCTTCCCAGATGTGCCTTGAGTATCGAGCATCCCAGGAGATGACCATACTTGCAAACGGCGTCCAGTTGGTTTGCTGGATCTGTGCCTATTTTCCTCCTAAAGTGCCAGCAGCACAGGAGGGACTTTCTCCTCTGGATGCCCTAGCAAAATTATAATGGGAGAAAAGAGCATAAAGTTTGCATCATACAGGAGGAATTTGAGCCTTTTTGGAAAGCAAGGGTGAGCATTAAATACAGATGCTGGAGCATCCTCACTTGAACTCTGAGGGCTTTTCCTCTCGACAAATCCTCTTTTTTATCTGCTATTTTCTTGCTGGGTCTGTAAAGTGATTAAACTCTTTGATGTTGGCCCTGCTGTCACCTGGGACCTGGCTTACCCCTTATCCATTTTGGTTCATGCTGTGGCTTTGCTGCAGAATTCATCCCCTGACTCCCTGCCCTGCTTTGTGGTGTGGTGGGAAGGGCACTACCCACACGATGGTCCTTTACACCCATGCACGGGGTGTTAAACAGAATTAACACCTGCAGTCCCTCATATCCAGGCTCGACCTTTTATCTCATTTTCAGACCTTTCAGGAATCAGACCATTACAATTTCCATAAGAAACAAGTTCAGACTGTGGCTTCCTATCCTGCTAGCAAGTATAAACTATTTTAAGGAAAAAAACTTGCTTTTTTAACGGCAATATGTGTTTTGTCATTCATTTTCAGTAGATGTGGGATTTCACCAGCTGATTTCAGCTTATGGTAGACTGAGCCATCTCTCCAAGACAATCTTAGAGATTATAATTTCTGAAGGGTGAAGAACTGATATAAACAGGGTATCTTGGAAGCCAGATGTTGCATTACAACTGTGGAATTAAACCAAATGCAATAGCCTTAACTCTGACCCTTTCCCATTTATCACAGGTCTCTAGCTTTTATGTTTAAGATCCATGGTATAGGATGTCATTTTTGGTATGGATGATTGCCAGTCCAAGTGTTCTGTGTTATTTTTATCGCATTCTTAGTATAATAATATATTCTGTTCAAAAGTAGTGATGTATGAACATAAATATATTTTACTTGCCTATTAGTGTTAGACAGGAAAAGACATTCTTTGTGCAACATCTGTAATATGATCATTTAAATTTTATTTTCTCCTTTTAGATGTACGTGCAGTAAACCTTGAAAGGCATTATTTATGGAATTTAGTGCAATACCATCACCATTATTGTAGAATTACAATTATTCTATGTATTCATAGAAGTTCTATTTTTTTTTCTTTTTTATTGTCACTCTAGGATTTTTTTTCTTTACTGGTAGAGACCAAATTAGTAGTGCAGAAGTCTTCTTCATGGTCTGTGTACCTGTGTTGGAGATCTCGCATAATTTACCCCCCAGGGTTTGGTCTTTTAATCATTAACACATAGGTCAGAGACAAAAGCTTTACCCACCACACGTGAAGGTATCTGCCTGTTATTTGCTCTCCTGTGCAAGACACATGCTGCACAGCCCAGTCACTAGAAAATCAATGTTTAAGTGGAAGCGATTATAAAAATGATTATTACTGTAAGGCAGGGAATAAAAGACAGAGGAGGAATGTCTTTTCTAGTGATGACATGTGAGTAAATCACTATGGCTTATTTTGATATCACTGACATTTTTCATAAAGACTTTCTCCTAGGAGCCAAAGAGATCTGTCAGCACGGAGTGAAGTGTGTACAAATGAAGCATATATCTACATTCATGAGGATGACAGAGGTGTCAATAATTTCAGTGTCTGGGGGGCAAATTCTGATGCAAAACCTGGAGGAGTGAATCCCAAGTTGAGATGGTCTTTTAGCTCAAAATACAATCGCAGTGATGCAATCATGGAATAGAATCAGTGTGCACAAGGCAAGATGTAACCCTTGAAAAAGTGTGAGGTGTGTGGAAAAGAGGGGAGAATAATCTGATATGGCAGTGTGCCTGGCTTCAGCTGTGTTTCTAAAAATATGGTTTACGGAGCTCTTTTGGGAGAATAATAATTTAAAAAAAAAAAAGTTTGTGTTTTAAAGGTACAGTGTTCAGTGAAACTGCAGATAGTACCCTGGTACTGACGTAGTGAAAGCTAATGAAGCCATAAGGTACCAAGTCAAAGGGAATCAAGTCCCTGGATTTACCCATATGAAGCTCCATAATTTGAGTTAAAGATGGTTGCCCACTTTCTCTGAGATTTTTTTTCTCTCATTTCTATTTAGATATCTAACTAGTTTATAAAATTACTTCAATGTCTTTATGAACCTGCCTCTTCCTTTTGTACCTTAGAGCAGTGATTATTTAGCCTATCAGTCCATATATTTTTCTGAAACATAGGTAACCCAGAAAACAAAGCTGCAGGAGGCCAACCTTTACTGCAAATATCAGATGCTTTCTATTGCAAAATATTTAGGACCTTGTTAACTGGAAAATATTAAACTGCCCTGAGGCAATGTTAAAGGTGAGCACTGCTCTCCATACCCTTGCAGTAACCCCAAGAGCCATGGGGAATCACGCCTTGAGGACTGCAAGATGCAAATTATCTTTTGCTCGTTCTCCAGAAGACACTTTGAAGTTTTGTTTCCTTCAGCACAAATCCTGGCACAAACATCCCAGGTGGAGAGGCTGCCGTCACACTGCTGGGGAGAGTTTGCTGTGGTCTAGAAGACCCTTAGTCCTTCTAATGTGTCAGAACTTCATTCATCAGGTGTGTCTGGGGGCAAATAGAGTCCTTTGCAATCCTTCTCCTGTAGAGAAGAGCATCTCCCAGGCAAGAGGGTCCATTCTGGGCTTATGAGTCAGAGCAGTGAGCAATGATGATGTCAAGTCATCAAAACTGGTCCTGTGCTTTCCCAGGTTGCAGGAGAGTCTGACTGAGTATGGTTAGCAGGGAGGTAAGGTCTTCATGGTAGTGTTAGTCTCCCCACAACTCATTCCCTTTAGACATGGTTCAATTTTGTTTTAAAGGCGTTAATCACCATGCTGAGATCACAGTGTGGATACTGGTAGATTGCTGTCTTATTTTAAACAAGGGATGCAAAGCTTTTTTTTCTTGGCACCATGATCTGCAGCTAGTGAATGGAAGCTGTTGGGGTAATTGGGAGCAGTTACCAACATCCCAGCACGTCCCAACAGGAACCAGCTCTAACAAATGGAAGCATAAGACAGTGATCTCGGTAAAGAACCGTGCTTTTCTCTGACTCACTTTGTTCTTTTTCATATTATTATCTCCTCTCCTTACCTTTACAATCAGCCCCATCCTGGCACACAATTGGTAATTTCTTGTTGATTCACCTTTTTATAGAGAATCTGCTGCAAAGAGTGGCTTAAAAAGATCCTTTAACCCTTATTCCATGTAAGCGTCTAGCGTCATGCTGCAAAAGGAGCCCCTGTGGACACAAATCTATCGGACATGACCTTCACAAAGCCTGGAATTATGTGAATAGCAGGTGAAGAATCATTCATATGGGAGACCACAAGGATTCAGAAGCATTTTGCATTTCTAAAGGCAACCTTCTTAAAGCCCCTTCAAAGATAATTTGACCTGGGGGCGGGGGGGGGGAAGCCAAATGTTTGTCGATTTGGCTGTTGAGGCTTCATTTTTTCCTTTCTTTTAAAATTAAAATAACTTCTGCTAAGATATGCAAGGAGATGACAGGGCCTTGGCCTGAGGTTTAGCTAAGTGAACACACCCTAAGAAACTACTGTGTATGGCATGAGAAATTGCTGAATATAAAAAATTAACAGAGTGTGAATCTGACAAAAGCTACAGATAGCACCATGAGGAATGGACAGATTTCACAGATGTTTAAGGAGGAGTTATGCGAGAAATGGCCAAACTTCACAGTTAATTAAAGAGAGCATTGGGGGCCTTTTGGGAAGTGGAATTTTGCAAGGCCAACATTGCTGCAATAACTGCTTCAGAAATACCAAATTCAGGTATGGATGTAGAAGAACTGGGACTGACAGGGGAAAAAAAGTAGTTGGGGAAGTTATTTTTTTGGGGAGGAAACAAGAGCAGGGAAAGGAGGGGACTGAAGGGAGAGACAGAGGAAGAAGCAGCACAGAGAAATGGAGAGAAAGAGGGATAGCAAGAACTGGTCGAGTGCAAACAAACTGCTGGTCAGTGCAATTGTCTGACAACCCTGCTCCTGACCACCTAAGTCTGATCTTCTTATTAAACTCCATTCCTGATTATTTTCTGGCTGCACACGTGATCTGTTGTGTGTGGAAGGGGGTGATTCAGTAGGAAACCTTAAATTGTACTTGCCAGTAAGTTGGACGAGAGGTCTGAGTGCCAGGAACTGGAGAAAAGACATGAGACCCATATCCCCTGGGTAGACAATAAAGGCCATAGAGGGTGGGTGTCTTTGTCTGAACTGGGTGCCCTAGATCCCTCTGTAGTCCATGGACAGTCAATGTGTGGAGTCAGTGGAGCACAGAGACAATTCTTCTGGCTAAATGTCGGAAATTGCTTCAGGATGTGATGACTTGATTGTACGATGGTACAATCATACCATCGAATGTGATGGTATGATTGTACCTTAAGTTCTGCAGGCACCACTGAATTGCTCTCCAAGACCAAGAAGGAAGTCTGGAGTGACTGGTTGAATGAGCATGCCTTCAGCACCCAAGGGAAATCCAGGGGTTAACTGAGGCTCAGACCGCTGTCTGGGACAGTGGAGGAAGTTTTGTTTTCCTTCTTATCATTACATCCTGGCCCTTCAGAGAGAATCATAGAATCGTAGAATGGTTTGGGTTGGAAGGGACCTTAAACACCATCTAGTTCCAACCCTCTGTCATGGGCAGGGACACTCTCCACTAGATCAGATTGCTCAAAGCCCCATCCAACCTAGCCTGGAACACTTCCAGGGATGAGATGTCTACAACCTCTCTGGGCAACCTGTTCCAGTGTCTCACCACCGTCACAGTAAACATCTCTTCTTCCCAGGCAGTCCACCTAGTACAAAGCAATGTCACGAGGACTTACCAGCTCCATTTCGTAGTGCAGCCTTACTGCGTAGAACCATCGACTGCTGCCAGACCTGAGCTGGCCAGCCATGTTCTGTCCTTGACTTGGTGTCCGTCTAGGCATGGTTAGAAATATGTTTTTGGAAAATGTCCCATCAGTTTGAGCTCTCTCCACTAACTACAGGCTGACACAAGTTCTGAGCATGCTGGTATGTATCTTTTTGAAAATCTCCAGTTTTAGGAAATGGAGAGGGATTGCTGGTGCAATTCTTGAATCACTGTGGAATACAGTACTGCCTACACAGTTAAAAGGTTCTCATATTTTTAAGCAGGAACTTGGCTCACTTCTGCCTATGAGTTTGCATGATAATGCAATTGTTAGTTATTTTCTCAAAGTTTCCTGTACTTAGACGAACCTCAGATGACAGTTAGAAGAGAATGGTTAATTAGCCAAACTAATGAGACTAGATATCTCCAGTTTCAGTGCAGAGCTAAAGAGGGCTCATTAAAGCAAAAAGCTCATGGTATGAGCCAACACCAGCAAAAAGGAACAACAAGGAAGAGTGTTAACCCTTAAAGAGACTTTGCTTTTCCATCCAAAGATGTAAACAGACCTACTTTCTGAAGGAGAGAATTAGCACAGGGGATGGCTATATCCATGCTAGAATATTCTTGACAAGTGCTGCTGGGATGATGAGTGGGCAAGTTTCCCATGGAAAATAAACCAGCACTGTTTCAATAGCTCAAATTTTCCTGTGGGAAAGGAGAGAGAAGAATAGGCTGGGTGAGAATGCATCGGTTTCTTGTAGAGGTACAGAGAGGACCACACATATATCAAATGCCAACACAAAGATAAAAAAAAAAAAAAAGCAAACACAAAAAAACACCAAAACTTTTCTTTTCTCTGTGAAATTCAGGGAGACAAGTAGGTCATTCCTCGTCACCCAAATATATTATGAGAGAGAACTCAACAGTGCCAGGTTATTCCTGGCTCTCCCTTTGCTGCCTTGGCCATTGCAACCTTTGTCTCACAGAGGGATCACCACAACATTTGTTGTCTGCACTTCTGTTGATATCAAGCCATTTTGCTCACACACAGCCCCAGCTCAAACTTAACAGTTTTGCATGGCATTGTGTAGCAGGCATAGAGATGTATTTTTTATTTTTTTTTTAAATCTACTCTGCTATGTACTGAAGTGCCAAGGGAACAACATATTGATTTACACAAAGCCCAGTAATTCACAGAGAAAAATAAACAGACTGAACCTTTGCCTTGCACTTACGATTGTTACACTGGTATTTTCTGTTCTGTTCTATGTATTAAGCCCTCTTTTGAAAAACAGAAGAGGTAAGAAGGAGGAAAAAATGATCCAGAGATTAATGACATGCTTTGTTGTGCTGCTATTGCATCCTTTTTTCTTATCTGCTTACAAAAAAAGGTGACACAGTGCAAGGGCTGGTCTTTCTATAACACCTTATACCTTGGAAAATGCTCCGTCAGCTATGATGTGCAAAGCCAAACTAAGCCTAATTCTTAATTCAGCCCTCACTTACGGGGACACATATCTCATTGACGCAAGCAGCAGCTGCGTAGAATTTTGTCTTTTCTCTGGGGGCCCTGTAAGATTGGATCCAGCTCTGGGGAGGTGGGTGGGAGCTGCCTGGATGAGTGCAGCAACAAAGCCTGAGTGCTAAAGAGGGTGTAAAAACGTTTGAAGGAGGCAAAACCGTAGGAGGGAAACTGGGGTTTTGTAGAATTACTGGAACTGCGGCAGCCAGGGCTGGACATGGTGGTAAATTGCCCTGTTTGTGTTAAATGTGTTCATAATGGCCACAAATTATGAGGCTTTTTTCTACTTTGTATCACTGGGGGAGAAGTGGTAATGGCCATCTCAGTTGTGTTAATTGCAGTGCAGGTTAATAACACCCTACCTGTGTAGATCAGCTCACCATGCCTTCTGGTAAAAATGGACTTGGTCATTTCTTCACCTTAATGGATGTAAAATATTGATCTGTGAGTTAAAACAACGAGCACCTGGGCACTACTCTGCTCATCTGACTATGTTTTCATGATGGATGGGACAACAATATTATTGATGAGGCTATTTTAAAGGACAACACATATCTACCAAGCACAAACACACAGTCCGCGAAGCCATGGTGATAATCCAGAAAGCAATTGCCAGAGAAAGATGCTTGAAACCACCAGGCATCTTACACTGAGGGGTATTCACGTGGTTTTCAAATGCTAATGATTCAAACCTCAAAATGAGATGTAGAAATAATTTTATGTTATATTAGCAGTAGGGAAACTGAGGCAAGGAGCCAAATGGCTTATTTGGCACTTTAAGCTTATATTTGGAAGAGAAAAAACTTGATGCATATGACTATGAGTAAAATACATCTTAGTTTACATGAACTAGGGAATGTGTTTTGAAATCTTGCAAATTAGAAAAACTCAAAAAATAATGAAGAAATAGAAAGATCTTACTATGTTGTCACCTTGATAGATTTACCTTGTCTCACTGCTTTATTCATTGCCAACTCCTGTCAGATAAAAATTTTCTTCAGAACAAACCACAAGTGTTGAGTCCACTGCTGCCCTCTTTCAGTTCTGAACTACAATTTAACTCTTAGTAAAATATTCGAACTTGAGTAAATGATCTTCAAGGATGGAGAATCAATGGGCACCATAAGTAAACTCTTTAAATATTTTATTCTTTGACATTTTGCATTTATTTTGAGACAGGTTCTGTCTTGATTCAACTTTCACACAACTGATGTTTGTTGTTTCTTTGTAAAACTGAGGAGCCCATTAGATTCTCATTACCTCTCATCCTTCCTGTGAAATAAGTATTGGAGAAGGCAAGTGGTTGGCCTCATAGGGAACAAACTGGGAAAGGAGATAGTTGATTGTCAAGAAGTGCAAGTGTATAGATGTGGGGCAAATATCCACTATACTTTTCCTGATCCCTTCCAACAAATTCTAATTCAATGCTAACAGGATAATTCATTTCTCCTCTTAAGGTTTTATGGAAAATAATGAACTACGAACCAATATTGAACAAATATAAGCCCATTTCAGTCTAATTTTAAATGGTGCTGAGCTAGCATGCAAATGAGTCACTAAAAATCAACAGGAAATTACAGCCTGGAATATGAATCATTCGTTGATTCCACAAATGTATGCCAGGGATAAGTGAGAAGAGCATGGATCCAATTGAATGATGTCAGAGAAAAATGAAGTTGCTGGAAGTAGATAGTCAGACGAGTTAAGGCCATAATTTTTATATGGATGCACACAACCTGGGTACAAATTGTATTACAACATACATAAATAGTATTTTGCATGCTTTGCCCAGGAAAAATGGGCAAACCAGTGGAGATGGGTTAAATGACAGTGGTGCTGCCTCCCAACCAGGCAAAAATCCATATAGCTTAATGTTGCATCTGTCCCTTGACTGAGGAAGTGTCCATCTATATGCGATTAAGCCTTTGTTTCATAATTCAGGATTATCAATGTCTCATGTCAAGACTGCTGCAACACTCTTTAAAACACCGACTTGCAGATGAGATAGCAAATGAACTAGTACATTAGAAAATGCGTTGTATTTTCAGGGAAAGGAACAAAACAAGATGAAAAATAAGCCTTTTTTCCAAACCTTGATGATTCTTCAGGAGTAACAGAAAATTAAACAACAACCAAAAAAAAAAAAAAAAAAGAGGTAATTTTGCAAAAAAGCACTCATTTTGCTTCCTACATCTTTTCAAGGGAAAAAGAAAACTAATTTTTTTCTGCTGTCTAAACAAACTGTTATTTTGATGGGAAAAAAAAATTAGAAGAAATTAAAAAGATTACCTCTAATATTAAACACATGCTTAATCTACCTATCACCAACAGTGATAATAGCCCTTTTTCATCTTGGCAGAAGAATCAAGATGATATCAACCCATTATGAAACTTAGCCATAATTTACTGTGTGCTTCATATTTGTTTGGTTTTGCTGCTGGGCCTCAGCTTTTCTTGCAGCTGGACAAGGCATCTACTGTTCTCATTTGTCTGGAAGTAGAAAGGAGAAAAAAATCCAGTTCCCTAAAGCTTGGCAAGATGCACTGGGGTATTAATGGCATGCTGGAAGGTAGGTATGAAGGATAAGTTTGCATGAATTATATTATCTTTTTCACCAGAAATGTGCTCACGAAATGGATTTCAAAAGTGTGTTTATGGAAATGTGACTTTTTTTCTTATTGTACTGGAATTCTTTTTCCTTGGAAAAACTTAACAAGACTACCTCCAAAGGCAAATAATCAAATAATAGGACAGAATGCTACTTGCTCTTTAAGTGTTCATTGATCTGACACGGAGGAGTGTCATTTACCACTTTGGTTAGCCAAAGTTTTCTGATCTGCTATATTTGGGCTCCCGATTCACAGCACATTGTTTCTTCTGGAACGGATGACAATTGCACAAAGTCTCAATAGCAAGGAAGTTGGATGCAGTGTATTATGTCCAAGGTAATGAAGCCAGATCTGGGCAAATTAACTCAGCTATATTGAGAAGGATATTCATTTTAGCATGAGATTGCTGGTTTGTGGAGCATTGCAGTAAGGTACTCACACTAGCTCTTTCAATACTGCTTTAAGTATTTTTACACTGTATTTCACCATGGCAATCTGCTATGCTTGAAAGCCCCAGTCAACCAAGCAAACAACTAGAAAATGCAACAATTCAAAAGGCTGAAAAATCGTGTTTCAAAATGGCTAACAAACCATCTGTAAGAAAAAAACAAATAAATTTCCAAAAAAACCATGATCAGATAACAAGTTTGTATTTATATTGCATCAGAGTTCCAGCAAAGAATAAGCAATAATCATCAATGATTTACGAATAAGGAGATATAGTTCCTGTCATTACTTCATGACTTTGGAATAACCTATCCTGGCACAATAAAACATTTTCTGAGTTTAGTGTGGGTTTTTACTTTTCAGTATGTCATAGTATCAGTTCCTCCCTTGAGATTACCACTGTCCCAAAGGAAGACTACTAACCAAAATCATCTCTTTTATCTTCATTAAGACACCCCAAGCAAAATAAAATTATTCATTTATACAGCTGAAAAGAAAAAAAAAAATAACTAAGCTTTTAAGAATGTGATTTTACGTCAGCGATAGTTTGGCTTGTGCTAGACAGCAACAACACAGAGATGTTTACAATTTGAAAATTACATTAACTTCTATAGCACAAGTAGAGCAACTTCACTGTTCCTTGATCCAGCTGAGAAGAACTAAAGGGTGAATAAATTTATTCTTTCCGAAGGGGGGTGAGAATCATATTGGAGGACAAGAAGTACCTTGGGATTCAGAAGAAAAGATTTTTTCTCCTTTTTTATTTTGCTCTCCTTCTTAAGGTCTCTTCTCTTCTCCTGCTATGGAGGAGTTGAAAAGGCGTTTGATATAGCACTGAGGAAAAACTGGATGTATAATGAGGACCTGAGATGGCAAGGGCCTAGAGCACTGGAACTGAAGAAAAGTATAGCCATATCAACATGTTCTTCTTTTGTGTCACATTGGAGAAGGGATAGTAGAAGACAGCATGCAGGTGGGGATGGCATTTTGGGGAGAAGAAAGGAATTGTAGGGGGAGAAAAAAAAAAAAAAAAAGAAAAAAGATCCAAAATGAAGATTTAGGATAAACTGCACAAGGGACTTGGGACATTTTAAAGATGAAAGTATGAACAAAATGGATCAGCGGAGGGGTTCACAGCTAACAATGAGCTAACAATGGGTCAATAAAGTCATTTTAGTAAACACATTCCTGATGAAGTAAATGGAGAGAGCAGGATTTGAAGACCAGAATTACATTTTTTTGTGGATGCATCAATATTAATTCCACATAGGAATAACTTTTGTCATTTGGATGTTCATTTTAACTTCAAATAATTACATTGAGAAAATTTCACATGTTGATGTGCAGAGACAGGGCATTTGCAGTGAGTAACAGCAGTTGTCTTTATCAAAAAAATCTAGAGTGAGATTCTGTTTGAAATGAAGATGTTAAGTTTTAGTGCCTAATACTGGTGTCTACGTTTGGATTATGTGTCTAAGCTTCCATTATAGATAGTGAACCTCTAAGAGATACATGCAGTACATATCAGAGAGGAATTTATTCAACAACAACTACAACTTTGCTGCCTGCACGTAGGCATCTGGTGCCATTTGATGTACAGTTAGGTATCAAGCCATTTCTCTGTGATTGGTGGTATCTCCTACAGTAGACATTGTCCTTCTGAAGTGAGAACTGGGGGCTAAAATGACATTAAGTTCTTAAGTTTAGGCAACCCTATTGCACAGCTCATGTTCAGGTTTAGCTGAATTACTCCCTAAATGCCACTGAGTTCACCCATCAGTGACAGTAATGGGAGTTTGGATACCTAGGGACATATCAATGCACCTATATCTTAATCTGCAGCTGAATCCCCCCTCAAGTATCTACTGAAAGATTTCCAGCAATGGGTATTCACCACTTTCTTAGTTTAGTTACATTTTTATATATAGGTACCACAATTTTTAATATACAAATGGAGTGCAGCTGATAAATCACATCACAGTATATTCTGCAATTGTACTTTTACCATCTTTGCAGGTACTTTATTGAAGTTACAGCATTCCTCTAGTGATGCATTGCCTGTCTGTGGTCCTGAAATGCTGGCTTGCAGCCATAATTATAATAATTTTTAAAAAAATTATTATTATTATTAATGTATTTTTTTTTCTTGTGATATAGCCTACCTAGGCTGGCTGCATCTGTTAGACATTTTCATGTTGGAATATTATTTTTGGCAAGGTGGAATTATTAAGCAAAACTGAGGTTTTCCCTGGTAAATGAGGGTATCAGTTGAGTTGAAAATTGCGGCAGAAGTAGATCACTAGGGTCAACAGCCTTTAGAACATAAATTATCTGTTCCTAACAGAGATTCTAGAAGAGACCAAGTGGACCATACCATACAATTGCCCATTTTTCTCTGTTAACTGCAAAGAAAGCCAAGGACAATAGGCATCTAAAGTGATATGAACCTCAGAATTTTTTCTCCAGTTTGGAAATCTCTTTTTATCTATTTCAATTGGCAAAGTGAATGTAAGATTTATGGGGAAGTGCTGAGCTCTCTGCCCCAGGGAGTGTTGCCCTCTGCTTGGGCAGAGGTCAATGCATGCAGCGGCAGAGATTGCTTTGTGCACAGCTTCATACAGATTTCCACTGTTAGGGGGAATGTGGAGTTAAGTCACTTACTCCTGTGTCTGATAGTGTCAATCAAGGAAGATAACTGGTCTGGAACGTGATAGGTTTGTGGGAGAGGTGGACCTGAGTCTAATACTAAGTGGGCTTTGCAGAAGGTGCTCCTCTCAAACAGGATACAGGGACTATGTGGGTAGCTGCAGTTGCCGACTGTGCTGGGGGAAGTTGTCGTCCCACAAATGCTATTTTATAGATACATATATTAGTGTTGTGCATGAGGTTCCTCCTATTTAATATCAAACATTTAAAAGATTGATGTCTAACACTTCAGATGCATCAATAGACAGTGAAGACAGATAAGCATTTCATTAGTTAGGTGTCATATAACTTGTGGAATAGACGAAGTTACATAGTCTGTGCTAAATATATTTGGTATCCTGTAAATATGTAATAGTTTCATTTTTTAGCTTTTTCAGGTCTGGATCCCAGCCTGCTGCTGGGTTACTGATTTCAGCATTAGGATTTGATCTTATTCTTGGTGTAAAACTGGATTGCACATCTTGCTGTTGTAGAAACTTGAAGTCCCATGAATATAAGTGTCCTCTTGTGCTGGTTGCTGTAGAAGGTAGATACAAGGTCTCTTCTTTCTGCGGAAACTTGAGAAATAAAAAGTACAGAATATCCAGTGCTGAAAAAGTAAATGGAGGTTGTTTAGCAAGCCGCAGTGATGAAATTGTTTAAAGACATTAGTTCAAAGGACATTAGTCCTGGGTCTAAACTGCAGCACAGTTGCATACAGATCACTGTACTTTCTTCAGAAGCACCTCTGAGTTTAAGCAAACAACCTTCAACTAGAAGGCTACATATCCTATTAAGAGTTGCCTGCCTTTTTCCTAGCTGAAAAAATAAAAAATAAAAATTAGAATCTTGATGATCTGCCAAAACCAGCCCATGCTTTCCTTGTGAACGACACCTGCTGCTCAGCTGGGTAGAAAAGAAGTAAAAGCTACTGAATTTTTATTGATCTCTGCTGATCAGCTCTATAGATTGTTCATGATCTGGTATCTGCGATCTCAGAGAAGAAAAAGCTCTATAGATTGCTCATGATCTGGTATCTAGGATCTCAGAGAAGAAAAAGCAGCTATAGTTTGACAAAATACAATCTCCCGGCACAAATATATGACTATTTCATTTTAAGCATGTTTTAGCATTCCAGCTGCCTGGTCCCATAAGCTTCAGAGAAGTTATAGCTACTTGGGATTCTATAGCAATACTCACAGACTTAATAAAACTGTCTTGGGGACTAATGAATTATTTAAAGACTGCATAAAGAAAATGTAACCTATGCATTTAAAGTAGGAAAATCCACTTTAAAGTCATCATTCTGCCATCTTTATCAATCTTACAAGGTTTTTTTTTCATATATAGGTATTTTGTTTGTCTAGGCTGAATGAATTCAGAATGGGAAGTATTGTCATTTAATTTAGGCCAATACTTTGGTCTGCATAAATTTATATTGATAATATATATATTCTCTTTTATTCTATGTATGCATTTGCTCTATTGAACACTGAAGTGCTTCATACAAAATTGGAAAGAATGATGTATAGAAACCACACATTCAGGTGTAACTTGCATAGGGGCGTAGATGTTGTTTTTTTCCCGGAGCTAATCTTGACCATGAGTATCAAAGATCTTTTTGCATAATGATAGGCTTAAAGTTAGAGTGGTAATAAATGACATTGTATGGATAGAAAACCAGCTAGCTCAATAGCACCTTGAGAGGTCAGAAGTCTCTAGAGTGTGAACATGTAGGACTGAAAGGGGAAGAGGAAAAAAAAAAAGGAGGGAAGGAAAAGACTGAATAATAGGATGTCTGAATAAGCATGAAATCTGTTGAAAATCTGGGCTCTGATGCATGCAGATGTTGGACCTCTTCAAAGACGGAACTACATGAGCTGAGGAGATGGTCCTGGAAATAAAGAAAAAAAAAAAAAAAAAAAAAAAGTATGTTCTATATCGCGGTCTGAGATTAAATCACACATAGACAAACAGGTGATGGTATCCCTTTGTTTTGTGCTTTGCAAGCTGTTACTATTTGTAAAGCCTTTGCAGGATTAAACACCATCCACTAACACTGTTCTCAGCTCATGAAGTAGCTAAAAATGGTGACAATATTCGTGGAGCTAGAGATGTTTGTCCTTCTTACATCCCCTTTGGATCCTCTTCACTGGCGGCAGAGCTGTGTGTGCTTACACAATAGTGTACACACATAATGACTTATGCCAGTCCTTTGAGTGATCCACAACTGTGCCATGATGGATAAAAGGCAGTGGGCTGGTTTAGTAGAGGGAAATAAGGATGGGTAAAGACAAAAATGTTTGCAGATTAAAGTGTTGGAAAATATCAATTACTAAAATATATGATTTTTTTTTTTCCTCCACCTCTCTCCAAGACATGGGAGTCTTACAGCAAGTAAATAATCAGATAAAAGTTGATTACTATATAGGCAGTGGGCATGGAAAAAGAGGTAAAACAGTGAAGCAGTAAGGGAGGAAGTTTAAAAAGTAGATGAGATTGGTCATTCTGATGCAGGAGGGAAGGAGCAAGAACATGGGGCAAAAAGAAGAATATGACACAGCTAGGCTGGAAAGATTGTTTGCTATAGACGTGTGAAGGATTTGTGAGAAAAGAAGAATTAGGGAGGAGAACCCAGAGGAATCCCAGACTTATCAATGGGGTCTCTGTTCCTCATTAGGTAGACAATGAATCAACCACAAGAGTGGGCATTAGCACATGTTGCTGGTGAGCAGGCAAGGAACCAAAAGTCTGTGGAAAGGAAAATGCTCAAGGCTTTGTGCTTAAAATTTACTATCAGATTGAAAATGGCCCCTCATTATACCCTCCTTCTGAGACTTCAGTTTGACTTTTTCCTTCTCAGCCCGTCACAGGTGAGGAATTTACTTTAAGTCCTTCTCTATCTACCCCTTCCTGGATCATGGTGATAGACTTGTCATTACATGCAATGAGATCTGCTCAGTTGGCACCTTGAGTGAATACAGCTGCCCACCTGTGCCTAGTTGTGCACAGAAGCTATGGCTTGCCTAAGATGACTTAGAAAAAAACTGCTAAGTGGGTGCCTTTTGCATTGCCCGGCACAGTGCTGCATGAAAACATTTTGAGAGCTGGACGTGATGGAAGTGGGGGAAATTGCTTCTGGAAATGCTCTGAGCTGAGCCAAAGGTAGGGCTGCTTGGGAGGTGTTTGACCAAACAACTTAGTGCTACAGGTAGTTGTAGGACACCTCTCGATGCCAATGCAGTGTAAACTTACTCTGAGTACTGATCATACTACTGGATTTCAATATACTGTTGTACTTCTAAGAACCAGACTCCAATGAAATATTCTACTCAGTCAGAAACTCACAGGAGATGTGCTGGGCAAAGATGTTGCTCTTCATCAGATCCTCTAAGATCTATTGCCTTCCCTTTTCTACCATCCACTATATACATGAGGACATACATCTTCAAACATAAACCCCCTTGGCTTCCCATATGCCATGGTGTCTTTGCAAGGCACTTCCCATGCACACCTGTAGAACTGGTGAAGCCAAGAGATGTGGAGGTTGGGTCCACTGAAGAAAATGAGGTGGAGCATTTGCTGAGGGAGTGGATATGGAGTGCTTTTACTTTGGAAAAATATTCAGAAAGGCATCCCTTATTCATGGAGAAGAGGTTCTGGACTGCAGAGATTTCACTTGGATGTCAGGATGGGTGGAAAAGGAAAGGAAGAAGGTTTCATGATCTTTTGCAGTCCTAGCTCTTCAGGCTTTGGGATGCAGGTGTCCCTAGGATAGGAGGGATGCAAACAGGCTGCTGGACTTCTCCTCAGCTTGGGTCTTCTTGTCTTCCACTCTCCTCCCTACCTTAAAATTAGCTCTGCTAACAGGGATTTTATTTTTTTTTCATACACTCCACCCAACACATCAGCTTTTATGGACTGTGTTGGAATCAACTGCTTCTAGATATAGGGAGGAACAACATTTTTTTTAACATGGGCTCTTCAAAACCAATTCATGAATGTGCCTTCAAGCTGTTGGTATGGGCTGAGCCATGTTCCTCTATGATTTATCTGCACAGCAGGGCATTGCTCAACGCTTGGCAAGGAAGCCAAGACTTGGTGAAGGCATGGTCGTTAATTAACTGGGTTGGCAAGTAAGCATGGGTGAGGTGGGAATCGAGCCTTTAGAATTCATATCCACGTTGCCAAGGTGTTCTGAGTTACATGAAGAAAAATAATACCCTATGCCAGAGAAAGCTCACACGTTCAATGAAGGATAACAACAATTCATTTTAAACCACTGTGTCATCATCCTCAAAGGATACCTACAGGTTTCCCCAGGAAATAAGTTGAATACCTACAGAATACTGAAAAATAAGTGCTTGAAGACCTAATGTTCGACTCCAAGCAGTTATTCCCAGTCATACTGTTAAATGTTACTTCTTCTTTCAGATCTGAAGAAGACCTGCCTGCCTGCCTCAATGACTTTCACCCAGAGTAAGATCTTTGGCAGTTGTGCATCAGGCACACTCAGCTGAAATCACTGCCATACCCATGTGAACAGCAGTCAGTACAGCTCCAGTGGAAAAACACCATGGGTGGGAATTGAGGTGGATTCATCAGAACTGAAAAGTCCAACCCCCGATCAGTGGAAACCCTGGGATTATTCCAGATGTCCCACAGCTTTAATGCCTTCAGGGAGTGAAACCTAATCTGGAAGGATCTAACCTAAACCCATCAAAATGGATAAGAAGCAAGTGGAAATAAAACCAGCCTCTTTTATATAGTGAAACTTTATGAATGCTCTGATTATTAAGAAAATTTGCTAGTACTAGAGCTTTTTAACCCTTTCCATGTTTGCGTTGTCTCCCAAAAACATTATGTGTGGTAGCTGCAATATGTTTCTTCCACTTCTTTGATGAGATCTTCTTTTATATGTCATTCACATGATAGACATGTGGACATCTAGATGCCCACAGAACCATCCTAGTTTAGGAATTGATGTCCTGCAGTCCTTTGGCTGGTATTGAGGTAATGAGACCTCCTTTTCATGTGTCACTTTTACCGGCTTTTAAAAAAAAAAACCTCTAATAAGGAAATGAGAAATGAATACCAGATCAAAGGCATGGTAGGCTTCACTTCACTGATGTCTAATGCTCAGGAACACTTGGAACTCGAGCCTGCCAGATGCGTATAGTGGGTTCTGTGGGAAGGGTGGGGTCCTTCCCCAATGTATAACCTTTCTCCATCATTGTGATCCTGAACAGGTCATCTGCTCCTCTGGCACTGTTCTCTGAAGTTGCACCATAAATGGGACTGCAAAACCCAGCACGGATCTTCCAGACTCATGTATAAGGTGTCTTGAAGTTTGATGTTTGGTGGTGGTGAACTCATTGCAGTATGAAGTTGTTGGTGTAACAAATTTGCAGCAGATCTTGGCTCCCTCCTGCATGAGACAAAGCTGCAGCACATCACTTGTCTGGGATCACAGGAGCAAGAAGTCATATGATAGAGGCAGACTGCAGCGGGCTACGTGGCAAGAGCGAGGAGCGTGTGACGTGATGTGACAGAGAATGGGCAGAGGGTAGGAAATCTGCCTTTTAGCAAGGCTTTGCCTCTCCTTGTTCAAGCCAGACATGCCGAATGGAGCAAGAATCAAGGACCTGCTCTGAGTCACATCTGACACCCGATAATGCAGCTCAAGAGAAGCTGCATTCTGTACGCTCCTGTTTCCCGTGCAAGGTATTGTCTGATCCTTCTGCCTCCCCAGAGTGAATGGCATCCAGGCTGTTCTGCAGCTTGGGGACAGGAGCAAAGTCTCAGAAGGATCCTCACTGTGCAATGTGGCGTCCCTCTCTGTGAGGCTGTCCTCAATTCCTGCACCCCCACGGCAACAGGAGACAATATTGTCTGCTATTTTCTTGGCTACAGATCGATTTTACATATAAGAGAGGAGAAAATCTCTCCTTTAGTAAATCTACCAATACCAGTGGGACACTTTGGGGACACTCTGGGGAGCATAGGGATGTTGTACGGTCACATTGCTCTGAGGGTAAAATACAGGCATAATTATTTCCTACTGCAAACCTTTTTTTTTTTTTTTTTTTTTTTTTTAACTACTGAGCATGTTAAAATATGTACCCCTGTCCCTCCAAGGACTGCTCAATGTTTCATATAGATTAATAAAGGAAATGTTGATGGAGATCCTGTGCCATCACCATTGGAATGGGCAATATCTATCCTCTCCGGTCTAGGAAATCCTCATCTGCTGAACTTCCATGGTTGGAAGAAACCATAGATGCCTCAATCTAATGCATATCAAAGATACAAAGTCAGCAATTTGCTGTGGTTAAGGGTTGCTAGAGTAACAGGGAAATTAGAAGGACTGCCGAATTAAAGGGTCTGGGCACAATCTCCAGCTCAGGGAATATAAATCCTGCTCATTTCCAAAAGAGGGGAGAATATAACAGGGGAAGGACTACCCTAAAGATGTTTTTCTTTTCTATTCTCCCTCGGTTACCCTGGATGGCCATTGGCAGAAGACAGGGAATTACTTGGCCCTTACACCTCAACCAGTATCACCGTAATGCATTTAAACCTTAGTGTTAAGCTTAAAATCCCCGAGAATGTCATGTTCCTCTTTTATCACAGAAAGGACTAGATACTGTCCCCATTGGCCTTATAGTTATGGCCTGCAAATCTTCATATTAAAACCCATCTGGACAGATTTGCAGGTCTAGAGAGCTGCTGGCAGGAAGGAAGCAGCCGCATCTAGCACAAACCTGACACATTTGGATCATTTTTAGTCTTTTTAATCTGGTCCCTGCCCAATTAGGAGTACCACCTAAGTGTCCCCTGGGAGAAGTTTTCTGGGGATACTGTCTTTCAGCTGTGTCAAATACCCAGGAAAAAAATTAACTGTTTTCTGCCCAGTTGAAAGTTTTAACTAAGGGAAAGACCTTGTGATACCTAGACAATGTGCATGGGCCCTGCCATTTCCTTGGACATTTTGCTTGAATAAAGGTACACTGAGATAAGTGTGTTGCAGGGAGACTTAGTGTCCAATTTTAGAGAAAATGAAGAGTTTCTTGGAGAAGCAGTTATGTCTTGGGGTGCATCTTCTTCTGGTAGCCTGAGAAAGGCTGGAGGCAGAGTGGATTTGCTTTTGTCCCTGCTTCTTGAGATCACCTCTGGATGTACAGTCAGCTGTGCCAGGGACATGGAGAAATGTTGCTGTAACCAGACACGCTCAGCGCAAACAAGATGTGAAAAGTTTGGGGCAAGAGTCATTTGGAGGAGCTCTGTGTTATGCCCAGGCTATTTTCAGCTGTGAGTCCTTACTGAAGCAGGATTGAAGGGCCTATCCAAATTCTTGGTTCCTGTGATGAAGGTTATCACGTCCCTCAGGAACAGCTGCAGTCGGATGGGAAGGGTTGCTTGGGAAGTCCCCAGGAGGTGGCTCAAATATGAGGAGTATGGGGAATAGCAGATATTGCATTTCTTCATCAGGCAAAAGTTTGTCTTTCCATGTTTCCAGTGCCGGATTGGAAACAAGCTGCACAGTAAGCAAACAGCTTTCCCATGCAAGTTCATTAACCATGTGTGCTTAAAATCTGCAGAAACTATTTCCACAATAGCCCTGGGTTAGCTTCACCTTTGCTGAGCAGAGCTTCATTGTACGAGTACACCAGACACAACTCCTTCAGGTGTCATCCTGCTCACCAGATAAAAATCCAAACTGGTGAAGCTGGGATGCCAGGGACTGGATTATGAGCCCTGCTGTCATTTTAAATCCAGCCAGCTGATGGCTGTGTCGTGTAGGAAATGAGCTCTCAGTCTTACCAAAAGCAGTAGCGCTGGTGGAAACTGCAGCCCCATCTCTGCTGGAGAAGCCAAGAGGGTGTCCATCCCTCAAGGAGCTCAGAGTCAAGCTCCAAAGAGCACCGAGAGACTGTGGCTTGGCTCCAACCAGGGTACAGGGTGAAACCTGGTGGCTATTGGGAAAGGGGAAGGGTGAAGAGGGGACCAACAGGAAAATGTGGGAGAAGGAACGTTTGCCCTAGCGAGGAGATGGAGAGAGCATCTGTACTGGGAAGAGTATGAAAAGGAGAGCTGCCAGTAACTCCTGGGCATATTCTGGGAAGAAAAGGAATTGCTTACACTTATCTTCTCCCTAGACAGAAGAGGAGGATATATACCACCAGCCCCTCTGTTTCCCACGGCTGGTGTCCCACAGCTGCTCAGGAAAGTTTTGATGGAACTTTTTTTTTCATCCTATCATAACTCACAGAAAGGTATCAGTTTTGCTGAAAATGTGCATTTGGAAACAGTTCTCTTCCTCCCTAAAAGACAGTATTTTGATAATACTGCCAACAAGTTTTTTTGAATTGGTGCAATTGGGATTTGGTATCACTTTTTTTTTCCAAGAGAAATCAGTCATTATTTTCAGTAGTTTTAAGATGTAAAATGAAGAAAGAAACATTTTTTATTCAATCGTTATTTTTTCTTTTTGTTAGTCTGATTTTAAACTTTGGATTTTATTTTAGGAAATATTTAAGTTTCAGTTCCTTCTGTCCACCCTGTATTCTCTTTTAATCTTGGAACGGAGATCACTTTCAAACTGCAAAAATTCACACAATCTGGAGAGTCTTTGATCCACCCAACTGCAATTTTGTGTTAAGTACCTGTATTCATGGATATGGGATTTCTTTTATCTGAGGTCCAGGAATAACTCCCTCAGCCAGCATTGACAGGGTAGTTGCCTTTCCCTGTACCACTTCTTCCTTCAAACAGGACACTATTTATTAGTGAAGATTTCCCAAATACTCTCCAGATTGTTCCACAGCCAGACTGAGCTTCTCCAGACTGCACAGCATGGCATATATACCACCAGCACTCATTTCACTTGGATTTCCTCTATATCTCACCAGCCGACACTGGGACATCCTGCATGATACAGATCCTGGGAAGCGATAAAACCCCTAGTTTCCATTCCCATCCCATGGAGCTAGGAACCTAAACCACTTTTGATCTTGATTTTGTTTCTTCTAATAACTTATGGGGTTCTAGAAATGTGCTTTTACATCTTGTATTACAGCTCCTGGGTCTCGACAAGTGGGATTCGTCTTGCCCAGCTGTAGGCACCCAGATGTCAGGTGTGTGGTAGAAATCATCATCTGTTTGTCCTTATTAATCGATGGCAAGAGGTAATTATATTTAGAGGTGACCAACACTCTCCCAAAGGCCAATATCTAAGGCAGTGGGAATGAATCAATGTTTGAAATAAAGGGGAGGAACTCACCTCCTGGAAGTGCTAGTCTTTTTCCACTAAAAAATGGACTAAGAAAATGAAATTAGATCAGGCTTAACTTTTAAAATTCTATGTATAAGTCCAATATATGGAAAAATAATGAGGTGGCTGTGTTCACCCAAGCTGTTGCTGTCTCATAAGAGCTGGATCTACAGTATTCAGATAGGACAGCATTTCTCCAAAGCCCTCTTTAGTGCCTAAGGTGATAATTTCCCAATGCATTAGATGCAATGCACTGTTGACCAAACAGCATGTCCCTAGCAGGAAGCCAAGGATTTGCTCTATTACCAGCTTACTGCCCTCCTTCCCTCCATCCACAGAGAAGATATGAAATCATCAGGGATTTCAGTCTAGAAATGTCTCCTCCAGATAGTAATTAAGATCTCTCTGCAAATTTTCTATCAGCTATTTTGGCACACCCCAGCAATCATTAAAACAGAAAGATACCACTTGTGTCTATCTTTATATATATCGCTATATATCAACATATTATTGAATATACATTCATATATATTATTGAACATACATGTGTATTTATATAATGATCCCTAAATCATTTTTTCTTTATATTGCAAATTTCAATTTAGCAATAAAAATGCAATGTGATAGATGTGGGTCTCTTTGCATCCCAAAGCTCTCTATATAACTCTCAGTATCAATAATACCAGCCATAAAGTACATCTTTATAAAATACAGTCAGTACTTAGGACTAGATTGAATTAGCGAAATGCATTCAGCTACCTATGAAAAGAAGTTAAAAGGAGTTAACTGTGCATTTGGCTCCTTTTTTCCCCTCTCTCATTGCCCTGGCAAAGAGATACACATTTCATTTCCCATTGATATATATACCAGCTCGCAATAATTGCTCTGTAATTTATTGTGAGCAGAATAAGAAAGACAGAAGAAAGGTATTGCAGAGGAGTGCTGCACTTTGTGGAGAAGCCTGGTTTACTGAGAAACATGTCCTGCAGCCTCACATAGCTGTAGTTATTCCCTTTCACCTTTGAGAATATAGGAATACAGAAAACCCCTATCAAAGCCCTGCAATGGGTCACTGGCCAAGTGAAGTGAAATCCTACACTCTGAGCCATGTCATCTCCATGGGAGTGGGTAGATGATTTCAAAAGAGTTATTTTCACTCACTATTGCTCAACATGCGCACACATGTCTGGCCCATTGTAAAGGCATAGCAAATCCTCAAGCTCTTACTGCCTTTGTGTTGGAGGCCGGATTAGGAAAGCCAAGAAGCTGTGGTATACTAAGCCATAACTCAAGTGCAGACAGTTGCCTATACACAGCCTTTCTTTGCCTGTATCTTTGTGTTTCACAAACAACTTCATGAGGCCAAGTCTGAAATGTGAGAGGACATGATGACATCAATGGAAAGACACCTACTTAAGCTGGGTGAAAAATCGGGCAAGCAGAAAAACTTGACTTATCCTACCATTTCCATTTCTTGCAAGTGGAAACCCTTTGGGCTAAGGGAGGCAAGGGAATTTAGGGAGCTATATCCCCTGCAGCCACATATCCTAGTGCCGTCATACTCTGCACCAGACAGCTGGACAGGGATCTCTGCTGGGGAAGACAAGAGGGTATCTGGCCCTCTGGGAACTCAAGAGTCAAGCTCCAAGCAGCACCTAAGAGGCTATGGCTTGAATCCAAGGGGGGCACAGGAGGAAACCTGGCGGCTGTTGGGAAAGGGGAGTGGAGAAGAGGAGACCAACAGGAGCATTTGGGAGAAGGAACAGTTGCCCAGGTGGAGAGGGGATGTAGAGAGCATCTGCATCACCACTGTCCACACCAGGAGCTATTCCTGCTCTGGACACAAGAAAGTCACACTGCCCAGGACAAGCATGTTTCATGTACCTGGAAAGTTAATATCTAAGAAGTATGAATAAATAACACTGTCTAATGGACCACAATATTGCTTTTGTCAGCAGAAGCAGGTGAAGTGAAGGCAACTCCACAGGATCATCCTAGCATAGGAGGGCAGAGGGACTTTCTCCACACAAAATGAGTATTGGATTCAATTTCCAGCCATGTTAACCCGCTGACAAGCTGAAAGAAGTTGAATCCACTACTTCTGTATCTTGGAAGACTGTCCATGCCCTTCATAGGTCCTGATACACATCTGTGTGCAAATTCCTGTGTCAGCTCCCCCACCCTGTAAAACTTCAGCCTCTCATACCACATTACACCAAGACCACGGATGGGATCTATCTAGGATTCAACAGCTGCTGTCTTTTACTGAGCCCTGTGTTTCCTTTTCATGGCTCATTACAATAAGTTAGATTAGAACTATAGCTAATTGCTATTGCCATAGTAATTTACAGTAGATGCTGTTACTGTTTGTAGATCATGGAGATGGCATAATGACATGTTGTCTTTCCTAATTATATCAGCCAAATAATTCCCACTAAATACTGTAATAGTATTTTAATTAATATTATCATCCCTATATCCATCACAAAGCTTAAAACTCTGGAGTTGAAAAACTACTTCTTTTGTTTCCTTTTATACCTTCATAAAAGTTTGTACCTTCAGAAAAGTTGACCTTGACAGAAAACTTCAGGTCTTGGATCCTCTCATGTTGTTAAGCAAGACAGGAAGAGAGCTGGGTTTGATTCTCACCTTTGCCAAGGGCATAACCATAGCAAGTGAGTCTGTATTTCGCTGCCTCTGTGCAAAAGGGAGAGTAGATTTAATTCAGCTGGTCTTCTGTGGATGTGATTTCAAAGAACGCCTAACTTAGCGAGGCTTTAGTGAATAAGAAGTAGCCAGCAATTTCTCTTTTGTGCTTCAGGCTGAGGTTCACCACCAATTAGCTGCTTAAATTAAGAATTAGCTATTACTGATTAGTTAAATTCGGATTCAGTTACCCAGGCTATGTTTGCGCATAAAGGGAAGAAGGAAAACATCTCTGGAGGTGACCTTGATCTTCAGTTTGCTGGTTTTTTGTACTTGAGTAGGCTTCAGATGTATTCAATGACTCAGTTAAGTGTCTAAAGCTAGATGGGACAAAGTGAAGCTCACAGGGGCTTAGAGGCTGTGCTGCAGGACCCATCCATGTGTGCATTTTTAGCCCAAGGTATACACAGATAGTGCATGTGTTCTTGTGCTGGGAACCCCATTGGTGTCCAGACCAACCTGGCTGCTTTTCTGGACAGAAACGGTGTGATTAGACTCTTTGGCTTCCTCTTTGACTTATCAGTATAAGTGAGAAGTGACAGCACTGACATCAAGAGCAGAAGGGAACATGGAGCTGAACATGATGCCACGCTCGGTATATTGAGTGCTGAGGCTGCTGTGACTCACGTTGTGGTAATGTATTTGCAAAGTGATGAGGAACAGCTAGCTACAGGAGTTTGTTTTTTCACAACTTCTCAAGTGTCTGCTTCACAAAAAGGTGGCAATAATTTTGTCATGTTGTGAGTGCTGCAAGATGTGCAAGGCATGGTTTGCATTCAGGGAAGTTATACTCTGCGTACGAAGTACCCCATGGTTCATTAAGGGGAGTCCTACGGCCTGACCATCCCTGTGAAAGGGTTTACCATGAAAGTGCCTTGTCACTTCTGTAAAATAAAGCAATGCATATGTTGTGAAAGAGAGGTAGAGCTGAAGCAAGGATGAACTGACAGGAGCTGACAGGTAGGGTAATGATGGCAACAAATTTGGGATAAGGCCGTGGCTTCGTGCTTTTTCTGTCTCCTTGTTACCTTGGGGATCTCCCCTTGTTTCAACACGCAGTGGATCACAGACCAGGTCACTGAGCTGTATGCAACGTAGAGGACTGCAGAGCAGACAGAAGCCAAAAATGCATGAGGCTCCTCCTACGTGTGAGGAGCTAATGAGCATCTCATACGCAGACGTCACAGCAAAACTGATGTTTTATGGGGCTTCTTTGCATTCCTGTCAGCCTACCAAGAGGTGAAGAAAATGAGTCATCATGCTAAACCCTGTTGGGATACTAGGCACATCTATGCTACCGTCTGTGATACAGCAAAGGCACTGTTGGCTCACCTTGGAAAAACTGGGTTGGACATCAGTAGCTGTTTCTAACCCTGGCATCCCAGAACTAGTGCAGGATATACATATCTATATGTATAATTTAGGTTGCCCCATAACTGTTTTTAAAGCTAGCTTGGATGGTGCAGCATGGTGGTGTAGCCTTCTCATCATTTCATTCCCATGGGGCACATTTTGCAAGGAGAAATTAATTAAGTCAAATTCCTGTAGATGTTTCAAAAGTCTAGGTCCCTCTGGGTGCCAGAAAAACACTGAATTTTTAGGGTGAATTCCTCAGAGTGATCACTTGGTCTCTAAAGTGGACAAGGCTGGGCAAAACATGTAGGTCAGCTGGGAAACTGCATAGAATGATTGGAACTTTAAGGTCCCTTCCAACCCAAATCATTCTATGTTTCTATGATATTACCAGAGAAGAAGTATTTGAAGTAATTGGCAGTTATATATCCAAGATGCCTAGTAAGACATTAATTGGTAACTGTACTTCCAGATTTTGCTGATATCTTTCTGGCGTTCTGTACAATGGTGCTTTTGCAATATCTAAATATACAACCTTTTAAAAGTTGTATAAACCTTATTTCAGAAGTTTGTCCATCCTACATCAATATCAGATTGAAACAGAATTGGACCTTTGGTGTGAGGGAACTAAAAAAATGTCACTTCCATCTGACTATTTCTAAGAAATACTGGAAGGATGTCCTAGAGTGATCGCACTGGTAGGGGAATACCTGCCACATTAAAATAGGTCTTTGGCCGCCCAGGAATTTGTCTGTTTGTCCCTTATGTGACTATTTTTCCCTCTCTAGCAGAACTGGACAGACAATGGATTTTCTGTTTGTCTAGATGCAGTGGGTTGACCCTGGCTGGACACCAGGTACTCACCAAAGCTGCTCTATCACTCCTCTTCCTCAGCTGGACAGGGGAGAGAAAATATAATGAAAGTCTTGTGGGTTGAGATAAGGACAGGGACATCACTCAGCAATTACTGTCACGGGTAAAATAGACTCAACTTGAGAAAATTAATTAAATTTATTACCCATCAAATCAGAGTCAAGTAATAAGAAATAAAACCAAATCTTGAAAACACATTCCCCCCACCCCTCCCTCTTTCCCAGGCTCAACTTCACTCCCCATTTCTCTCCCTCTCCCCGCCCAGCAGCACAGGGGGATGGGGAATGGGGGTTGTGGTCAGTTCATCACACAGTGTCTCTGCTGCTCCTTCCTCCTCAGGGTGAGGACTCCTCACACTCTGCCCCTGCTCCAGCGTGGGGTCCCTCCCACGGGAGACAGTCCTGCACAAACTTCTCCAACATGAGTCCTTCCCATGGGGTGCAGTTCTTCACAAACTGCTCCAGCATGGTCCCTTCCATGGGGCGAAGACCTTCAGGACCAGACTGCTCCAGCGTGGGTCCCCCACGGGATCACAAGTCCTGCCAGCAAACCTGCTCCAGTGTGGGCTCCTCTCTCCACAGGGCCACAGGTCTTGCCAGGAGCTTGCTCCAGCGCGGGCTTCCCACGGGCCACAGCCTCCTTCAGGTGGATACCTGCCCCTCATCATCCACCATGGGCTGCAGGGGGACAGCCTGCCTCACCATGGTCTTCTCCATGGGCCGCAGGGGAATCTCTGTGCCAGTGCCTGGAGCACCTCCTCCACCTCCTTCTGCACTGACCTTGGTGTCTGCAGAGTTGTTTCTCTCACATCTTCTCACTCTGGAATTGCTCCCTATGGTTTTTTCTCCCCTTCTTAACTATGTTATCCCAGAGGTGCTATCACCATCACTGATGGGCTTGGCCCAGTCTTGGAGCTGGCTGGCATTGGCTCTATCGGGCATGGGGGAAGCTTCTAGCAGCTTCCTAAAGAAGTTATCCTTGTAGCCCCCTGCTACCAAAACCTTCTCACCCAAACCCAATACACTAGAATTCTTCTTTTTTTCACTTCATTTTGAAACTGCCTGGAAGAAAACCAGGTAGTGGCGAGGCATCCTACAGTTTTTTGAGGCCAAAAGCTTGGGTTAATTGAAACATTTCATTTAACTAAAGCAGAAATGTGTTCCTCTGATTTTTGCTTTTTAATTTCATTCTATATGATTTAACAGAATATATAGTCAGAGGGAGGGTAAAAATAAGAAGAAAAGTCATTTGGAAATGAAGAATGAAAATGTTATCTGCTGGAAAGGTCAGAGAGGAAGTTTCAGATATATTGGAACATTGCGCTCTTTTTTCTGCTTCTCAAGAAATATTTAATCAAAATCCACAGAATGTTCCTTCATCAATGAATCAGCAGGCCATTTCTAACCAATCTACTTAACATGTTCCACTTTCACACATCAACACTTGCACTATAATCATGTCACAGGAGGAGACAACTACTCGTTTCTGACTGGGGGGCAGAGTCTCAGTGTTTTTATTGAGGACGCTGCTAAACCAGGATAACAAAATAACTCATTTAGCCAGTTAAACCTGTTAACACACATTGGTTTGTCCAGACTAGGTTTTATCCTGAACTAGCAGACTCCTTACATTGTCCAGATTTGTTCTTCAAAGGATTGTGTGACAAGAAGAGGCTCAAAAACATCTCCCAGGTTGTTACAGATTTGGATGGCAGCAACAGTTGGGAAGTTTTACAAAATTTCTTTGTGCGCAAGGTCTTTGATTGCAATGTGTGACTTCCATTCTAATTTGGTGTTAACCCACAAAGTGTAATTTGGTAAGTAATCTGCAGTAATGAAATTACTGAGACTGGTATTTACCCAGTGAGACCTACAGAGCTCTTGCTAACCCATCACAGTGAGAAGGGATCGGCATTTGCTGTGGTTTCCATCTGCAACCAGCCGTTCAAACAGCTGGACAAAAAAGTAGGCTCTTGTGCATAAAGGGAAACACAGAAGATTGATTTTTAACATGCTCCCTTACATCTCCACATGTCTGTTGGACATAAACATGACCAGCAAATGAGAGTGTGTCATTGATGAGCTTCCCAGGACACTAACTCTCTCAACAACCTTCAAAGCGTTTGCTGCTACTAGAAATTATAAAGCAAAAATAAACCAATTCAGTTCTTCCTCACTCTCTTTAACATCACCAAAATCTCTAAGGCTTTTCTCTGTGGACCTGAGGGTACCTTAAATCATGCAGAATTCTTACAGCTCATCAGATCATCACGGGCCATCACGCATTATGCTGCAGTTGAAAAAATACTTATCTAAAAGCCTTGCATATTGCTAACAAAATAATTGCTTTCCTTTTGCTGTTAGATCACATAATTCAGGGTGTTTCCAGAATAACTTTAATCTCATTAATTTTCTGTCTATGGAGCTGGCAAAAAAACCTTGGCTGAGGTTCCACTCTCCGCAAAAGCTGAGAATACATCTCAAAGGTGAACAATGGGACTTGACTTCAGAAAAGGAAAGGAACAATGGAATGGTCGCTGCTTGCAGGGATCACAAATTTCAGTTCAGCCTCTGGAAACTGCAGACAGAACTACAGGATGAAGGAAATGCTTCCTGGCTATTCAGCAGCTCGCACAGTTGAGACAATTTCAAAGAGCACCCCTGGAAATATAAAATTTTACTTACAGATTTAAGCATGGGCAATTTTATGCAAACACACTAATAGATTTTAGGAATCCAAAATCATATTCCATACTACAGAAGTAATGTACATTTCTTTGGTCTCCACTGGCGTCAGTCAGTGTCAAGAAGGCATTCTTCTTTCATGGAATGATGCTGCTCAGGTAACTATGCCATTTCCAGCAGTTGGAACACGATCCATTTGGAATGTTTTCTAATGGTTGTTACAATAGACATAGATTCAGGACATCTGGATCTTATTTCTAGACCTGTTTGGAGGTACTCTGGACAAACCACTTCCCCTCAGTTTGCCCAGCCATCAACTGGAGATGATGACACTGACTTTCACAGGCTTCCTAAGAACCGCTGTCAGGCAAGCCTGGCAGATTGCATCTTCCCATGCTGTAATAACTGCATTGAAAAATAACAGCACCTGGCTCATTTGCCTAAAACAGACTGAAGAGCATTTATACCAGTGGCTGAGCCAGGAGATCAAACAGGAACTAATTTCCAGCAGGCTGCACTGAACAGGGGAGTATATGGACCTGCCACCTGTATGGAAAAGTCCCAGAGAAGATGTCTGTTCACATCTCTTCATGAGAAGATGTCTCCTTCATGCCCACGTCAGGTCTCCTCATGTCAGCCAATGCTTAGTCCTCAGGTGTTTCCACCTGAGCCCGTGGATCAAAGTCACAGCACAAGTGTCTGAACGTTGCAGACCTGTTTTACCTTAGGTTGGCACAGGGGAGCAGTTTGTGAATGAAAGGTTGCGCTGACTGGGAAAGGGAATGAAGTGGGTGGGATGTGCAAGGAAGAAGAAGGAGAAAAGTTGCAGTGGGAAAATAAGGGAATAGAAAAGAATGAGAAAAAAGGAGTGAAGGAAAGAGCTGGGGGTGAAAAGGATTTACAGAACAAAAAGGAGGAGACCAAAGGAAAAAGAAGAGTTGAGTGGAGATGAGAGGAGGGTGGAGAGCAATGGGTACAGGTGAAAGCAAACCAAAACCAAGCACAGCAAACTTGGCCAAATAAGGGAAAAAAAGATTGTGCCAGTCTAGAATGCTTTATTTCATCCCCAAATTATTCCTATGTTTTGCAGCAGGGCTTTTTAACCCCTCTACTTAACCTTACCGTCTTTTTCTTCACAGTAGCATTTAAGGATGAGTATAATTTGAAATCAAAAAGCCCAGAAAGTTCAAATGTGTTGAAAGTATCCAAGTGAAATGTTTCAGGATTTCTGAACCTAAGATTTTCATTTGCAATATATTGTAATACATTGAAGCATTGGGACATGTATTAGTTGCCACTGACTTTCACCCATTTTCATTTTCTTACATTGCTTCATGGAGGAAACTATTCATTCATGTAGGCTTAATTACTCATTTAATTGTGGCCATCCTGAGCATCCTTTTTTTTTTTTAAAAAAAAAAGTATTAATTTACTATCAAATAGAAATATTAATGTCTCTATGGACACGCCTCCATCCAAAGGGCTAAGAGGAGGGATGGAGGTAGTGCTGTTTTAACGGGGAGCAATGGGAGGTTTGCAAAACTGCTCTGTCAGGACAGCGTCATCTGATGCAGGGATGGGTGTCACATTGGCTGGTGTTAATTGCAGGGCAATGTAAAATCCATGCTTGGTAAAACCCCCTGAACAGGTCTTATAGTGTGATAAATGAGGTGTAACCAGACTAAATGTATTGACACTAGCAAAGTAAACAGGGCCATGGCATGGGATAAAGCAATGATCCACATTCCTCCACACCATTTAACTATCAAGATGGTTCCTGGCATAGATTTAGTCTGAGTCTAATAGCTCTTTCTTAAAAAAAAAAAAAAGAAAAAGAAAAAGAAATGTAGTTTAGGAGCTAAAACAATCTGGAAACCTTTCCTGAAAGACAGTTGGGATTAACCCACTCTGCTTATAGGAAAGGGTTCGGAGCATGGAATCAGGCTGTGCCATCCCAATTGGAGTTAGGACCAGAGGAGAACTCCAGGTCTTCTAATTTTCTTGTACAAATAACCAAAGGACACAGGTGAAAGCAGGCATCCTTTGGAGGGGGGATGCACTTTTTTTTTCACCTGAGGAACGTTTTTTCTGTCTAAACCTGTACTGTTACTGTAGTCCTAGCCCAGACTGTGCATTTTGACCACATCCTGACCCTGTATCTGAACAAAACCAAGGGGAGGGCACCTCCTTCCCTCCACCCCATGCCCTGCTTTCCTCAGGCAGGGAGATACACTCTGGGTGTCCCGGTACAGACAACTGCAAGTGAGGGTGGACTGCCTTGCGACATCATCTGACAAGTTATGCTGTTGAAACATGATCCAAGGAGATGCTTTTAATGTGAGAATAGCAAAATACTTTGGGCAGAAATCTTGGTGGAGAGCGAGCATGTACACTCCATACTCAGAGTGTTGCTATTGCAGGAGGAGATGAACAACAAAATGCCTGCTTTGAAGATTCGCTGTATGTTTTCTAGTGTGCTTCTGTTTGACCTTTACTTTCAATCCTCACTTGTCCAAGCAAGTGATGTTTTTGATAGTCCCTGCGGTTGCTGTGGAAGATGAGTTTCACTATAATTACCTGTTCAATCTTTTCAGGGAGCATGGGTGCAGGCCAGCACATGATGGGGCTGAATCCCTGGTGGGAGTGAAGCAGTGACCTCAATTGTAACAATTTATAGCCTTTGAGGAGCTGCTTCAGGATCCTTGGCACCATCTGGGCTGTGCAAAGCTTGCAGGGTTAGCAGGCTGAACAATTGATTGTTCTCCATCCAGACGGACATGTAGATTTCAAATGCCTCCCCAGGCACAATACAGTCAAAATATACTTCTCTACTGGAACATCACCCTTTAATTTGTTATTGGGTACTTCATTGCACTCTCACAGAAACAAGCGACTTCTCCAGGAGGAGTATGGGGCAAAAAGTTACATTCTGTTCAAGTCTTTTCCTCCACCTGAACATGGGCCCCCATGTGAAGCTATTTCCTTAGCCCTTGATGACAAACACAAATGGCTGGGTCATCCCCAGACAGATCAGAAGAATATAGGGTCTTTGCATCTATCTCTGTTCATAATACTCGGAGCTGAGGAGATTTGTGATGTGTCACCTCTCCCAGCGTGGGACTGTGTCAAACGCCTGCTCCCGTCAATGTGGAGGTACTGGAGGTGTTGCTGTCACTGTCACATTTGGACACATGGCCAAGGCAAGCCTGTGCCATCTCAAAGCATGTCTCCAGACACGAGTTAGATGGAGACTGAGACATATGTACACAGAAAATCATCATCCAAATGAAGAAGGAAAGGTCCCATGCCTGTTGTTGATAAAATTGCCACAAGGAATCTGTACAAGCTTCAGCAAGATATAATTATGTGCAAGAGCTTGTATAGGAGGCACCATCAGGAACTTAATTCATGTTGAAGTGTGACTTGGAAGTTTTTAAACATATTGAACAAGCAAGTGGACATGCCCTTATTCAGAGTGAAATCTGACCTTTAAGTCTCTTTCAGACTGAGCTGAGAAGGCTTGAGTTGAGCCCACTACATTTGTGAAGGTGAGCTGGTGGCTGCACGCAACAATAAAATCAATTGTAGGTCGCAACTTAAGATCTATCATCTGAGCTGCATCCTAACTGAAAGCCAGATCATGCAGAGCCACTGAAGAGCCTGTGCTAGGTATTCCTGAGGTCTGGACTCCCACGGTAGCAATCAGACTTGAGCAGAATTGTTTGGCTGTTAGAGAAAATGCATAATCATCGCTTGGAAAAGGACAGAGTGACTCGGTTAACTTCACAGAAGTGGTGAGAAAAGCACCACACAATGGGTTTGTGTGGATTCATTAGCTCACTTGGAAAGTTCATTTGGATTTTCTTAGATTTCCATGTATGCATTTTCTAAGAAAAAAATAAATATGCCTGATGTAAGTGGGATTAACTGTTAGGGAACTTTTATGCAAAATTCAAGTCCCAAACTGATAAAGCCAATGAGACACTTAAATTTTATTGAATGCTTCCATAACAGAGAATCCAGTTCAAGAAAATCCATGTGAACTTGTCAAGTGGGTTAATGAATCCCTTGTTTCCCAAATTTAAGCACCCAAAGTATAAAATCAACGCAGAGCCACTGAAAAGTAGGTCATTTATTGTAGTGTTTATAAAAAATTTACCTAGAAGTTATCATGATTAATAGATAGCTTAATACATATTTTGCCAGTTGTTCCCAGGTCAAATTGGCTTCTTATCATCATGGAGAATAATATAATACACTTGTTACTCATGTGTTTATAATGTTTCCATTGTTGTAACTGGGTCACTACAGTGCTCAGATGATATCATGTTTTAAAAATATGCTATATTCAAATTGGTAAAAAGGAAATATTGACATCAAACCTCAGCAGAATGTGCTTGTTAATAATTAAGTAAACAATCTGCATGTCATGATGTTGCCCAGTGCTTGCATAAGGATGTAAGAAATTACTTATTGGGTGAGACCTCTAGTCCTTCTAGCGTAGGATTCTCCTTCTGGCAATGGAATTTGGAATTAGGGGTTAGAAGGTGCCATACTGGGGCGTGAAAAGACCCCGGCCACTTTCTGCAGTCTAGTCCCTTGTTACTCCCGATGCATCCACAGATGTTGTACTAGGGAAGGCAGAGGAGATACCTCTGCCAATTCCTTCCTGTGTCTGTTTTTGTATTGCCCTTGAATTGTCTTGTCTGCCTTGTCTTCACTGCCTTGTACAGCAGCGAGTCCCATATTCTGTCTGCTGGATTAAGAAACAAATTGGCCTATTTTCTGATCTTCTACTAATTTTGCTGAAAAACAGTTCCCCATTTGGTTTATCAGCCATCTTCACGGTTTTGTAATCCTCAGCCTTATCCTCCACTGCCCAGCTTTCTTCTCTCCAGACTGAAGAATCTCTGCAGCCTTTTTAGTCTCTCTAAAGGCAGCTAGCTAAATCCACCTTTTTGATTACACTACTTTTATCTAGACCTTCTCTTACCTCCACTGGGGCTTTCTTGACAGACAGAGACCAGAACTGCATAGATTACCCAATATGTGAGTGCATCGAAATTCTAAGTAACAACAAAATTACTCCCTCTTTCTTGTTTCCAAAATCATTCTTGGTGATTACCAGCATTTTGTCAGCATTTTTGGCAGTCGTGGCGCACAAAGCCAGTGATTTCAGAGAACTCCCAGTGAGGACTCCAGGATATCTGTCCTGAGTTTTAACTGACAGTTTTGAGTACAGCAGCATGCAGGTATGGTTTAGATTGCTTTTCCCTAGGCACATAACATTTATTTGTACTGATGCTCATCTGCCACCTTTCTGCCCACTTATGCGGTCCTGTGCGGTCCTTCTGGAGCTCATCGTCATGGCATTTTGACCCACTCCTATGCATCCTGAAAAGTGACCATTCAGTCCTACTTTTCCTTTTAAACAGTTATCAGCCCATGAAAGAAGGTATTCTCCATTCCTGTGGCATATTATATTTTTAATAACCCTTTGTATGGAGGCTTTTTGGAAGCCCAAACATAGTTTTTCCACTGGATTTCCAGTGGACTCTTACCCTCCCTAAACCGCAGCTGATTTCCCTTTTCAGAGTTATGTTGACTCTTTCCCAGCAGTCCATATTTACCATACACATAGTGATCTCGTTCTTTACTGTAGACTCTACTCGTTTGCCAGGGAGTCACACTGTAATAATATCCAAGACTCTCTATAGAGAGTCAACTGCTTATTTTCCCATCTTTTGTAGATGGGAATTAGATTAGTTACTTCAGTCTTTGGGAACAGTGGCCATTTGTAATGAGAGTCCAAAATTTCATACGTGAGTTCCTCCTAGTCCAGGTGGCATTTTGATATTGAACTGATGTGTTTTAATGCATGTGTATCAGAAGGCAACGGGTAATCACAGATGAGAAAGTGGGACTGATACAGATCTTTTTTGAGATGATCTGTATAACTTCTGGGTTGGTCAGCAAGCTTCAACACAACAGATCAGCTTGGCCTTAGCTGAATACCAGTACATCAAATCTTTGGTAGGGACTCATAAAACTGGTTATAAATTCATGGAGTGAACACGGGGGGACTTTTTTTTTTTCTTTTCTGTGCATAATAGTTCCAAATAAAAATAAATTTTAGGAGATGAAAATCTTTACAGAATTAGGTTGAATTTAGCAGGCGTTTTAGCCAAAAATTGCAAAACAGTAATGTGGGAATATTTTTTTTAAATGTCAGTGTATTTCCCTTTGACATTTTCTAAATGAAATGTTTCATTTTGGAAATGCCAAACCCCTTTGTTTTGACATTTTTCTCAGTTAAACCTTTTCACCCTTAATTTCAAAATGGCATTTTTTAATTTGAAAAATTGACCTCCATATAAAATAAATGGTCGATCTTTTTATAGTTTAAGTAACTTGAAGACAATCCAAGCACTCATTCTGAGTGAAAAGAAACAGTTTAGATCTACCTGGTATGCCGTTTTACCCTTTTTTTTTTTTTTTTTTCCCCCTTGGGAGAGACTGGTAATGGAAAGGATTTTTTTTTTTTTCCCCCACACTGATTTTTGTTTCAGTTCCCAGGTGCATTAATTGCTCTGTTCTACTCGCAATATACAGGTAGCAGAGTTTAAGAGAAGTCCCTCTGAAAATCTCAAGCAATGTAAGATGACATAACACTGCTTGACATAACTCTTGCTGAGATTGCCAAGAGAAGAATGGTATACAAAAGCCTAATTAAGGGGTCATTATGGCTCCAGACATCCATACATCATTTAAGGCAGAAGCAGGGCTGGCTGGAGGAACTGTCAGAATCTTCACTCCTCGCCTACACCCTTTTCTGGACCTCTGTCAGTGCAGATGAACTGCTGACAGCTGAAGCAGTTCCCATCGCGAAGCCAGCTCACCCTCGTAATTTTCTCTTTCCATATCATTCATATGATAATGTCACATAAGGAGAACTGTGGATTTAATTAGCTTTTGAGGTGCACACGTAGTAATAACCACTCCTGCTGCATCATCTCTCTGACACTGCTTCCTGTTCCTCTGTTCCCATCACAGATGATGGCAGAGTGGGCTACCTACTAATTGGGAGTGTCTCTCTCATTACATTTTAACAATCACATGCCTCCTACTCCCACCTGACTCATTTCCAAAGGCAACCCGCATCTGCGACAACGCTCCATTTCCGGGGGGATGGACTCTGATGCCAAAACGTCTCTGTTGCAGTGAGTCAGAGAAGAGGAAGGGTTGGGAGAGGAAAGGTCTGAATTGCTTCTCTTTACCTGCAGTTAAGGGGCAGAACAGTGAAGGAATTGCAGAAAGATGTAATGACAGAAATGTGTTAGTCATACAGAGGTGGTTTGTTTAGAAGTTTTGCTAGAAAGTATGTGCTTTTGAAGTGGGAGCTATCTCTAGGAATCCCTAATGTAATTAGCTTCCTGCAATGTGTCCAAAAGCAAAGCCACACAACGGTTGCAGAGGCAGCCAAACCAGCCCAGGGCTGGGTTTCTGTCACCTAACTTCAAATCTCAGCACACCACGCTGAGCTCCCTATTTTAATAACCTCCACAGAGCAAGTCAGCAGAGTGTAGGACATTGTTTGTCTCACCCAGTTCAGGTGTTGAGTGGAGATTATGTCCTGAATTTCATTGACCCCTTTGCCTTGCTCTCCAGAGATGGAGCAAGGAGCCCAAGTGATTTTTTTTTCAGATAGAAACACATTCATCAGAAACACGCACCCTAAATCAGACAAACCCACCCTTGGTCTCCTGAGGATATCTGTCTTGGTGTTCAGCACCAGTGTGGATACTCTGATACCAAGTCAGGGTTGTGAAGATATGACCCATCTCACACGTCTCTTTTCTCCTTTCTTCAAGCCACACATTTCACTGAAAGTTAGGAGTACTTCAATAATTCTCCCTCCTGACAAATTAGGTTGAAATTGTCTGCCGACTGTGTAACTTATTAAGGAAAAACATATGAACATGGAGGAAAGAAAAAATGGAATACAAGAAAGTAAACACACATTCCAGGTGATCATGAATAGCTTAAGTTTAGTTTCCTTAGGATTTCAGGCAAGAACAAGCAAGCAGAAGATGACTTTCTTTGAAGTACCTGGTAGTTTAGCTTTTTCAGAGGGGGAAAAAAAAGTATTTAATTCATAGTTAAGGTATTAATTTTGTCTTAATTTTTTTATTAACCCTTGTCCTTTCCCTTGAAAAAGAAATGAAATGAAAGAAGTATCGTTGTCAAAAATGTAATAAAAATTACTATATTCCCACTTCTTTTTTCTTGAATTTCCATGGCAAAAAGACAGGCAGCATGAAGTTAAAAGTGAGAAAATCAATGTCTCAAAGAGAAGTGAAAATGTACAGCTTTTTAAAAGTAAAAACAAGCTGCAAAAATCTTCATTAAATTGCTGGTTGAAATGTTTTTCATAACAAAATGGAAAATGTCACTGAAATGAGTGTGATTTATCTAAATGTTTATATTTTGATGGAACTGGCTTTTTTCAATGATCAAAAACTCCATTTCACTGTTTTCTGTTAGCAAGTGTAATAATAAGACTAAACTCTCTTGAAATCCAAGAGTGGGAGTGGGACAGTCTGCTTCAGAGAAGATCTTACACACTGAAGGAGGAATTGAGAGGCATTCCTCAAATTACACCATCTGCAAAATGTGCTTGCTTCTTATACTTTGCTGACAAAAGAAGACTTGTTATAAATCTAGAAGATGATAATATGGTATAAAAAAATTGCCCCCCTCCCTTTTTCTTTTTTTTTTTTTTTTTTTTTCTGCAGGAAACTGGAAGGGAGGGAAGCAGCCAAAACCAGACATGTGTTCTGTTAGACATAAAATAGAAATTTTGATCAAAGGACCTTGGGGAAAAAATGAGCAAATAAGTATGGTTATGTCACCCCAATATCGTGTGATACCAAGTACCTGAACCTGGACTTAAGCAAACACATTTTCTCAAGGCCATTGGGAGGACCTAGAAAAAAGTATATTTTCTTAATTTATATTTTTATTTACATTTATATTTTATTTATACCTTTCATTTTGTAGCTGTGAGAACAATGAAAATGGAGTGAACAGAACAACAGCATTCAGGGAACACGAGCAAGCTCCATCTTACAGTAACTGAAAAAATTTTCTGATTATCCAATGAGAGAGGCATTTAGCAGAGAGGTTGATTCAGCTGAGGAGACAGTTTGTCATTAAATACATCACTAATAATATGTTTTGGTGTTCTACATTTTTAAAACATGTCCCCATGCTGCAAATCTATTGAGTGCGTGAGAAACAACTGTTAGACTATTAAATCTCCCTAGTGATAAAGCTGGTTTGAGCCACCTGAAACACAACAAGGCATCCCTCACCCAAGTGTGTGGTCAATCATAGAACACAATACAGAGACACTGCATTTCCCCTCCTAATAAAAACAGTCTTCGAGGTCTCCATCTTCAGTTATCTGCTCCAGTCTAAAAGGCTGAAAAGAAAAGCAGCTTAATTTTGGTTTTTCTTCCCCCCCTCCAGGGAAACTCTCCTTTGCTCTGTTTTGCTCCAGCATTGCTATCCAGTGCTAATGCTGAAAAAAAGTGGTCTTCATATCTGGCATTTCCAGTTGGTAACAGCTTAGCTGATACAGCCTTTTGGGTAGAATATTTATTAAAAGCACCAGACTAGCAATCAGCACAGAGCAGTACCATGTATTCATGACTGTCTCACTCTCCCTTCCATGCTCCCTGAATATTGATGACATTACAGTTTTCCTGCATCCACCTTTACCTCCAGCGAGTTAAAAACCTGCTACTATTTGTTTGGTTATTAGGCGTTGGGAAGTAGAGATGAGGATATGTCTCCGTTTGGAGGTGTCAGCCTATCATGTTGCATAACCCATGCACGGAGTGTCCATGCTGCAGGATATCAACTGGCTGTAGCTCAAATTCAGTATGATAAACAAGGCAGCCGAGCTAAGGATGCTTGCTGGGGTATTGCGCTAGATCTCAATCCATCCAAGCCAAGGTGTTATTAGCAGTCCTGGGGCTTGAACTGGTGTCACTGGAAGCCAGTGCTGTTTGAGACATCCTTTCCCTGCAGAAGTTAACATAGAAAATGCTTGATTCAAGTGCCTGTTAGCTGAACACAAAAAAAGAACTTTTACTGCTCTCTGTGCTTTGCTTTCCTTCTTGGCAGACACAAGCATTAAGTTCTTGGAGTCTTCAGCTCAGAGCCCCATAGAATTGGAAATGAGGGAGACGGGAAGATTTTTTTTTCTTCTCTCTCATGTCTCAGAAGAGGTGTACAAGCTGCTAAAGGAACCTACTTCTTCAAAATGTAGAACCAGATTTGGGAGTTATATGGCAACATGCTAGCTAGATCCGTAATTCATTCACATAAACCCATTTGGAACGGAAAAGTAGATCCATAAGTGAGAAAAAAAGGCTCCTAATTTATACTGGTTGGTAGGAAATTTCAGAATGGTTGCCACTTTCCTCATCGGCTGTCAGAACATAACCTTGGAAAAATCATGTAATAGTTCTGCATCTTTTCTGCCTTTCGTTAAAATAAGAATAACAAAGCTTCCTTTTTTCATAACCCTTATTTGCCTTCCCTTCCTCATTTCCAAATGCTTGGACATACTGGCAGTCTTTGATAATGTATACGGATAATGTTTAACATCAGTCCCTCAAAAACAATTTTTACAGTGGAAGAAATCAATATAATTTGGAAATTCTGCCTCCTTGGCAGACGCAGGTGAGACTTGGGCAAATGGTTATTTGTATAGTTGAATAGATGCGCAAAATAGTTTTCTAAGTTTGTTTCCTGAGGAAACCAGACTAGAATAGCATCTCTTGATGTGTCACATAAACTTCAGCCAGTGACCTTAAAACTTCAGGAGACAGGACTTTTACTGGACAATCACGGAGATTCTTTAATGCCTAAAGTTCATTATCGGGGATTTTTTTTCATTGACCAGGTTGTAGAAAGAGCTCTTCTATATACTGGTATTGATGGTGAAGATTAGATGTAAGCTAAAGTTAAAAGAACAAAAGAGTGAGCCAAAGAAACCTGTGCTGGAAATTAAATATCCTATCATCTCTGTAAATGATATCCATTAAATCTCTGGCCAAGATAGTGGACAAAACAATAAAAATACCAATCTTTACATTCTGGGGGGCTCACTGCAATCAGGAAATCCATCAGGGGAGCTGCTTTCTTATCTCCTGCTGTCTTTTTGCACATAAAAGCTCATATTTCTCCTGGCTGGTATTACATCATGCCCAGCGTGCCTATGCCAGAAGATCAGCAAATGAAACCTTGGAATGTTTTCTCTTCTTTCTGGCTAATGCATTGCAGTTTTGCTAATTGGTCTTGTTTGCTGGGTAGTAGGCTGGCTTGTTTAAAGGTTTTGTTGGATGTGTCCTTTTAAATAATTATTTGCCAGGTTTTTGGAAGGCATTATGTGTTTGGTTGATTTTTTTTGTTGTTGTTTTTCAGGCTGATGTATTTCCTTCTCACGTGTCTTTACTGTCTGCCATCAATAAACTAACTTTCTCATGAGATATTTTTCAGTTAAATTGCTTAGGAAGGCTAGGACTAGGGGTAGGGAAGTAGGAAGAAAGAAAAAAAAATCAGAGTTTGATATGAACAAACATAACTCAGCAGCTATGTTAGTTGAGAGAAAGAAATTATGAGTACACCTGCTACCTCAATTGGGATGCAGGAGAAATGTCACACTGTGACTAAGGAAATCCACAGAGCAGTTGCAAAGAAGTTGATTTTACACGTGCTCTGCGAGGTCACCAACCTTGCCACTGACAGAAACAAGCTATTAGGTTAAAAGGGCTGATCATCTGCTCCGTAGTAGGCATGACATCTCGTTCCTGGCAATTCTGCTTGTCTTGGAAGGACAATACTCGAGTAATCAAGTGTTCAAGTAAATAAGCAAGCAGCTTCCCCAGGAAATTGCTGGCAATCGAGACAGAAGGCAGTGCATTGCTCCCTTCTCTTGTTAGATGATTACATGTTGTTTGTTCTCACAAGGATGATTCTCTGCTGAAACAGAGTAGACTGGAGAGTCTTCCCTTTCAGGAAAGAATGAGGAGGGAAAGATAAGAGTATGTGTTATATTATTTATCTTTTTTCTTTTTTTCTTTTTATACCATATTAAGCAAAACATTAGACAGAAGTGATTGATACCTCAGCCCCTGGATGCATTTGGTGCTCTGAGCAGCCACTAGACTCCTCTCTCATGTCCTCTGAATATTCCCTAACAACTCTGTGAGCTGAGCATGGGAGAAAGAAGAAGGCAGCTAACAGAAAATTGCTCCCACATGCAAGTCAACCCTTGGATGCTCAGAAAATGTGAACAAGCTGACACTGCCATCGACACCCTGATCACTGGGCCCTGATCTTTGGTAGAAATCCACAAGCAGAGTCAGACCTAATTACTTCAAAAGATTTAGTGGTTCAGGTTTATATGAGCTGCACAGTGCTGCACTTCAGTGGAGTAAACACTGTGTTGTGAGTCTTATTTTGCAACAACTGAGGGCTTTGTATGCTTAATTACACTGCGATTGATTCTGTCTCCGGCAGCACGGGCCAACCTCACAAGTTAGGATGCTACTTTGACATTACTTACACTGTCTGGACATCTCAGGTCTACCAAGCGTAGTGTTCGTGTATAGCGTTAATGCAACTTCTGAAACTTATTTTTGCTCCTGCTACTGAAAAGAGCATAGGAATGCAACCTTTACCGTGCTGCTCTGGCTTCCATAGATGTAAGATCAGGAAATAAATATTACAAGTGTGAAATAGCACATTGCACTCCTGCAGAAAAGTGGAAAGAGGAGATTGTAGGCACGTAGGTGTCTTAATTGTGAACAAAATTCCACCATTAGTCTGGAATGGCTAGTGGTCTGTGAGTTTAAGGGCAGCAAATGATCACTACCATTGTTTTTCATGTATGCCATTCCCTAGTAGGTAACAGAAAATAGAGCGTCAAAGGTCTGAATGGGCCATGAAAGTCACTTCTCCACTGAGGCATGACTTGTCCAGGGAGCAGAGAAGACAGGTCAGTTCTGCATGGGGAGCTTTGCTGCTCCCCGTATCAAGTCAGGACAGATTCAGTCACCACCTCTCTAGCCCAACATTTTAAGTATAGCCCATTTGCTTTCAAAAGGACTGTGTATTTGTTGCCCCATGATGTAATACCAAGCTTGATGCGATCCATCAAAATCTTCTAGCAGAGAGATCCTTTCACAAAGCTGCCATTTCTGGAGGGTTGTTTTTCCCTGCAGTACTGTTATGCTTCATTCTAACCCACTGCCAGAGCTGCTTGGGCTTTGCCAGGCATCTTAAGAATATCTCAGAACAGTTGTTCACCGTAGAAACTAAAGTTGCTCTGTGTGGTCTGTCACAGCATTTTCTTTTCCTGGGTGCGCCCAGGGAGGCAGCTGGTTGCCCACAGTTACAAAACAAACAAGCAAACAACAACAAAAAACCCTCCACCAAAAAAACAAATGAATGTGAAACCCTGAGTCTGTTTTCCAGGAGCTGATATTGTTCTCTGTTTTTAAAGGAGCTGATATTGTCCTCAGGAAGGTTTTCTAACATTGTCCTCAGGCTAAGGATATATTTATAAGACAACACAAGGTACAAAATGATCTGAGCTGGCTTTAAAATTGAGCTTCATCAGCTCACAAAATGTGACCTGATTCTGGATGTATTTGGACGTGTACTGATGACTGAGAAAATCCCTCCTTTTTCTTCTTCCTACTTAAGAAAAGGTGTGAATTTAATGTGACCTCATGTAACAAACTGAACCTCTACTTTTACACAGACATTGGATCTTAAGGCCCCTTAGCTTTTGTCATTTGAATTCCTTTCTGTTTACGCCAATAGTTTGGCAATGAGTGTGGGCTCTAGGATTTCCAGAAGGCTTCAATGAGGAGAATCCATTTGGCCCCCTTCCATAACATCTCTTCTTTGTGGGCTTGGAGGATCTCTGACCTTCACGGGATGCTGAAAAAGGCAACAATGAAATCCTGGAGGAATCATTCAATATTGCCAGGCAAGAGCACAACACCATGGCATGGTGTACATGGTTAAAAGATCCAATAATGACCAAGTTTGAATTAAGCCATACAGTTATCTCAGATGCAGTCTCTTTCATGAATTTGTTCCCATTACTTACACACAGAAGTTTTTATATAACAAGATTAATGGAAGAATACAGATATCGAAGTTTTATTTTTAAATATCTGTTCAGGTCATTTGCAGTTCAGCATCCTAGAAACCTATCTTCATTTGTCCATTTATTAGTGAGAATACCAGCACAGATTAAACACATCAAGACTGTAAAAAGCAGGCTGTAGAAGATCGTTTACATACAACTGGCACTGGAACAGGTTGCCCAGAGAGGTTATGGCAGCCACATCCCTGGAAGTGTTCAAGACTAGGCTGGATGAAGTTTTGGGCAACCCGGTCTAGTGGAGGGTGTCCCTGCCCATGGCAGGGGGGTTGGAACTAGATGGGCTTTGTGGTCCCTTCCAACCCAAACCATTCCATGATTCTATGATTATTTCCTCAGCTTTTTCATATGGCTTTGTATTCCTTCCAAAACTCTTCCATGTACTCTGGATCCTCCATAGTAATACCTCTAAGTCCTCTCCTCCTCCTCTCTTACATAGAAACATAGTCAAATCTACTTATGGCCTCTTTCTACTCTGTGTGCCACCAGCCAACATGGCAAAATGGTGCTTGTGCTGCAGCTAGTTAGCTCTCCACTGTGTTTAATGGCCAGCTGAACCCTGTCTTTTGATTGTGAATCATGCCAATAGTATCCACTGTCTCACAGTTTCAAGTGGACAAAGCCAAAAGCCTTTGGAGGAGATGCACAGAATGGGTCTATTGTAGGATTTAAATACTTTTAAGTCTTCTACTATTCTACCAAATGTAGTTGAACTTGGCAAATGGATGCAAAGCTGTTTAGGGGGATGGAAGATGATGCGGAAAGACATACAGCAAGATGGTACAACATCAGGAAATCAAACTAAAGATGAAGAGATAAAGGAATTAGAAGGAACACAGATCTTCATGCTGTGAGATATAAAGCTCTAACTGTTGGCCTTCAGGAAAACACTATCCTTAGGAAGGGATACATTATTTAAGAACTATTTCCAGCTCAGTCCCTTAACCTTCAGCTCAGAAATCTGGATCCAGTCACCACAGACAGAAAAAGGACATGCATGGTTGGATGGAATGAATTCATTAATTCCTGGGCTCCTATTTCTTGCCAAAGTTCTGTTCTCCTGTCAAACCAGGTGGGTTGCAAATTGATGCCGGAGGAAACTGTTTCTGTTTATTAATCCTTGAAACCAATATGAGATGATGATAATAGGAATCATCATTTGGTGGTGCTGAGTATCTGTCAGCTGTTTTCCTCCAAGGAAGAAGAGCAGGTTGAGACATGCCATGAATTTTATGCCAGAGTCTCCACACAAATCTTTAGCGTGGCACACACTACCATGGGGACCAAGAGTCTGTTGCTGATAGTGCATTGCCTCCACTCACCATGAACTCCAGCTGCATAAGAGGATGACATTTTCCTTTCTTTGGCTCACCCCACTTCCGCTCATTCCTGATGTGTTTGCAATCAGCTTTAAAAATTCCTGGAGTTTGTCAAAGGACACCTGACTGATGGATTCTCTAGGAGAAGTAACTCTCAGACGATTATGCTGACATTTGAGAGAAGAAACAAGCTCTCAGTACCCTTCCTGTGGTGCTTCTGTTCACATTTCAGCATTCCCAGGAGTGGATTGATTCAGAAATATGCACTCATAGCAAACATTTTCACAAAGGAGGGATCAAGGCCTGTTGCTGTAGCCCTCAGCCATGCTGAGTAGTGTGATCCAATCTGCTTTGCCTGGAGATGTAGAGGTTGAGTGGAAGTTTATGTCTGGAAATTGTTGTTCCCTGGGGGTAATGAGTTACATGTGTAAAAGTTAAAGATGACATGTTAGCTGTTTAGATTCAATTCCATTTTATCTCACAAGAACATTGCACCCTTTCCTCAGACTGGCTTTAAACTTTCACCATCTCTCCTGAGAGACATCCTTTTGGTGGACAATAAAAAGGTTCTATATATTGCCTGGGTATGGGAACTTTGCATGGATAAAAACAGCTGGTTCAGTCATTTTTAGAGAGTTCAGGAAGAAAAGTTTTGCAATAGCTGTGTGATGAACTGTACTTTTTGTACATATTAATATGTGCTAGCAGTGCAAGGGAGTCCTGTTGGCTGTTTGGCACTGCAAACATCATCAGCAGAGCCATCACCTTTGTGCCTCACATTATGAGAAACTCCCAGTTCTAGTCAGTATACATGTTCTTGTGAAGCAAGCACAAAGGAGAGAAAAGGATAGCTTAATGTGAAAAAGATTTGTCCAGTGCCTAGGAAATAGCTTGAACTTTTAACCAGTCAAGTTCAATTTCTTGCCAGAAGAAATTTGTGTAAATTCAAAGTCAAATATCTATTCATTCAAGGTTCACCATACAATTCAGATCAGGCACCTTTTTACAACTACAATGAGTTGCAGTGGTCTACTGGCACAAGTCCTGAGCAAGGCTTGACTTCACACCTTGGTCAACATGGAGCTGACCTTCTTATTTGGTTGTCTTTACTTAAATACAAAAAAAATCTTACCTTGTCTTTACTTAAATACAAACTTCTTTTGACCATGCCTAGGACAACAGATGAGTTAATTATGCACTTCAAGCAAGAAATGAAGCATCAACAAGATTTTTTGGGTTGGTTGGGTTTTTTTCACTCAGTGGAAAAGCCATAGACATGACGACTATCACTAGAAATCCTGTCTGGAATGACAAGAAAGCCATCTGGTCAGCATTATGAATTAACCTATTCAGCTAACTCATATATCATACAACATCACTCTCAAAGAGGTGGGAGTCTCAAAAGGCATTGGCAAGTCTCTGCCAAAACCAGTCCAAAGAAGTTTCTGCAGAAGGTGCTGAACTCTTTCAAAAGTCCATATTGTCACGGTCAGATTTTGTCCCATGGACCTATTAGACTGTCATCCAGTGAGCAAGATGGGAATAAGTTACTTCAGAATTAAGTACACTAACATGAACCCCAAAGCCCAAAAAAACAGTTAGTATTCCTACCTTGCTACAGCATCCGTATCAATTCTTGCCATAGGCTACTGGCACTGTATGATAAAGAAAACAAAGGCGAAGAAGGAATGGACTGGGTGCAATAAAATGGGTGGCTGACACTGGAAAAGTTTACAGACTTAGTAATATTTCCCCTCAGCTCCTGAAAAAAACATGAAAACAGATAATGAGCTAGCAGTTACTTAGCCTTCTTTCTAAGAAGGGCTATAGATATAGCAAGAGACAGGATTAATGTTAGGAACACCAATGAGTTCTGTCTCCATCTCTGATAGGATGCAAGTCTGGATTCCTTGCACGGTGTATTGGACATCAGATGAAAAAAAATGGAGTCTGAAAAGCCTACAGTGTGGTTCCTCTGGTCAGGAACTGACATTCAGCACAAACATCTGTTTTGGTGGTCTCAAAGTTTGCCTGACACTTCTGCCATAACGTGTCATATGGGTTTAATAAATATGCCTCATTATTTTTGCATTGTGAGCTGTCATGTTGTGGAATTGCTGAGAAATTCCATGTTTCAGCTTGAAAAGAACTACAGTCTCAAAATAATGACCCACCTTGGGGCTCAAGTCTATCCCTGGCTCTTCTTGGCTTCTTCACAAATTACTTTCTCAGTTCTTGCTTTCTTGAGGATAAGTCGATTATTGGCAATGGACACAGGGGCCAAATGCACTGCTTTACTAAGTAATTCAGGAGATCACTCAGATGTTAACAATAATGTTAATTAGCATTGGACTAGTCAATCAGCACTTTTGGAAGAAAGAAAGGAGAAGAAGAAATATAAGGCTGAATTCTCAACCTTGTTTCTATGATAGCTTTAATCTGCATTGTCTTTCCAGGATCTACAGGTTTTCCTCAGGCTATCTTAAGTGAGAATCCTGCAAGATTTAATTAGGACTCCTATATATAAAAAACCAAAAAAAAACCAAACCAAAACAAAAAACCAACAAAACAAACAAACAAAAAAAACACAACAAAAAAACAGAGCAAGAGAAGGAGATTCCAGGGCATGTCTTTTCAAGCAAACATAAGTAATGGTACAATAACAGTACATTGTTGCAGCTGATTGCATGACATCACAGAATCACAGAATGGTTTAGGTTGGAAGGGATCTGAAAGATCATCTAGTTCCAACCCCCCTGCCATGGGCAGGTACAATCATTCACTAGACCAGGTTGCCCAAAGCCCCATCCAACCTGCCCTGGAACACTTCCAGGGAGGGGACATCCACAACTTCTCTGGGCAACTCTTCCAAAGTGCAATGACATACTGAAAAGATCTGGGTCAAGATGACATTATTTCAGGCAATTCATGTATGCTGAAGGCATATATAAGAGAGAAATCCTGAACATGGACTTAATACAACTGCCCAAAGGTTGAGCTTTCATTTTAACACCCAAAGATGCACTTTTGAGACACTTCTACCCAAGCAATACAGAATCTTGCAAACATCTTCAGAATTTTGTGAAATGACACAGGACGAACCCAAGTGATGTCATGGGTATATGGCTGAAAGGTGACGCCAGCAATCTGCCTTCTCAGATTTTATTTTTAGGATATTTGGGTATAAAGCTCCATTGTTCTTGCCTTTGCTGTTGTAGCCACATATGAACTGTGGTCAAAAATATTTGTCATAAGGAGGCTGTTTCTCTTCTGGATATCCTTAAAATGCCTCATTTTGTTACTGAATGGTTAAACATTTTAATTCACATGCTTGACTTGACCATCTGTATGAATATAATTTCTTAATATATGTGTGCACCTGTGAGGGTGCAGATACAGAAAATCTGGAAGGATCATAGCGGGAGATGTAATAAACAGTAGAACTCAGGGGAGTGAAAGAAAACTGCCTGAAATTAAAAACGTGCTCACTTGAATAATTTTCTATAAGAGTACTTATGCTGTTAAGTCCTCATCCAATCAATACATTACTTGACTTAACTTTAAATGATGACATCTTTTTTTTCATATGTTAAGTGAAATTAAAAGGAATTAGTCACGAGAGTGACAAATTTTAAGCTAACTACAGAATTACTTCATGTGGCATTTATTAGATAAGTCAAAGATGGCAAGAGTTTTAGCCAAACTGGCAAATTCAGTGAAAGTAATGTCTTGGCATCAAAATTCTTTCTTAAAATTAAGTCATTTGTTATTAGGGGTATTCTTTTCTTTTTATCAAATAACTTCTTTTTCTGTACTTTCTTTTTGTAAGGACTAGAGAATAAAGAAATTGTATAATAGTGAGTAATAAAATCTGTCATTCTTGTGAGTAATGCTTTATAATTAGAAGAAATAAAAGTAAAGTAAGTACAATGGTGTGTGGTGTGCAGGGCTGGGGGTGTATTGTTGTGTTCAAAGGTTTTTATATTAATAATGATGCTGAACTTTCAACGCTTAAAGGTTCTGCTTGAATTAACATCAAAAGGTGCAGAGGTTTATCTGTACTTTCAGTTCCACACGCTGCCACAGCTATATAAATCTTTCACACAGAGAGAGCTGGGATGAACCCAAATCTTTCATCACTAAAGCTACAAGCTGCAAGCATGAGAGCTTTGGGATGAAAACTCTATCAGCTGCTAAAACTCTGACAGTCTTTGCAATCCGGACGCTAGATGGCTGAGTTCCCCTCTCAAATGCTCGCGTACCCTAGGTCATGCTCTGCAACAGGCACCAGTGGGATTTGCTATTTCCCTCCTCAGGACTGGCAATTCCCCAGAATCGACCTTGCTACTCCTATTGTGCTTCTTTTTCTGCAAAAGTACATGAAAATGCCAGTCCATTGGACACGAAAGATTTTGTTTGAAATATTTCTGGTCAAGTTCAAGGCTGTGTTTCAGTGGGCTGTCTGGCAGAGTGTCCTCAGAGCCATGAACACTGTTTTCCTCGCATTATGTTGGTCCTTTGTTGGGTTTATCCAGAGTTGGGTATTTTAGCTGTTGTGCCTTCTCTGCCTCTGGAGCAGATGGCTCTGATGGGGCTGCCCCAGAGCTGAGGATTTTGGAAGATGGATATTTCCCAACCCTGGACAGCGAGATGGAGGATCTGCCCCAGAACTGGGCGTACTGGGAGCCACATGCAGCTGCTCAGTGAAATTAGCATTCTCATTAACTAGCATTTAATAGCCTTGATAATTGCCAGCTAGTAATGAAATGCACAAGAGTGTCAGATTTGCTGAGCAACTTCTGGGAACTTTCAGTTCCACGGAAATGTGGATGATTTTTGCCGCCTTCCTCATTTAGGACAAAGAACGTTTCTTTCAAAATGACCAACAAACCATAAATCCTGATTTTCAGCTAACTCTCCTTTCTATTCCTGTCTTAGAGATTCCAGGGAATGTTGAGTCCACCATCTCCACTTTCAATTATCCTGAAATATAAGAATTACTGCCAATTTTTTTTTTTTTTTTTTAAATCCTTTCTTATTTCAAGGTTAAATTCAACTAACTTCAATTTCTGATTATTTGACTCAGGAATACCTTCCTCTTGCAAGACTCAAAACTATCAAAGTTGCCCTCCTCGATATCTCAGATATTCTGTTAAACTCCGCGAAACTACGCAAGAAATCTACTTCTAATCCAGTTTAATGGACTGATGTGATTTTGCACTCTAAAGTTCATATAATGTAGTCCTTTCTTTGAAAACCCTACCTTGCACCCTGAGTGAGGATGGGATGTTGTATTTCAGTTGCTGCCTTCACTGTACAGCATGCAGAGACATGACTGCAATAAATAATAAATCAAATAAATAAATTTTGCAGGATTGTCTTAGCGTTTTTATTAGAGGATTTCTCTAAGAACTTGTGGTACATCTGTCCTGGTGTTTTCAAAGACCTACTCAACTTCCTAATCCCTTCAGTTTTTCTGTTTCCAGAGGTAAAAATACCTTTCACTTGGCTGTCTTCAGTTCACTTTGACCACTCTGTGGTGTTTGATATCTTTGTGATGATAAATTGTTGTCTTTATTATTTATTCCATAATCATTCTTATGCTGTATACCAGCTTGCACTAAAAAAGAAAATAAACAAATAGTATCTTATATATATCAGTGAAAAAAGTTTTGAATGACGTTTTCTCAAAATCTATTTTTAGGGGTGATTTGCAACAAAAAGATACAATTCACTGGAAATCCTTCCTTCCCCATTGAAAGTAGCATTTGTCATACTGAGACAGGTTTTAATTGATGTAGGATGTGCTTTTTTGTTTCTTTATATGGCAGCAGCTTCAATCCGGAAGGCACATGGTTACAGTCTAGTGAAACCAAAGTAGGTTATGTCATCATCACTGTCTTTATCAACCAGACTTGAAATCTCGAAAAGATAACAGATTTCTTTGACGAGACCTACTTTCCAGGGAACAATGTCATCTGGTGCTGTAGTGATATTTTTAACTTTGAATTTTCTTTTTTGATGAACTACTGAGTTAACTGTAATTTTGGTTGCTGAAGATGAGTCTTTACTGCCCAACATTTAACTCCAGTAAGTGTCCACAAGACTTCCAGTCCCTTGAAAGGTCTCCATTTTTCCGAGACATGTTAAAATTAATGCAAACCCAAACCAGCTTCCAACACTCAGTAGATTTTTCTAAGAAGTTGGACTATCGACTTACATGCTGGAGAAGTTCTCAAATATTTCATTGCAACACTCATGGCCTCAACTGGCAGAAATGTTTATAGGTCAACTAAAGTCTATTGGGTCATTTACCTTCACAATGGGATACGCTAATATGGGTGCACTGGGGAATGTTGCAACACTCGCTGTGTACGCAGCTGATGTATTTTGGCTATAGCCTGGGGATCACAAATGATGGTGAGAATTTTCTGCATCCAGGTTTATGGCCCTTCTACACAGGAGGAATTACAGCTGCATTTTCGTCAGATCAAATGTGTGTCTAGGCAGTATTCTGTCTCAAGTAGTGGCCCACACATCATGCCTGGTAAAATGTAAAAGATAAAAATACACTTTTATTTCCATGATAAGTTCTCTGGAGATGGGTGGCTGAGGAAATGCTGCAGCCAGAATGCTTGAATGTACTCTGCAAAATCAGAAGAGAGTGGTTATTTTCTGCTTCCATGTACGCATGATCCAGAAGGCAAGGTGAAAGTTAACTGCTGTGCCCCTTCCGCCACTGTTGCTTTGGCATGTGCAGAGAGAGATGCATTTTCTTGTTGGCACATTGGAGCTCAGACTCCTTAATCTGTTTGCCCTTTCTGCAGCAGTACCTCCATTTGGTAAATCACCTGAGGAGGGGAGCAATGAAAGTAGTGAGGCAAAGCAAAGTTATTATGAACCTGTTGAAACGTATGAAGGAACTAAAATGTGAGATGGGAGAAGAAGAAGAAAAAGAACGTCCCAGGGGCACATTTCATTGTTCAGTGGGCGTCAGGTTGAATAAGTTACAAGTAAACTGTCATCTTAAGAGCTACCAGACACTGACACAAACAGAAAGTTAAAACATCTCCTCGAATATTATAGGCAGCAGCTTTTGGTGCTTTAATGCATCCACAGTCCTGAAAATTGAGTTGAGTCTGTGCATTGGCAGTGACTTTGTTACTAGACATTTAATATGTTGATTTTCTTTTCTTTTTTTTTTTTTTTTTTTAATTTTTACATCTGTTCTGACTATACTGGGATATACTGGCTTGAACAGATTTCCACAAGACTGTTGCTGGTAGACTTGTGGCCTAGGAAGGTCAGCTTACCTTGTACCAGCCTGTGGTGACCGTTGACACTGTTTGCACACAAGCAAGTGTGGATTTAATCCAAGCTCTGAAAAGAGAGAGTCTAACTGCAGGTTGCAGGAGTACGTGTCGCTCCATTATGAACCCTGTTTTTACACTTTTCCCTATATGCTCACTACTGGCTACTGCTGTGACATTTTCTTCTCCAGTGACACCATTTACTTCTCTGTGACAAATTTCCAGCCTTCAGCAAAAGTTTTTCTCCTAGTATGCATGCGACTCAGACACAGATATAAATCAGAATTAACCCTCAGCTTTGAAATGCAGTCCTTTCTCAGTATTTGGCAAGGGCTGAACTTCATCTTGGCTTGCTTAGGAACACGTTGCTCAGTATCCTCCAATACCTTGTGCATTAATACCTAGCACTGGAGAGTTTGGCTATTTAGGAGTTTTGGAACAAAATTTGACAACCTGAAGTTAGATGTAGAGGAATTGTGGCATTCATGGTCCCAAGGTCCTTTTCATTGAACGTAGAATTATTGAACCCTGGAGTGGAAAAAACAGAACAGATGGGCATATTTCCAAACCTATAATGCCATGGTTCAGGCAGCATGTTTCATCTAGGTCTCCAGGCTGGTTATATTTGCTAATTAAAAGTAGCTTCAGGTGGATAAAGAATAGCTTATACCCTTGCTAGCATAAATGAATAGGTTTATTCTTTTTGACTGTGGTAGAAACCAGAAGAAGCCAAAGGTTTTCCCTGCAGGAAGACGGACATTTGGGAAAAAGATTCCTAATGCTAAGGTTAGTGAAATAGTGACATAGATTGCCCAGAATTGCAGTCTCCGTCACCAAAGGTCTTTGAGATCAGGTTAGGACTGCTTTCTTCCAGAATGAGGCAGGCCATGTAAACAAGCAAGAAGAGATGAGTACCTTCTTAATTTTGGCTCTCAGTTTTTGGCTACCTTCAGGTGAAAACTGCTCTGCAAATAGAGTCGTATCTCATTTGTTATTTATTGGGGCTGAACAAAGAGACTAGATCACCATCAAATGAACCTTTAAGGATAAATTCAATGTGCCAGGCACCACTGAAAACAAAAATGTTTAGGGCTTTTCCATTATTTCATAATGTACCATAGGCACAAATTTTAATTTTCTGACCTACAGCATAGAACAGAAGTTACCCTTTTGGCTATAAAATCCCCCTACTCAAGTTAGGGGAAGAAAAAAATTCTTTCCCTCCAAAACATGCTCTCAGGCTCATAAAGACCGAACAACCCCATCCAGACAGCCCTCAAGAATCTACTTTCCATTGATGAAGTGGATACCTATTCTTAGCTATTTTCACAGACATTTTAATATGCAAACAAAACCCTTCCCATCTCCGCAGATGAGATTCTGACATTACCTAGTTTGCCTGTGAAATGTGGATATGTTTTTCTCCGTCGTTCGGTGTATGTATAGCGCGTGCTCTACTTAGAAGGGGAGCAGAAATAGAGGTGTGCGTGCACGCCCGTAAATCTGCTTTTAGAAGGCAGAAATCCCAGTTCCTTAAGCACCTCCAAGTCTGATCCATAAATCTCTGCTGGGAATTTTATCTCCATAGAGCACAACTTTTGAAATTATGCACATATTGAGGAACTTGCTGAAAAAGTGGGGCAACCCAGAGTTATATTAAAATGTCTTCTTCGTACCTTACTGACTTGCTATTGTATTTTCTGCAGCTTTCACATCATGCTAGCTGACCAGACAATTTATTAAGGACTGTGTTGGGGAATACTGAAATGAACTGCTAAGCACTCTGAATATTGATGTTTGAGGGAGTAATAGGCTTCCGAATAATTTCTAGAAGTGGGAAACTTTATCAGAGTGTGTATAAAAGTAACATGAACTCCATTCAGATCCTGTGTCTTCATTTCTGATGCAAACACATTTTGCAACACAGATATTAACCTCCTTAATATGAGAACTGCGTGGAAAATAGATTAATTATTTTTCTTGTGGTCTGCAGCATTTGTGGGAAAGAAAAAGCCCAATAGCATATTTTGATTAGAGTCTGATCAAACTTTTTTTTTTTTTCTTTGGTAACATGAAAAGTAGATAATACTTTCACTCAAAAGGAATGTTTCACTTCAGTGCTCAGTTTTTTATTTCTGTTAAAAAACCCACAACTTCTGATTGAACAAATGCCATTTCCAATCAGAAAATCAGAAGGTTTTATTTTTTGAATGAGATGCTTTATCTCCTACAGATTTTGTGCTTCCTGCTAAGGTTTTTGTTTGTCTGTCTCAAAAAGTTTGTGAAACTAACACAAACCCAGGAATAATTTTGAATTTACCAAGCAGGCATTTTTCATCTGTTCTCAACTCAAGAATTTAGGTTTAGTGGAATCCTTTAGTAGGAAGAGTGCCTCTGGCCACTTTACACCAAGTGCTCTTCAGAGCTGTGACATCCACATAGAAGCATATAAGTATAGAAGCATAGAATCACAGAATGGTTTGGGTTGGAAAGGACCTTAAAGCCCATCTAGTTCCAACCCCCTGCCATGGGCAGGGACACCCTCCACTAGACCACGTTGCCCAAAGCCCCATCCAACCTGGTCTTAAACACTTCCAGGGAGGGGGTATCTACAACCTCTATGAGAAATCTGTTCCAGTGTCTCACCACCGTCACAGTAAAGAATTTCTTTCTAACATCTGATCTTAGACCTTGGTAACAGCCTTGCAAGTTAATCTAATGCAGACAGTGAACATTAAATAAGTCTTTGTATGTTGTATGCTAGCCGACAGACCATGTTTCACCTTGTCTACTATAAATGCAGGTTGTGATATTCATAGAATCACAGAATGGTTTGGGTTGGAAGGGACCTTAAAAATCAACTAGTTCCAATGCCCCTGCCATGGGCACGGACACCCTCCACTAGACCAGGTTACCCAAAGCCCCATCCAACCTGGCCTTGAACACTTCCAGGGATCCAGGGGCATCCACAGCTTCTCTGGGCAACCTGTTCCAGTGCCTCACTACCCTCATAGAGAAGAATTTTTTCTTAACATCTAATCTAAATCTACCCTCTTTCAGCATAAACCCATTACCCCTCATCCTGTCACTACATGCGCTTGTCAACAGTCCCTCTCCAGATGTCCTGGAGCCCCTTCAGGGACTGGGAGGTGCTCTAAGGTCTCCCCGGAGCTTTCTCTTCTCCAGGCTGAACAACCCCAACTCTCTCAGTCTGTCTTCGTAGGAGAGATGCTCCAGCCCTCAGATCATCTTTGTGGCCCTCCTCACATCAATCTGTCTGGCACACAGTATTGGGACTTTAAGAGCTACTATCTTATCAATTAAAAAAAAAAAAAAACCAAACAACCATCTATTAATTGCCATTAAAGTATGCCTTAGTTAAATTTCTCATCATGTTAAATTGGACTGAGGAATGAAAATCTGCTCTGGCCTTAGTAAGTTCCAGTAGGTCTCTGATGCCTACATAAGAAATCTGCTGCAACATATTCTTCATCCAGTCATTTCTCTGCTGAATTCCATTTTTTTAATTATGAGTTTCTTCATCTGGGAGGTGTAAATGGGCACTCAGTTACTTCTCTGCAAGAACTGAAGGGACAAAGATGGGGAAAAAGGATAGACAGGACTGTAATTTGCACATACATGATGTCCCAAGGATTGTGTATTACTCAAGCTGTAGTCCAGAGATATGATGTGACTCGAAGATCTCTCCAATTCACATTTAATCCAAATGGCTCAATCCACAGTAGCAAGTTGGCTACACTGTTGTGAACTCCAGCATTAGGACCATGAATAAACATTCTGTACTCCAATTCACTCCGGCTAAAATCTGCAGCTTAAACCTAGCTTTTGCAGCTACTTGTCTTTAATATATTGCCTTTCTAGTTAAATGTGCCCTTAGCTCTGTCTGTGTCAAATGAGCTAATGCCAAAGAAGGGTCGTTTGCAGTTTCTTCTAAATGCAAATTATCTTCTGTTCCAGCTTTAATAAAGATTCTGTCATCTGAATTAGCAGTTGATTGCATTAAACAGAATGGACTCAAATCCACTACCCCTGACCCAAGCCATCCCTACAAGCAGAAAGGACACATCAAGTTGAGGAAACAGCCTTCAAGTCATCTTGTTGAAACTCTGTGAGCTTTCTCTTTTTAAAGCCCAGGAGGAATATTGCCCTGAGAGAAATAATGACTATTGCTATTTCTTGGTAGGTTTGTAGTGCCTCCTCTGGACAAAGAGGACTTCTTCAGAAACAGAACTCTCTCCCATGATTTTGTTGTCATGAAATGTGTCCGGACTTTTACAGGCAAGCTTATAGCACCAGACTTCTGTCCTGTTACAGGAAAGGAAGGCAGTTACAGCAGTTACCTGCTGGCATCACCCTGGCAGGAGCTATGCACCCTGAGCGACTGTAAGTGAAGGTGGTGGTGAAGGTGTTCCAGATCACGAACTCCAAGAGGGAGAGGTATATTGAAAACACTCTTCAACGAGGAGGAATTCATTGTCTAAGTGAAGCCATACAGCTACACAGTGTTTATCCTGTGCTGATCATCTGGATTCTCACTTCAGTTTGCAGAGACAAGTGGCTCCATGGGATGATCGACGCTTTCCTAGCACTGGAGTCCAAGATGACCAGCATTTGCACAGTCCAGGTGCCAGTCCTATCCCATCAAAATCAATATATGAGTGGTTAAAGCACCCGTGGGACCTTTGTTGTTAAAAATGGAGAATTGCTAGGTTTTTTAGTTATTTCCAGAAACACTTGTACTTGGACACCCAAATCACTGACCAGAACTTATCCATCTTGGATGGGCTAAAGCACGCCTGTCGTGGATGAAGGAGTTTTGACACAGTTACGATTTAGTCAATTGAAAATTCATTCATAGGATGAGTTAAATCAAAGGTTGAATTTTAGCAGCACTCAATGATTGACTAATTTAAAGATTTACAAGTAATTCAGTAAAATATATTACTATCAAACCAGCGACTTAATTACAGATTTGAAGATGACCAGATTCACACTAACTTATTATATCTTAAATCAGACTTTATAGATACATACATATATATATAAACATAAAACATGCAGATACACAGACAGAAATCTTTGAGTCCAGTGATATATGTCACCCACATTCATGAAGGCAAATATGTATATTTAAACATATAAATAGTTAGGGAGGTGGATGAAGGAAGCTAGCTTATAGTTAAAATTTCCTTCTTTGAGTTTAGAGTAAATACTTACAATGCATAGACATTCCTCGACAGGCAATAGTTGAGACCCGAGGAGGCTGACTTCTCCCTGCTTTCCATCAGCAGATGGTCTTCAAGGATTTTGTGCCTGAGAGGCATCCCAGCTCAGGGGAGATTCTGGTCACAGCCCACTGCGATCCAGGAGAGCTCAAAGGCTCTCTCTTAGAATTGCTATTTATAGGATCTGGGATAATTGACTTTTATCAGGTACTTTTCCGCTCCAGTCCAGCTCGGATGGTGAAATATTCTGGTAATTTCCACTGGCTCCAGAGACTCAGAACTTTTCTGGCATCACCCCCTTTTGGGCCATGACCCAGGTACAGGTGTACCAGGCTGTCCGGGGGTGATTGTCATTATTGTTCCCAAAGAATAGGGGAGCAAGAGCATCACAGTCCAATTACAGATGTACCAGGCTGCTACCGTTCCCAAGCGAAGCAGGAACCAGGCATGCTAAGGGGGTGCCTTAACACTCTGGTCTGCTTCCAGGGCATGTGGTCCAGAAAAGGGGGGAGAAATTGCACCAGGTACTGAGCGGCTCAAGAGCGGGGAGGCATTGCACCACCACAACACCATGAGTTTTGTTTCTTTATGCCTGATGATTCCCACTAACTAGATGCTTAAGTGGTCCTTGAGATGGGACATGGAGCTCAGTCTGGAGTCACTAGTCCTCAGGGGAAAAAAAACCTTAGAAGAGGGTAGGAATCGGGTGAGTAGGCAGATGGGAAAGACCTAACACCAAAGGCAAATGTGTGGCTCAAGCTGCAATCAGCCAAGATATGCCTCCTTTTTTTTTTTAAAAAAAAAAAAAAAAAAAATAAAATTAGGAGTATTATGACCTATAAATCATGAAAGCTTCTCATTCAGTAATGAACTCTTATTTTCAAGGACTTTATCACTGTGTGTGCAACAGTTCAGTATCTGGGCTCAATCGACTGTGGCAGATAAGAGAAACGAAGATGCATAGGTGCAGATGGTCACATCAGACATTTGCATATCCTTAGTTTTATAGCCAGGCTATCAAACATAACAATGATGGGACATTGCAGACATTACCCTCTGGTCAAGAGTTTTAAGCACTTTGGACTTGGCAGGGGTTTGTGACATCCAGCTGGAACTTCTCAGGCCAGGCAGGGTTTCACCCTTCTCAGTGCTGCCTTGGTTTGCAGCCAGTCTGCATAGCAACATGGTCTGGTCCTGTAAAAGAAATGAGGAACAGGGGGCACATTTCTATCTTTAGGGAAAATCGTGGGTTATCTGCCTTCTTGGGTCTTTGTATCTGGACAGTCATACTCTTAGACAGGAGCAAAGCAAACAGCAGGACTCCCACTGATGGAAACCTTCTAAGTGTGTGACTCAATGCTGCTGTCTGAGCAGGTATCTGGCACCTTCTCAGATGTTATATTGCCTTTCCGCAATATACAAGAACCAGGATGGTCCTTGTCCCTGGAATTAGTACTTTACAGACACTTCGGTTGGGATCCACCCCATCTCACCTTAGAGAACTTCACCTGAGCTGGTCACATTAAGTGTCCTTTAAAATAGAGTCATAGAATCATAGAATGGTTTGGGGAGGAAGAGACCTTTAAAGGTCATCTAGTCCAATTCCCTTGCAATAGGCAGGGACACCTTGCACTAGATCAGGTTGCTCAGAGCCCTGTCCAACCTGACCTTGAATGTTTCCAGGGATGGGGCATCTACCACTTCTCTGGGCAACTTGGTCTAATGTTTTACCATCCTTATCATAAAAAATTTCTTCCTTATATCCAGTCTGAATTTCCCCTCTTTTAGTTTAAAAACCATTACCCCTTATTATCGCTACAGACACTACTAAAAGTCTCTCTCCATCTTTCTTATAAGCACCCTTTAAGTATTGAAAGGCCTCAATAAGGTCCTCCTGCAGCCTTCTCTTCTCCACGCGAACAATCCCAACTCTCTCAGCCTGTCCTCATAGCAGAAAATTTTCCATCCCTCTGAAAGAATCATAAGAGAGAAATTTTTAGGGTGTGATGCTTCTAACCTACATTAGCCACCTGCTGCAAGAAGAGATAAATTGTGCCCTCAGCCTTGTGGCATCTCTCCCCACCAACTGTGCAGGGAGCTGAGAGTGACTAACTGAGATGGAGAAACCCACCTTGGGCAAGAGCAGAGCTGAGATTGCTCTGCCTGTAGTTATCGCAGAATTAGGGAGGTGGGAGGGCATGGTCCAGAATTAGTCAAGTGATACACCTGACAGCATGGTCAAAGCTACGGTCATCCAATGGCTAGTTTCTGCTTTAGGAGAGCTAAAATGTCTTGAAGAGCTCTGTCCCAGAGGCTAGCTAATGCACCCGCAACCTGGGAGGGCTGTACTGCCCCAAACATACTTACCAAGCACACGTCTCCAGACCTGGGCATCTTCTACAAGTGCTCTATTTCATCATTGAGCTATAATCAAAATCCACAAGTGGCTTTCCTGTTCATTAATGCCTTTTCAAATGCACCAGGGAAAGCATTTACCTATGGAAAAGATCTCCCACATCATGATTTAGACTGTTGGCATGCTGGGAATCATACGATCTCCTCCATATCCTGACTTTGCACTGTTCTTGCCCCAGAATGAGCTGAAGAAAATGGTTTAGGTGAGAACTGGAAGGAATCCTTGCTCTATTTCTCACCGGCTCTGAGATTACAGATTCATCTCTTTGTTTCTTGTCCTAACACACTGGGTATAATTAGACAACCCCAGAGCTAACAGTGTCTGCTAGACTTGCTGAAGATGCAGAGGGAAACACTTGTCAGTCACCCACCAGGAAGGTTGCCCTCGACAAAGCAAAGCAGTGTGCCATGACCTACATCGCATGCACCCACCTACACCATGTGTGGGCTGCGTCTTCTCCTGGGGGAAGCCCAGCAAGCTGCGTGTGTGGTTATATTCCAATTAGTTTTCACGTTGTCAGTGTGAGTGAGACACGGAGACATGCTGGCATGTCCTGCATGACAGCATTCTGCCAACTAAAAGAGACTCCCCTTGTTACTGGAATGATATCATCTATCTGCAAATCTGTCCACAGCTTTACAGATATTTGTGCTGTTCCAATGAAAAGAGTAATTTTTATTTTAGAAATATATATCTGCCTCTAAGCATGTGTATCTATATCCCTCTCTACATACAATACTTGGCTGGCATTTTTCAAACTCAGCCACTTAAGCAACAGAAGGGTTATTTTTTTAATCCCTATGTGTCATTAGCTAACAGCCTGTATCCTCCCATCTTAGGGAGGATAAAGCTCTCAGATGAAACCCCAGTCCCTTTCTCACAGGCTGAGTCAGCAGGAGATTGTTATTTTTGTGTTGCTGGAAGGCAAGTGAAGGGGGAGAGTGGACTCTCACTGCCCACACCAGCCAGAAGGAATGGTGAATGCTCCACAGAGTCCACAGCATCTTCCCTCGATATGGTGGGTCGTACCCAGAGCTGCAGGAACATCACCCTTGTGAGGATGTAGCTTGAAAATCCAAAGTTGTTCAGAGTTTGTGGGTTTCACTTTTAGGCTTCCCCATCCAGGGGACATGCTGGCTGTTGTCCACATGATCTGACAAGTCTTCTGGCTCTTAGAGTCCTAATGTACACAACAGCTACCCCCTGCCACTCACTCTTGCTTGCATTAAGTTGGTAGGAATATTAGGGGCTTTCTACATCGTGGAGAGATGTTTAAAACAACAACAACAAAAAAAGGCTGGCTAAAAACCAGCCAGGCTGTATATTTGCAGGGAACACTCTGCAATTAGATGGGACTGTTACTTAAGACTGTAAGAACAGAGTGAAATGCAGCAGCAAATGCAGTTACTGCTATGGAAAGCAGCAGATGGGGGAAGATTCAGCAAATATACAGTTTTGCCTTGTTTTCAAAACTTTTCAAATGCAACATCTTTTTTCCTTTTTTTTTTTTTTTTTTTACTTCTCCTCTAACTGTTCCTGGATGATCAGTAGTTACATGTCTGGAATAACTTTAAAACCTAATAAAAACATGGCTTTGCAGCTCGTGTGAGTTTTAGGAGGTGGTCATTCTTCCCTCTGTCCTGTTAATCATCAAGAGGACCTTTATTAGGGTTATAACTGAAGTCATCCTTTAATCTAGGGCAAAATGCTTTGCTAACAGGAAATACAGGTTTTGGTCCTGAAATAATTTGCAAATTCAAACTGAGGGCTAAATTTTTTTTCTTTCCCCCAGTTTCATATATATTAAATAACAAAGAAGCACTTTGCTTCATAGTCTTTATATTTAGACTCATTTCCTGGCTCTGGGAACCTTCGGTTCAAGCATTATTTTTTTCAGGGAAGGGGTGAGGCTCTGAATTCCCATGAGATACAAAACTACCCTTTGCCACCATAAATATTAAAATAGGCATAAATAAACCAGGAAGTAATGATGAGGGACAAAGATTATTCACAGATTTAGTTATGCCTATTTGCTTAATAGTCCTCAGCAATACTGGTCTGTAGCTTAACCCCTGAAATCTCCCCCTCACACTGCTCTTGGGTTGAGCACTGATCCTGAAATAATTTCTGTATAGGGAAAAGCTGTCGGTGTCAGGAGGTCTGACCACCCTCCTACAAACCTCAGGTGGCTTAGATTTTCAGCATCCCCAAAATGACTCAGTATCACAGACTTCCCAGAGCCACAGGGAGACTGATGGGGGCTTCTCCCCCATGTTTCACCCCTCTAAAAACTGTTCTACCCTGCTGGGATAAAATAACCCTTTGAATGTCAGATGAGCAGAAGCTGGCAGGTGGCTTTACCTCACTTCTTGGGGACATTTCTGACTCCTCAGGGTCTCCTGACTCACAGGCAGCGCCTGGGGGACTGCACTACCCACCTCCTCAGCGGGGGAAGGCAGGTGGGCAAGGCAGAGCCCCGGCCCCACGGGGAGAAAGATGCTTTTTTGCCGTGACTCATCTGTGTGCTGCCTTCAGAGGGAGAGGCAGCAGCTTCAGTGAGTGGGAGTTGCTCTGCTATTTTCTGTTTACAGGTTTTTCTCGCTGTCTTTCCCACCTGGGGGACGATGGTTTGAAAGCAAAGTGCAGTCATTTGTGGCTAGAACTCTTCCCCCCCCCCCCCCCCCCCCTTCCTTGATGAAGATTGAAAGTTTGGTGTCTACAGGAGAAACTGGAAAATGGAGAAAGGGAGAGGGGGAAGGAAAAACTTACTCTGGGGAGGGATGGGCTATGCACAAGATACTCTAATTTTATAGCCTAGCATCCAGCCTGTCCAGAGGGTTTATTGGCACTAAAGGGTAGTAACATGTCAGCCTGACAAATATGGGGGGAAAGGGATGAACAAGGCTTCTTTGCCTCCAGATCTTGGATGGATGTTTGATCCTGGACACCACAGACAATGTCAGTCCTGCCACACAGGACCCAGATAAACTACCATGAGTCCCTTTGGGTCAATGCTTCTCCCCCTCAAACCTGTCAGTCTTCCCATCAAACTCAGTTGTCGCTCAGGTCCACTTCACGCTGGATGCATTAGCCATGGTAAATCAATTGCATGGCTTGGGGCTGGGTTATTAGTGCCATTATCTTGTTTACTGTTTGTGGATCTCCCTAGCTTCAAAGCATGCCCTTCTAACACCCTAGTAAAAGAGAAGGTCAATTATTCTCATGTTTCATGTCAAAATTAAGATGGGGAGATGGATTCATTCAGGGTGTTTTCTCTGCCAGACTTATGTTGTCTGCAGGGTTTGATCCTGTCCACATTCTCTGGGAATACCCTCCAGCCTGTGCCTCTCTGCACAGAGTTTCAAGAGAAAGACTCTGCCCCGCAGCAGCCCAAGGCCAGTGTCACTCACAGCTTTCAAGGCTCAAAACCTTGCCACAAAAGCCAAATCACTTGTCAGAAAACACTTGATGGAATCATCTAGGTAAGGGTAGAGGATACCCTGCACTGAACTGGGATCCTTCCTGTTGAAGCTGTGGACTAAATGGTGATGTGGATTTGAACTGGCAGGAAACCCTTGCATTAGCACATAGCTGTCCATGAAGTAAGACTCCCACCATGGGACCTGCACTTGGAAAGCTCATGAAATAGCTTTGACCCCAAACCTATAGTTTGGCCATCTCTGGCATTAAGATAAAACTCTGCACAAAGAGCTGTAGTTTAAAGCTAGACATGATGAATGGGTGTTTGATAGCAGTGAACTGGCTCCAACTGGCCAAGCTGAAGTTGTCCAGGATACCTACAGCCTGGTTAGCAGAGCATGAGTCTTGGTTCTGAAAGTTCTGGTCTTCTCAGACAGATCGGAGACTTGAACCTCCATCTCCTCTCTCACTGCTAAGTGCAATAGTAAATTTATTTCATATATATCTCAAACAGAAAAGTTTTGTGAGAGTAGGCTTGCTTAGCTACCTTCTTCCAGGAGAGGTTTCCAGGCCTGGATCCTAAGGGAAGACCTCCCAACAGCCTGGTGTTAGCTACCTGACTTCCAAACAGATTTGAAGATCATGTTTACCCCTTCTCAACATATCCTATGAAATACCTCCAGCTGGCACATACACTCTCAATTCTTGGCAGGAAGTGTCTGTCTGTCCAAGAAAGCTTATTGTACACTTGCAGGAGCTGCAAAATTAGCAACTGAGGCTTAGCCATGTACAATAGTCAAATTTTGGAGGAGGAACCATGAAGACATGCAGCATACACCTCATCTGTGAAAGGGGTGGGTACTTAGAGAAGTCCTCCGAGGTTAGAAAAACCACTCTGCAATGCTGGGAGATGGTAGTACATTGGATGGTAGCCTTCAGTGAGTTTGCAGCCCAGAAAGCTGGGCTGCATCAAAAGAAGCATGACCAGCAGGTCAAGGGAAGTGATTTTCCCCCTCTACTCCCCTCTTATGAGACTACACCTGGAGTACTGCATCCAGCTCTGGGGTCCTCAGGACAAGAAGGACATGGATCTGTTGATAATCAGAGGGCTGGAGCACCTCTTCTATGAAGACAGGCTGAGAGAGTTGGGGTTGTTCAGCCTGGAGAAGAGAAGGCTCCAGGGACATCTTAGAGCAGCCTTACAGTACCTGAAGGGGCGACAGGAAAGCTGGAGAGGGGCTGTTGACAAGGGCAGGGAGTGACAGGATAAGGGGTAATGGCCTTAAGCTGAAGGAGGAGAGATTTGGACTAGATATAAAGAAGAAATTCTTCTCTATGAGGGTAGTGAGGCACTGGAACAGGTTGCCCAGAGAAGCTGTGGATGTCCCCTCCCTGGAAGTGTTCAAAGCCAGGTTGCATGGGGCTTTGGGTAACCTCGTCTAGTGGAGGGTCTAGCTCATGGCAAGGGGTTGGAACTAGGTGATCTTTAAGGTCTCTTCCAACCCAAACCATCCTATGAATAACTGATTCTATTATCCACAGCTGGGTCAGAGTTGTGATACCCATGAGGATGCAGAACGTCACATTTCCTTTCCACATGGTGTAGTTCCTTTCCATCTTGCATGTCCAGGTTTTTTCCTTATCATAGAGATTGCCTGCTTTGTATGGACAAAGAATGAAGCTGGATTATGCATCCAGACTTAGGATGAGGTAAAGTTTTTTTATCCCACTATTGAAACAGCCAGACACCGATGGGAAGAGGGATACTTGCAAAGGATGAAGCAGATGACTGAACTGACGGCCTTCAACTTCACGAGGTTGCTGTGCAGGGAGCTAAAGACGCTCCAGCCCTTTCCCCCATCTCCATATGCTTGCTCTGGAGCTTTGCAAGACCCTGGTAAAACACTTAGGTAAACTTTGTGGTGGCTCTGCTTTCCTTCTGAGCTGAGGAAAGCCAAGTATAGCCAGAGGGTGTCATAACCTGACGATGTCCATTGCCAACATTCCCAGATCCATCCTCACTTTACGTGCAGCATGTAGATTTTGCTAGTGCTTTGGGTGAGAGCTCTCTCCATGTTCCCTCTGAAACAGCTCCTGCACAAGGGCTGCTCCAGAAGCTGGAGTTGGTTTACTGAGCAGTAGCATAATCAAACAACATACATTGTGTTCTTTCCAGTTTTGGGGACTGTGATTAAAAGTTAAGTTGTTAAACAATAGCATTTAGATTCAGAAATTGTTGTGTTTTTTTTTTTTTTTCCCCAAACCTTTTGTATTTAAGCACAGATATACCCTCCAATCATTTTCAACTGCCTTTCTATTTAAAACAATCGAAGACAGAAAATTATGTGTGACTAGGTGTATGCTGTGGAACATAACTCTTTATTTATTTAAGAGGCAGCTATAAGCCACATATTTTATATAATTATATGGAAGATGGCAAGATTGCTGTGTTTTGGAATAAAAAAGTGTCAGCATTTGGAGAGAAGAGGGATTATTGGAGGTAATTTATGTAGTTTAGAGTGATTTAAGTCTAGTTAAACAATTGCACATCATGGTACAATATATGACATAATAGGCCAAGAGAACTGAAAAGTTTTCCAGCCTGTTTTCTGTGCCAGCTTCCCAGCTGGTTCTCCACCAGAGAAACCTGGCGGGGGGGGGGTCCCGTCATTTGGGGAGAGGCTGCTCCTGGCCTGGGTTTTCCTGAGGTCTGTTCTCTCTTTCTGTGTGGTCAGTCACTCGCCCCATGATGTTTTCTCCAGGGGTCTGAGTGGGCTCTGCACCATTAGATGAGCCATTAGACAAGCTGGTCTTACCAATTATCTCAGCGATTGTCTCAGCTCAGCTCCAAGTGTCTGGTCAGCAGTCTTTTTATTTTTATTACTTCATTGCCCAAGGTTTTTTACTGTGAGTGGAAGTCAGAGCAGACTGCATTTAACAGGCTAGAGGTAAGAGAAGCTGGGAAGGGATGTTCAGGAAGAGACATTGGTGTTTCAGGACATCAGTGCCTGTCAGCAGTGGGGTGACCTGTCTGTTTGAGGTGTTTTGGAGAATGGGGAATAGCTGAAGAGACACTTACTGCTCAGACTGAGGGCTGACAGAGCTTCTCAGATCTGAGCACTTTCAGGCTCAAATGCTTGAGAGCTCTCACTTGCTAGAGAGAGTACTTTTACTGCTGGGGGAACTGAGGCACAGGGGAACCAACTTTTTTTATTTATTTTTTTTAAACTAGTTTTACTGAGTTGCTGCTCAGCACCTCTGGGAAAAACACAGCAAATACCAAACTAGCTCCATAAAACATATTTGCTTAGTTTAATCATCTGGAACATCACAGATTTCTATTAAAGGGACAGGGCTTCCCCTCCCAAAAGTCTGCATCCAGAAAGGGTGAGAGAGTTGTTACACTAAAGCTTTGGCTTTGAAACAGCCCCTTCTCTACATGCAGATTCAGTTCAGAAAGGGCAGAGGAGTTAAGCAATGCAGTTCTGAGACGGTAAACAGGCAACTGCTTGGCTTGCACGATCTCTGGATGGGAGCAGAATGGGAAGGGTGAAATCAGGTGTAGGCTGTGAGCCAAAGGACCTCAGAACATGCAAGTCCAAGCAAGCCACAGGAGTGTTAGCAGGATCTCCCCAGGGTTGGGGTGTGGGCTGAACAGCTTCATGTTGAGGGAGAGGGATGCAGAGAAATAAAACTCTGCAACTGCCCTGCTGCGAGTGACTAATGTGGTTGCAGCAGAAGCGGGTGACACCTGCTAGTATCATCCTGCCTGAAACAGCGGTCAGGGTGAGGGAAACAGCATCTGGGCACTAATGCAAAGGTGATGTTGTCCTATGAATTATCTCTTCTGACACAGACTCCTCATTTCCTCTAGGAGAGGCACTTGGAGGAACTCAGCTTCAGACATGGTTGTTATTTGTTGTGGTGGGAGTTTTCAGAGAGACAGGGTTAAACAGCCAACTCTTTGGGCAGATGCTGGAGTACACGTTGCCTCTGCTTCAAACTCCAGCTAATGATCCCAATGTCTGATAAAAAAAAACCCAGCTGTCCTCGCTGCACTTGGCTTGTGGAGTCTGGTCCACCATGCCATACATCCACCCTCTCCTCCTAAGCTAGCTGGTGAAGGAAGGTCTGTGGACAAGGTGTAGATAGAAGGTGCTCAGCTCACCTTCCCCAGCACCACACAGCTCTCAGGCTGGAAGAAAGAACCAGAGGAAAGTACTCATTGAGTTAAATCCTTACTGCAGGTTACCTGTGTGACAACTAAAAGCCTTGAACTTGTCCTCTCTAGTCCTTCCCAGATGCCCACCCTGCACCCTCACTCCCATGCCTGAGGTCAATATGCCTCAAGTGATTTGTGTTTAGGGGTTTGAATACTCCTGGATTCACTACACAGTGAAATATTTAAAAAAAAAAAAAAAAAAAAAAAAAAAAAGAGTCCAGAGAGCTAAGGTGAGAGTTGGACTTATCTTCCCATGACTCTCACACATTTTATGATCACTCTTCCACGGCATGCTGGGGCTCACCCCTTTATTGCCCAACTCCTCAGGGTGCTTCTCTGAAGCCCTGTTCATCATACCTTGGACCCATAGACTTCCCAGTCACAATACTCCTACAGATGAACCCCTTTCTGGCTGCTGGAACTCTTGGGTTCAATGCAAGAGATATGAAAAGTCACTGGAAATTGCCTGAGTTGTGAGAACAATTACCGGTGCCTGCCTACCTCTGTCAGGCAGCGCTCAAGGCTTCGAGCAGCACCAACTGCAGAATCATCATTACCAGCAGAGCTTAGCTCCTTGCTAGAATTAATGACTCGAGCCTGCTTAATTGCAGGTTTCTCCCCTTTGCCCTAAATGTTAATCCCTTCTTCAGCCATGAAATTGCACAGGGTTTTTGTGAGCTGCCATCTTGCCTGTAATGGTGGTGTTTCAGCTCAGTGAGGCACTGAAAATGGGACTAGATCCCCCCATACCTTCACTTGCGCCCTGTCCCCAAGAACAGCAGAAACAAGACTTCAACATCACATAATTTTCTTTGGTGTTTTTGGATACCTATAAGAACTGCCAGCCCTTGGAAACATCTTCATCCCAGGAGAGAATCTTAGAAACATCTTTTCAACGTCAGAGAAACTGAAATAAAGAAAGCCTGACTGAGACAGCTTAAAACATGATTCATCGATGGCAGGGCAGAAGTGAGATCTGAGAAAGACTAAGACCCTGCTCTAACCACTGTAACACACTCCTGCAAACTGATTGCAGCAGGGGTGCGGTGGTGAGCTAGATTGTCGTGAGGAAATAGGTATAGGTGCTGGGAAGACAACACAATCAGGGAATAAAATAATCCCTTGAGACCGGGACAGGCTTTGCAGCTCATCCTTGCCCACTCTCATGATTATTTGTGATGCAAAGTGGCTGCAGGGGGTTGCCATGTGGGAACTTTTGTCAGATGCTGCTTTTGAGACATTATTGCTTCTTTTGCAGAGCTACAATCTGATTCCAGATTCTGCTGAGCCACAATCGTGCGTGGAGGTTGCAATGCAGAGAGCGTGTCTCACCTCTCATTTGCAAAATGTGTAATGAAGGAGAAAAGCCCTGGTCCCTCCCTGGCAGACCCTCATTCCCTTTTGTTTTGTGCCTGGCTCTTCACAATCAAAAAATCTGGGATAATTTCCTCTCCAGGCAGAAGGTCATGAAGGTCAAAAATGAAGGTCATCATGAAGGTCAAAAATGCTTCAGTAGCTTCAGGGATTGCTGAGAGTGGATTTAAGCAGGAAGCAGAATTAATTTTCCCGGGTGGTCTCATGTGTGTGGCTCAGCTGCTGAGGAAAAGGGAATAGACTGACGGAGGGATGGTCGTAAAGCAGCAGAAAAGAGACACTTACATCAGAGCTACTAATTTCCATCTCTACGTCACCTAGCAACACTCCAATTAAGGTCTTAACTTCCGAGAAATTGATTTCCTGGGAATTTTCCCATTAGGTGGCACCACTGGCCTTGAGAAGGCTTTCCCCTGCTCTGGCTCCTTCACGCCAGATAGACCTAAATCCCGATGCATAATCCCCCCCACCCCAAAAGCTCAGGAAGCGTTGAAAGATGAATGAGATTTATGCAGACTCAGAATTGACATGGACTGTCAGCTCTATTTAAATTTGGAGAAAAACTTTTGATAGGACCAAGCCCATCTTTGCAATGGACATAACACAAATTCTGGAAAACCCCATGGAGTGACATAACCATAACCTGGCTTTTCTGGGCAAAAGAGTGTTAAGGCTTCATTAAAACTGTACAAAAGCTGCTGAGCTGGTGCCTGGACCCTGAGCCACACAGTATGCTCCAGGACAACTCATGCGGACTATGGCTTTCTAGCAGCTGGTGGACAGCAAAACAATATGCTCATGTGGTGACACCACCACCCTCCCAGTGACCCTCATACCACACAGTGGAGCAGACAGTGTATGCGCAAGGGTAATTTCTAGGGAAAGCCAATGCTTCAGCTGAACTCAGTAATGGAAACATCTTTTCTTATCGTCACCGGGTAATATTATTTCTGGTGTGGCTGCAGGGAGCTGAGTTGTAACTGACAACAATGCTGTTCTTGATGCATATATGAATTGCTGCTGGAAAAGGGATGCTCAATTTGCCAGACTTACATGCTGATAACATCTGAGATATGATACAGAGCCCTCCAGAGTCGGCAATCAAAGTTTTTGTTTTGGTTTGATTTGGTTTGGGTCAATTTGGTTAGGTTTTGAAGGGAGACTCAATTCTGTGGACTCTGTCTAGTGATCAGGTCAAGTTTAGCGATTTACTTTGTTTGCCTTTGAAAAGTGAGGTGAAATTAATCCCACCCCAGGAACCTTTTCCAAACTGCTGGGGTTTGCAGAAAGAAAGTCCTGCCAGGCTCAACAGGTCTTTTCTTGTGATCTTTGTCACTTATCATACTGATGTCCTCATCTGGCCTTCTAGGAATTTGGTAATCATCATCAGTACTGCTAATGCTAAACAGCTCACAGCTCTTAAGGGAAGACAAAAACAGTGTTCTTTCAACAGAATTAGAGGTAGTGATGTTTCAAAATAAATAGAGTCTTTCAAGAAAAAATAAACCTGGAGCAGGTCCGCACTCCAGACATTAGTAACATAAGCAAAGCTATATGTACAAGTAAACACTTATGATGGACCCCACAATAATCATCTAACAAATCATCTGGCTGTGCAATACTTTTTCTCACTTACTTCAGCATCCAAATGAGGAAAAATATACCAGAAAGAGTTTTCTGTTCCTGCATGCTGATCCAAGCTTTATCTGTAGGATCCTTAGTCACTGAACAAAAGGCATGGCTCCTGTAAGCATCTTCTGCAGATAAATATAACCAGACCTCCTCTGAACGTACAGCCTTGGTTTGTGGATGATTTTGCAGAGGGGGCAGATTGCAAGATTTCTTCCTCATCCTCTTTCATGGATCATTGGAAACACTTTCTGGGGCCAATCCCCAACTACCTTCTTCTTATGGATCCTGAGGTCCAGGTGGAGGTGAGGGAGGCAGTCAACAGGATAACAAGGATTGCTCCTTTCCACTCAGGGCTGAGACCTAATCACTCTTCTGTGGCTCTAAATCCCCAAGCAATATTCTAGCTTCCTCTCATATCAGCATCTCTACCAGATACAAAACGTGACAGAGGAATCAGTTTTTGGTTTGGGTTGTCTGGTGGTCATGGTCTTTAGCAATGCCCTGGATTTGTAAAGTGCACCCGTTGTCAGCACCACAGAGTTTTCAAGGGCTGGATCTGGCATTTTTCTAGGTCACATATAGGAGACAATTTGTAAGTGTACATGGACAAGAAGCAGAAACTCTGTGACAGTGCTCAGCTGTCCAAAAAGTTCCCCACCTCATACACACAAAGATGCTGACACCCTCAGCTACACATGTGTGATCAGCTCCTCAGTGGTCATGGGTAGGACCACCATTGGGACCCAGGAGTGGAAGTGGTTTTGCAGAAAGAAAACTCACTTAGGGTACGATCCTGATGGCTGGATATTGCAAGAGGTTCCATAGACCAGTTTGGGAGCCCTAGATATCAGGAGATGTTATCTAATAAACCTCTGTGAGGAAATAGCTGCTGCTGTTGAGCTGAAGATTCCAACCCAGATTAAATGTATTTCTGACACCTTTCACTAACAGTTTTTTAGCAGACATGGAAAACGCACTGTGCATTTCACATATGTATTTTGGGGATATGTGAATTTGGAGCTGGTGAAAGATGGTAGCTCGTCTGTACTGGGAGTGAAAGTCCTCTATTTGCAGAATAAGTTGGTGGGCTGGGCAAACATCTCCTATATCACTGCATGAATATGCCTGGCTCCCATTCCCTAGCTGGAGAGAGACAGATTGATGTGAAAGGAGTAGCCAACCTCCACGAATAACTCCAGATTGTTCAGTGGGCTCTGTGAAAAGATATTAGAAATGTCTGTTCGATGCTAATTCTCTTGGCTGGTCCTTGGATCAAGGTTGCTGTTTAACTCCAGGTTTTAGCTATATTTTATGATACGAACGTTGGTCTTTAGGTGCAGCAAGGAACCCCACTTTCTTACTTCTTACCAGCACACAAAACCTGTCCCTACAGAGAAGGGCTTATGGTATTTTGGGTATGTCAGAACAGTTTGGAAATGCAACCAGCACATTCTCTCTGATGATGTTTTTTGGTTTATTGACCGAGGCGCAAACACCTCTGTGCTCCACCCAGTTCTGATCTCTACTCTGCAATTAGCAGCAGTGCTGTGGACCAAGGAAAGGCTGTGGCATCCCAGATGAGTCTAACCCTGTGGAAGAGAGCTGCATTAATCAACAAAACTGGTATCCAAATCTGACACCTTTAACAGCATTAAAAAGAAAGCGGGTTTGAGGAATGAGACAAGATGGCCTCTTTGACGTCAGAAGCATAGACAGTGCAGTCTATGATGCTACACCACTGAGACACACACAAGCCTGTGGGGACAGATAGGATCCACCCAAGGGTACTGAGGGAGCTGGCAGAAGTGCTTACCAAGCCACTTTCCATCATTTCTCAGCAGTCCTGGATAACCGGGGAGGTCCCAGTTGACTGGGAGTTAGCAAATGTGACACCCACCTACAAGAAGGGCCAGAAGGAGGATCTGGGGAACTACAGGCTTTTTAGTCTGACCTCGGTGCCAGGAAAGATTATGGAGCTGATCATCTTGAGTGCCGTCATGCAGCATGTATAGGATAACCAGGTGATCAGGCCCAGTCAACATGGGTTTGTGAAAGGCAGGTCCTGCTTGACTCTCCTGATCTCCTTCTATGACAAGGTGACCCACTTAGTGGATGAGGGAAAGGCTGGGGATGCTTTCTCTCTGGACTTTAGTAAAGCCCTTGACACCATTTTGCTCAGCATTCTCCTGGAGAAACTGGCTGCTCATGGCTTGGATGGGTGTATGCTTTGCTGGGTAAAAAAACGGCTGGATGGCCGGGCCCAAAGAGTCTTCACCAAAAAGGTTGTCAAGTACTGGAACAGGCTGCCCAGGAAAGTGGTTGCGTCACCATCCCTGGAGGTATTTAATAGATGCGTAGATGTGGTGCTTAGGGACATGGTTTAGTGGCTGGACTTGGCAGTGCTCGGTTAGCAGTTGGACTTGATGATCTTAAAGACCTTTCCCGATCTAAATGATACTTTGACTGTCTCTTTTACTCTTTTTCCATTCACAGTCATTTCTTGAGCCCTCCCTACAATCAATCTGTATTTCTTTTCATCCTCCATCACCCTTGTCACTTCACATTCAGCTTCCTCATCTGTAGCTTTCTATCTAGAGAGACCTCGCTCCATCTCCTTATTTGCCTTGTAAGGATTTGTGAGCAACAGATCCCTTCTGTAATCTCAAGGTATCTCTCCTCCTCTGTCAGCCCTTCAGGAACGTCTGTTGTGTTTCCCTGCTTCATTTCTATATATCCTTCAGAGTCATGCTATCATTAAAGTCATACATATATACAGAGGTAATGTACATTGACAAGGAGCCTGTGTTAGATCATTGCTTTTGAGCCCAGCCTGCCTGTATCCTGCTCCCTGAAATAACAACTTTGACTCACAAGCTAATATTAACTAAGCTTGGCTGAAAAGGCTGAAAGATAATTATGTTACAACAGGTTTTGCGAAAATTAGTGCTATAGCAGGGCTGAAGTAGCTCAGCTGGGAGAGCGTTAGACTGAAGATCTAAAGGTCCCTGGTTCAATCCCGGGCTTCAGCAGCGTTTTCTTGTAGTTTTTTTGTGCCCAGTCCTGGGCTCTTCAGTACAAGAGAGATGTGGAGCTAATGAAGGGAGTCCAGCAAAAGGCCAGGAAGATGATGAAGAGACTGGAATGTCTCTCATATGAAGAGAGGATGAGAGACCTGGGACTGGTTGTCCTGAGAGGTTGTGGAGTCTCCATTCTTAGAAATATTCAAAAGCTGCCTGGATATGGTCCTGGGCAACTGGCTTTAGGAGGCCCTGCTAGAACAGGCTGTTAGACCAGTTGACCTCCAGAGGTCCCTTCCAACCACTCTGTGTATAGAGGACAAAGACAAAAGTTTACGTCTAGAGCAGCGAAAAGCAAGGCTAATGTCATCCTCATATATTTCCATTAGAAGTGGCCACCTGGCCAATTAACACAACCATCCGGGCTGACCAAACAGCCAACAAACAGCTGTGATTAAGATTAGGGTATCAGAATAACCAGACCTACATATAAATAAAAGCACGTTTATACATTCCTGTCGTTACAGAACCATTTACTGAGTTCAACTTTTTCTCTTTTTTTCTTTCTTTTTTTTTTTTTTTCAGACAAGCTAATACCTCTGTGGACAGAGACTGCTCCAAAATTGTCTCATCGCCCGCTCTAAAATCCTAGTGTCTGTCATCTGTTGCAAGATCTGCAATGCTACGTCACGCGCAGAGCCCCCAAATAAACTTCCGTTCTCATTTAAGACACCATCTGTGTCCCATTTCTGCGGTGCTTGGCAGAGATCGCTTCCCTTCTATGGTATGTTTGTTCCCCTCGCTGAGCTGCAGCCTTCTTTGGAGGTGGGAAAGTCAGCGGGTGGAACGGATGCCAGCTCTGTGCAAACGGAGATCACTTTGCTGTGACAGTGACTTTGGGTAGCATGGTGCTTTTGGTGTTCAACCTTGGTCAGGTGGTCCTGGAGCAAACTCAAGGGCAACCCACAGGAGAGCTAGAGTCTAGGTCATATTTGGTTGCAAGAAGGGGAAGAGGTTTCACTGGAACGTTGGTTGGTAATGAGGGCGAGAGCAGTGAGGTGAGGAAGAGCCAACTTGGGGATGTCATGGAAAAGTCCAAACGCACTGGAATACCCAATTTCTCTGAGTCCTTTTATCAGGTAATCAATGGAGTTCATAGTCTTGACTTCCTATTATGCAAATTAATTAAGCTTTATTGCATAATTCAGGCAGCTGCAACCCATGAAACAGCATGAACAGCCTTAGTTTAGGCTCTCCATCAAACCAGCTGAATGATCTGTGCAAGTTGCATCGCTATGACTCAGTTTCCCTAGCTGTAGCACTGACACCTACCTTCCTTTACCTCCTCCAAGTGTGGTGAAAGTTAACTTGCAGGTGAAAGTACTCTCTGTTCTCAGCTTGTTTTTGTGTGTTATCCCAGCACGTGTCCCCACGGATGATGCTGTATTACTCACACACCTCTCAAGTCCTCTTTTTCTCTAATTCCTTTTATTTGCAAAAACTACAAACAGTCATGCTATCCAGGAAAATACAGCTTTCATAATGCTGGCATCAGCGTCACTGAGCTGTGCTCAGGAGACTGTTCCTTAGGAACTCCTATGACTTTCAGGTGAATTTACCTCAAACTTGATTGGAAATGGGGAAGGGGGAGAGACAGGGAAGAAGACAGCTCATCTCAGAACAGTGAAAGATGAGGTAAATAATAAGGAAACAGCGTAGGAAAGAGGATGACGGACTGGAGATGATATAAGAGACTACAGAAGGCTGGGTCACCATTGATACAGACCATTTTAAACAGCCAAGAAGGACTTTGGGATTCATCTGGAAAGGGAGAGTCTATCACATAAATGGAGATTAGAAAAACTTGGAATATTTTGCCTATCATGGCAAAGGCTAGGAAAAAAAAAAAGAATGTTCTCTGTGTGTATCTGGAGGAGATAAACACCAAGAATGAAGTGGTCAAGCTAGAAGGCAGCATTATAAGGAATGGGTCTAAACTGGTTAAGGACATGTGCTAGCGTAAATTCAAAGGTTTCTACCAGCCAGAACAGAGAAGCTCCCAGCAAGCTCTTTCCTGTCCTTCAGGAAGGGCAACAGCTCCCAGAAAAGTGTTGCAGTGGATCTCCTAGGAAAGAGGTCATACCACATCTGGCAACCAGTAACCACCTTCCCATCGCTAATTTTCATTTTGCTGCACAACCCTGTCTTTTGCCACAGTGGCTGATCACACTGAGGATACTCAGATTTTATTAGTCATAACAAAGTAGATGAAGAAGGCATGATGACTCAAAACCTTCTCTTCATCATCCTCCTTCCCCTGAGCAATTTATTTATTTATTTATTTATTTTAAGAGAACTGAGGTATTGTATAAGCCACAAAGCCCAGAGAAGCATCTAGGTTTTAACCTGCTTTTGGAATTGTTTTATTCCTCTCTGCTTTTGAGATTGGAGACCAAAACTCTCTTTGGGCACTGCTTGCTTACAGTTAAAGCATCCAGCATTACCAGCTTCCATAAAATGATTAATGTCACGTGAAGCCTGTCAGGTCATCAACCCTCCTCGACAGAGATGAAGGATCTGGGGAACAGCAACAGGCTAGAGGATATGGGAGGGTAGGACCAACACGGGATGATATTGTGTATAAATTTTTGGTCTTAGAAAAGACTATCCTACCTGACTCTCACTGGCATCAGCCCATGACCATGGCAGATAGTGACGTGGGATGGAAGCGTAGGTTATATGAAGGGATCTCCATCCTTACAGAATAGGAATAGTTCTGGCTAAAACAAGCTGCCAGGAGGAAGTCAGATACCCTGAGTAAGTGGAAGAGGGAAGGAGATGGCTCTGATGTTGCCCTTCTCCTCCAGCTAGTTGTTTCTAGGAAGGGCAAAGTGAGAAACAACACTTACTCCCACCTTGGTCGCATTGTTCAGTAGGGAACAAGCTCATCTTGCAGTTTTGTTCCCCTGTCATTCCATCTCTCCAACTGATAACAGAACATTGAAAGAGACACCTTTGACTCTGTAGCGTGAGTCTGGAGATGATTTCAGCTGGGCCACGAGAAGGATGGCAGTACTGGGTAAGGCCACAGGTCCATCAAACCCCGGGTCAGTCAGCAGTGGGTGGTTTGAGAAAAGCTCTGATATAGGGAGCTGTGGAACAACCTTTCCTTTAGTTATCCAAGCTCCCAATGCTAGAGGTGCTGGGGCTTCTTCAGCTGCTGGTTGCCTTCATGGTACCACATTTAATAGCCCTGATGCATCTGACCATGAGGATTTTTTCTAAAGCAGTTAAAACTCTGCTTGATAATTTTGATAGTTGGTGGCTGATGGGGTCTCTTACTGGTTCCTGATACTTCTGGTGCCCTTATGCTAGAAAACAAAGCTGCCACAGGGGTATGGACATGGAAGGGAAGTCGTGGTCCCTGGAAACGACAGCAGAAACCCTTTAGCAGGGAACAGAAATAACTAGTAACACATTTCCAGAGCATTGACTTGCTCGCTGTCTGTGCCGCCCACCCGCTCAGCTCGGCTGGCCCGCCAGCTCCAGGCTGAGCACACCCACCTGCGAGAGGAAGCCAGCCTGAACAGCAGCGAGGGAAAAGTTCACCTGGAGGGGAAAGGAAGCTCTCCATGGCGAAGGTGAGAGGAGGACGGGGGATCCTGTGAAATACCACGGCTGCATTTTGAGAGGGACTTTCTGGGCTGAACCTGATCTGGGAGTATGTAAGATGGGAGAAGGGGGAAGCAAGGGGGTGGGGGCTTGAAGAGGTGTGTTAGTGTCCTTACCTATGTGGTATAGAAGGGAACTGATCATCCAGAAAGTTTAGCCCATTTAGATTAATGAATCTATTGTATATTCCTCAGGAAATCTCTCTTTCACATTTGCAAACACTGCTTGGTTTGGCTACAGTGTGTGAGACCACCTTTTAACTATTTATCTAGACAGCCACCAGCCCTGGAATGGGGCAAATCCCCCAGCACTGGTGGACGATTAACGTTGCAGATGGTTATGGGCATATTTGCAGGTGTTGAGATGTTTGCAGTGCTTTGCCTCCTTCTCCTGACAACTCCTGTCTCTTTTTTTTTTTGCCTTGTTATGTCCAGTCTCCTCCAAGGGGACATGTTTGACACGGCTCACTTCCCACACCACCACTCATAGCTGAGGGACTCTCACAGGTCATGCCAGGGATACTGGCACCTGACTCCCACGTGTGTCGCTTGGATTCCTTATCAGCACATGCACAAGCTGGTAAATCAAGTTTCTAGAGGTAGGTGTCTTGATGTCAGATCCTGCTCCCTTGGAAAATAATCTTCGGGAAGGTCCTAGTGTGCAGCTTTAGGCTCCAGCAGCGTTGTCGTGTTGTGTCACTGTTTCCCCTGTTATGCACCAACGCAGGAACCTTTACAGAGCTGGCAGGAAAAAGATTTTCTATATTGCCACTTCTCAGCCAGCCACAACTGAGAAGACTTGAGGAAAGAAAATCTCCTTCATCTTCTTGGGTGACCACATGCCATCCATAAATTTGGTAAGGACTTGGTCCTGAGCTAGAAGCAAATGCTCTCTCCATCCTGTTGTAGACTGGATGGCTGGTGCTGGCCAGGTTCAAGAGAGCTGAAAGCCTGGTTTTAGAAGCTCATCCCCTGGAGTGATTTCAGCTCCAGTGAGCTATTAGAGGCTCAGGATTTATATTTCCTGGATGCCAAGACCCTTCCTTAAGGGTTGTGTAGTTACAGTTATGAAAACCGCCAAGTGCTCAGACACGTGAGGTGAGGGCCTATGAATTGCAGTAACAAATCCAAGGTAACTTATGTTACCTGAACACGTGATGGGGCTCAGGCCGTGTGTAAGTGCCTCACCCTTGCTCCAGAAGGATCAGGCAGCTGAGGGGTGCTAATCTATTTATTAGGGAAAGACAACCGACTCTCCAAACCCTGAGTTAACAGGTCTTTCCCCCAGGGAAGCACTGAAATTGCAAAGGAACTGATTTTTATCTCTACTGGCTATACTGAGATGCTGGGGGGAAAAAAAGGAGCTCTTAATTAGAAACTTCAGGTAAATGTTTAAAGCTAGACGTGATGATCTGAGACCTTAAGGCCTAAAAATCCTTAGACTGAAAAAAACCCCACATCCTCAGTGGCTTTGCAAGCCTTCTAGTCCTGGCTTTATTTACATACACTATTTTTTCTTTATTGGCTCCAATACTAGGGAGCTTGTATGGCAAATCTGGAGCCAAGGTAAAGTCCAAACTCTGCTTTTGCAAGATTTCTGGTGCTGTAGCTGCAAAACTAGCTTCCCTCAAGCAACAGGCAATCCAGCACATCTGTGGCCACCCATCAGGATCTTTAATGGGGTGGCTTTAAAATCAGCAGGCAACTGTACTGCCTCTCACTCAGTCCGAGTAAAGGAAAGCTACCACAGTTTTCTATGCTAATTTTATGGTTTTCAAAAGCCCATTTCATTTCTCCTCCTCCTCCATATACTTCTCTCTCTCTCTCCCTCTCTCTCTCTCCTCCTGTGGAGCTGCCAAAGCCTCCTCTGTCAATTTGCGAGAACTTCTGCTTGAAAACTAGAGCAGAGAATCACCCACGTAACCAGGCTGGCATGAAAATATCGGAGGCAGAGACACTGACAAAACGACTCAAGGAGTTTCCCCGTGTCAGGGTGAAAGAAATGGGAGCCTGGAATCGACTCCACCAAAATCCCTGGGGGATGAGAGACACATCCAGCATCTTCTGACCATGGCCAGTGAACTTGCTCGTTAGGAAGACATTTTTGCATTTTTTTCTACTGTCTGCTCATTTTAAATCTTATCTGTCTTCTGCTTGACTGAGACTTGCAGCGTTCCCAGCTCTGCTTTTTTTTTTTCCTGAAAAACACTCAGCAGGGCAGGCTTTCTTCTAGACATTTCCAATTGCTTGTAATGAGGGATTATAGGACAGTTGAATTTCCGCAGACCGAAGGAAAAGAGATGTTTCCAACCCATATGGCACAAGTTAAGTAGCTTAAAAAGATGATCTAAGTGTAGTTTAAAGCCTTAAAAACTATCTAGTAATTAAAATCACTCCTATACTGGATTCTCATACTTTTCACATTAACAACTTTCCTGAATTTGCAGAGCTTTGCTGAGGATGTTTTCTGTGCTGCAAATGCTTGTTGGAAACCAAAGTGAAATCCACCCACCCTTCCGCATGGACTACCGAACTTTCCCCAATCTGTCACCCCCTGGGTGCTCCCCAAGGCTGTCACAAGAATATTCACTCTTGCCCCAGACTGAATCCCACCCTGTGCACAGAAATAAAAAATAAATCTCCATATCTCATAAGTGACAGCAGGAGCTTCACAGTCCTCTTTCTCTGGTCTTTTTGAACACAATTTGCATATTTAAATAGCCTACTTCCACTTGTAATGAGCAGTGCTTCATGTTCTCTCCTTTTTCTCCACTAGCACCCTGCAGTCACAAATAAAATTAGGCTTTGCTATTCAAACCGAAAATAAAGGATAGCCTGTTGCCCCAAAAGTTAACAGCCCAAATACTTAAGAACCCAAATAACAATCTAAATTGGAATTAATTAATCAGTCATAGGTACTAAAGCCAAGACCCTTCAAAGGTATTTTGACTATTTACTTTAGTACTTCTGAGGAATTGAGCTGGATCCAAAAAGTATTTTGCTCTTCTCCAGTTTCAGCATTCAGTGTTCAGAGCAGGTCCTGGGCAGTTTCTGTATCTGAAAAAGAAATTTTTATCCTTTTTTTTTTTTTTTTTTTTTTAATGATGCATGACCAAACCCCATTTTAGGACACTGTTTAGATAGAGAGAAGAAATCCTGACTCTAACTTTTCCAGGGGCTTGCTGGATGACCTGAATAGAAGAACTGCCCTGATCCTCATATCTGCTATCTATAGACCCTTACTGTATAAATCACGCACAAGATCATGCTCACCATGTAAACTAGGACCCTGTGCCTTTCAAACTCCAAGCAGCTCCCACTGCAAAAGGAAGAAGGGTTAGATTTGCAGCTTTAAGCTCAGGTTTTGGAAAAGCTGACTGCTCAGCTGAGCTCTCAGGAACAGCTGGGCTCCCCTATGGATGGCCAAGGGTTGGCTCACAGGTCGTGGACTGCTGCCTGAAGCTCCTTGGGGCAGAACTCCTCAGTTTTAGGTATTTTATGCAGGAAAGACCTTGGTTACTCCAGGCTCCTTCTAAAGTCAATGGGGAGAGTTGATGCCTCAGAGCATGATTCAGGTTTCAGCTGCCAAGACATGAAAGGCCAACCTCATCGGCTCAGATGGGATGAGAAAAGGCAGGGCTGAACACACACAGACCTAATTTGCTGTCGGAGCGTCGGGATGGCTGCTCCCGTGCACGCACTGATGTAAGGACTGCAGGATGCATCTCTTAATGTGATCATGGGTGGTCTTCATCATCGTCTGGACTCTACACAGATGCACAAAAGGGTGTGTTACCTTTACGACTGCACACAAGCTGTCTGATCGTGGCACAGTGCTGCTACACCTCCAAGAGCTCTGCACTGCAGCGCAAACCAAGCCTTAATGTCTGTATGCCTGGAGTAGTAATCGCAGGATTATTGCTCCCATGGCATGCAAATAATAATCCTTTCTTTTCTTCATCTTGTAGCTGCCATGTAATTTAGAAAATTAATCTTCAGGGCTGTCTGTGTGTGCTGTCTGCCTCCATTTCTGTCATGGCTAGCTCGCTCTGTCAGATCTCAGAGCACTTTCCAAAGTGACTCTGGAATACTTCCCCCCATTTTCTGATGGATAAAACTGAGGCATGACTAAAAGAATTGCCTTGTCCTCAAGCTAGCCATTGGCAAAGCAAGGGACAAAGCAGACGTGCAGTCCAATTAGCCCATATATTACAGTAGGTCCTACAAAAACAGAAAAAGGAAGCGATAGCAGAATCACTCCATGGGAATGGAAACTATCACAAAAACAATCAGCAAAATAAAGAAGGCAACGCTGGGAATATGTATGCCTCACCCCGTGATCTTTTCATCAGGGCGGCTACATTGACATTGCAGCAGTGATTCACAGTGACTGCAAATTAGAGGTCTGGGGTCTTCTGTCTGACCCCATAAAACACAACCGAGCAAGCACTGCATACACAGTAACCCCTGGTGTCATCTGCATTGGGTAGTTTCATTGGGACCTTTCCCAGGTGTACTAACACCCAGTCATGTTCCTACAGAGACCACATGCCTTTCAGGGTTTTTTTTTCCCTGTTTACCTTTTTTTTTTTTTTTTTTCCCCTCTGGAGGAAAGTGTTTTAAGCTCCTGCTGAGGATTTCCCTGTTACAGAGGTGGCTGATCTTTCAGCGCAGGCTCCCCCATCTCAGCAGCAGTGGGATTTAGCTCTGGTGCTGTGCGGTCAGGGTAGATGAGTGAGGACTGATCCATGCCAGTGCTCTCGGTGGGAAAGGTGGAGAGAGGTGTCACAAGGATTGGGGAGAAGGACAGCAGCAGCAAATCGGGACTGAAGGCATTAAGAGAAAGGCAGAAACCACTATAATAAGCAGAAAATCAGAGCTGAAGGGCACTGGCAGAGCTGTGAGCATTTGTGGGGGAGAGCTGCGGGCTGGAGAAGCGCCGTGCAGGGACTCAGGGAGAGACGGTTTTCGGCGTCCGACATGTGCTGATTGATGAGTGTGGGGGCCCCGATGCCAAAGGGACCTGAACGGTGGTGAGAGGAGGGAGATGCGTGTGTGTGGGCTGGGTGAAGGTGCTGGCAGGGCAGCCACCCCCACGCTGCCTGCCGCCCACCGCTGTTATTCATCCTGCACCTTCCCTCACTGCCTCCCGGTGAGCACAGGGCTGCTTTTAACCCTTCCTTGAGCCAAACACAGGGAAACTTGGCAACTTTTGGCACTGAGGCTGAAGTCAAAGCTGTTTGAGCCAGGAGAAGACCAGGTCTTCGGGAGAAGGAGCAGGCAAATAAGCTGCGCTCATCACTCCTGGCAGCACTGCAATATGGTCTCTGGGGATTTCTTTATGTCCTGCAGTATGAACATGAGGGTCTGATTGCTAGCATCAGTGGTAGCCTTTCCTTTCCTTCCCAGAGCTGTGGATCAGGCTTCAAAGAAATTCGATTGCAGCTACCTCCTTCTGCTGGACTGCAGCCGTGTTAGAGGTGAGCAAGCCCAGCTATCACCTGCAGCTCCATGAGAACAACGGTGCCGGAGGAGTGCGCATCCTCCAATACTGTCCATGAGCAGATACCCAATGAGGAGTATGAACAGGGCAAATGAACATGATATCCTCCCCTTCCACCCAAATCTCTTCCGTGCATAAAAATCTCTCCCATGCCTAAAAATCTCTCCCATCATTTGACTGTTTTCAGCTCAGGGGATTTCCTCAGCTGGCTGTGGTTTATCTGTTCAGCAACCCATAATAAAACCCTACTCCAAATGCTTGTCTTGATTGCGGCAGGCCTTTCGAGACTGTCTGAGGTAACGATGCTGGTGGCTGGCCACTGAGGAGAGAGGTGGTGGGAAACACCAGGTCCTCTGCAAGGAGTGTTATATTGTCTAAAGCAAACACAATTGGTCTGCCCTGCTCGATGGGACTAAGGCCATCTGGTAGGGCATGTCTGTCACAGTGCTAAAACCTCTTTTCCTCTCTGCCCGAACAGAAATAGATTTATTATATCCAAACCACCTCCTGGGAATGGTTTCTGCCCACTGCTATCCCCTGAACTGTGTCTGGGCATCGCCTGGCAGGACACAAGTTGGCACAGTTAAGCAGTGTGGGGCACTAAGCAGTGCTCAGACCCAAGCACTGGCCTTATTTCTGTTTCAACACACTTGTTAAACCATGAGTCTAGCACCAGGCCAAAATAAATTGTTTAGCAGGACCGCTTGAACGCTAAGCCTGTGCCATCCCACTGCTCTCTGACTCACGATCTGTGTGTCTGGTATCTGATTTACTTCTGCCCTTAGGGCCCAAGGCTGCATTTCTCCAGTGTGGGAGATGAGGTGAGAGCAGTTCAGCACAGCCACAGTGTGTAAGCTGTTCTTAAACCTGAGGTCAATGCCTGGGATGTACACACACAAGTGCCTGAGGTCTGTTTTCATAACAAAATGAGGCCCGAGACATATACCAAATTTGATATAATTTAATCCTGCACATGAAGCATGCAGGGGGCTCTGACCTGCTCTCATTGAGTTTGGGGATCAGGAAGCTCATGTCTAATTTTGATGCAGGCATAGACAGAAGGTGTAAAGGGCCATTTTCCAACAGGTGCATCCTTGACCACTGAGGGTCCTGCCTGAGTGCATCAGGTCTGCAAAGGGCTATGCTGGGTGGGCGGCTGTTATGTTTGTTGAGCTAAGCAGGAGGACAATGCATGTTCTGGTCCTACCTGCTAGTGGGTGGTGACTGTTGATAGAGGCTTTTGCCCAGCAGGACCCATTGTATCTCTTCAAGGCTTAAGCAGATCATGATGTCATTGACTTACGCACAAGTCATTATTCACATCCTGATCAGGGAAGCCATCTCCTGGAAGTGCTGCAGGATCTGATAGGGTTATGTCCAGAGCTTAAAGACCACCACCAGAATTAAAGGGAGAAAGAAAAGGTTTCTGACCTGTTATGGAGAAGAGACCAGATGAGTATTGGGGTTGATCTTTGAGAAACTGACAGTCAAAGGTTAGTTGCTTCTTTTATTTTTTTTTTTGGCAACTGGTAATTCAGGTCTTGTTTCTGCTGTTTGCCCAAAGGTCTCCACAGATCAGGAATTAGTCAGAAAGGGACAGAGAACAAAACACAAAACAGTTACTCAGTTGTAAAACTCTTTGAGTGCCTGCACATTGAATACTATCATTTTATAAAGGTCAGTGTAAGAGTAGAAAAAGCTCAGGAAAGGGTATAAAGCTTCATCAGAGGTCTGGAGCTGTTTCCCTAAAAGCAACAGGTAGACACACAGGAATTCTTCAGCCTAGAAAAAGACAAATTTTAGGGAGAGGACTTTCTTCAAGGTCAGTTGCAATTCAGACTAAAATTCACTCTTTTTGGTAGCATATTTTTCCTTTTCCCAAATCACAGTTTTGCTTTCCTGCATGGCCCCATACACCAGTGGGTCAACATTACTACCTCTTTCTGGGGCAGTCCATGACATAGGACTAGGAACAGGCAGTTTAAGGTTGAGGGAACAAGAACCCCCTATAAAGCACTATTTTTGCTGAAGCCCTTGAATTGTAAAACTATGTCCCTGTTTCATAGATTCAGAATGGTAGAGGTTGGAAGGGACCTCTGGAGGTCATCTGGTCCAACCCCTCGCTCAAGCAGCTTTTGAATATCCACAAGGATGAAGACTCCACAACCTCTCTGGGCAACCTGTGCCAGTGCTCAGTCATTTGCACAGTAAAAAGTAGTTCCTGATGTTCAGAGGGAACCTCCTGTGTTGCATTTTGTGCCCATTGCCTCTTGTCCTGTCACTGGGAACCACTGAAAAGAACCTGGCTCCATCCTCTTTGCACCTCCTTTTCAGGTATTCATATACATCAATAGAATATTCCCGATACTTTTCTTCTCCAGGCTGAACAGCTCTCTCAGCCTTTCCTCATAGGAATGAGGAAAGTCCCTTTCCAGTCCCTTCATCATCTTCATGGCCCCTTGCTGGACTCTCATGTATGTCCATGTCTCTCTTGTACAGGGGACCCCAGCACTGGCTACAGAAAAGTACAGAAAAACACTGCTGAAGCCCGGGATCGAACCAGGGACCTTTAGATCTTCAGTCTAACGCTCTCCCAGCTGAGCTACTTCAGCCCTGCTACAGCACTAGTTTTGACAAAACCTGATGGAATATAATTATCTTTCAGACTTTTACCATGCAAACTGTCTCAGTGGACACTTGACTCTTGTTCTGTCACTGGGGACCACTGAAAAGTGCCTGACATCATCTTCTTTACACCCTCCCTTCAGATACTTCTATACATTGATGGGATTGCCCAGAGTCTTCTCCTCTCCAGGCGTTCCATGGGACTTTGTGCATGGCTGAACTACAAAGGGTTTCAGAAGCAATGAGAGACGCAGAAAGTGGGTTTTATCAGAAGGTGTTACGCACAGATTGCCCTATAACAATATTTCTTCTCCAATTTGAGAAGTCTTTAAAATACAGATTGCTAGGAGCTGGGAAAATACTGCAGAGGGACTATTCTGTGATTTTCTTCTTGACAGTGTAGTTTTTTCCCCTGAGTTGACTCCTGTCCCAGCCCCCTTCTTAGTCTGCAGTGCAGAAGCAGCATCCCTACAAATAAAGTAGCCAGGGACTAGAGACCCCTAAAGTCTTTGGTATTTGGGTGGAGTTTGACATGTCTATTGGCCTGCAGGCAATTGAACCATGCCTTTCATCTCAAATACAATTCCACCACAAGAACTCCATTCACATTGCCTAAATATACTAATTCAGTACTATTTGTGATACCTCAGGCTATACCAGCTGTCCTACAGCTCCTCCTCCAGAGGACTGTAGGCTTTCTTCATGACCCATCTCATATCTTTCAGTCCAGTGACGATGGTTTGAATGCTCTTGGACTATTTAAAAAGCAGCAGGCACCCAGTAAAATAAATTGTGCCGTCCCAGGTCAAGTCCATCTAGTCCACTTCTCTGTCTCTGAAAATGGCATAGGGAGATGCTCCATAGGAGACCATGTGAGTGTGGCTGCAGTCCATTCCCCTTGCACCATATTCAAGAAGTTGGAAGGAACATATCCACCTGATTGTTCAGCATCTCGCTCTCGATCTATTGCCAATGCTTAAACCTATGTTTAAACACCTGGCCCAAACATCAACTATCAGAGACCAATAAGGTCAACAATTATCAAAGATCTTCAAATGAGAACGGCTGTGATGGATAAATACAGAAGACAGGAATAATTCTTACAGCCACGTTTTCACTGGTAACACCCTTCCAAGCATGTTTTCTCAGAGGCTGGACTAAGCTGTCACTCCATAGAGCCCACATCATCCATGCCGTGCTGGCTCTAAGTGAGTAGGTGACAAGGAGCCATCTGTAGGTTCTCTGTAGGAAAGGGAGACCTGCCAGATCAGCTTGTGTGGAAGCCTGGCTTACCTGTGACTTAGCTCTGCCCTTCCAGCTGTCCCATTTTTGGTTCACCAGCTTTCTCCTTGTCAAGGAAAGTGACTGCAGAAACCAAAGCAGTTCTGTTTCTCACCAGCTTTCCTCAGACAGGAAGAAATGATCCCGACATGGGAACTGTGGTATTTGACAACCCACTCTGCCTTGCTGGAAATACTCAAGCTTCAGCTGGGTACAAAATTCCTACTGAAAGATGAGCTACACTACCACTTTGCAGATGCTAGCAGTGTTGGTAGAAATGATGAAGTGAAATATCTGATAAAGAACAAGCCTTGAAGGAAGTGCTACATTGCAGTTAAATTAGAAGTTTGAGAAGATGACTTGCTGGGAAGTTGGCTTATTCAGATGGTGATAAATTACAACTGAAATTCTATGAGCAAAGTCATCAGAAGAAGACTTGTGTTGCCAGTTTAACATGTCATATGGAAGAAATTGGAAGCTTAGACTTTCCCTCATTGAAGAAAAAGTAATTAAACCTGTTCCTCTGGCTCAATTCAGACCTAAGGGCTGGGAGCTCCATAAGCAGCTCTGCTATGGGGACTGAATGAAGTGGAAGGAGGAGTGAAGTTGGGATGACTGCTCTGGCTGCCTTTGTGGTCAAAATTGCAGCTTTTAGCAGATGCTGCTTTTCTAAGCCAGAGCTGAGGACACCTCTCCCTACCACACACATGTCCAGCTCATTGTTGCACTGTGCAAATGTAGAGATTTGGGAAAATTGCCCTGACAGACCATCCACTATCATGAAAGAGAGACAGACAGCCACTGTGATCTCCTGCTAAAAAAACACCCTGTCCCCCTGAGACTTACTTCCCTCAGTGAGACTGTTTCTGTTTCCATCCCTGTCCCCGCTTTGCCCCTTACACCAGAAACTTTCTAATAGGTAGTAGCCTTGTACTTCATCTCTGATTTTCTTCCGGTGGCTTCCTCAGGGCACTTGTGTGTCCTTTGAAGCAGGGGGTCAGTAGAGTGTGGGGTCCCCCTACTCAAAGTTCCCTGTCATCCTCTCTCACTTGTCCTCATTCTAACTGCAAAAACTCCTGTTTCATTTACATCTTGAATACTGTTTGTTGTGTTTTGGTATCCCTGTTCCAGGAAGGATGTGAAAAATAAACAACCCCTAACCAATGGAAAGGGGTAATAGAGTCACTTCTGCACAGGGAATGGCTGTGTGAATCGTGTTTATTCAGTCTGGAAAAAGAAAGGGTAAAAGGAAGGATATTATAGGATCTAGAGAGGAGTCATTAGGGGTTGATTGCTTATTGACCCTGATACAGGAACTAAGGGTTATCAGTTGAAACAAGCAAGGGCCAAGCTCAGAACAAAGAAAAAGAAGGCGTTTCTCTACATAATATCTGATTATCTGTGCAACTCTCTGCCATAGGATATTATGGAACCTCAAAGTGTACAGACATTCAAAAAATCACTAAGCAGATTAATGGAAAAAACTCCCTGAAGTGCAAATATGAAACTACCTGCTTTGGTTCATGCACTGCGTGACACTACATTCTTTTTTTCTGCTATTATACTCTTCTATAGGTATTAACTCATGGAAAATGTTGCAGACTGGGTTTTGAAATAGTTGCTCTTCTGTACATCTTCTCTGACACCTCCTTATACTCATGCCCTGGCTTCTTGAGACATCAGGAAAGTGTCAGCCTGTTAAACCATGTTGGCACGATGGGCAGAGATGTGCTGGAGGTGTCATTTCATGTCATCAACCAACTGTTTGATCTACCACTCCCACACAGGTGTTTGAGTTTCTGGCCATGTCAGATGACAGGAGATCCGTCTGTCCCCTCTTTCCCTTCTCCCATTCTTCTAGCTTTCCTATCACTCCAGGCTGATCTGCCTGTGCTTTTTAAAATATCCATCTGGCATCACCCAGATGCAGCTTTCAAAACTTATCGCATTACATCCATGCAGAAAGCTACCAGTGGATGCTTATCCCTACATCTGACGTGCCTGGCCATGTCGAGAGGCACGAAGCTGGCCTTTGTGGGCCAGCGTGGGTTCATCACCCCTTGCTGAGTGCACTCTTTTTTTTTAATGGGGGTCAATACATCAACCAGATGGAGGTGTAAAGAGGTGACCTTTTCTACCCAACTCACCACATCAGATTTGTCATAAATCTCAGTTTACATTGCTGACTTCCTGGCACCAAACTACGCCACTGATGGGATTGTCCTATTTCTCCACTCTTAATCCAGCTATCTGCACCAGTGGAGTGACAGACAACTGCAGGGTCGAGATGCTATTACTTTTCACATACTGACTTGGCTCTGATATGTCGAATAAAGCACATGTTCCTCCTTTAGGTTTCTTGAAATTTTTCTGTCTCATTACACTGAGTGAGCTTCTGGTTTGCTTGAAAAGCATTTTTAGTGATTACCTCTATTTTGCAGTCGCTATTTTCTCTTCTTTCTCTTTTTCCAGACTTTTCTGAAAATGATCTCATTAGGAACACGGAACTCCTGTTTCTGAAAAAGGTTCCTTGAGGTTTGCAAAGGTCTCCCAGCAGGTAGGTTGCTTGTCTCCATTTTCCCTGCAGCTCAACAGACCCCCAAATGAGGCCATTAGCAAAAATGGACTGCTTGAAAAAATTCTACAAAATATGCAACAGCAACAGCACTGAAATGTAAGGCTCCAGTAGGCAACAAACTATGTTTGCAAACCTCATCTCTGATGGCAGTTTAATGTGTTAGGGAAAGAATGAGATAATGGCACAAAGGGGACTGTGGGTGTGAGGTGACGTACAAAGAGAACGGAATAGGAGGCCTGAGATACCTCAATTGTTATGCTGGAGAGATAAATGCATCTTTGAAAAACAGAGTTAATGAAGCCCAGCTGCCAAACTATGCCTGTCACATAGCCCTTTCCTTCTCCCTCCTTAAGCCTGACGTCTAAAAGATGCTGAGATTGTTAGCCCATACTTCTGGGGGACGGGGAGGGGGAGCACTAGACATTCTTTGAGATTTTCCTTTAAGGTTTGGTTCTTAGGAATCCAGGCTATGAATAACGACACTGCTGTCCTTATGTGCAGTGTCCCCATACCTGAAGCGTGTACCTTGGATGGAGGGATGCAGGCTGTGGTCCTGCTGCTACCTAAGAGAAATTATCTGGATCTGTGTGAATATTTGCAAACTGCCACATACAGAGTGGTAGGGAGACAGAGTGAGAACAAACTCCAAACCTGACATTTAAGTTCTCCTGAAGTCTGAATCACTCTTTTCTGAGAAACTAAGTTTTAGCGTTTGCTCTAGTGACTCTGTTATACAAAGAGAGAGACCTGAGAGATCTTGGATGTATTTCACGCAGAGTGATGGGGCAATTTGGAAAAGCAGCGTTCTGTGTTCATCAAATTCATGTTTCCAATCAGACAAAAAGGAAGGTATTTGAGGCAGAACTTTCTGAGCTTGATGAACGTACTGCAGCTACTGTGCAGAAAAGAGAGGGCAATGGTCATCTCCTTGGTTGTGTCCTGCATGGACCCAGGCTGACCAGACAGCAGTAGAATTCCTAGTCTGACAGTTTTGTCTTGGAGCCAAGCACTGAGAGACACAAGTCTCAGCCTAAATTTGTTTTGTGCCAATTACTGAATATTGCAATCCTGCAGTTATGCTCAGTGTACAAGTCCTGTTGCTTTTCCCAGGCTTAATAACATTTGCAGATCCTGCTCTGCCTCCACAAACTCACAATGCACTATGCTTTCCCGAGATCTTTCTTTCAAGATAGATCGCCCACTGCCATTTCAACCCATCAAAACTTCATTTTCAGAAGGATAAACCAAATGCATATGGGAATCACTTTTTTAATAACTGTCAATAGACCAGAGCAATAAAATGAGTACTAAGAAGGCAGAAAAACAGTACCAAGAAAACCCTTGTAAAAATAACAGGTGCATTAAAGTGCGTAGGGGTATGTAGGTATATTTGTAAGACAATAATACATAAACCAGGTGGCACACTACCTTATTAGCAATCCACTTGTTCTTGCCAAACAGTCTTTGGTGAGATTCCCTGAGAGGTTTCCCAGAAACTCATAAAATTAGTAGTAAACAACCCTTCTTGGGCGTTGTGAAATATTTTCTGACTCTACCTAGCATCCCAGCCCCCTTCTGAAGTTTTTCTCTGTTTTGCAAAACATCCAGAAGTTACTGGGAGGAAAATTAGGGAACAAAAGAGGGGGGATAAGATGAGTATAGGCAGAATCCACGATAATCGGCTTCACATTGAAAAGCAGAAGAATGATTGCTTGGACAGTGATGGTATCTTGATGTATAAATGGGTTTGTTACTTAACTCTGGTGATTCATGCTGTCAGGCACAGGGATGAGGCAGCTGCCAAATTTGATGCTTGGAAGGAATTTTGTCTCCCAGAACAGATTGGCAGGGAATTTGCAAAGCTGAGGGGTCAATAAAAAGGGCCAGATATTGTGATGATGAACGTGTGGACAGGCAGGGGGAACATCCCGGAGCACAACAGCACTATCATGTTCCTATCTCATGGTACCAAGCATGCCCCAAAAATCAGTGCACAACCCTTTAGCCCTTTCTCCCACATCTCCAGTACACCTGTAATCCACAAAGGGATGACTTTGGTGGACTAGGTGAGTAAGACTATTCTTCTACTTCCTATGGATAAATACTGGAGCAATGGGTCTTTTCATATTTTTCACATCATCTATTTCATCCATGTTTCTAAATAAAGCCTAATTGAAGCTACACGAGTCTTAGCTGTTGGGTGTTTGGGGTAGGGTTGGTTTTTCTTCTTTTTCTTTTGTTTTTAAAGAGTATCTAAAGAATGTGTTCCAGCTGCCTGGAAGGAAAGAGCCAGAAAGAAAAAGAGAACAAAGGAAAACAGCGGCGATATTTAATTGAGATAATTTTAGCTGTTCTAAATGCCACAGGCAATCTGCACAAATATTTGGAGAGAGCAGATGAGGAAGAAAGAATGAAAGGTTCTGTGCTGGTCATTCAGTCCCCAAATTAAGGGGAGGAAGGTGTCCTTTCAGAGATTGAGCAGGACCATACCTAGCAGATCTTGGGTAATTGCCTTTTGATCCTCCATGGTCTCCTCTGCGCTCTACCAGGCCTAAAAGGGCCTGATGGGGAAACTTTCTGTTTATGGGGCTGAGCAAAGATATAAGGAACCCCTCAGGGTGGGTGAACAGGGGTGGCCAGCCTGGATGACGTCAATTCAGATCCCTTCTTGGTCTGGACCCTTGTGTCTTAGGTGAACACCTGATGAAGCACTTCTGGGTCAGTACAAGACTTGGTCTGTCCTTGTGGGATCCCTGTGCTTTGTGCGTGACTGCATATATAAGGAGATGGTGTTAGCTTTTCCTGTGAGATATGGGAAATGGGATATGGCCTGGGATATGTATTCCAAGATTTAAGACTGGCAGGTCTATACCTTGGTCTGGCCTGATGGTTGTTTGATCAGTTATCCAAAATGGTAAAGCTCTTGCAGAAGATGGTTAATTATCCATGTGGAGGTCAGAGTTCTTCAGTCGTGAAGAAATCACAATTCATGTCCTTGTTAAAAAAGAGGTATTTTGAATGTGGTTTTCTGCAACTCCCAGGAAGGGCACCCTACCCCATGACTATTCTGGACAATGACAGCCTCCTTGTTAATACTGTCAGTGATGAGCATGATTTTAAGACACCCCCTTCCTTCCACCAAACTAGAGCTTTGGGGTAGAGGTTGATGTTCAGTCAGCTTCCTGCACAAGTGCTGGCAGAAACATGGGAGTACCCTGAAGAGATTGTGTTGCCCTCACAAGACTTGACATAGCAGAGAAATGGTGCTTTTTCACTTCTATCGCATGCAAAACTTGGGGAGGGAGTTGGAGGGTTTAGGAGAGCAAGCAGGCGATGGGAAGGAGGGGTCTGCATGTGTTCATCGTGGGGGCCATAAAACGCTAAATCTTAGGGTTTTCCCCTCCTTCACAAACTCCCTAAGCAACACTTCAAGAGCTTTCCTGGCTCTGAGCAAAGCAGCACTGCAGGTGCTTTCTCCCCTTCCCCAATGCAGAGCCTGGGGAGGAGGAAAAATGGTTATAACCCCCCTGGAGCAGGCACCTCATTTGGGGAGCCATGCCCACAGCATTCCTCTTTTAGCAATGCCCCAGGGGTGCTGCCCTGGCCCGTTTTCACTCCCTGCAAAGCTCACCCGGCAAGCTGTCTCCCTTCCCTGTTTGCAGGCAGGTGGGGGAAAGGCAGAAGCGTGCGGCGGATCCGATCTCCGGCACACACGTTGCTCATCCTTTTTGTCTGCCCTTCTCCCTGATCCCACTCAACCCTTCTCCCCCACACACCCACCCACCTCGGTGTCTCATTCGGGGATGGCTCAGAGCGCTTCAGGTAGCCGCGGGGACGGATACGAACCTCTGCCAGGCTTCTCGTTAAGGAACCATTAATATGGAGCTGCTGCCTTTCCCTCCCCTTCCTCCCCGCAGCCAAACGCGACTGCTGAAAAAAACAGAAAATGGGGGTTTGAGGTGGGAAATCCAGGACACCGCATCCTCCCCCACAGCGTGGGCTGGGGTTTCTTTGAGAAGGTCAGTGGTGAGGCCGCCGTCTGTGTCATGCATGGAGAAACGGCATCCATCAGCAAAGAAGCATTGGCTCGGCTGGCTGGATGCCCCTGCATCTCCCCCCCCAGATCCTTCCCTCTCTCTGTTGCAACATTCCTGCGAGGACCCACGGAGAGCTGAAGCCTATTGTGCTGGGAGCAAGCTGCCACCGCCTGCCCAGCATCCTCCGGTCTGCAATCAGGAGCCCTGGAACAAGGCAGCGCTGCCTGTCCCAGCCCCAGAGCCCTGCAGCAGGACCGCCTCTCCCCAGGTCATGTCTGAGGGACATTATAAAAATCATTCTTCAGTCCTTACGAACATTTCACTAAAATCAGGCATAAATAACCCTGGCTACAATTACAGCCTCTGATTTTTTTTTCCCTTTTTTTTCTTCTCCCCCCGCCCACCCCCCCCAGTTTTGGCCTTGCTGAGGTTGAACATATCTGTGAGGGAAAATCTTCTCTTCTCAACAGACTTCTATCCAGGTGGGACCAGCCCTCCTGAGAGACACCTCCATGAGAAGAAGGGAGATTGAGTAAATTCCCATGGTCATGTGGGGAGGCACTAGCAAGGAAAAGACCCGTGTCAGGATCGCTTCTGTCCCAGATATTGCTTCTTAAACCTCTGTCCTTAAAGGATGCCTCCTTCCCTGTCCTTGTCCTCCTCGTACTGTCTCAGAGCAGACTGGATCTCATGTGGGACCTGCAGCCCCTGCCCCATGGACCTTCCAGGTCTCAAGCCATAAAGAGGCCCCACACATGTACCTTCGCTTTACCTCCCCGATTTGCTGTACGTTCCCAAATACACACCTTTCTCAGCACAGAAATGTGAAGCCTCTGCAGTGCTTTGCTCCCATGGACCTGACGATCTCCAGCCTGAGACCACCAAGCAGTTGTGTTCAGTGTGGGGGTAGTGATGTACGGGAGAGCTGTGGCATTGTGTTGAAGTTTTTTTTTGGTGAAGGGAAAGCTCCTGGAGAGCTTTACACAGCATCTCGCTCCCCAGCTCCTGGTAGCCCTGATCTAATATGTTTTTTAGTGATGTTTGGGGGCTCGTACATTTGGAAAGAAGAAATTAGTACAGTCTGTTGTTTGCTTCTCACGTTCCTCTGTTCCCCTTGAGCTTCCCTGCTGTCCCTAATTATCCATCCCTCATTTACAGGGACTTAAATAATGGAAATGGAAAAGCTAGTTGAATTAGACTGGGATGAGGATGCGCTGAATGAGGCTCCCTTCCCTTCAGAAGTGACCTAACATTACCCTTTCTGTTATTAGTGATGCAGGCTCCCCATTACCACACGAGGCAGCTGCTCTGTTGTTATCTTGAGCCGAGGGGACACAACTTCTGCACTGACTCAAGCTGTGGCTCCCCATGGCTAGGAGAGATTAGCAATGAAAAGCAAGAATGCTTAGGGGAAATCCTTTGTTAACAACAATGCTTGGGGGAGATAAAAATAAGAAAAATAGCTTAGAAGAAGAAGCAAAAGGAAAGAAGTTGAAAAAAGGTAAGTTGAGTCACCACTGAACAATACAATTGCTAAAACCAGGTGAACGGTGGCCTAGTTTATGGCTTCACCGTGACGATGGCTGTGAGACCAGCTAGCTGAGAATGGACAGACGTCAGCATACAGAGCTCTGGAGACACAGATTTGGCTGGCAACAGCAGCCACGTGTCCCACTGCGACCATGGAAAGGCCCTGTGTCCCTTTGGTGCCCTTTGCGATGCCTTAACGGAGCCCGCTGCAGAGCCAGACACACATTCCTATAGAGAGGCAGAACATCCTGTACCCCACCATTGAAGGAGGATGTTGATGGTCCACAGGTGAGGAAAACATCGTCCACGCATTACAAGAAACAAGCAAGTAAACAATGTCCACAAAATGAGTTATAATAATGCATTTACTGTTTCCTTTAAGTATGTCCCAGCACTGAGGAGACCTGGGTTGAAACCCTAGTGCCAGATTAGGCAGAACATGGCTTTGAACCTGCCTGGGGTGTTGTCTGAAGACACTTCTGGTACCAAATCCTAGCCAGGTTGGCATAGGCAGGTTTGAACTTGGTTTGGGATTTCAGTCTGAGTGAGAGCAAATAAAGCATTTAGAGGGGATTTATGTGTGCCTAAAGAGAAAAAAAACCCACCTTACCTACCCGTCTATTCAGTGAGGCAACAACTGATCCATGGTTCAGGCAGAGAATAATATTTTTGGATGAACAGAAGACGACTACATACATTTCCAGGTGAAGGGATCTGGACCTGAATAATGAAAACAGATCCTGCTTAGTGTGTCCCCATTATGAGTCTGGAATTTCTCTAACCCAGGTTAGGGGAATTAGCCAGAGGAAGTTAATAGGGAATTTGAGAATAAGGTTAGCATGGATGTGTCCAAACAAACATGGCCTTTGTTGCTGTTGCACGTCTTGGAGGATACCTAAAATACCATGCATAAAGAGGCTTCTGCATCCCCTCCAAATCTGGACCTGCTTTCTCTGAGCACTCCTTAGATCCCTCTGAGATTTCCCCTCAAGGGAACAGAGCTGTTGCCACTCAGAGGAGGGTTAGGACTATGCAATTTGATGGGGAAAAGGGGCTGTGGTGGATTCTCCATGGGTCTGTGACTGGCTACTAACAACCACAGCAAGACAATATTTCTGTTGTGGCCTCTCCTGCTCTGAAAGGCCCCCAGGAGGATGCAGTGGTTGAATGTTGGGTTTGTGGGGAGGAGAGAGGCCAGCAGCAGGTGAAGTCAAGCTTGCCATGGGAATCTCCCATTGGTTCCTCCTCCCCACTGCCTGTAGCAGGGAGTCTGCAGCTCAGAAATCTTCCCATGAGCCAGTCCAGCTTCACTGATGGAAAACCAGGCTCCCACCACCCCTAATGCCCTTTTCACATCCCCTAGTCCAGGAGAAAACATATATGTAGGTGATGAGAAAGTGAAGGAGGGGCTTAACACAGTCTCACCCGTGGGAACAGCATGATGTGTCTGAGGAGCAGGAGCAGGTAAGCTATGGGGCAGTCTGAGCCACTCTCTCCTCATGTGAGTAGGCGATAGTGCCAAAGACGTGTGGCTGCACAGCTTCTTCTGGATCACCACATGATCAAGGATATGGGTTGATGACCCGGCAATCTGCCACCAAAAAGGACAATGTCCAATTTTCCCTGTGCTCCTCTACCATCACCGCCGGACCTCATGTCATACTGCCATGGGAGTGTTAACATGTGTTAACATGTAATCTAGATAGAAATGGTAAAGCAGAGCCAGGGCTGCAGCACAGGGTGGGACTGGCTCCGTGAACCGCAGATAATCCTTAGATCAGCATGGGCGCATCATCCTGGCAGACGGTGGGGAGCACAGCTCTCCTGGACTGGTGGGACTCTGTCAGCCAAGCCACACTGGGAGATGAACCAAGGCTGTGTGCTTCACAGCCACCCCACCACTTTTCCTTATTTAGCAGACCTGTGATTTTCACTGTTTACTGCTGAGGAGAAGTAAAAATGCACTAAATTCAGAAACTTTTACTAGAACACTTAGAGGGACATGCTAAAGGGGGGAAGATGGGGCAGAAGAGTCAAATGTCCGGCCAAATGTGGGCCAGATTCAGCTCTCAGCCATGTGGCATAAACGCAGATGAAATTTCATAAACCAAGTATGAATCAGGCCTTTCGACATGGGGCTTGCTTGTTTTGCCAGCAACAGATACACTCTACCAGCTCGTCAGTGATGTGCATGGGAGGAAAATGAAGTTCATTTGGAGATGCCTTTCTATTTGTGTTGACCTCATGAGGGTCATTACAGACAACACCAGAGTTCAGATTTTTGCCGTGGAAAATACTGACACCTCCTTTAACTTAATTTAGCCTCAGGAAGGTTTGAGGAGGCAAACGCAGCACGAGGAGGCACTCATTAACATTTCCTCTTCCCAGCGAGGAAACGAAAATAGCAAACATCCCATGAAATAACAGGAGAAAAAAGCTATAAAACACAGGAGATATTTTTAGTTTGAAAACAAAGCACTCTATCTTCCCCACAAAGTAGGGCTTTTCAGATGAAAAGAAAAAAGGAGAGAACTTACAGGCTCCTCCGCACCAGAAGGAGTAGCACTAATAATAATAATTATAATTATTACGATTATTGTTAATATTGATAGCAGGCTCCCCTCAGTATCCCACTTGCTTCCCCACCCTCCCAGCACGTGATGTGTGGGTCCCAGCCGTGGAGGACAATGGGTGGCCAGGAACAATGCAACCACTGACGTGAACCGGGTTTTGAATGCGAAAGTCTGTGTTGTGAGTGCCAGCTTCAATGCAATAAAGTGTTCCAGGGCTGGAGATGGATGAATAGAGACGTATGGTGTAAATTAAATGTGTTATTCTTTTTCTTCTTTTTTTAAAAAAAAAAAAAAAAAAAAAAGCCCAGCACTTTGGTTTCCCTTAATTTTATTCTTAAACGTTAAGGGTTTGCTACCAAACAAATGCCTGGCCAGCTTTGTCTGTTAATCTACAGGAGAATCGATAGGAATTGAAAGAGCCATGGAGGCGGAGGGAAGAGATTGTGGTTTCTTTTTTTTTTTTTTTTTTGCTTTTCTTTTTTCTTGTAGAAGGAGGAAGCAATTCTGGAAGTGAAAGGGAAAATTCTAGCACAGCAGATACAGGATAACACAGAAAATCCCTTGTTCACAAGTAGAAAAAATTAGTTCCTGCAAGAGTATGGGATTAATTGCACACTGGCCTTCAGACTTCTAACTTTAGGCATGTCATATAGTCCTTGGTGAAAGCCAGGGTCCTCCAGACAGTGATTCAGAGAAGGAACGCGATGCACATCACAATGCTTAATTGGGGAGGGACCCTGGCATCACAGTAGGGTAATACAGCATCTAGCAGAGCTCTTCCGAGCATAAGCCACTAAAAGACAGCACAACTCGGCTGCACCATAAACTTTCCCAAGCCCTGGGATCTCCCCCTTCTCACCCACCCACCAGGTTCATCTGGCTCACAGCTCAGGCTCATCTCCAAGAAGTGGCAAGACATACCACTTGCCATAAGGTAGATCTGAGCTAAACACTCATCCGGATGAGGTGACAAAGGGACATCAATTGGAAAAAAAACAACCCAAAAACCAAAACCAAACTCCATCAAGTTTGCTGTAAGGCGAGGTGCAGCGAAAGCCTGAATGTCTGCAAGGGGCAAGTCCCACCAGGCTCTGGGTGCATCGTGTCCTTGGCAAAGCACTGTCGTGAGAGTGCTGGGGAAGATGCCAGCGCTGGCTACGACTCAGTGTCCCTTTCATCCGGTCCCCCTCCCTGCAGTGGGGTTTTCTTGCTGCTCGCTACCAGGCACTCCTTTTGTCTGCCTGTAATTAGTCTGTTGGCTTTTCTCTTTCTCTCCCCTCACTTTTTTTCTTGGCCTGATTCTAATTACTGTGGTTTAAAACTCTTCAGGAAGCTCTAGGGAGACAAGCCACGTTGACACCATCCCTGCTGAGCTATGAGACGTGGCTTTTGCTGTTTTCTCTCCCTTCCTTGTTCCTTCTCAGCTGTTTTGGAGGAAACTACCCGTGCTCACTGCTCACCCTTTTTTTCCCTCCCTCATAATCACTTCCCACCTCCCTTTCTGCTCTTTTTGCCCCTGTCTTGTCTTGGTCTTCCTGTGGCCACCCAGAGCACCAGACGCCCTGCAGTCTCCTCCATCCATCTCATTAACAGCTCCCCAGAGGCCAGGCAGATAATTTCAACAGGACGCTGGCTGCCTCTTTGTGAAGCCGTGGGATAAAGCTGCTGTGGCAATGAGACCCTCCTCACCAGCCTGCCCTACTCCATGACTCCTGTCCTTCCATGCCTGTCTGCCTCTCTGAGCCCGGAAATTGTCTGTCTGCCTCAAATTGCCTCTCCCCGTCAGCTGCCAGCACTCTACGTCTCCCTCCTCCATTTGCTTCCGGCTCCCCTCTCTCCTCCTCCTCTACCCACGCATCTTTCTTTAATTAGAAATACAATGAAAATGCTTATCACTATGCCTTAATCAGCTAGTCATTCCCCAGCAGGTCCAGAAGGAAAACCCCCGTTTCTCCTCGTCTCTCCTGTCTCCCCCACCACCTCCACAGAAGAAGAGCACACAGATTAGGAGGAGAGCTCTGTGGAAAGGTTGCTGAATGAGATGAACCTAGAGACCTGGACAAGCTGGAGGAAAGGGCCAAAAGAAACCTTATGATATTTAACAAGGACAAATGCTGTTCATGGGAAGAAAGGGTCCCTGGCAGCAATTGACTGGCTGGGGCTCAGAAATGGACCTGAGAGTGCTGAGGGACAGTAGGCTGAGCATGATCCAGCAGTTTGTCCTGGCAGAAAAAAAGTTATCCTGGACCGTGGAAGCATGAGCACAGACATGAGATCAATGCAAGTGATTATCGCCCTTTACTCAGGGTGTATTAAACCATATCTAGCTGCTGCAACCAGGCTTAGGCCTCTTAGCACAAGTCATTGATCAACTGGAATGAGTTCAGCACAGAACATTGAGATGATCAGGGTTACAGCACTTGCTTGGGACCTGGTGTGGAACCAGGGCTTGTCCATCCTGGAGAAGCAGTGGCTTTGGGGGAGACCTAACAGCAGTCCACCCTACCTGTGGGGAGGGTATCAAGGAGACAGGCCCTTCACAGAGGTGGCTGGTGAAGGGACAAGAGACATTAAGCATAAATTGAGTCAAGACACTCAGTCTGGATATAAGGAGAAAGGTTTTCCATCTAAGGACAGCCATGCAGTGGCGCAGGTTGCCCAAAGATTGTGCAATCCCCACCCCTGTGGTTTTCAATATCTGCCACCTGAACCGCCTCATCTGACCCAGTAGCTGACCCAACTTAGAGTAGGAGGTTGAGCTAGAAACCTCCTGAGGTCCCTTCCAGCTTTAATAATCCTGAAATCCTATGACCAGACCTAAGCACCCAATGAGGCCATTCAAACTCTGATGAATCCACACACACTGAAAACTAAGGGAGAAGGAAAAAGAGGTAGGTAGCAGAGGCTGGAAAGCAACAGATTTGGTGGAGTAGGTTTTACAGCCAGTTCATCCCAGACTCTGGTATTTGATGGGACAAGGTAAGGTTGAAATCAGGTCACCTTACAAAGTTAAATCCAATCTATAACCTGTCCCTATCCACTGGCAATCTCCTAAGGGCCATTTCTGGGGATCCTGGGTGAAAAGCTTTCTGGAAAATAACTTTGCTTTAATCCAGAGATACATAGATAGCACAGTCTCTCCCAATTCATGTGATCTCTTACTGGCAAGGAAGGTTTAAGGTGGACTCTGTGGGGCATAGAGACCACAGCATAAAAGGCTCCAGATCTGTCCCAAACCCTCAGATAATTGATGTTTGACCATTTCTAAACACAGACACAGAAGCACAAAAATATCATGCTCAGGAAAGCTGTATGAAAGTGGAAAAGTAAGCAAGGCAGAGGGCATAGCTCTCTGCCAGTCATGTCATTATCATTATATGTGGGGGGAACAAGGCGGCATTGGCAGGGTCTGCTGGTTTAGGAACCCTGCACTTACTTACACCCTCAGGCTTTTGCCTCCTTCCCCACCCACTGGCACTCCCCACCTTCAACTAAACCATGCATTCCTTCTATGTCAGCTTGCTGCTGCTCTAAATAACTCTCCTGTTTCCCCTGAGAGCTGTACGGCCAAAATGTTTGTCTATGTGCCATCACCTATTAGGCACCAGACATGGGTCTTCCTGGAGCACATGGATATGGGGGAAAAGGGAGTCCTGACCCCTGTCCTTCATGCCCTTAACCACCGTCTGTGTGCTCCAAGAGGACTCTGCTTTAACCAAATGCACGGGGTCGCTGAGACCCCCTTTCAGCAGGACCTCACTGAAAGACCAGCCATCTCCTCTGGATTTCGCTCTTACTAGGCTGGCTACAGTCCCACCAGGACACATGTGGCCATGAGCCATGGGGCTGCGGACCCATCCTAAGCCTCCCTGGCACACTGCCCACCACCCCGACCGGAGGCAAAGCACCTCCCCGCTGGCAACAGGCTTGAAACCCCTTTGTAGGTGATATTCATGAATCAGCATCCCATTGCCTCCGGCCACTGTCACTGAGAGGGGATGAGAAGCCCCGGATGTCCTCAGAGCCTCTCCGAGGGTGTTCCGGCGGGGAACTCTCTAGGATTAGGGAATCCTTTATCTCTGGCTTATATAAGACCCGGGGACTCCTTTTATGGTTGGCTTTTCCTGCTTTGTCAAGAGCAAAGAACAAATGTAGCTTCATCTGCGTTTGTGGGTTGGCTAACTGATTAAGCATCTGATTCAAGCTAAGTACGGAACAGGCTTTTGATGGGCGGATTTAATTTGGTGTAAAAATCAGGATGCCGTCCCCCTCCCTTACCGAATATTCCCAAGATAGCGGTTGGTCTGGTGCAATTAACCAGTGGGGATGACTCCCACCTACCAATGCTTTAGAAAGTCCGGAGTGCTCCAGTTTGTAAAGAAGTGACTCCTTTGAGCATTTCCCCCCTCTCCTTCCCCCCTCCTCTTTTCTTTCTTTCCTTTTCTTTTTTTCTCTCTCTTTTTCTTTTTTTTTTTTTTACCCCCTGCTGATTTACCACCATTTCCAAAGCATTTGCATTAGGAGTGAGCACACTGCGTGTGAGTGTGTGCATGCGCGCATGTGAGGGTGTGCGGGGGGTCCGTGGGTGTCTGTCTTGGTGTGACACACTGAATTCCTCCTCATCTCCCCCTCTGCAAGTCCTGCCAGGGGAAGCATGCTAATGATGACCTTGCTGAGTAAATAGTTGTGGAATGAATAAGTGTTTTTCCTGCAATCTGAAAGGCGGAAGGTGCGATTACTCATCCATCTATCCAACTGTCTCCAGCACCTTTCAAGTGCTTCTCGCGTCGAGTCTGGGGGCGTGAGAGAGGGGGTGGGAAGCGAGGGGAGGCTGCCAAGATCTGGGTTGCCACAGACACCAGCCTCGCTTTTCCTCCAATGAACGCTGCGCTGAGAGTGCGAGAGGAGGCAGGGCAACACCCACATGTTGAGCTGTGTGGGGTATAAGTAGATGGAAGAGCCTGGACTAGTGGCAGTTCAGACAGGGAAGAGAAGCAGCTCTTTGCATCTCTAGTGAAAGCGCTTTTGACTCGTCAAGTTTACCAGAGGAGAAATCACCGGGATTTTTGCAGCAGCTTCCAGCTTCTGTGTGCATCTCTCTGTGTTTTTCTCCAGCGAGGACTCTCTGCCTTTCGAGATTCTCAGCTCCGGACAAGCAGGTAGCGGGCACGCGTGTGGGGCTGGACTTCTTAGTCAACTCCTCTCCTGGTTCCTGGAGGATCCTGGCTCTCTCTGGGACACCCTGAGCACGTGAGACCAGCATTTCCAGCTGGGCACCGGGAGAAATTTGCCTGCAACTCTCTCTGGGATCCACGGGGACCGAACAGCTCGCTCTGCGGTGATATCTGATTTGGTTGTGTTTGTGTTGAAAAGTCCTTTGAGGGGGGTTTAGAAGTCTGCGTGTGTCTTTCGGGAAGTGTTGTGGTGGGGTTTTTGAGAGCCAGCTCTAGCACCAGGGCTTGCAACCCAGTTCTTTCTGTGTTTGGCACTCGCACAGTCGGAGCCATGCAGCTGGATAATGTCACCAATGCGGGCATTCACTCCTTCCAGGGGCACCGTGGAGTTGCCAACAAGCCCAATGTGATCCTTCAGATAGGGAAATGCAGGGCAGAAATGTTGGAGCATGTCAGGAGGACCCACCGGCACCTCCTGTCTGAGGTCTCCAAGCAGGTGGAGCGCGAGCTGAAAGGCTTGCAGAAATCGGTGGGGAAGTTAGAGAATAACTTAGAGGACCATGTCCCAACAGATAACCAAAGATGGAAGAAGTCCATCAAGGCCTGCCTGGCCAGGTGCCAGGAAACCATTGCCCATCTGGAGAGGTGGGTCAAGAGAGAGATGAATGTTTGGAAGGAAGTCTTTTTCCGTCTGGAGAAGTGGGCGGACCGTCTGGAGTCCATGGGAGGCAAATATTGTCCTGGGGACCATGGCAAACAGACTGTGTCCGTTGGGGTGGGAGGCCCAGAAATAAGGCCAAGTGAGGGAGAGATTTATGACTATGCCCTTGATATGAGCCAAATGTATGCGCTGACCCCTCCACCTGGGGAGGTCCCCAGCATCCCCCAGGGCCATGATTCCTACCAATGGGTCTCTGTGTCGGAGGATGCTCCAGCCTCCCCAGTGGAGACTCAGGTCTTTGAGGATCCCCGGGAGTTCTTGAGCCACTTGGAGGAATACTTAAAGCAGGTGGGTGGAACAGAGGAGTACTGGCTGTCTCAGATTCAAAACCACATGAACGGCCCAGCTAAAAAGTGGTGGGAATACAAGCAGGACTCTGTCAAGAACTGGGTCGAGTTCAAGAAGGAGTTCCTGCAGTACAGCGAGGGGACTCTGACTAGGGATGCTATCAAAAGGGAGCTGGATTTGCCTCAGAAAGAGGGGGAGCCCCTGGACCAGTTCCTTTGGCGCAAGAGAGACTTGTATCAGACCCTCTATGTTGATGCTGATGAGGAGGAAATTATCCAGTATGTGGTAGGCACCCTCCAGCCCAAACTGAAGCGTTTCTTGAGTTACCCTTTGCCCAAGACTTTAGAGCAGCTGATCCAAAGAGGGAAGGAAGTCCAAGGCAACATGGACCACTCTGAGGAGCCCAGCCCGCAGAGGACCCCTGAGATTCAGTCAGGAGATTCTGTGGAGAGCATGCCTCCCTCAACCACTGCCAGTCCCGTGCCAAGCAATGGGACTCAACCTGAGCCCCCCAGCCCACCAGCTACTGTCATATGAGCTAGTCCAAGGGAGGCAGCAGTCTGGGTTAAATGAAAGGGAGAAGGGGGCATATTTAGGAAGCTTCTCCTTGGGGAGAGGTTCTGGCTGAGACGAGACATGAGGTGTGCTCAGTCCAACAGCCCATAGCAGAGGAATTAACTTTGCTTGTGGGGGGAGGGAGGCTATGGGGGAGAGGCACCTTAGGATGTGGTTGCCCCCCTCACCTGAGCCGTGCAATACGGTGGTGCTGGAGATACTACTTGCACCACTGTGGGGAACGGACAATTTTATGACATCCCTGACAAGAAACTAGAGACAATTCCCAACTTCAGAGACAGCCGCTGAACACTGGCGGCTTTCAAGGACTTCACAGGAGTACAGCAATTGGCTGAGGGTTCCTACCCATCTGGATCTCTCCTTCTCCTTCTCTCCTCCCTCTTCTGAAGAAGTGTCCCTGTCCTGAGGAGACATCTTTCTTTTGACCCTTGCCCATTTCTGATTTACCACTGGGCTTCTATTCACATGGGAATCTCCAGTTTCAGTTGTTCCAAAGGATTAAATATACATTTTTTTATTTATCTTTTTTTTTAGAAGAAACTCTATGACTTCAGGAACTGAAAACTTTAAGAATCTGGGTTAATTTTAGTGTTTTTCATTTCACTGCACCCAATACCTGCTTTAATGTTTTTCCTCTCAAGAGGCTCTTACTGGTTTACTTCTTGTCTTAGTTTCTGCTTATTCCAATCAAGGCCACTGCAGTGCAGAGGCAAATTTCAGCCTTTGTCTGCACATTATACTGTGCATTCAGCAGGAAACAGAGTTTCAAATTAAATTCTGAACTCATTTATTGAAGGGGGAGTCTGCTTCCTTTCAGAGAAGAGAGGGTGTCAAGGTGTAGAGAGGAGGCAATTTTGAGGGCGTGGGGGGCGGGGGGGAAGGGAAATAAATCCTTATACTTTGAATGAAAGAAACAAACACATCCTAAATCCAGAGCAAAATATCCCCAGAGCAGCAAATCGAGTCCATGCTGATGTGTGGAGACAACAGGAGCTTTTGCCATGTAAAAGCAAAAAGAAGTGAAGAGAGGAGCTGTGTGTCCCAGCACAGTTTCAACCTGTGCATCACAACAAAGAGTTTCTACTCACACAGACAGACTTAAAATGCTCTTGGAAAGCCTGGCACCCCTGTCCTGGAGCACCTGAAGACAGAGCATTGTGTATTCACAAAGAACTTTCTGCAACATCTCCTTGCCATGGATGGAGACGGACTTGGACTTTGTGACATTTTCCATGTTGAGACAGTAATGCTCAGCATTCACCTTGCTTTTGCTACCACCTGATGATAGGACTTTGAGACGAAACTGTTGTAAGACATATTCAGGAAGTTTGGCTCTTCAAACCTTCTTGAGGCTGGACACATCTTGAGTATCATCTGCATTCACCACCAGACCAAATAAGCAACACCTCTGCAAGCGATGCAGCAGGGATGCAGCATCAGGAATGCCCCTGAGATGCTCCTGGCACTACTAGAGCAGTGACATGTGGCACCAGTGGCTTGGAAGGCCTTTGGCATGCCTCCTTCCAAGAGGCTGAAGGTAAGGCAGCTCTCTGGTATTCTCCTGTCTGCACTCTTCAGACCTAAATTAGCCATAGCCTGTCCAGTAGGAACCTTGCACTGGGATTAAAAAAAAAAAAAATTACAAAAAAATCTGTAATGTGACATGAAAAATTGTAAGTGACAGATTAAGGTTGGGAGAAAGAGGGAGAGCCAACTAAAGGTAATAAAGGACAGTGAGTGCGAAAAGTTTCCAAACAGGACAGTATCTTGCACTTTCTAATTAACATGGGGAGGAAATGGGAAGCTTCTTCATTATCCCAGTCCAAGGACCTGCCTCGTGAAGCCCTGGGCTTGAGTCCCTGGCTGTGACAAGCCGTCACAGGTCCATGCACAGCCCAAAGGAGATGCATGTCTGCTCTGCACCCTTGCTAGAAGTGAGTCGGTCTCAGGAAGAGCAGGGGCTCTCCCCTCACTTGTTCAGAATGAGTTAATTTGGCAGTGGCTGTCTCTGCAGAGAGAAGGGAGCATTCCTCACTAATGACCTGGGATGAGTGGTGGGGGAGTGGGTGTCATTGCTGAGGATGAGCTGGCCGTGCATTACAAGCATTTTCTTCTCTTGGTTACAGTGACTCACTCAGATCCTCCTCTGAGAAGGAATCACTTCACAGTGCTCAGGATTCGGAAGGAAAGCCAAAGAGAAAAAGCTTCAAAACCAAGGATTCAACATCAGACCTGCTGTCACAATCCTCAGCCACCGACTGCCGGATCCACTGTCTGAAGGAAAGACTGGCACAGGTAATTAATCACCTCTCATCTTACCCTTGTGGGCCTTTCGTAGCCTCCCCAGTGCCCTGCTCCGAGGTATTGAATAGCCCAGGTGCAAATATCTGTGCTGGTCTTGAGACCTCAGCCCCAATGGTTGCAAGAGGCTGGCAACATCAGATAGGTGCGATTTCAACTTCATGATGTAGGAACCCAGGCACCAGCCCCAATAATTAATACTCTGGGGACAGTGTGCATCACGCCTTGCTTTCTGCTGGACCCTTGGCAAATGCTTAGACACTTATACCTAGTGGGACTTCCAGGCTGCAGAAATCTGGTGTGCACAGCTGAATATAACCCCATCTCCTGAGATATCCCCTGTACTCTCCACTTGGAATATCTAAGCTGAGGTGCTGCATTTTTTTTTTTTTTTCTTTTACAGAGATCCCTGCTGCTGTTGCTGAGTTTCTTTCTCTGTGTCCAAGAGTCCAGCTTTCCCAGGGAAGAAGCGAGTGCTGCAGGAAGACAGAGGGCAAACCATGCACCAAAGAGCCTCCCATGCAGTGCAATTCCATGTTCAAGGTGCTGAGAGACAGAATGAAAGGGGGAGCCACTTCCAACAGGGTGGAGAAAACCTGGTCCAGGTACTCCAAGAACAGAAGAAAGTACTGAGAATGAAAAGAGAAACGAAGAGACAGAACAGAAGAACCAAGTCTGGGATTTGGGGACAGCAAGGATGGTGGGCTTGTACTGACTGTCTGTTGAGACGATACCATACCTCTGCAATCTGGGGCCACTGGGACTCACCTAGAGAAATCTTCACTAGTTTATCAGTTAAAAAAACTTTCCTGATTAACTTTGCCAAATGACTGACCCTACCTAGGCTATGAACCCTCCATGCTGTTAATGCTGTAACTCATTTTTCCTGAGTTGAGGGTAGCTTCATTTCATGCGGGTATCAGTTTTCAAACCTCAAAGGGCTGTGGAGGTTCGGAGAAGCATCCTGCGATCCAGATGCTTGTCTGAACTGCTTGAGCCTGCACAACTGGGCCAGCTGTCTTGCCAGAAAGGAGACTCTTGTGAGACAGCAGGCGCTTCCTGGATCTGCATGGGCCAGAGTTACTGCAAGAACTGGGGTTCTTGTGCTGGCTTTGACGTGACTGTTTCCATCCAGACCCAGGGAGCACAAAAGGTGTGCAAAAGACAACAGCTCGAATGAGTTGAACAAGACAGTTTTGGTTCACATCTCAGCTGAAGAGGTCCAGTTGGTTCCTCTCTCTTCCAGAGCCAACTGTCCGGGGTATGCGTGTGCGTGTGTCACTGCGGGTGTACGTGTGTTGAGCAACCGAATCCACCTAATCAAATCCTGTCGTGTTTTGTTGTGTTTGAATTAAGCCAATGGGACCTAATGTGCATTCCAACAATGCTCAGCAAAAATGTCCAGGACTGGAAAATTATGTAAAACCATATAAAGGCAGACTTCACAGGCATCATCCCAAGGTCAAATGACGTTTGATTTTGAGGTGCTTAATTTCCACAGTCCCTTTCAAGGGACTTGACTGCCTCAATAGACATTTTATTTTTCCATAGACTTTCCTGACTTTTTAATAAATTAGCCTGTCTGTGCTACTTGGTCATTTGGTCCTGAGGTTTATACATTTTCAACTGGCTTTTTGGAGTGTGCAAAACTGAATCTCCTGGACTGATTTTTTTTTTTTCAATTATTGCTCCCAGCAGATTGGAGCTTTACTTGTAGCACCCTGGTTTATATTACCAGCCTCTCCAGGAAGGACTGGTAGTTTATTTTCCTGGGGCAGAGTCACGTGAATGAAGATGTGTGTATGTGTTGTGTCTGTGAAATTTTAGCAGATTTCAACCACTGGATTTTTTTTTTCTTAGGCAATTTTACATTTGACTCTGACAAAACTACTTTAGAGTTTTTATTTTTACTATAGATATTATTAATTCAACCAACCTTGTACAAAAGGCAAACACATTGAAACTCTACAGGTTATAGGGGTTAAAGCCAAAAGGTCTTTGTAAGCCGACATCACTTGCCCTAGATCTGACTGTATCAGGCAGTTTATTCCTCATGTGTCATGTTGGAGTTACAAGATCACACTAAGCCACTAGAACCTGTCAATAGAATAGTGCTACACTCTATTTGCTATTGTAGCAAAGCCTTTTGTAGATTTATACAATAAAACTTTGAAATATCTGCTTCAGTTGTTTTATGCCTTGCTTTCTGCTCTTTCTTTCTTGGTTCATGGGAGACATAAGTATCCACCACTTTCTGAAGATTTGGTCTTGTCACCCATTTGGGCTTTTTTAACTCATGAAATTTTCCTTCTCAATAAAAGCAGATGATTGACACAAAAATGAAATGTACTGGGCTTTTGGAGAAGAGGGGTTGGATATAGAAAACATGGAGGAGTTTTAAGGGGGCTGTTCAGCATCTCAGATTGAGTCAAATGTAGCCCATGAAGCTGGGAGAAACAGTCCTTTGTGAGATTGTGGATTGTGCAGGGCTCTTTTTGGGTACAGCCAAGAAAAAATCTATTGAAACAGAAGGCAATGCTTGAAAGATAATACACATGGAAGAGCTGAAGCAAGTAGAGCAAAGTAAAGAAATCGTTAGGCCTGAATCAGGTCTACTTGATATCCAGAGGGACTTCAGCAGTCAGAAGAGCCGGCACATAGCAGCACAGAGATACAGGAACTACTATCGGGCTGGTGCTTTGCTGTCTGAGCCATTTCCCTAGAGCAGGCTTCTTCTCCATTCCTTGGGTTCATTACCTATAAAACACCTCTGGGTCATTGGGGCTGGAGGAAGGAAACATAGCAGGAGAGGTAACTCAGACCGTTCTAAATTGTAATGAGTATTTTTGCAATAGGTTGGGCCCACAGATCTGACCCCAGAGACCTTCAGTCCATGGGGATAGAGGGCTCTGCTCTGCCTCTGCAAATCCCTCCTCTTCTGAAAAGGTTTTGCACTCAGGTGATTTAACCCCCTTTCCTGCTCTATCCCTGATCTCTCTCCAATGAGGACAGTGTTAGGACTAACAGTCCATGGTAATGCAACTGGTAATGTACCCTGGGGGAGGTCAGCTAGAGAAACAAACGGGCTCATCGCTTTCACAACAGGCACTGAATGTGCATTGTCAAATGCACCTCCCAGATAACCCTTTTGGGCTCAGGTTGGAAAGGCAGAACATGGTCTGATGGCCAAAGATGCCTAGTGGACAGGTGCTAACCCTTGTGTCTTCAGCTCTTTACAAGCTCAGTCAACCACAAACTCTTATCAAGAGAAAAAAACCTTGAATGCAATTTTGGGTCCACAGCTGAACTCTGCTTTTCTGCCCTCGACTATTGTCATCAGTAAAGAGGTGAAAAACAAGCATTGAGGGGACAGACCAGCAAAAGCAGTGCAGCCACTGTCATCCCATCCTGGGACAGTATGGGAGAAACTGCTCAGGAGAGCATGGTTAGACTTTGCATGGTCTATGGACATAGACAAAGGGCTGGGTCTCCTGCAATGACCAACCCAGTGCCTTGCAGAGCAAAAAGAGAGCTGCTCTGCTGGAGCTGCTGAGCTCTTCCAGCAGAGGGGGGCAAAACTCCACTGTACACTGTGGGAATTAAAATTAAAATATGCTGTAAAGAGAAAAATCTGTCCTTGTCATCATCCATCCCCACACGGCCCATTCCCACAGCTTCAGCAATACAAGATCAGTGGTTGCTTCAGTGGACGAGGTCTGAGGGCAAAGAGAGAAGGGGTGACGAGGAGTCAATGAAAAGGGGTGAGGAGGACTGGCGGCCAAGTTATGGTGGAAGAAGATGAACAGGATGGGGATGCCCTGCTGAGGGAGGTGGGAAAGGTAGACAAGGCTGGGAAACACCTGACTGTGCTCGATAAACTCAGAAGGTTTCCAATTTCGTCCCAGAGCCTTCCAGATTTGAATTTAATAATTTTAATTACTTTCTTTCTGACAGTTCCAAATGAAAACCTGTAGAGAGTCACTGGGCATGCACCTTCAATTAATGAAGAAATGCCTTATTAATGCTCCTGGCTCTATCAGGAGGGAGTCACCTGGGATACATATAACCCAGCAATGGATTTACTGCCTCAAAGAGTTTGAACACTGTCCAAAATCAAAGTGGGAACCATCCCTGTGTTTGATGGGACATGATCCAAAATGCAGAGATATTCACAAGCATCCTTCCACTGGTGGAGAAGGCATGTGGGGTCAAGTGCTTATAGAGTTGAGAAAAAGTCATTAATTCATACTTGATTTTTTTTTTTCCCTTCTCTATTTATCGTGGCTATACTGATGAACAACTTAATTTGCTCCTTCAGGACAGCTTAAAGAAAGTGTTAAGATGGACCTTCTCACAGTACTGCATTCATATATGAAATATATGTTTAGGTTTTTTTCTTTTTTCTTTTTTTTTTCTTTCTCTCTCTTTTAATCAAAGTGATTGCACAGGTCAGTCATGTAAATCATATTTATTGACTTTTCAGGCAGGCATGTGTTTGTGCACAGCCTAACTGCTCCCCTGGAGCCACTTTTTCCAGCAAAGCAATGTGTAACTGGGGAGGCTGTGAAACTTTCATTATTGACACAATCAGCTATAATGGATCCACTTATCACATCAATATGATGCTCTGGTGAGGTCTGGGTGCTTACTTTGATCTTTGAGCAGGATGTTATCTTAGACCTATTCCCACAAATGCTAATTCATATGAATTGCAGGCAGGTGACATGCTTTTTACAGCTAATATATAATCATTGAAAATTGAAAGGAGGATTGCTATGTGCAAAATCGGGCTCAATTCAGCAGTTTTAGGTGAAAAAAATGTAGGTGATAATTATCAAAGGGGCAGTCATTTTCATTGCTTTTTAGGCTACACTTAGGAATTTTTATGATCCCTTTTCTGAAAGTTAAACTGATCATGCAGTGTCAGTGGGTTCTTCAGTCTTTCCCTCTTGCGTGTGCATTTACTTCCAACCTGTTAACTTGTATCTTGCAAAACCAGAGACTCCCAAAGTCACTAAAAGCTTATATGTTTCTGATAGGGAGTTGCTGAATAGAGGACAGTTGTTCCATCGTTCTCACGCAGGCACAGACTGAATGTGCTCAGTCAATATTAGATAAAAGAATTGAAACAGAAGCCATAAGTCCCTAGAAAATCAGATTACATTTAGTCCTGAAGCTTACAGACCCACTTGCTGGCATAAAGTGTTTCTTTTCTTTTTTTTTTTTTTTTTTCATTTTATTTTCTAAAGGAATAGAATCTTGACATTTTCAAAATGAATCTTTTTGACTTTTTGGTACTAAAAAGCATCACTTATAAACTGATTTCAACTTGAAAAAACATAAAACATAAAAGAAAAAGAAAAAGAAAGAAAGAAAGAAAGAAAGAAAGAAAGAAAGAAAGAAAGAAAGAAGATTAGGAAACTCAAAAGAGAAATGGAACGAACAGTTTTGGAACTTGGAGGCATGTGCTGATTTGGTGCAAGAAGAAATCTCTCTTTCATTTTTTATTTTATCCATTGAGATATTTGGACAGTTTCTCTTCCGACTTGATTTTGCCACATTTTACCCTCTCCTGATTTGATTGTTCAACTAAAAAATCTCCATTATTTCCCTTGTTGCAAAAAATACACCCCCTGTGCTACTACGCTCCACACTTCCGTGGCTCAGAATTTCTGAGTGTCACTGGAATAGTGTGAATCCTGTCCTAACCCAAAATGAAGTTATTTTTCCAACAGGATCGAGGAACAACCTCTCTTTGTAACCAGGATTACAGAGCTTATGTTACACGCTTGAAAAATTACAAATCCACTCACTGGAGGGCCCAAATTCACTGCCAATTTTGAGACTCGTGGAAGCCAAACTTAAGGTTGTCACCTCAAAGACTGTCCTCAGCTTAGGCAGTGACATCGGTGCAGTACTTGAGGTAGTCTATGCCGACGTTCAGTTGTAGCCTGCCCTGGAATTCAGGGTCCATTTGTGCTTTCTTCATCTCAAAGCAGAAACAAAGAGAACAAGAACAAGGGGAATTGCCAAGAGGCTCTGGATAGTGAAGCTGTGCATGTTGTGCTATAGACTAATGGTGATTGGTGATTGTGGTTTGTATTGTCATCTCCCACCAGCTCAGGATCTCAACATGTCCTATCCACCCCATGCACTCATCTAGCCCTCCATCCAGCTGGCTGTGTTGTGTCCCTGCATCACAACCATGGTTAAGGGGAAGATGACAACAGTGTGAAGGAGTCCTCAGAAGGCAGGCACAGTAAATACCAAGCAAAGCACTTTTTCCCCACCTAGAGTCCCCAATTACCTGTGTCTTGCCCAAAAATTCTCTTTAGAGACTCACCAAGCATTATGGGGATTTTTTCATGCCATATGGAGTAATTGATCCTGGAAACCTGGTGAGGAGAGGGCAATACCAAAGCAGACTTTCTAGATAGTGCAGGGGTTCCTTTAGCAATCTTATGGTTGAGGAAGGCCTGGGAGCGACCTTATGTACCAACCATACCCAGAGCAGGAGAGGAAATCTTGGGGTCATTCTATCCACATTCATGTAGTTAGCTGGCTCCTGGGCTTGCTACAACCTGTAGTGGTCACCCTTCTGCCCTGGTCACCATAGCTTAGGAGACCTCTCAGCAACGTGATGGTACCCAAAAATGTGGAGAAAAACTTACTCACCTGCAGTCAGTACCCCATCCAAAACCACATTTTCCAGATCCGGTCCTGACCTACCATGCTCTCCTAGGAAACCAGAAACAAATTTACCCAAGGACTGCCCTGTGCCTAGGCAGCTTTTGGGTCTAGCATGGTTAAAGTACCCCTATAACAGTGACCAACAGCACCCAAAGGATGTGATGGACACTAGCACATCCATTTGACATGGTAGCTGGCTAAATTTGCCAAGCAAATAACCCTCTTTCTGGTTACAGAGTAAGGTTTGGCTTTGACACAAGCCTGGAGCAAGACCTAACTACTGTATGCCTGTGACTACCTATTTTAAACATGCAGACAACATGTTCTTGTGGTGACGTGAACAACTGATGAGCTGCTGTGCATGTTCAGGCTGAGCTTGGACATTGAGAGACTTCTCCAGCCAGTGAAAGGCCAACAGCTCTTTGTTACAGTCTGCATGTCTTCCAGTCCTAGTGTCACTGGGGACATGTGGGATGTGGTTTCCACCTAACACAGATCATTCTCATTTCATAGATGAGGAAACTGAGGCACATAGCTGAATTATTTGCAAGTGTTATAAGCAGAGAACAGTGTTTCCCAGGATAGCACCTCCATCACTGCTCTGTGCTTTCACTGCTCAGCTATCAGTTTCCTCTACAATCACTATCACCTATTTCTCGTGGCCATTTAAGGTTCCTAAATCTCCTTGCAATCAAGTAGAAATTGGACTTTAATTTACCCTGTGCCAAAGGCCCTCATCTCTGAGTCCTCTACACAGAAGCTTTCAGAAAAGGGAATCCAAGCTGAGTCAAGGCATGGCTGTACAGGAAATTACTTGGAAGACTTTAAGGTCTGTATCTTCAATCTTCCTCAGAATTAAGGTGACCTTAATGCAGTGTGGCTCACTTCCCTTTGGCTTGATCAGACTGGCATGTCTGGAAATGAATTAACGCCTCCTTTGATCCTCATTAGGTTCATACACACCAGCCATTTAGGCCAGCCTATGGTATCCACCATAAAATTCAATGCCATAAGCTTTCCTGCACATCTCTGTAGATGCAAATGTTACTATAGGTCTGGCACCTCTCTACCTCTCAGACCCATCAGGAGGGCATGGTTTCTGAGGCTGGCCATATCTCATAGTCTTGCTCAGGCTGATAGGCACTGTGGCAATTGCAGGCAGCTGCCTCCATCATCATGGACTGGGCTGTGGGTCTTGGCCACAGGCAGTGGCATTCAGGCCATCAATGACAGTCCATTCAGAAGTGATGGTCCCATGGAGAGCTGTAGACATCCCTAGACTATCCTAACAAGCTATAAAATGGAAGCATTTAAATCTCCTTCTGTGGGACAGGAGAGACACTATAAAATCACAGAATCATTTTAGTTGGAAAAGACCCTTCATTCAGATCATCAAGTCCAACTGCTAACCAAGCACTGCCAAATCCACCATTAAACCATGTCCCTAAGCACCACATCTACACATCTTTTAAATACCTCCAGGAATGGTGACTCAAGCACTTCCCTGGGCAGCCTGTTCCAATGCTTGACAAGCCTTTAGGTGAAGAAATTTTTCCTAATATCCAATCTAAACCTCCCCTGGTGCAACTTGAACCCCCTTGTCCTCTTGTCCTATCACTTGTTACTTGGGAGAAGAGACCAACCTCCACCTGGTTACTACCTCCTTTCAGGTAGTTGTAGAGAGCGATCAGGTCTCCCTTCAGCCTCCTTTTCTCCAGGCTAAGCAACCCCAGTTCTCTCAGCTGCTCTGCATAAGACTTGTGCTCTAGACCTTTCACCAGCTTCATTGCCCTTCTCTGGACATGCCCCTATAAAAGTCTTCTTCCTATGTAGATGGTTTCTTCTTCCTTCTCTGTCAAAGAGAGTGCTGAGGGGACTGGAAGGCTGAAAATCTGCACAGAAAGTGCTGGAAAAACAGGCATCCGATCCCAGCCAATATCTTTGCTAAAATCTACTGCCAGCAAATTCTGCTCCCTGACATGATGGCCACTCTCCAGGGAACCATGCTATGATACTAAAAGAGTAGGCACCTTCTATTCTTTTCCTCTGAAAGTCAGACCCACAGGTGGCTCTCCATGACAAGATCATTCAAATCTTCCCAGGTTCTGCTTTGCACAGGGTATCAACTGCATCACAGTCATAAAAATGAAATACAGATTCAACCTTAGATCAGCAAGCACGCACAGACTGACGCAACATTGCATGATGTACGCACAACCCAAGCATCTGGAACTGCAGACAAAGGCCGTGAAAATTCAGGAAATCTTGCTTCCTGTAGGCTTTTCGTACATGAGATATGAACAGCTGGTAAATGTAATTTTTTAGTATATGTCACATAATCTATCAAGATCATGCAAAATCCACATTTTTTGTGACCATTTTCACTATTTTTTGTTGCTTTTACCTTAATCAGACTAAATAAAGAGACTGGGCTTATGACAGTCTAGACGTTACCTCCTGGACCAAGCTGGATGACCCAAGAGGACACCACCAAGGGTCTCTGCAAAACAGGGGGACAATGGTAGAGCTGATTTCTCCTGGAATGACCCACAAGAAAACTGGGACGTTTGTCACCTGCATCAGCAGAAATCACTGTCTGGCAACCCTTCTAGCAAGAGAGTGGAGCTGTGCTGGCTAAAAATATGCAGTGTGAAATAGGGCCTAGAAGCAATAAAAACAAACAAGAAGAGTCTGCTTGGTAATATTATTTTTTACTCATTTTACCCAGTCAGCTCACCCAGAGATGTCTCTTCAGGGACTGGGCATACTTAGTCCTGAATGTCCACAACCAGCATCACACCAGGGTCGTGAGATCAGACATCAGGCCCATTCACCATCCAAGAAAGAAGGGGCTCCACTCAAAGGGCGCAATTCACTGCAAATCATGCAATGTATTTGGGGTACAGAAAAAAAAATCAAATTGTCTGGCCCTTTCCACACTGTCATGGCTTTAGGTGACTGCTTTTTTCTGCTTTTGTGGAAGATCCTTCCAAAACTACTCCCACAGCTCATTCCCTCACAATTCTGATTTTCAGAAGCAATCAAGCAGTTTTGTTTTTCCTTCCTACTCAGTCTCTTCTCTCACAATCAGAGTGCAAACTAGCCATTTATTTGCATTTACCTGGTTGCTGAAATCAAGATGTGATGACAGACTCCAAAGCTGTCAAGCCAGCATCTTTTCCATGGCCTGAGAAAAGCTTGGGGGGGGGGGGGGATAAAAAAGTTTAAAATAAATAAAATAAGGAAACCCTGTAAAGCTCAGCCCCCTGCCGTGAGGGACTTTAATAAACATTCAGAGCTTGTTTCTATGACGCTGAGGCTGTACCTCTTAGAAGGTACAAAGTGTCAATCAGGATTTTCGCTGCTGGAAGCAGGGACCCAAGTCTCTATGGAAACGAGACGGAGGTGACGGTGCCTATGGAAAGGCTTTCTGCATAGATTCCCATCCTGAAAATTTATATTTGCTAAAGATATTAATACCTCTGTCATTCTGGAAAAGATAAAAAATGTTATAACTTCCCTGGACTGCAGACCCTGACATTGTTGTTTCTCCTTCTCTCCCCTCTAGCTTCAGTCAATGAACTAGTTTTACTTATTTACCACCATATTATAAATGATTACATTATTGATGCAGGTGAAAAATCAATGTAATGAGTTTGCCTCCACAGAGGATGTCAGGATATAGCAAGGATTTGCAGCCTTTCAGGATGGATTTAAACAGGGAGGCACAAGCAGAGGGTATGCTTTGGGAACAGGCAAGATCCCCCAGTGCAGCATACATATTTGTGGGGGGACACGATAAAGAAGACTCCTCACTACAAGGAAAATTATATCATGACTGAATCCAGCCCTGACTTCTCTGAAACAAAGCTCCAAATTTGCCTGTTAGGCAAGTGATCTCAGGACCCCCCAGTATCTCATCCTGAGCATCCCCCCGAAGAGCATCCCTCTCACAGTTCCTTTGCTGCTGCTTTGCTTTCCTTGCCGCAAGCCAGCCAGGAAACAAAGCCATCCGAGCTGCTCCGTGGGTGGGTGGTTTCCCTTTCTCTTTTTTCTCTTTTGTTGCTCAGTTGCTTGTTCTTGGGCTAGAGAAAAAGAGAAATTGGTGAGTTATTCAACATCATAAGTGGATCTGAGGAGCTGAAGGGCTGAATTTACCACTGGAAGAAGTTAGTGAGTTGTTCTACGCTTGCCATTGTGGAGTCTGGGATCTGAAACGGAGTCCGGCCATGCATGGGATTGAAAGAGTAGAGATGCATCTTCAAATTAAAAAGTTTTCACTCTGTAACAGCAGTAAATATGTTGGGAGCAGGACTGTGCAGTGCCAAGGGAGCATGAACGGGAGACAGTGAAGAGTCAAGCGTCACACTTAACAAGCTTGCCAGATATAAAAAGCAGTGTGACGTGGCTATGACTAACATACAGTGAAGGTGAAGATGACTGTCCACTAGGACCTTGGCCCTGCTCCTCACAGACTCAGTAAGTCCCTGCCAAAACAGATTGAAAGTGAAGCAGGAGTTGTCACTCCGGGGGCAGTGGTTTAATAAATGTCCCTGCAGGAAATGTTGAGAATGGTGTCGACTATGAATCTTGCTGCTCTTTGGTCCTGAGACACAATGAGTCATAACCCGTCTCCTGCTAAAACCTGGCAAAGACTTTCTTGTAGCTCATCCCATGCTATGAGAAGGGAAGTGGCCACCTACCCATTTGCTGTGTTATCTTCTGCAAGAATGCCAGATGTTTTGCACTAGCATATTCAGTGGCATTGCAGAGGGAATTCTGGGAAACTCTGCTTCACTGGTTGGAGGATCGCACAACCACAGACAGTTGCTGGATCATACTGTCCACCTGCTTCAAGAGAACATTATTTGTTTGCCACACTGCAACTCACAGATCATGTTCTACACCATTTTTAAAGCTCTTGTAGTGGTGGAGATCTCATGCTTTCTCCAATGCATTTGGCTCAGGCTTGTTTACCAATGACTAGAGAGAACAAGATAGCCCCTTCACGCTTGCAGAAACCTTTCCTGCACTGAAAGGCTCTTACTGTGAAGGCTCATGGCACTGAGAGAGTTGGGGTTGTTCAGCCTGGAGAAGAGAAGGCTCCAGAGACACCTTAGAGCACCTTCCAGTACCTAAAGGGGCCTACAGAAAAGATGAGGAGGGACTGTTTAGAAGGGCATGGAGTGACAGGATGAGGGGTAATGGCCTTAAGCTGAAGGAGGAGACATTTAGATTAGATATTAGGAAGAAATTCTGTACTATGAATGTGGTGAGACACTGGACCAGGTTTCCCAGAGAAGTTGTGGATGCCCCATCTCCGAATTTGAAGTGCAGCACCAGTTTGGTGACATCCATGTAACCCAATCTGAAAACTGAAGCTTCGATACAACAACTGATTGTTCAGCACTTTTCCCACGCTCATTTCAAAGAAATGAAGTGTCATCAACCTCATTTAGCTCACAGCCCAGAAAGCCAACCGTGTCCTGGGCCGCATCACCAGCAGCATGACCAGCAGGTCAAGGGAGGTGATCCTGCCCCTCTACTCCGCTCTGGTGAGACCCCCCGGCAGTGCTGCGTCCAGCTCGGGGGTCCCCAGGACAAGAAGGACATGGAGCTGTTGGAGTGAGTCCAGAGGAGGCCACGGAGATGATCTGAGGGCATCAGCTATGATTTTGGACAGTACTCATCTGTACCTTACAAGCAAATCCCTCTGCTGCAATGGCGAACACCCCTCTTGAAGAAAAATAGACCTCGGAGAGTAAGCTTCTCCCTTCCTAAGGCTGAATTTCACCGAGGGAATTACATCATTGCAGAGGACCATCACTGAAGAAAATTCCCCACCTTCCACCTGTATCTGTTCTCTGCATAATTCAAGAATATTTTTCTTTCCATGATTTGCTGGAACTTTTTCTGAACACTGAAGCTGAGTTTTTAACAAGTGCACTCTTGTGTGACAAAGCTGGAGGATTTCTGATACGGGTGAGCTCAAATGTTCGCTAGGGAATTATCTATACCCTAGGACACGTAAAATAATACAGAGGACAACTTATCCCTCAGGCAGGACACTGCTGGGAGTGCAAGGGACATGAATGGGTTGAAGAGCTAATCAGATCTGAGTGCTTCCATGGCTGCTGTTGCTAAGGAGACTGCTTCCTTGGCATCTACATGATGAGTACTCCCCTACCATTAACTTCTTTAGAAATTAGTCTCCCAGGTACTAAGTGATGAGGAGAAAGTAAGTCAGAACCAGAATTTTAAAAGGGAAAATACCATTATAGACTCCAACAAGCAAACAAACCCAAATCTCTTTTCACATGCTTTTGATTAAGCAGGGTTTTCCACACTGGTGATCTTGTCTTGCGATGGAGTCTCTGAGTCAAGATGCGGAGTGAGGATGATGAAGGGAGATGCTGAACCACTTTTTTCTGTGTGCACCAAATATATAGGTCAGTAGCCGAGCATTTCTGCATGCAGGTGGAATTCATGCCTTTTCTACTCTTCCCAGCAAGACATCTTAGTTAGCTCTGATCTGTTCAGGGGGCTAAGGGAGAGGAAAGGTGTCCACACATTTACCCTCCACTCCAGAGCCATACACACATCAATAGAAAGATTCACACTGTGTGAAACATCCTTTGGGTCAAGGCCCTGCTCCTTCATACTTCTAATGAAGAGGTAATTACACATGTGCTATAGGTGTGGGACTGACTATAACCAGCTCAGGACTCAGTAGAGATGTAGGACAGGTATGGCTGTGCCATCTGTGGGAGATGAAGCAACGTGACTGTGGAGAAGTTACGTAGGAATTCAGACCTGAAATTACACCTCAAGGGGCTTTTAGACATGGGAGAACCTAGTTCTGTAAGAGGTTTCCCCAAAAGGGTCCTAGCCCTGGAGTCCATCAGGTTGTCTTTTCCCACTCTACTGCTGTTACCAGCCTTTAGGCCAGTTCAGAAGTCTTCTAAAAAAGCAGATATCCTGGTTAATAGTTTATCCCTGGAATTTTTCAACTTATCTGGAGTAACATGCTGAGCATTTTAAAATGTCTCTAACAAGTGGGTCGAAAGGCATCCTTGGAAAAGAGCACTTTGGACTCTCTAATATACGTATTTATCATTTCTTTGGGTTTGGATTTTTCCAGGGAAAACAATTATTTTTTCTGCAGCTTTAGCCTGCCTGGGTTTCCAGTTTTAATCAAACACATCCATTCTTTCACCTCTAATTCTCAGCAATAGTGACCTAATTCGCATTCTGCTCTTTTTCTATAATGACATAGTAAAAGCATTTTCTCATTATTTCCCTGACTTTATCCCCTATTATTAATCCTGTCATGATGACTCAGTTCTAGACAAGGATTTTTGTCTGAGAACCCCAGGTTCCCCAGCAGTACCTGAACTGCTGAGCTGCCTGTTTGGTCTGATATGAGATGCTACTTTGTTGACCTGTTGATCACACACCTTTTCTGCTGTGGATCCGCTGGGATGGTTTTCAAACTGGGAAAATGATGCTGAAAAGTCTCCACACACACCGACTCATGAACTAATCACAGTGATGCTGAAAAAGCTGTTTGTGTTCAAATCACAAGCACCCAGGCTGGCAATCCAGTGTCTCCTTCAAACCCTTCTCACCCTCAACCTGCTCTAAGTCAGATGCTCTGGGAAGGAAAAATACCCTAAAAGTGACTGGTTTATCCTTGGTAGTCTCGCCACAAGACTGAAATCAGCCTACTTGCTTTTCACTGTGGTAGCAGCCAAAAAAATCAAATAGTCAAACGGGGGTGGCAGGATGGGTTAGGACTTTCCATTTGCTGGCTATGCTGATAATTTGCCTTGGCTGAATTTGCTTTGATTGCCTGTGGGTATTTAGGGCATACCCCTCTGAATGCAATTTCACACTAGCACACCTTTGTCCTGTGCAGGATACGAGGATGTTATTACCTCCTCAGATAAATACACCTTCAGCAGCATAGGTGGAGAGTGGGTATCGGACAACATCTCCCGGTAGCTGAGATCCTTAATATATTGACTGCAAGGAGGACCTGGTGGAAGGAGAATCTTCACAGGTAGGTCGTTGATAGAAGATTGTAACAGTCCCAGCTGTAGGATAGGAGTAAGGTGGGCAGGCTACTGGTTGCTGCATGGCTTTGCAAAGCCATGCTCAGAAGCTCCTGGTGGTTTACTTCATCCCAAGACTGGGTATTTAAATTATTCAGCAGCCCCATGCCAGCTCAGCTCTCTCTTTAGTGTGGAGACATAAAGCTAATACCAGTGGGCTTGCATTGTAGCCACACTTGAACAACTTATGACAAATTGCACATAGCCAGAGGACCACTGGTTTCTCCCCCCTCACCCTACATGGAGGGAAAGAGGAAATAGTAGTTTGAGAAGTCAGAAAAGGAGGCTGAAATTTGTGTAGAAGTTGACTACCTGATGCAAATTAGACATCGTGTTTTTCTCTCTGGACAACAGAGAGAGAAAGGCATCTCCCAAGGACTTTTTGTTCGACCTCATAAATTTACCTAAGGATGCAGTGAGTTTTAAAAGGTATCGAGTTCTCAGCTTTTCAGCAGCTAAACCTGGCTGAGAGAAATCCCATTCCTAGAGTCAGTTCCTGTTGAAATGAACCCCTCTCTCTTCTTCTCCTACCTTGGCCTATTCACACTGTGAGGTCATGTAAATATATATCTATATATGGTAACAGTTGGTAGGAGACCTCTATTTCTGCTAGGCCTCCAAGCACAGCTGTAATACACAGAAAGATGTCTTGTATTTTATAGTTTTCCTGTAGCAAAAGATACCCTGTTTCAGATGCTTTCAATGGATGCAGGACCTAATTAGTGGACTGACTCCTCAGCCTTTGACTCAGCTGGTGAAGAGGTCCTAGTTCAGGTCAGCCAGTGGCATGTGGGCACCCAAAACAAGAGAAGGTCCGTGACGTTGCACCACAAATACCTAATATTCAGTCCTGGCTACATGAGACTGTGAAATGGAAGGTGACTGGAAGCCTCACACTCTCACTTTATTAAATTGCTTCTCCAATATGAATGGATGTGCTCCTTGACAGACAAAAGCAATACAGTTGAGGTGCAACATGACAAACACCTAGTTTTGGCAGGGATTAAGAATTGCCTAGAAAAGTCTAAAACTCTCCTCTACATCCCTTTAAAACAGACCAGCCCAACTCTCCTGCTTGGAGTTTTACAGCCTACTAATAAAATCTTCCTGAATAGCATCGCAGGCTGTAGGCTTCCCGTTTTGTCTCTGAGGCATTCTTTGCTTCAGGGGGCTTTTATTTGTCTGTTCCTTTGAAGCTCACCGTCTGCTGCCTGTTCCTGTCTCGCTCTGCTCTCTCTGCCTGACATATGTGAAGCTTGAATACTTTCCCTCACAGATACTTCCTGCTTACTGCAGTCTTTAAAAATAAATCAAGCCAGGCAATAGTCATGATTAATGGCCTCATACAAAGACAGAGCACCAGTCAGTAATCTATTACCCAGCTTGTCTATACCAACACTAATGGCTGAGCCCCCCCTTACAGTTCTCTTTTCTTTTTAGTGTGTGTGCATTGCCTTTTTCTGGTTTTCTTTCGCAGATGTCTCCAGCAGTTCATCGTTAATACTCTGAAACTCTTCCCTCCCTCCCCCTGGGACAGATGGAGCTTATCAAAATGATAAAGGGGAAAACAGGCGACATTAGTTCAGCTCTGTTAATGAAAAAGCATCTCTGGACTTAATTGGATATGTGCATGTGGAATAGGGCTGGCAGGAGAGAAAAGGGAAAAAGAGATCAGGATGCTCTTTCCAGGAGTAGACAGGGGGTCTTACCCCAGTCCTAGGAACTATAACTGCTGTCTCTGTTCCCTTCAGAGCTGTTCACCAAAAAGGGTAGATGACAAAACCAAGCAGAGAGCCCCATGGATGCTCTCGAGTTGGACATCCCTTAGCAAAAAGCCTCAGAGCAGAAACAACAGCTGATGAACAATGTCATTTGAGAGCCTTGGACATCCCTGGCCATGGTCCAGACCCATCATTTCTCATTTGTCTCCCAGTTTTGCCTTGTCCTCAACTGGGCAGGAGAAAGAGCAGTGCAGGAGCAGATGGAGCTGCAGAGGGAACAGGCAAATCTTCCCTGAGCATGAGGCCACATATGGGCCACCACAGCAGGAGCTGAATGGAGTGCCTGAAGGGGTTACCTCCTTTGCTAGTTTTGCTGCCATGCTGCTTAGAAACCTTGGACAAATAGCCTCGTTCCCCAGGTCTTCATTTCCTCCCTTCATCTTGTCTACTCAGATGGCTCTGTAGGGTGGAAGAGGATCCTTTCATTGCACACAAGCCGATCCAACAGAGCCCCGATTTTGTACTGGGCTATGCAATGGTCCTGCAACACCGATAGCAGCAATGCTATCCCTGTCTGTAAGTGGAAGGATGGTCACAGACAGCAGAGATGTTTACATTTTATGATACGAAAAACTAAAGAAAATCTCTGGCTGTAAAAAGCAACAAAAAGAAGTAGGTTTGCTGTCTTTGAGTGTGACCCAGAACTATTCAACTTCACAGCCCGCGTTGGCTTTTTTTAGTGCAGCCTTATCCACCAGCGCCTCGTTCAAAGGAATAATTGCCATCTGGGGCTTATAAGGGAAGTATTAGTTCCTTGACTGGATGTGTATTAGTTCTGGTCTTTCTCACCAACAATACATGCTGGTATGAAAAGGCAAAAAGAAAAAAAAAAATCAACAACAAATAAACCCAACAAAAATAGTCTTAGACTCTATTAGAGATATGTACAGAGGTTACCTAGAAGCAGCAAAGCGACTTTCCAGTGAGTGGACAGCCTGTGAGTTAGCAGAAACCAAGCAGAGCTCAGTACACAATAACTAAAGAGCTTCCATTGTTTTTAAGGTGATTTTGGTGGAGAAGAGAAGAAAGTTAAGAAAATGTTCCTATTTTGTCTCCCTTTCCTACTCATCTCCTCTGGAGAAAAATAAAATTGCAACACAAATGCATGCCACAGCCTAGATGTAGTACTCAATTCTAATTGCAGATTTGGATTAGATTAGATTAAATTAAATTAAATTAAATTAAAAGGCAATTTTTTTGCCTTGTTCTGCCAAGGTAGCCATGCTCAGCTGGATATTGGTATAGTTAATATACCGTCAAAGGGACCCTGTTTTGCAAAAGGCAAATGGGTGGGAAAAAGGAAGGACATGGAAACTGAAATGGAGCAGTGGCCAGGAGGTGCAAACTCATCTGTTAGCCAGAATATTCTTTTCTGGCTGAGTCCTAAACCAAAATTGAGTCTAGTTGCTGTTGTTTTCTGAGTTGTTTTCTGAGTTTTCCACAATATTGTATGTGTATGCTCTTTCAGGTCCTTTCAAGAGAGTCATTCACAGTGCACAGTGAAAAGGCACTTAACAGTTAATCAAAATGTTTTGAAGACAATTGATATTCAAACTTACAAAATTGTTTTCAGTTTGCTGAATTGTAGGAAAGAGTGCTTAAGGGTAAGGTTTGTATTGAGAATCTGGCCTTAGAATTCTCCACTTCATGGTTTCCTTGAGGAGGAAGCATAGTCAACATGTAGGTGCACTAATGAGATAAATACGAACAGGAATAGTACACTCTGTTCCAGGCTGGATATAGACATTCTCGAGAAAAGAAAAATACATGTTGTGCTAATAATTTGTATGTCAGTACCCAACACACACTTCCAGCTGGCATCTTATGCGTACAGAGAGATAAGGACTGTTTGGTAGAAGGAAAGTTGGTAAAACAAATTATTATTGTTGCAGCCTTCTTAAATTTGTCAGATCTCAGAAGAAAAAAAAAATAATAAAACAATGTACACACTATTTCCAATCTGAACTTTAGATTTTCCTCCCTAAAAATTTGTTTGATTGTTTTTCTCTGCTATGTAAAACTGCATCATCTTATGCCTACTTTAACTAGTGAGCTTTCTAGAAAGTCCGCTATAAAACTAGAGTTAATTTTACATTAGGTGATGGTATGTCATTGTCACTAGCTCTTCACATAATATTTTTTACTCCAAATGGAGTAATGAATGTGAGCTCAGCTGGCAGTTACACAGAAGAGTCACTGATTCATGGCTTTCCTTGCAAAAAATATTCTGTGCTGACTCTTGGGAGTCAATTCAGTTGCCACCCATAACCTTCTTGACTGCTAAATGCAGGACAACACAATATCCTTGGTATTTTAAATGGTATTTGACAACTGAATGAACTGTTTGTCCTCCACTGACTGTAACAGAACATTTATGAAAATATACAGCCAAAGCTCACTGTAAAATTCAACAAAAGTAAATTCATTCTCTGTAGAGCTGAATCAGGGTGTTGGTGTAACATTACAACAACAACAAAAACCACAAGAAAAACAAAAAAAAAGGTGGATTTGAATTTCATTTTGTGAACAAAGAGGTGGATTTGACTCATCTGCACTAGCAGAGGTCATTTTGAAGTAGTTCATTCAAAAGACCATTACAGGTCATGGGCTTCGTATCTGAACTGGTTTTGTCCAGCAAAGTGCAAAGCCAGAAAAGACTTGCTGACTTCATTACAGTCTCTCGTAACTTTTGCAAATCTTGGCCTGACCTACTTCATGATACAGGTTATTAAATTCTCCCAGCAATTCCTATATCTACCCAACAGAGAGTGCTTCTGTAATAATTATCTTTTGAAATACTCCCAGCCTTTTCAGAAAGACCTAGCTGATAGAAAAGATATTCTCTTCCCATGGTTATTTATCCTAATAACCTATGCTTGTACCATATTATTAGTCTGCTTGTATCTATGCTTCCAGGCCCCGGATTTGGATCCAACTTTACGTGATAAATGAAAGATCCCACACCCCACTGCTGTGCTAGCTCCCTCTGTTCCTCATGGGACCTGTCTGTCTTAAGTCCAGTTTAGCATTAAATTGTGGCCCATTAACCCATGTCCCCAACACCTCTTAAGACAAGTTAGAGTGAAAAGTTACTGGGAAAACCTACTGGTTACGTATAGGATTTAAATCTCGTTGAAAGTACTTAGCAGGAGTTGGTTGGAGTGGCCTTCAGTTGGTGCATCCTGTTTCTAATGGGGGAATGCAGATGAGTAAAAAGGGATGTCACTGCCGAGCTGTATCGCTCCCACAATAAATGGGATGTGAAGGAGGCTCTCCTGAATGCTTCACAGACCAAGCGCCGCACGGCTTGACACTTCCTGAACTTTGCTTTTTAATTGCATTATGTGATCACTGTCAGCTCTGGGCATCCCAGGTGTGTTCAGCTGAAACGTAGCTCTTCCCCAGAGCTGCTCGCCTCCGTAATAGCCCTGCCACCTCTCATTAGCACCTTCCCAAAGGTAATCCAAATGGACACCGCCATCCTGGTGCAGCCCAACATGGGTCATTTCCATGAAACAGCAGAATTCATTATGAATGAGCGCTGGAGAAATCCACAGAAGGAGGAAGATACAGAAGCAAATGGGGAGAGACTTTAGAGTACACCTCATGCATCTATAATACAATTGCTTGCCAAAGGGAATGACAGCTTTGATGTGATTTTTCTTTTTTTCCCCTTGGTACAGTAAGTCCCAAGCTCCAAGCACAGCACAGCACCTTCCATAGGCTCTGAAATGAAGATGAAAGCAAATTGTAACTCAGTCGCAGGTTTGCAAAGAGGCAGAGCTCGGCAGCTGAGGTGTCACCACGCTTCGATATTCCTCTGGACTTTCTAGACTGAAAGTGTATTTTTTAAAAGGGAGGAAGAGACAGTGAGCCATAGCTGCTTGTGGAGGAGGTAATTCTCTTTCCACTTATAGCCAAGCCTGAGTGCAAATTGCCTGTGATGCTACTAAGAAGTGATAAGGGAAAAGAAAATTATATATATGTATAATCTAAGAGGTCCTGCGGATAATTCTGTATTCTTTAAACTTACATATTGGGGATTTTCAAGAAAATCTCTCCTGCTCTGGAGAAGCAATGATCCAAAATTATCCAGGCTAATCAGGTCAACCCAATAAATAAAGAAATGCAAAATTTTAAAGTTCTTCCTCTTTACTTCAGTAGGGTCACATCATATCACAGGGTCCTTGGACAAAGACTTATCCCCAGGTGAGATTCCCTTGCATTACTGTAGATACTTTTGTGATTGTTTTGCTGTGCAATTGAGCTCTGGGTTGCAATGATGTTGGACGTAGAGAGTGTGTAGCCTTTCTTTAGCATGCAGCTGGGGTAGTGGACTTCTTCTTAGGCAGCAAGTGAGTGTCTGGGGATAGTTTAAAGTGTCTGTGTGGCCTGAAAAGGGACCCATTTACCAGGCAGCTCTGAAAGGGACTTATCAGGAAGGAACATCCCAAGCAATTAACATACCTACTTCTCATTAAAATGTGTCACTTGAATGCAATAAAAGAGAGCCTCAACCCCTACCAGCAAGGCAAGGGGATTGTCCAGGTGTTAGCAGTACTTACTGCCCACACCAAGCTCTTGCTCAAAGCTCCAGCAGGAATTTTGCAATCCCCTCTCCCAGCCATCCTGCCCAAGTCGCGTGCCTGTTTGTTATTTCCGATTTGCCCATTGGAAAGCCAATGCTCAGAGCTGTTTCTCTGTCTTTGCCTTCAAGGGCACTATGCCTAAATTCCTGAGTTCCAATACACCATCTCCTTTCAGAACAACACCTAACTGCATTGTTGACCCACCAGCAAGTCAGAATCTTGCAGATTTTTAGATACCTGAGGGTGCAGAAAGACCCACACTTGCACTGTTTTGCATTTTTTAGTGCTAACACAGAGAGATGGACTCTAGGAAACGACCATTTCTCCCTGCTGTCTCCAAGTGTGGACAAAGCCAAGATCTCCTTGTGGGTCTGTGTCAAATGCTTACCCCAGAGGAACAGGGCATCCTTTTTTTTCATGTTTGAGGGAGGAAGAAAGACAATCTTGGATGAGTTTAACACCTTGGGAATAAGCAGCAAAACAGTCATCTGCCACTTACTCACTGTGTGGCCTATACGAAATGCTGTTTTACCCAAGTTCAGCACCTGTGAAAGGAGACAAATATGTGATTCAGATCTAATGCCTGTAAAGAAATGCATTGTAGACCTCTACTGCTTAGCTAGCCCCCTGAATAGAGGGAGAAACCCAGGCTTTTTAAAACATCATTCATCTCTCACTTTTTAGCTGGCTACTTTAGGACGAGAGGAATTACCCTCCGGAAGTGCCTGTTGATTGCAAAGGGAGTTCAGGGTGACTGTCACAGATGGCTCCATTTGTCTGATGAATCTCTCCTAAACTGCCTCATTACATGTGCACGCAGAGCCCAGCACAACAGGGCCCCAGTCAGAGCTAAATGCTACTGTAATATTTATAATAATAAAGAGAAGCTGCTGCTGGGTGCAAGCTGTGTGTTTGGCTGCCCTGTGTGGCAAACTGGTATCTCAATGCTGTGTCTGCTCCTGTTTGCATTCCCCTTGTTCACCACCGAAGCAGCCTTCACGGAAAGCCTGGGAGAACGTGCAACACAAACTGTACACAAAATACGGGCACGGTTTCAAGCTTGCATTGAATGAGTTCATTAGGGCTTTGCAGGACTTCTCCGGAGAAGGTGGGCACGACCACACACTCTCTCAAAGATTTGTGTTCATAGCAGACACCAGCAGAGAGAACATTCTGGAGACAAGGATCTTATCCACGGATAACAAATAGGATTTACTACTCACCGTTGCCAAGGAGCCAAGCTGGTTAGAAGTGGGTGACTCTTTTCGCCTTGATTTTGAATGATTAAAAAAGTTCTTGATGGTTCTGCCCTAAGTCTTTGCATTGACTTGGTGGGGTGCATCTGTCTGTAGAGTCCCATCTGCAGGACATCAGTTTAAAGAGCAGCCTTGAGCAAGCACTTGTGCCTGGGCTGTACCACCAACAGGTATTACCACTACCACTGTGTGATCACAGCTACTCTTCCATGGGAGAAGACATAGATGTTGCGAGTTTGTATCAGCTCCTTCCTTCCCACGTGAGCTTGCTCCATGAACAGAGCCAAACCCCTTCGCTTTTGCTTGCTTCTGCCTTTGAAATTCCTCCTCGAGCTACTGTTTATTTACAAGCAACTGTGCTGTTTAACTGCAGCACTGCCATTACCTCTCCGCTGTGCTCCGGGATTTGCTTCGTGGCATGGAGTAAACCTTTCTTTTACTCCATTGGTCTCTGTGCCAAGCTATCTCACTTTAGCTCTCCCTCTACTCCCCCATTGTGGTTCTTTCACTCGAGATCAGACCCACGCGCTTGGGCTGGTGGATGTGTGGTCTGGGCTTTATTGAATGAATCTCTCTGAACCTCTTATAACATATGAATATGCATATGCTCAGCGACTGCTCGCGATCTATAAAGCAAGACTACAGTGCCAGTCAGCAGCTGCTGCCGAGCCAGATTCCAGCCGCCTTCTATAATTACACCCAGAGACAGGTTGTGTCAGAACAACCCTCACTCACAAATTAGGACGTTTCTGATTTTTCAGTCGTAAAGAGGGATTTCACTTATCATTGCCAGCAGTGGTATTTCAGGCTTAGCATTACTCCCCTTTCAAAAGCGGTGAATAACAAGGTGCCTGTTGCATCCTGTGCATCACAGCAGTAATACATCAAAATATAAACCATGCAGCAAGGGGCATGGCAGCAGTCTGCAATGAAACAAAGTGACAAGCGTTGGGCTGCAGTACTGCTGGGCTCAATCAGTCATCAATAAGTTTGCTATGCCCCTACACCCACAAGTGGTAAGACTTGGAAACAAATAAAAGAAATATTGACTCTACCTTTCATTTGTTAAGCCTGGAGGATTCAAAACAAGGCCTATAGCCCAAGCATAGAGACCCTTCTCGAAATGGTATCAGTCACTGACTATGGGCAATAATGTGCTAGGAAAGGACACAGATAGTGCTGCATCTGCTGCCTTGGATGTCACAGCGTAAAGATCAGCTATCTGAGCACTTATCTGACTGCGAATTAATTTTGGGTCCAAGGGCAGGATGGTAGACCTTGCATTTCTGTACTGAGACCTGAAGAGCTTCGCCTCTGCTCTGTCATTTCCTCAACAAAATCATTTGCTTGTATTCCAGGTTGTTTTGTTTATTTGCTTTCTGTGAGAAAAAAAGCAGAAGCTTCTTCCTTTTTTGTGTTCTTTTTTTCTTTTTTTTTTTTTCCCCCCTGAATTCCCAAGCTATAAGTCAGGCTTTAAAAGAAATGAAAAATTTACAAGACTTAAGATTAAATATCAAAGTCCGCAAGAACAAAGTTGTAGCTATCTTTGGCATATGATACCCCTCTGTCCTGCCAGTTTTCCCCTGCTCTCCTGCACAGATGATTGTTTATTACCTCTGGAATCACAATCAGGAGAATTTTGGACTTTCAGAAACCTCCTCTATTTTCAGAAACTGGAGTGATGAACAGCTGACTTTTGATTCAGGTGTTTCTCTGTCAACTTAATCAGACAATTTACTTAAACACCTTCCTATCAAAAAGGATGTATGAGAAGCATTTTTTTGCTTCAGCAAACCAATGTCTTTCAGTGAAACACAGTTTTATCAGCTGCAAAAGCTGATCAAGAGAGCACTGGCAAACTTGAATCCTCTTCTCTGCACTAGACAACCATGGGGAACAGTAAGGACTGAACTGAAATTGTTTACCATGGGGTGTCTGATTGTACTGACTGAGTAGGGATTCAAGGTCTGGCCTCTGTCTTTATCAGACTCATTCATCAGTCTCAAACTTTACACACAGTAGTAGGCTCTTGACATCTATTAGCCATTTGCAGTGAGTGGTCTGAGTATGGTCTTAAATACAAAGAGCATTAAATTCTGGCAGGGAACATGAGATCAGCGTATATGGATAGTAAAGCTGTGTATCTAGAAGCAGAATTCACAACATGATAGAAGAGCCATGTTCAGACCTATTCTGGTTGGACTCAGTGTCCATTTCAGTTCCGGCTATGGACCATGGTATGATACCGTTCATCTATGAGTGATTTACACCCCTTTACAAATGACTGAGCCAAAACCTTTAGCAATAGATAAGAGCTGGAAATGACTCACAGTAATGAGTGAAATGACTGAGGTAATTTCATGCCTAGTTTGACAGCGGGTCATCAGGTGCTCCATGGTGATCATTACTTCACCATAGTCTAACAGCCTAAATTCAACTGAGCCCAGGTACCCAACTCTATTTGCGTTCTGAGTCAGACCCAAGTATGGAGTAAAATATAATAGCTTAAACCATCTTCAAGGTGTTTCAGTTGAGGTGAACCTCACAAAACTATCCATGCCAGCCCATCTGACAGATGGCAACTCAGCAATGCATTGCATGACACGCCCCTACTATTGATTTTAATGACCGAGAAGCAAAGGGTGCTATGTGTTATTCCAAGGCACTTCTCTTGATGTCCTGTTCTTTTATGGATCCTTTTTCACTGAAATTAACCTTCAAGGATGCATTTCTGATATCATCACATCGGTCTGGTCCAGAGTTATTTAATTTTGCATTTGCTAGTAAACAAGTAGAGACAAGAATTTCAGACAATGCTGTCTGCCATCATTTCAGTGTTTCAGAACCACCCTTCATCTTCTTGTCTTTTGCTCCTAAAGATCTGATCTATGTTTCATTTAATAATAAGATTCGCCCAGCCCTATGCTGCCCTTTGTCAGATGAAAGTCTGCTTCGTTCCACCAAGCATTCCAGCTTTGCATCACTGTGCTTTGTTGTTTCATCTACCCCTGACTGCCTTGACAGCTTGCTTTACACTCAGTGCCACAGTGCCATGTCTGAGGTCAGTGAATATTTCATCCCTTCGCCTTAGAGCCTGTCTGGCTGATCCATTGTCCTTTTCAATATCCTAGAGATTTCAGGTTGCTTACTGTTCATTTTATCTTACTCACACATTAGCAGCTGAGTTTGGCTAGCCAGATCTTCATCTAGTTTCTGATCAAAGTGCACTGTTGCCCTATGCACAGTGGTATTTCACTTCGTGGATGGGAGCAGAGGTGCAGGAGAATTTGAACAAATTTCCCTCTGTCCTTTGCTAGGAGGAAGTTAGAGTTCAATATACAATTTAACACCATTTTGCTATTATACACAGACTGCAACAGGACTGATTCTGAGGACTTATAAGTCTGTATGATACTGAACCAGAACAATGAAAGTACTTCCAAAGCTCAAAACACATCTTCTTGCTATCCTGAGCTACAAAAACCCATTGTCATCGAATTCTTAGAGCCTTGTACCTCCCAGGTAGGAGTCGTGGTGGTCATCAGCAGATTGCACTGACAGTTCACATATGGGTAATGATGCATCACTCACTGTGTAAAGGTCTGTCCTTGGTCCATGAAGAATCATCACAGAGCCAGAGAGAGCCCTTGCTGGAATGCTGCTAATGAAGAGTGTTTGTTCTGCCTGTTCTTACATACTGAAGAGCATCTCTTGAAGAAACATGCTCCTCAGCTCATAACATTCACCTCCACAGGGAAGATGACTGTTGCTGACACAAGAATCCAATGCATGGGGCCAAAACAAACCTGATCACGAGGTTTGCAGGGTGAATGTGCTCCTCAAGGTACCATCAGTGTTAGTACATCCAGTCATCCCAGATGCTATCCCATCTGCTAATCTTTGCTTTGTGTCAAGGCTGGAGGAATACAGGTAGAAAACAGGTTTATCATCATACCTTCCCACCTCAGTCACCCACTGGAGGTATTTGGTGAGGCTATATGGAGATCTGGACCTCTGGTCCTGAGGGATGTCTTTCCCAGAACAAGTCGAACAGGGTAGCATGGACAATTTTGTCAGCTCCCCCACACTGAGCTTACACCAGCTTTAAAAGATTTACATGGCACTCACAGACATGAGGAAACACCATCAGGGCAGTGGAAGCCTTCCTGCTCTTTCTGGGGCCACCATACTTGAATCAGAGAGAGCGGGGATAGATGGATTTTTTCATTTTCTTCTTCTTTTTTTTTTTTTTGAATATAAATGCAACAATATGTATATGAAATACAGTGGGAAAGGGCAGTTGTGTGCAGTGCCTTTAGTCTGAGGAGAGTTAATATCAGAATAAATACTATAGACACTCTCTGCCATCCATGCAGAGAGACCAGCAGCTGTCTTGTCCTAACCTGGGTCCCCATGAGAGTGGGTTGAACTGCTCTCTCACAGTACATCCCTCTCACCAAAGATGATGGAAAGACCATGGATGATTTCTTCAGATCAGACACTGAATTTGTAGGTTAAGGAAATAACTTATGGTAGCTAATAGGAAATTAAATTAACTAATAGACACATCCACAAATATGGATGCCTAGTCACGGGCTATCCTTAATATAAAAACTAATGAGACAGCATAGATATTCCTGTTGGTTACACTGCATTTATAAGTAGGCAATACCATCACACACAACAAGTATATTTTCTAAGCTTTCACACTCTAGACTAATCTGTAGCACCTAAGAAAACTTCCTCCAGCAGGATGCTACCCTTGATGGCTCAGGACTGCATTTCAGCTTCCAGTGTACCTGTTTCAGCCTCTGAAGAAGGCAGATCACAGCTCCAGCCTGTCATGGCAGCTCTTTTGGTCCTACATTTCTGACTTACCATGGAGCAATAACATGAGTCCTTGGTCACGTCCCATTGCTGTCATATTTACTAAGTGCTGAGGGTGTGCACCATCTCCCACAGCACAAGACCACAGTCTCTTCTTGCCTTAGACCCCTGCAAACACTCTCCTCCTCCTCCTGCACCAGTAAAGAATGCAGCTTGTGAAGCATCTCCCAGCCCTGGCTTGTTTCCCCCAGTATTTACAGCCTCTTCCAGTCATAGAATCATAGAGTTATAGAATGGTTTGGGTTGGAAGGGACCTCAAAGATCATCTAGTTCCAACCCCCCTGCCATGGGCAGGGACACCCTCCACTAGACCACATTGCCCAAAGCCCCATCCAGCCTGGTCTTAAACACTTCCAGGGAGGGGGCATCCACAGCATCTCTGGGCAACCTGTTCCAGTACCTCACCACCCTAACAGTAAAGAATTTCTTTCTAACTTCTAATCTAAATCGACCCTCCTTCAGCTTAAACCCATTACCCCTTGTCCTGTCACTACACTCCCTGATAAACAGTCCCTCACCAGCTTTCCTGTAGGCCCCTTCAGAAACTGGTAAGCAGCAATTAGATCTCCCCGGAGCTGCCTTTTCTCCAGGCTGAACAAGCCCAACTCTCTCAGCCTGTCTCCATAGCAGAGGTGCTCCAGCCCTCTGATCAGCTTCGTGGCCTCCTCTGGACTCGCTCCAACAGCTCCATGTGTCTCCTGTGCTGGGGACCCCAGAGCTGGACGCAGCACTGCAGGTGGGGTCTCACCAGAGCAGAGGGGGACAATCCCCTCCCTCGACCTGCTGGTCATGATTCTTTTGATGCAGCCCAGGACACGGTTGGCTTTCTGGGCTGCAAGCGCACACTGCTGGCTCATGTTGAGCTTTTCATCAACCAACACCCCCAAGTCCTCCTCGGGGCTGCTCTCAATCCATTCCTCGCCCAGCCTATAGTCGTGCTTGGGATTGCACCAACCCACGTGCAGGACCTTGCACTTGGCTGTGTTGAACTTCACGCGTTTCGTACAGGCCCACCTCTCCTGCCTGTCAGGGTCCCTCTGGATGGCATCCCTTCCCTCCAGTGTGTTGACCACACCACACAGCTTGGTGTCGTTGCCAAATTTGCTGAGGGTGCAGTCTATACAACACACCCTCAGAGCACCTCTCCTTTCTGGTTATGAAATAGCTGCTATTGGCTTTTTTCCCCTGAAAAACAATCCAAGCCCAGAGGGGTCTCTCGGCACCGAGTAGAAAACATTGCTGTCAAAACAGTATTTCTAAATGCAAATTTAGACCCATCTCAGGTCTGTCCCCGCTGGGAAAAGCAATCAGATCTCACTTCTCCCCTTCATTACAAAGCCCTGGGCATTTCTCACACCTTTTCAATGGGGTTGAATGGGAGCTGGGAAGAGGTAAGATTTTCCCCATCACAGTTTTATTTATGAACTGGCAATGCTTCTTTCTTACTGGCAGGAAGATATGCAACTGGCAACAATGGATGCCTTGGAGGGCTGAGTCAGGTTGTGTCTTTTCCCACCCTAGGTCTGCCCTCACTGCATCTTCTTTTGCCTTCCCAGCTCCTCCTTCCTTTGCTTGGGGTTGCACTTGAACTTTCTCTGCTCCCCATGATGGCACTAATACAAAGCAGGTATGAGCTGTATGTTTTGCCCTCAGCTTTTCCTGGAAAGCGTATGAAACTATTGAGTTTCAGCTCAGCACTGATGTCCAGACTTACTTTTCTTTCCTGGTTCAAGTCTACATCTTTACCCTGATGGAGGATTTGAGTCTCTAGACCGTGCTTGGCAGCAGGACGTTTATTCTCTGTGGCTGAAGAAACTCATAAAACAAAGACTTGAGCTTGGGAAAAGCTTTCTTGATCATGAAAACTCTTGGAGAATGGATAAAATGAGAATTTTCATCTCTGTGGACCTCAGAGCATTTTGGGAAGATCAAAATATCATTTTCCCTCCCTCCTCCTCTGAAGAGATGACCTTATTTATCCTTATTTAACTTGAGAGGAAACTGAGGCACTGATTAGTTAAAGAACAAGACAAAAAATAAAAGATACCTGTCTAAAGAGCCAAGTAAGCAGAATTTAGACATCTATATTCAAGAATCTTTTTGAAAAAAAGGCTTGCTTGACTTGGTACTTAGGTTCTGGTGTCTACAGTTCATTAGTCACCTAATCCTAAACTAATGAGAACTGAAAGTACTGACCATATTAGATAGGACCCAGATGAAATGGTCTTATAGTACCAATAAGTCTGAGTTTCATGAGGCATTTGAGCCTTCTGAGGGATGGCACTGAGGAACAGCAGTGACTGCACAGTCCTATCTCATGTGACCAGCTGATAAAAGACAAAAATTAAATGACTTTCCTTTTTTCTTTTCCCAAGAAAGACCTTTGTTTTCACAGAAATTGAACTGTCTGGTGGAAAAAAAAAAAATCTTTTCCAGGATCATTTCTAGAAGAGTGGAGTTCAAACCAACAAACTTTACTCTCAAATTGGAATGCTAGTTTTATTTATCTTAGTTGCAAAAGACAAAATGAAAAGAAAATGTCACTTCTGAGTGAAAGGCTTCTTTTTCCTCGTGGCATTAATAAATCATAACCTAACTCAGCCTTATAGAAAGCAACCAAAACGGCTCTGCAAAAATGCTTGCCTAATTAAAAAGGGAGATTTCAAATGAGCTACGGTCATGGGTTCATCTGTTTGGGGACAGACAGTCCCACTGACCTGCTGCCAAGCAAGATGTCTTGTGGAGAGGTCTCTGCCTTGCTTCCCTGGGATCTGTTGGAGTGTCTGACACACATCAGTCTGTTGGCAACTCTTCCTTTTCTCCTTTTCCCACATATTTTCAGTGGTCACTGCATAGTGACCTCCATGCAAAAGAAGGTGGCAGATAGGTGATTATTAACTGCAAGAATTAGTTTTTATTATGCTGTAAGCAAGAGGACTTGAGAGCTGGCTCACACATCTAGTGTAGGTGGGTAACATGGGACCTTGGACCTCAGGTGAGATGATCCTGTGACTCCATGCCCTGATATCCTCTCTTCTCAACTGAAGTAGTGTGTGCTGGCTAGTTGCAGATGTGTTAAAAGAGAAAGGAGTCACTAATATCTGACAAACTTGTTGCATCAACAAACACCATCTTGAAAATGTTCTGCAACTCCCACCAGCGTTTCTTCATCTTAAGTATAGATTTAACAAAGGGTTAGAGTTTGTTAGTCCAAAACATGGAGGTACATGCATACACATGTACAAACACAAAAAGAAATATTTCTATAATGCATAGGTAGGAGTTAAGGTGAGGACGATACAGCACAAAGGGAAACAAAACAAAAACAGTGCCCCAAAACAGTGCTACAGGAAGGAGCATCTTTGGGCAAGTAACAGGGATTAATCCTTCCTATTGTTTCTCCACCCATTTTCAGACCATAACTTTGCCATTGTCTTGAGATGGCTTCACATAACAAAGCTCTTAGTAAATTATATTGTCATCAACATGGCTGCCATCTAACTACCATCTCTGTGATATCCTAAATGGGCAAGTCCCCTGGGGACAGGAGAAGAAGTCATGAGCCACAGCTGCAGCAAGGGGGGATGTAGACATGAGAGGGAAACACCCTGCAAAACAGTCAGTCACTGCATAGGTGGGAAAGGAGATGAAAGTCCATGAATGGAGAATTTAAGGAAAAGGTGGGGAAGGAGTTGAACTTCCATGAGTGGGGAATTTCAGGAAAAGGTTGGGGTAAAAGTTCTCATGCTGGAGTGGGAAGGATGACACTTCAAGTTTTGATTTAGTTTTAAAACAAAAGACAAGCTTTGCAGTAAAAACAAGAACTGGCAGGTAAGGCACTGAATTAATTTGCTGTCAAGTCAAATAGGCTTAAGCATGGAGGTCATTTATTGTTCTTATTTCCCTCCACCTACGCAGTTGCTTATTATTGTGACTGCAATGTGTGTGTGTGTATGTGTGTGAAAGTGTGTGCTAGGGTAAGAGGAAGAAGTCAGAGGGTTTCTCTTCTGCAGTCATTTTGCAGATTGCCTTCTAAACCTCATGAATCTGTTCAAGAAACAGTATGTTAAGCCACTCCTCTGGGTTATTCCAGGCCTTATTTCTGTGACTTGCAAGTTGAAAACAAGGAGAAGAGAAATAACCTGGATTTACAAATTAATCACAGGGCACTTATGAACCATAACTGTGTGGAAGGTATGAAAAAGGTGAATGTGATGCTAATATTGTATCAGGACAGAAAATTGTTGTATAGAGAGAAAAGTGGCCAATGGCTCGATGTCCTAAGTGGAGACTAGTGACAAGTGGCGTTCCTCAGGGGTCGGTACTGGGACCGGCACTATTTAACATCTTTGTCGGTGACATGGACAGTGGGATCAGTGCACCCTCAGCAAGTTTGCCAATGACACCAAGCTGTGTGGTGTGGTCGACACGCTGGAGGGAAGGGATGCCATCCAGAGGGACCTTGACAGGCTGGAGAGGTGGGCCCATGCGAACCACATGAAGATCAACAAGGTCCTGCACGTGGGTCAGGGCAATCCCAAGCATAAATACAGGCTGGGCAGAGAATGGATTGAGAACAGCCCTGAGGAGAAGGACTTGGGGGTGTTGATTGATGAAAAGCTCAACATGACCCAGCAATGTGTGCCTGCAGCCCAGAAAGCCAACCCTGTCCTGGGCTGCATCAAAAGAAGCGTGACCGGCAGGTCAAGGGAGGGGATTGTCCCCCTCTACTCCGCTCTGGTGAGACCCCCCTGCAGTACTGCGTCCAGCTCTGGGGTCCTCAGGACAAGAAGGACATGGAGCTGTTGGAGTGAGTCCAGAGGAGGCCACGAAGCTGATCAGAGGGATGGAGCAGCTCTCCTGTGAGGACAGGCTGAGAGAGTTGGGGTTGTTCAGCCTGGAGAAGAGAAGGCTCCAGGGAGACCTTAGCGCACCTTCTGTTATCTGAAGGGGCCTAAAAGGAATTTGGAGAGGGACTGTTTACAAGGGCAGGGAGAGACAGGATGAGGGGGAATGGCTTTAAACTGAAAGAGGGTGGATTCAGGTTAGATGTAAGGAAGAAATTCTTCCCTGTAAGGGTGGTGAGGCACTGGAAAATGTTGCCCAGAGAAGCTGGGCTGCCCCATCCCTGGAAGTGTTCAAGGCCAGGTTGGATGGGGGTTTGGGCAACGTGGTCTAGTGGAGGGTGTCCCTGCCCATGGCTGGGGGGTTGGAACTAGATGATCTTTGAGGTCCCTTCCAACCAAACCATTCTGTGATTCTAAGCTTTCGTATTTGTGTAAGCTTAGAGCTTATTGGGAATGTCACAGACCAGCCCATTCACCTTGACTCAGACAAGATGAGTGCAACATGAAATGCATGCAGGAAAAGCCTGCAAAAACTGTCAGAGTTATGAAGAGGTTCTTTTAATAGAAAAGACTAGAAGAGCCTGGCTTGAACTGAAAGCTGAGTAGGAGTATGCCTGGTCTACAGACTCTTCCTCTAGACAAGCAGCAGGGAGGAGGAAGAATTATTTTAGCTGCAGGATAAAGCTGGCACCAAGACAAAGAGCTAAAAACTCATCTCAAATGAATGTTGGCTGGAAATGCAAACATTTCTAAGCATCAAAGCCAAAGGAAGTTTTGGAACATCTTCCCAAAGCACCCAGCAGGTTTAGGGTGGTATGTGATCCACTTGTAAGCAGGATTATGAAAAAGCCATGGAGTTCAAGGTGCAGAAGACTCTGTCTAGTCATACACCTGTCTGAGAAAGACGTCCAAGCCAAATCTCTCTGGAAATACATGGGAGGAATCCTCAAGGATTTTGGAATTCTCTCTTGTCTTTTTCCTGGGTCCCATTTCACAATGACAGGAATCTTTCCCCAGAGTTGGCTGCAGTTCAGTGCTGGGTGCGTATATGTGATGCTTAAAAATTTCCTTTGCAAAATTTCCTTGAGATGTGAAAATATAAACAGGGGTTTCTTTGCAATATATAAACATTTGTAGTCCACAGTTTCCCCATTCACAAGCTTGCTTGAGTTTACAGGAAACAAATACTGCAACAGTGTTTTCACCATTTCTTATTAGGATTTTTATAATGTTGCTTTCTCACCTTTTAAAAAAAAAAGTAATCTAAAGTCCATTTATATATTTTAAGAATGCTATTAGCAATGACAACAATAAACCCCTCTTATTTGTGTAAGGCCTGGGTAAACATTTTCCTGCTGCTCAGAAGCACAGCGGGTACGTTTCTTTGGGGAGTATTGAAATAAGCCTCAGCACAATCTCTAACCCAGCTAGCAAACTTAAACAAATTCTGCAAACTGAACAGTTTTATAGTTCCTCTAAGGCAGATAACAGTAAAAGTGACTCTCATTTAAGGTAACTCATCTGCACACTGGACCTACATCACCCCAAAAACCAAGAGTCCAGTCGGGGGAAGTTGGAGATGGGTAATACACTGGCCTGTTTCCATAGGTAAATTGGCTTTTCAGTCATCGTGTTTACAGAAGGACAAGAATTCTTTTGCAATTCATCAGATTTGTTGGTTAAGCCTCTGCAAGAGCTAAAAAAAGTAAAACCTGAACAGTTAAAAGGGAGGGTGGAAGGAGCGAGAGTCACTCACAGTGTGAAAAACCTGAGTAATTTGGTTGTCATTGTCTTCTGTGCAAAGATTATATCCACCACTGTTATTCAAAAATACATTTGTGGGGAAGGGAAGAAAATTTATATTCCTAAACCTACTTGCTGTTTACTGAGGGAAAAGAAAATGTTATAGATAGAGTCTTTCATTGCCCAAAGCTTTGCATTCATCATCATGAAAAATGGGAAGGAAAAAGGCAAAGAGCCGCTTTGTCTGTTTTTTCTTTCTGTTGAAGGTGCAGACTTGGGGGGTGTGCATGAATAACTCCTGCAGTGTGGTATAAAATATCTGGTGCAATGAGGTCCTTTGCTATCATGCATGCTGCAGGAAGTCATAATACATTCCCTATTTGCAAACAAGAAATAACAACTTGACAAAACTCTCTGGAAAATGTCTTTGCTTTTGCACAATACTGAGTAAGAGGGATCCTGCCCCACCTATGACTCCAAAGCACTGCTGCAAGAAAAAAATAAACATTGAGGGATGGAAAATACCATTTTTCAGCAAATCAATTTTTTTCATGCAAACGATTCATATCTGTCAGAACTCTTCTAGTTTTAATCAAAAGCAGGAATGCCTGAGAACTGGATTTAAAAAAATTTGGAAAGAGATAATTTTTGAGTTTAAAAGGTGAGCAGATTTTATTTTTGGAAGCTATATAAAAAAATTACTTTGCTTTTCCAACACCTGAAACATGGGTGAAGCATGTAAGGAGTTATGGAAGGAGGGCTTTTTGCATGGAAAACCAGGAAGTCTACATAAAGCAACACTGAATTATAATTGAGTTCCTTCCAAATCAAATTTTTCAGCTTTTCTTTTTTTTTTTCCTTCTCTCTCCTTTTTTTTAAATTCTGAATCATTTTGATACAGGGAAACCTCCAGAAATATAAGCTGGATTTGCATATTCCTCCTTACATGTATTTGCAAACCCAAAATCTAACTGACAAGCATTAAAAGCAACAAATTAATAAAGAAAATAACCCAATGTTCTTTCCAATCTTTATATAAATAAATCCCTAAGATATGGAATGGAAATCTGTGGTAACATTCTCTGTAAATATACATACAGGGCAGTGAACATAAAGGAAGATTTAGATATAATCCACCATATGCACAATGACAGGTCTCCCTGGTAAGCCATCCATGCTGAGCAAAACCAGCCTTAACTGTAACTCACCATAAATGTAATGACACCCTAACATATGTTAAAATGCTCTGTAATACAATGCAACGTAAGTACAGAGACATACTGAATTGCCATGGCACCAGATTTTGCAAAATCCTCTTCTCTTAGCAGATTAATGTATTAATTCTGTAACGAGCACAGTAGCAATGAATAATGTTTCTGTAAAGACACGAGCACTGCAATGACATGCACAATCATGACCTGTGCTGTGTTTCTCCAGTGTACCAATCGCTAATTCAACATAATTTATGGATGACAGTTGAATTCAGAGGTCCCACCAATTTTTAAAAAGATGTCTATCATCTCTGACAAGGTTGGAGTGTATAAATCACACGGAAGCGTTAAATATCTAGCGTGCCACATACAAGCACACATGCAGACACACAGGACAGTGCACATGCACATAGCACACGATTTCTAACCTTCCAAAACTACATTTGGGGAGATTCCCATATCCACGCAGATTCACTCACCCCCACACACAGACAGAAGCATACCTGGAGCTGTATGAAAGCTCCATGATCACTGATGTGCACAAACAAGGCCACAGGCTTACATGAAATCACAGGCAGGAGAACACGTACGTGCATTCACACATGTGCACACATGCTAACGGCTGTGCAGACCCCACAGATGGATTCCATTCCATCCCACTCCAGCACCAACATGATGTACAAACCCAAGGGCTGGCTCTTCCTTCAGTGGAACAAGTGAGGAACAATGCTGGAACAGCCAATGTTGCTACACAAAGAACTGTTTATCAAACTACAGTGGGGAATTGGGGTCCTGGTGGTCACATCATTGAAATTCCCTAGACCCAGCACCAAGAAAAAAACTCATATATTTTATTGTAACAGAGACTACAGGAAAAAGCAAGACTGCAGGGAAAATAGTTGCAGCATTTCTTTATTTCTCTCATAGAACATTTCAGGGTTTCTTCAGAACCAGCACCTTTTTCAAGTGAAATGTAAAAATGTGAGGGCTTTGGTAGAAGACTGAAAAATGTCAAGCGATGGTTTGGGATTGGAGTGAAGGGGAAGGAGGGCTGTTTGTTTTGTTTGTTAAAAAAGATAAATCCCCTGAAAGGAGACATTTCTCATAGAAATATCACTTCTTCAAAACCAGCCAAAGAAGCCATTTTTTCCGGTATAAATACTGAGATCAGTCTGAAACTGGGTTTGAGCTGCAAGTACAAGACCTACCTGAGCCACTGGAGGTTCACTGACCTACCTACCACCCAGAGAAACCATTTAACTCCTTAGGCTGAAGTTATGCTTTGCTTCATCTGTTGACTTTCACACAGCTCACCCTGACTCATTCACCAGCTTCTCTGGAGCCGTGCCTGGACCTCCCATGTCTCTGTAGTCCAGAGACCCATCTCCTGCTGCAGCCCCATGCACCCCATACAACTGCCCACTGGAGGAGAGAAGGCAGCAGGAATGGCCAGTTTCTGCATGTGCCAGCTATCCCTCTGCCATATCATGCCAACCTGATGGAGCACACAGGCTGCTCTCATGATTTTAAACGTAGGTATTATGGTTTCAGACATGAAGCTTCACTCTGCTCCTGGCAATGGGGAAAGACTTTCTCCCTCCTGGGAGTTGTCCCCATCTCCTTATCTTCTTTGTCTCCATACTTCCTCCATGTTTACCTTCTTGTAGAGGATGGGAGTGCAAGAGTATGTGCTTGACACTGACCTGATAATGTCTGGTTTCCACCTCCAGTTAATGGATATTGCACCGTCTTTGTTATTAGAGAGCCACTTGCTATTCAAACCCTGCTCTCCAGAGACCGTACTCTGCGTGCACCCAGCAAGTCAGTTCTCAACCTTCTCCTCAGAGCAGAAAGCAGACTGAACTGCCTGAAGATGTTTATTTGTACCACCCGAAGATGTAGTTAGGAGCAGGTGCAGCTAACTGATTTCTAACGTGACCAATGTGGAGTTTACACAGTTTTGCTGGCCTGGAACACCAAAAATGGACATTATCCCCTTTTGTCTTTTCATCACAGAAAAGACACATTTTCCAGATGGTTGCAATATCCTTCCTGACTTTCTCTCCCCCCTGGAAGCCTGTCAGAAGCTGTCACAGCAACTGTGGTTGTGATCCCACCTGAACAACAGAGAGAAGTCAAGGCACGAAGTTTTGTCTTCCCACCCTTCCCTGAACCTGGCGGTGAGACAAGTGAGTCCAGATTGTGCTTGCAAATAAATAACACTTTCTAGCACGGGGTTATTAGGACTGTCTAGTTAATCAGTTCAGTCAGGGTAGAATGCAGTCTGGTATGTAAGATGAAATGAGGGTACTCTATGATACAAAATACAAAAATGGGCTACGTTCCAGTCCAGTCCACAACGCTGCAATACCGCACACCACGACACAACTGGATGCAATGCAGTTTGTTACAGTGCAATATGACATGGCATATTAATGTGAGATACAATACACAATATAATACATATTTCTGTTTAAGCTTGAGGAAAACGGCAGATTTCCCAATTCCAGTTCCCACCCTGTGTTTCCTGGAATTTCCCCTTCTTGTAGAAGAAGAAATATCCAAGATGAAAAGTGCTTCAAGACTATGGAAAATAGCTCACGGGGGCTGCGCAAGTGATGACGCATCTCAAAATGAGATCCAATGTGCAGCTGTGGGCATCACTGTCACCCAAGCATCACACTAATTCCTTGATCTGCTGTCAACACCTTTCACTTCTTGATCATATGGAAGATGATTTAGATGCCTCCGTGCCCCATAAGCTCTGAAAATGCAAAGGATATCCAGAAAAGCTGGCATGGTGTACTTGTGTAGGATGAAACGGCGGAGGGAAAGGTAGTTAAAAATTATAGCAGAAATTGTGAGGAAATGGAGGTCTTGCAAGGACTAGAATGGATTCCTCTTCTGGCTCCCAATTATGATTTGAAAAATCTCTGTGTTAATGAAGAGCAGTCATGTCAAAATGTTGCTTGTGCACATTGTCATTTAAGAGACTATCTTTCTGGTGAGAATTATTATAGGATATTAATGTGAAGTGTCTGAAAATCACGTTGGAAGAGAAATTCTCTCATTGAAACTGGGGAATGAGGAGTTCATCAGAGAACCTGGTTCACTAGCAACATCGTCCTTTTCTCTAATGCTTTTTCTCCAACAACTTCTGTCCCTTTTATTTTCACGTGGAAAAAGGATCAACCGATTGAACTTAGACCCTAGTGTGGTTGGCTTTGACCCTTTAATTGCCTCTCTTGTGTCCTGAAAGTTTAGTTTTGCTGTCTGCAAGGATCTTCCTTCAAGGTGTTGCGTCTAAGGCAGGATGTATAGATCAGGTTTAGCGGGTTTGTAATGGTGAGGCGTCATTCTGAAATGCTCTGGGCTAATCAGAATCGGTGTTTTGGACCATGCCTGCAAGTTTGACCAGAGTTATTTTATCTGCTCCTGAGACAACTGCCAAGAGTCTAGCAAGAGTCTGCCAGAGATGTGGTGACTTTTCATTTTATGTCACCAAAGGCTACCAAAAAATCTGAATTCCTTTGAATGTCCAGCCCACGATATCAAAAAGTTATATGGAAGTGAGACACAAGAGCAAATTTCTGGGCCTGTAACAAGTGTTCTGCAGGCTGTGCTAATTTGTTCACCCACCACCATTTGCAGCTCAAAACCTCACAAAAATCCTAGCCAATAAATACGTAAAGGTGGTGAGGCTTAATAAAAAAAGGAGTTGATAAAACAGTTTTCAGGTATGTAAAAGCCTTTTGCTGGGACAAAGGGAACAGTCCAGAGTGCAGGTCCTCAAGGGACGGCCCAGGAAATGAGAAAATTTACATTCAAGCCCAGGAGATAAGCTTGAAAATTCTCAAAATCATGAAGGCTAATGAAGCAGAGGAATTGATTGTTGGAAAGGGTGGGAACTGCTTAGTGTGGGAAAAATAATAGCACATCCTACACAAGAGGATCAGGGTGGACCTAAGTGGAACCGATCATGCCTCATGGCAAAGCCTGGAATAACTGACCTCAGGAGATCCTCTACATCTCTGTGAATTTTATTTGATTTCCCCGGGGCTTTAATTACTCTCAGTCTTCCAAAATACTTTTCCATGCTGCGTTCCTATGAAAACTGAGAGATTTAATTCCCTCCTTCCCAAAGAAGGTGAAGGTGCAGAAGGTCATACTGACACACTCAACAAGGCCCATTTTCCTCACCAAAACTAGTGATTTTTTTGTTTTGTTTGTTTGTTTTTTGGTTTTTTTTTTTTTTTTTTTAACCCAGAGGCTCTGGATTATGGATTTTCCCCTCAGGCTGTTGTTCATGCAGACCAATCCAGCCCAAAGCCACTGTAACCATGCGTAGTACATGTGAAAGCAGACCAATCACAGGGGTATAACAGAGCTAAAATAATGCATATTTTTAGCTCTCCCAGCCTAAGAAAACAATAATACATATCTGAAAAATATTAAAATGGCTCCTTTCCATTAAGAAATGGTGGGTGCTTGTTGCAGATACAATGTTTTAGGTTAGCTCATCCACCATCAGCAGGATTTCTGTTGCCTGCTTACTCTCACTTTCAAGGGTGTAAGCATTTCCTAGTATCTGTACTTAGAATTTTTGGCAGTCAGGGTTAACCGCCTTCAGATCACCCTGAAATTCTCCTTTGGAGGTAACTAGCAAAATTGTGAAGTTTCCAAATAACAATCATTTTACATATCTCATTTTCTTAAAATCTGGCAGTGGGTAAGGCAATACTCCATATGTCCCCCAAAGATGTTAAGAATAAACTTTTTTATGTTTTGGGGTTCTTTTTTATTAACAGTGGAAAAATAGTTAAGGGAATGTAATTTCTTGTATACTGAGTTTATTGCAAAGAACAATTTAATGTGAGTTTCTTGGCTTGTATGCACATCTATTTTTATCCTTCTGTTCCACTTTGAACTCTACTGGGAGAAATCTGTGCCAATATTGATTGCACCATGGCAATTTTCTACTTTGGGACTTCATTGAAATGAATTATAAAGGTATAATAGTACTAAACACATTGCTCTTGTCCCACAAAACAGGATAGACACCTGCAAGCAGGTGGGATTCCCTGTTTACTGTAGCATTTATTAGCTGGCACGTCTCCTAGACTGTCTATGTTTAATTCAGGCTGTTCTGCTTCAATTCACTGGCATAAAAGAGACAACCATAAAGCATCAAGCCACTAAGAGAAATATAGAATTTCATTTTCTGTAAGCAGTCACTCTTGTATGTGCATCTTGGGGTGCACTGAGTACTGTGATAGCAACCAGATATACATAGAGTTGGTAAACCAAGACATCTCGAAGTACAGCAGTTACCGTGGTCATGTTTTATGCTGCTGTGCAGACAGCCAGAATTGTCATTCAGTGGTAGCACCCCAGCAGTGTCAATGACATGCAAAGAAGAGGAAACAGAATTGGGATCACTAAAAATAGCACTCCTGTAAATGCCAGATTTCTTTTCTTTGTAGGAAGGACAGAGCAAGTCTCTGAAGGTATCATCCTTAGTTTTTTGTGCAAAACAACAAGTTGGATATTTTTGTTTATTTTGATAGACCAATGAAGGAGTAAAAAGAAGTTGGAGGAGGAACTCTGCTGCTTGTTTTTACAGAGGGCATGGTTAGAGAGATGCAACAATATGAGAGTATGAGAAATAGATGCTTCTTTGGGCATACTATATCCTGTTACCTGTTGTGTGAATCACTGTTGGATATGGCCTTCAGATGTCAAAATAAAGCACTGTTAGACTTCAAAAATCATGACCTTTCTTCCTTGCATTTAGAAGATGCTACAACATGAGCTTAGAGAAAGTTCTTTGAACACTCTTTGTTCTCATTGAGACCACTCTAATCTACGAACAACTCCACAGAACATTTTGTGTGAGCTCAATATAGGGAGACGCACGTAAGGACAAATGCTGGCCATTTCATGGTCCATCCTGTTTCATTCTGAGATGTTTTGGCCTGTGCTAACTATAGTTTGCCCAGGACAAACCCAAATTCTGGTTTGGGGAACAGCACAGGCTAAGGACTGGGACCACTAGATGTTTTGGATATAGTCCCTTTCATTTGGGAGGAACACGTTTTGGGAATACACATATGAGCTGAGCTGAGGTGAGTCCTTAGGGACTGAGAAAGAGTCCTGGTAGATACAACCTTGTGTTTAGAAGTACAGGTAGTTCCCACTTTCCATATGTTTGTCCACTCTATGTACAATTCTCCAGCAGGTGATTTCGTTATCTAACATGGACCCGATATGGCCAATATGTCACCAGTTAAAAACTTGGTCTTCAGCCACTCTGGCTAGCCTGTTGCAGGGATACTATCACCATCGAAGAGCAAAATGCTAGTTTAGAAGATGTTGCCTTTAAATGAACACAAGTGGTGGATTATCTTAACTCTGTTATTACCTCTTCCTAAGACTGTAGTCTTTTTCAGTTCCCATAACCCTGACACAAGCTATCACTTTTTGTTTGCTTGAGTTTTCTGAAGAGAGGATACTAAGGATTCAGTGGAGGCTTCCCCAAGCCAGCAACCAAGAGGCAGATTCTCAGAGTGATGAGATACAGCTCACTGATCTCCATGCTGTTATGCTCAGTTGCACTACTGGATGATTTGGTTTGAAGTCCCATGCTCAGCCAGATGCTACTTTTTAAAGATTTCCATTTTGAGATTAAAAATGTATGAACTCTGAATTGAGGGGTGAGAAGCAAACTCAGTCCCCGTGAGACAGCAAAGATGGGGTCTGCAGCTTGCCTGAGCACTCAAAAATCTCTGAAAGAGGAGGAGGGGGGAAGGGAAGGGAAGGGAAGGGAAGGGAAGGGAAGGGAAGGGAAGGGAAGGGAAGGGAAGGGAAGGGAAGGGAAGGGAAGGGAAGGGAAGGGAAGGGAAGGGAAGGGAAGGGAAGGGAAGGGAAGGGAAGGGAAGGGAAGGGAAGGGAAGGGAAGGAAGGGAAGGGAAGGGAAGGGAAGGGAAGGGAAGGGAAGGGAAGGGAAGAACTGGTGATAAGATGGGTGGAAGGGCTTGGAAAGGCCCTTCAGTGCCGATGTGATGGGGCCTAGAGTGAGACAATGTTTCGAAGTGGATTCTCCCAAACTTTGAATCAAAGTGAGGACAAAAAAAAAAAAAAAGCATTCGGCTGCATCTCTAAAAGTATTGTTTTCCTGATCTCAAGTTAGATAAATGAGTTGTTTAAAGGAATATATTTGGATTTGCTGGGGAAAAGGGAAAAAAAATAGGTTTGGAAAAAAAGATGCCCTTCAACCATTGTCCTAGAAAACACAGGTCTTTTCCTCCTATCATTAGTCCAGCAGTTTCCAGTATTTTCTAGATTGCAACAAAACTGCATTTTGGGGTCCCTAGGGAGAAGCCTCTTTCCTTCCATATTTCATGAGGCTCGGTCACATATTTTCTGTGAGCTTCCTAGTTTCTGCTCATTCTTGACTTTCCCACCTGACCAGGTGTCCCCTGTTTTATCTCTGTTTTCAGTCCTCAGATGGAAGTGGAAGATTCCTTTGACAGAGTGTTCAGCAGACAATTAGTCAAACAAATTGGTTTTCTTCCAGCTTCTCTGCCCCAAACTTTCTAAGAAGCATAAGCACTGTGAACAAACGAACACACGAATTGCTCTTTCACACCAGGGACTCATAACCTCTTTAACATAACAGCCAGCTAGCTTTTTAGAACAGAAATTTTGGATAGTGTTGCTGCAGTGGCTTTTGTTTGTTAGACACCTAAAAATTATCCTCAGTTTTAACTATCCATGTACTGGTTTATATCCCCACAGTTTTGGCTTATCATGCAGACTGGTCTGTCATCCTTTCTGCTCATTGATCGGTTTTCTTGCAATCATTTCCCAAGTACCATTTCATGCTTTTTGGAGAATATCTAGTGGTTAACACACCACAGGTTGGACGACACTGATCTACCAATCAGCCAGACCTACAAAGTATCTGCTCTTATCTTCATAAACATGTGCATTACCCTCAATACGCAGTTATGTTTCTACTAGGATTTCCAAAAGGAGACTAGAGACTTGTCTTTCATCTTAGGAACAGGTCTATCAAAGAATATATGGTTCTTAGTCCTCCATTGAATAGGACCAATATTAGCGGTCAGAGTTTTTCTCTCCTATCATTTGATGGGCAGAGTGTAAAGTAAGAATTTGTTATCCTTATTTGAAGAGGTAAATTATTTTATTCAACTTTTTGTGAGTTATCAAGAAAGAGAAAAAGAGAAAAACATTGGCATTATGAGCATCATAGTCAATGAAGTTTAGCTCCCTAGGGACTTGCATCTTGTTGATTTTGAAGCGTGTGGAAATACAAAGTCTGAGAACCTTTAAGATCTCTATTCCATTGGGATATCTGAGCTGTGATTTGCAGTCCTTGGCGGGACTGTGGTAATACAAGACTGGAGACATTTGGGTCCAGATCGAAACAACTATAATCTAATGTCCTCACGTACATGACAACCATGGTTACAGGAGATTTTGTCAGTATAGACAGCAATGGTGGGACTGTCCAAGATCCCTCTGTATTCATCATAAAAAGGCCCTCTCCAGTGAGTCATTCAGCCCCTCTTAAACTGAGTTCTTCAAGCCCTCGGAGTCTATAATCTATCCAAATTATTCTGATTTGGAATGTATGTCATTTTAGTTACAAAAGCATCTAGAATTGGAGCAAAACCCAACCCCAGTGCAGTAAGTACTGAACGAACAGATTGTTCCTGCACAAAGCAGTTTGCAAACAGTGTTAAAAGACACAGACAAGCAGACAGCCATGTTAGCACAAAAAGCAGTGATCTCAGCACACCATCAATTCCCCTTCTGGTACAGTTTTCTACAGGCGTTGGCCATGATGACGTCACTGAAATGTAAATAATGCCAGGGCTTTGGCAAGAAGATGCAAGCACTCTTGTGAATGGTAGATGTGGGACATTACTTCAACTCTAAAATGCTGATATGAGTCTGAAATAGATTTATGACAAAGAAAGAGGTTTAACAGCATTTCATAAAGCCATGTTAGACTTCTTAATTTTAGCTTTAGAAACATTTGTTGCTGGTATCAGCATTCAGCATGTCAAAGCTTTGGTGAGATCTTGGCCACAGACATCCTGTGTACTGAGCATGTGAAGAAGCAATTTTTTTTCATTATAACATTCTAAAAAAATAGGTGATCACAAAGATCATCTAACTCCTTTCTTGTGTATCCACTTTGCACTTGAATCTTCTAATGGCTTTGAGTGTTCTTGTGTTTATTTGATGGACAGGCAGGGGGGAGACATTCAAAGGCTGCATGCTGCAATCTCCTAAAATGCAAAATGCTTCCACAAAGAGGAAAGTAATATCTATTCTCCATGTTTATCATGGACATCCTGAATTTAAATTCCAGCCAGTGAAATTATGGTTCAATATTAAGAAAACACTACTAACACAAAGGACTGTGATGTGCTAGAACTGTTGCTTGAACATTGGGCACAATTGCCATTGTCAGGGAATTTTAGAAGCATGTTAGTTAGAAAGTCTGTCAGGAAAGGAGTAAGGAGAATTGACCTCGCCTTGGAGCCGAGCAGGGACTAGAGGACCTTCTGAAGCTGCCCAGTAGGCCTATTCTCCATGGGATCCCTGAGTAATTCAGGTTGAAAAGAGCCTCTGGAAGCTACCAGGGCAAACCCCACCCCCAAAGCTACTTTGACACTGAATCAGGTAGCTCAGAGTTGCCCAAGTTCTGATATGTCCAAGGAAGGAGCTTCCACAACCTCTCTGGATGATCTGTTTCAGTGTTTGATCTGTACATTGTTTTTCCTTATATCCAGGTAGAATGTTCCTTGAGGTAACATGTATGTTGCCTCTCAACCTTTTGATGTGCACCTGCAGGAAGAATTTGGCTCCATTTTCTCTATAGCCACCTGGAAGGTAGTTATAGACAATGAGAAGATCTAACCCTAACCTTTTCTTTTACAGGATGAACAAAGCCTGTTTTCTCAGACTCTGTTATTAGATCATTTGCTCTGGCCCTCGGTTATCTCAGTGGATTTGCTCAAATATGTTCATGGTCTTCCTTGTAGTGAGGAGTCCAAAACTGGACAGAGAGTTCCAGATACACTCTCACATGTGTCAAATACAGGACAATAATCCCTGAGAAGGTGCTGGAGTAAATCCAAATCATATCCAAACACCTGAAGAACAAGAAGGTGATCAAGACTAGTCAGCATGGATTTCTGAAGGGGAAGTCATGACTTACTAACCTGATAGCCTTCTACGGTGAGAAGACTGGCTTGGTGGATGAGGGCACAAAAGTGGATATCGTTTATCTTGGCTTTAGCAAGGCTTTTGATACTGTGTCCCATAACATCCTCATAGACAAACTGATGAAGTATGGACTAGATACATGGATAGAGGTGGACTAAAGAGTTCTTCTCCTTCGTGTACTTCAAAAGAGTTTCCAGGATTAGCTGCTCCATCATCTTCCCAAGAATGGGCCTGAGTTACCCTTCTTGTCCTTCTTGAAGATAGGGGCGACATTTGCTTTCTTCTGCTCCGAGGAACCTCCCCTCATCAACATGACCTTTCAACGATGAGTGAGAGTGACCTTGCAACGACATCAGTACCCATGGGTGCATCCTGTCACGCATTTGTGTATGTCTGGTTTGTCTAAGTGCTCCCTAACCTGATCCTCCCCCACTGAGGGTAAGTCTTCCTTGCTGTGGTCTCAGGAGGCAGGGATTCCTGAAGGCCAATCTTATCAATAAAGACTTAAGTGAAGAAGCCCTTGAGTACCTGGGCCTTTTCCATGCTCTTTGTCACCAGAGCCCCTGCCCTGTTCAGCAGCAGGCCCACATTTTCCCTAGTCTTGTTTTTGCTGCTGATAGGCCTGTAGAAAATTTTCTTGTTGCCCTTCATGTCCTTCACCAGATTTAAGTCCAGACAGGCTTTGATTTTCCTAACCCCATCCCTACATGCTCAACCACTGTCTCCATATTCCACCTCTATTACTTTCACTGCATTCCTCAGCTCTTTTTTATTGATTTCTTCTGCAGATGGAGCTACATGGAGATCTCCAACACAGGGGAATACCACTCCAGCACCAGAGCTCATATTTGATAGCCCAGCTTGCCAGCATTTTTGCAGCTATCCCAGCTCACATCACATATGGAGTCTTCTTCCATGTGAAAACATGGAAATGTTTTGTTCAAATGAAGGCAGAAAACCTCACTGCATGGAGCTGGGAGGCAGTCTTGGTTTTGACGTTTCCTACCAAGAGGTCACAGACTTAAAGGAAGAAGGAAAGACACAGGATAAGGGCTGGAATCGATTTCTCACCTTGGGATGGAACAACAGGAGTGGTTTGTTCTGTGTGAATGTTTGTATAAAAGACCTGCTGGGTTTTATGCCATCTCATATATATGAAGAATGATACCTGTGCCACCCTGCACCCCCAGAATTTGAGGTCTCAGACAGAGGAAAGGTTGGGAAATTCAAGGGGCAGGATATTTCCCTTGCCTTTCTTTTTAAATGTCTTGTTAAAGGAAAACTTCTGATTCACATTTTTTTTGTGGGGAAAGATTCCTGTATCTTTTCCTGGTCAAAAGCATCACCACCATAATTTAGCTTTCAGCTTAATCATCTTGTCCTCTCACCTTCCACCATAGCGCAATATTTTCCAGCATGTAACGCCTCATGTCAATGCTCTGAGCCATCAGAATGTCAGCAAAGGGTGCTGGAGTGCAGATGTCAAAGCCTGATGGTCAAACCTGGAGCTTTGGGTTTACTTGGGCTTACTGGATATATCATCTCTATCTCCATGGCCTCCAGGGCATCACGTATGTATTGTCATCTTAGCAAAGTGTTTAGGGTATTTAAGCACTGATTTGACAATACACTACGACAGCCACCTCAGCTCAACCCTTCTGGGTTTATTAAATAAACTGTTCTTCTACACTACAAGGCTCAGTCATGTGAAACTTCTCAGAGTCCACCTGATGGGTTAGCCCTGGAAACCACTTTCCCTTCAGCACTGATACCACTTGCAGGTCCCTTTCATTGATGATAATCATCACTTTTGAAGCTCTGGCCTTTAGTCTTTCCAAGACTTAGTTTCCCATCTCCATGAGGAGGCAAAAGAGTCTCTCCTATGTTTCTCCCATTTACACAGGCTGTAAATTTTCTGCTTTCCCAGGATATCTTTACCCAGTAACTATACTTACTGGACTTCTAGCAGGGACTGTTAACACCTCTGGCTTGCAAAGTCCCTTAAGATTGCTGGGCATTGGTCATATGTAACACGTTTCTGCCCAATACTTATGTTTCTTCCTGGAAATCTGCAGTTGCTCATTGGATTCTGGAGATAGGATACTGTACCAAAATGATGACTCAGTATGATGACTCTTACATTCTATAGCACCCAGACCTTGGATGACATGCTTGAGAGACATGTTAACTACCACAATAACAATGATACAAGGTGCATATGTAATACATACACACATACAGGTACACTCAAGTTCAACTCTAAAGTATTTCCCAATGGGCAGTAAAAGACAACTCGGTTTCTCATGCTCTGATTTATTCTGATGCCTTCTTCCTTTTCATCTCCATTCATCAAGGCTTCAATGGGATACCAGCTTTAATAGATGCTAATTAGCAATATAAACCATCCACCATGCAAATCAATAGCAGAATAATACTGAAAAAAGCCCTGTCATAATAACAGTTGAGCCTGATGACTGAAAGGAGAAAAAATGCAGTAGGATTCTTAATACTTGAGTGCAATTAAGAAAGAAAAGAGAAATGATTATTTTCCTCATGTGAATTATAAGCAATTAAGCGGGGCATATAATAAACCTTGGGACTGAAATCATTTTGGCTTTCTTGTGTCAGCTCTTCTGCTCCACACTGTGTTTCAGGGGGCTGCATTAGCTGAAACACAGTTGGGTGTGTTTATTGTCAGCTTTTGTTTGATTATGTGCTTGAATAGGAAAGCACAGCTCTGACTAGCATAGATTTACTACAAGGAGAAGTGGAAATAGGAGACACATTCTGGATTCAGCTCATGGCCATCATTTCAGTGGGTGCAGATGTTTTGCTTTTGCTTGGAGGATTGGTATGTGGTAATTGGGCAAAGAACGGTAATTAGTCAGTCTGTGTGGGAGGTGATTTGTCTGGATACCACCACAGAGAGCTAAGGGAAAAGGTCCCATAAGGCAGAGAGCCTCGAGTAGATCATATGAAGTCCCCTTAAGTTGTCTGGACAACTGGTTCAAACAGTAATGCCTGCACTGTAAACACCTAAAATTTGTGGTATCTTCTCCCCCCAACAAATCCTTCCTACTCATGTGAGTGGAAGTATTGCCACCCATTTGAAAAACAGGCATTTTCCAGGGAAAAGAAGATCGCTTCTGAACACACTATGAGATTACAGGTGCAAATCAGACCATATGATGTGATTGCCCATGTACAACCTGTCCTGTGACTGGATATGCACACACAACACGAAGAAAACAGCCGCCTTTTCTTGTGATGTGACATAGGTACATTTTTGTGGTGGTGGGATGATGGGGTAATTTAGAGTCAACAGGAACAGAACTAAAGAGCTGGAGACAGCCCCGTTCAGCAGCCAGGCTCACCTTGCAATGTTTTCACAAGAGCTGCGCTTGTGGGTAGGAGTGATTACCTCCCTTCAGCATTACCTGTAGTTACCTGCTGGATGACCATTGTATTGGAAGAGTACTATTAACTGCTCTGTGGTTAAAGGAGGTTTTCATGTCTTCAGGGGAGCAGAAGCAGGTTTGTTGGCCAGAAAGAGACCATTAATTGAATTTCATTTGGATACAAGTCTGTCCTGAAGTCTTTTGGTCAAGAGGGGATAAGTTTTTGACTACAATCAAAGTACTGGCCATGCTGCAGGTATCAGCTGCTGAGATTGTTCTGACCTCAGGAAAAACACAAAATTCCTGTAAATCCAAATGTTAAAGCTAATCAGAAAAGGAACAACTTTTTCTGTGAAGCATTTTAAAGTGTTGTCCATTTAAAAGGTCTGAGAACAAACATGGTCTATATGTCTGTGTCTCCCTGTCTGTCTGTCTGTCTACCTACCTACCTACCTACCTATGCAACAATTTTTCCTCAAGACCTTCAGAAAATCTTCTATAACACTTTGCCTCAGCTTTGGGGGGGAACCTCACAGGTCATACCATCAGAAAAGAAATATCCCTGGCCCCCTCTATCCAGCCTCCTGCAACCCAGATTTGGCAAGTATGATATTAATTTCCTATAAAACTCCCTGTGAAAAGCACCAGTTCCCTCTATATATGTGTGTGTGTATATGTGTGGGTATAAATATATATATATGCATCTGTATATATAGATATATACACACATACACACATAGGTGTGTAGATATATATATATAAAGTCAGTAAGGCACTGAATAATTTTTCTGTGAGGATGGCTTTCTGCTGCAGTGAATGTTGCTCTGGGGAGTTTAACCAATTTCCTTCTCTGCCATTAACTCCCTGATATTTAGCCTTCATGGTCCTGTTTCTGAGGTGTCTCTAAAATGGACTCAGTGTGCCCAAAGCAGCTCTTGGAGCCCTCCTGCCTTTCCCAGTCATCAGAGTAGACTCCAGCCACAAGTCTTTTACCATACAATCCTTTTATTAAAAATAAGGCTACAGATGGTGTTGATTTCCAAGTCAGCCACTGAAAGCCAAAACTATTTTTTTTAATAATTTCTATTTAAGAAAAAAAAAAAAAAAAGGATGATGAATTATGATCAGATATTCTGGGAAAAAAATAGATATTTCTGGAAAAGGCCAGAGTTCTCCACAAAAAATATAAAGTGTTTAAAAAGACCATTATATAATAAGAATGTCTACAGTGGAATACATTAAACTCTTAAGCAATTCAGGCTATACTTTCTTTCACTTCCCACTGCTCCTAATAATACTCTTTGTTCCACTCTAAACCAATCTTTCTCATTCTTTGTTGTTTTTACGATCTGCAAATGCTTGTAGACAGTTCTGGTCCCCTTAGTCATAGATTAGACAAATTGTGCATATTGTTTCCTTTTAATCCTGCCTCCCTCCTGACTTTTTAAATATTTCTAGTTGTTCTACACCATCCTCTGCAGTTTACCAATACTTGCCTGATATTTTGATGTGCAAAACTAGCACAATTCCACAGTGGGAGTCAGATGACACTGGTACACTCAGTCCTTTCTGTTCAGCAGCAGTTTTGGGAGAAGTATCTCATTTCTGGTTGCACCAGAACATATGATTTTGAGAAAGCTGTTGAAAATAGATCTCTAATTAGAGACAAGGCTTGAGGCATAGGTGATTCCTGGCAAAGGGCTGGTGTTTGAGTGAAGACATCTGCAGGGAGGAGGTGTCAATGGATTGATCTGGCCTCTCACTCCAAAACTAGGTGGGTACAGTGTGTCTGGATGTGTCATCAGGTAGGAAAGCAGGGACAACAGCAGCATTCCCGGTGCAGCCTGGCCAAGACATAAAGACAGCCTTTGCATTTCTGTATTCACAGTTGGACTTGGGCTCTTGCAAGGAGCCAACAGTCTTTCCTTCCACAAAGTAATGTATTTGGCTAAAAGGAAGACTTTTTTTAAAAAAACTCAAAGCTTGTAATTCACCACTCTCCTGACATCAGCTCTGGATTCTTTTTTTTTTTTTTTTTTTTTTTTCTTTCCCCTCAGCAGAGAAGGTCCTTTGGTAATGTTCTCTAATGGGAGGTGCACATCTGAGACTGCACAAAGTGCTGCTGCATTGTATTTATGGAGAAAGTAAAGATGCGATGAGTCATGTGTTCCAGTTTCCTTGACTTTCAAGACAAACTGGTTGTCCTGCTTTTTATACAGCACCCAGAGCATCTTTGTTTGCTGGACTCTCCTCTTTGTCTGGGAGGGGTAGAGGTCTCAAGAACTTGCTACTGATTTTTAAAATGAATAGTTAAAGAGATCTGTGACCTGGGATTTGACTGCAATGGCGATAAGCTATGACCAAAAAGGAGCTTGTGACTCTGAGAACTATTTAAAAGTGGTCACTTCTCAGCTGGTTACCACCTTCCACTCAAAACACAGTAGCTGGCTGGGTCAACACTTGCTGTCCTTTACATTGGAAAGAAAAACCTTCAATATGGTTCAAATTACCTAATTATACTTCCCTTTCCAACAGACTTAGTGTACATGTGTCCACTTTTTATGTCTCAGCTTAGCCAGGTAAACATGTATAACGTTTTCAACCACTCTAACATTACTCTGATTGTACCTAGACAAAGTGAGCTGATGCAGCTCACTCACCTGGCAGAAAAACATTTGGTTGTTTTAACAATCTCTTTTTTACTGGCAGTTGAGCGAGCTAAATCAGATCACCAAGGGGACTGGCGAGCAATGTTCAAAGGAATCTGTAAGAGCAATGGGAAGAAACAAGGGGATGTGGAAGGTTGCAGGACCTTTTTTGTTGACCTTTTTTGTTGACCAAGAGCTGATAAATTGTCTCAGGTCATCTCAGCCAACTGAACCCAAAGGAAAATGAAGCCGTTGCCACTGATAGCTACTGCTCTGAGATATGAGGATAACATTTCCACTACCAGCAATGCTCTGACCCTGCAGTGCTGTATAAAAGGCTATCAATAAAAAGCATAATCTCAAATAATTTGCAACATAAAAATTATGATGTCACAGATGCATTAAAAAAATAAAAATAGATTTTTTTTTTATTTTTTTTTTTTAGTTTAATTTCACAGGCTGGTGCAAGGACATGCAATATTTACAGAGGGGAACAAAAGGCAGAGGGTAAGATGGCTGATAAGTGCAGCCACCTTGAGATTCTCAGCCCAAAAGCAGAGCCCGGTAATAGAGGAGCTGAGAGACAAAGAAAGAAGACTTGATGTGCTAAGGAGTTGTAGGGGCATGGCTGGAGGTTTGGAGGTAGAGTTGGTGGCCTGATCTAGCCTGGGTCCTCTCTCATCCCTCACCTGATTAGTTTTATATATATGTATGTACACCATTATAGAGGATTTATAGTTATACTAGTATACATATATTATTACAGAGGAACATTTCAGCATCCTTAAAAACTTTATCCTGCTAAAGAATGTCCCAGACACTGGTAACAAAATAGGTTCAGGATGTCTATAATTATCAGCTGCTTCTGCCCATGTTCCTGACTGATGAAAAGCCATCACGGGCTGTGGTTCATACCTGAGCCCTGGCTGATGGGCCCTGTTGGGAGACAGAGGAGATTTGCTCAAGCTTGGCACTGCAAGTGTCCAGCCTCGTGCTTTTGATGGATGCAAAGCACTGTTTCATCACTATCCCTCACAGGGATGTGGCCTTAATGACAAGATCCGTTGTCATAGGAGACAACAGTGCCAGAGAAGGGAGTCAAACACCAGGAAAATGAGTACCAATCTACCACTAAACTAATGTTCCTCCTGCCTTTTATTAGCTTAAAGACAGATGTGGAAATTAAGAGCAGGAGGGCAAGTCAGGGGCCATAGATGTTGACCTGAAAGGTGTGATTGTCAACCCCAGCTCCTCGAGCTTTTTGAGGACAGGTGGCATCTGGATGTGGGTGGACTCTGGTGACTAAGAAAGGTGTTTTTCAGAGCTCCAGCTGGTGAGGAATGAGCTGCGTGAGGCTCAGAGTAGCAGATACAATGCCAAGGAGTTTCCATTGGGTAACCGGTCTACATTTGGATTGCTTTGTACGAGAATAAACAGCCGGCACAAAACAACCTGCCAACTTCCCATCAACACTGTGTGCTTTTAAAGCATTATTATTTTTTTTTTTTTCAACAGCTTCACATGCTCCCAGGCAGGATCGTGTAGCAGTTTTGAAATCAATGAGGCATCTGCCATTTCCCTCTCACCTTGCCCGCCTTTGGGTTGGCACAATGCCACAGCTCAGGTTTTATGCCTATGGATCTCTCTTGCTCAATCACGAAAGAAAATGCCACTCTGGCTCATCCTGGCTGGAGAAAGGAGAGGGGGCAGGGAAGTCTCTGATTCCCATCCTGGCAGATGAGTCATGAACTCAGAGATTTTAGAGGATATGGGCAGCCACCACTTACTAAGAGCAAGGGCAGAGCCACAGTCCAAGTTCAGGCACCTTGGAGGAGAGCTCCTTCACAAAAGGGCACTCATTCAGAGGGACATCTCCAGGGTCTTATGGAGCACACCAATCTGTACAAAAATTAAAATATGTGCTAAATACTCATCCCATATCCAGCAACTGGGATCTTAAAGCAGGAGAGAGGCCATAGCTCTCATCTCCCACGTGAGATCCGTGCTGGCTGGAGCTGATCAGGAGGCAGCAATTGTCTTTCTTTCAATGACTGGGACTTTGCAAGTCTGAGGGTGTCAGACTGTTACCCTCTATCGGCTTGGGAAGGTCCAAGCAAGAGTCTACCATTTTAAGTGTAGGGTCTATTGAATTGTACTTTTGTAGGAACCCCTTTTCATGAATTGTGGGGACCACAACTGGACACAGTGCACCAGGTGCAGCCTGAGAAGCGCTGAATAGAGTGGAATGATCACATCTCCGTCTCTGCTAGCAATGCCCCTGCAGATGTAGACCGGGATCGAACTTGTCTTTCTTGCTGCAGCGGTGCACTGCTCACTCATGTTCAGCTTGTTGTCCATCAGGACTAGCAGGTCCCTTTCAGTGAGGCTGCTCCCAGCCACGCGGATCCTGTACTGAGCTCTTTGGTTTTGTTGTCCCAGGTACAAGACCTTGCACTTGTCTTTGTTAAACTTCATACACTGCTTGCCCACTCTTCCCATATCTCCAGATCTCTGTAAGATTCTTTCCCTTCTGACATGTTGACATTCAACTCATGCTCCCACTGCTAGGCAGAGATATGTGACTTTAATTAGCTAATTCTTATTAAGAGAAAGAATTTATTTCAGAAAGCTCCCTTATTTTTTCATTCATTATTTGGGGGTGGGGGGAGCAGGGGGTTTATTTATTTAATTCTGTAAGACATGGAGGGCTTTAAGTGTTCATCAAGAGGTGTAATTAAGTCAGACACTTGCTTACTGGTCTCCAGAGTCTTACCTGCACAGGAAGACAGGGGAGAGATCCCTAATTTTGGACGGGGTCTTTAAATCACAGCCCTGTGCAAAACAAACTGCAGAGAAGTTGTTTCCCTTTGCAATAAAGAGATTTTTTATCACATGGCTCCACCTGTCAGAGGAGGCACCAGAGGCACCTGTCTGCACCCCTGCCCATCTGAACGTGACCAGGGTGGTGGGATGTCCCTGCCAGACACCCAGGGAAGGAGCCGGGGACAGCCAGCACCGGCACTGGGTTGTCTGTCTATGAGCATTGCTGCCCTCTCCTGGCTTCAGTGAAGATAAAACCAGAGGAAATCGGCTCAGGAAGGACGAGGATGGCAGCAGGGTGTGCGGGGATGCAGGGCAGATGGGAGAGGCACAGCCGCCTTCTGCTTTTCGGGGAAATGGGCTCATCCGTGCTGCCTGCAGATGCTCAGCTAAAATCATCACAGCCACTGAGTTCCTACCATCCAGCTCTTGCTTCCCAACGTTTCTGTTGCTTCGTAGGGATGTTATGATCTATCTGCAGAGATCTCCCAGGCTCTTCCAAGACAGGGAAACGGGGGCTGCAGGTGGTTCCTCATGAAGGTGGGACTTTTGTCTTGCACAGGTTTGCACAGCTGTCAAGCAATGTGGCTTCATAATGACTTCACAAGCATGCAGCAAGGAATTTAGAGGCTTTTTTCTGCCAGCAACTGCTCTCTGTCGTAGAATATATCTCTTCTCATCTCTGGGCTACTCTACCTCAGTTGCTGAATCTCTACAACTGCAGGCTAAGGTCTAGAAGAGTAAATAACATAAGATAGCATTTGTTCTCAGTCCCTGAATCAAAGTGTCTTAACAAAAATTTGGTCCATATGGACAAAATCTCACCCTCCTTTTCACCCTTAAATTAAGGGATCACATCCCTAGCACCTCCTGGGACTTATCTCTGGCCTGAGATAACTCACAAACTAGGCCAGAACATCAACAGAGAGAGGTTGGCAGGGAAAAACCATTGCAAAACATCCTGAGGGATTTGCTTCCAATGATGGAAAAGGAAATGTGGAAGTCTTATTTGGGTCTGACAAGCTGTTGGCTCAGAAAAATCATACATTTTCTGAACTGTTAACATGAGTCTCCGGGAAGATGTGCTTGCTCTCCAACTCACGTGGCATCATCTCTGGAAGAGGATCTTCCCAATCAAGTGACCTTGCCCAGTGGAGAAATATTACTTGGTGCACTGTTCTGTGTCAATGCAGCATGAGTGAGGGGGGCAAAAGCATCCCGCTGTGGTGCCAGATTATCCCTTGACAGTCTGTCCCTGACATTAGCTAGGTGATGTCCAAATCTTCAGAAAGTCAGCTTTCACCTTAACGAAGTTCACCCCTGTGGAAAGCAACTTGATTAACTTAATCTTGGAGACCCCTCAGATGAAAACCAGAGCTGAAATCCTCTCCCTCTCCTTTCCTTTGCAAGGAAAGAAATAAAACTAACATTTGGAAATAAGCACCCAGCTACACTAACAACTATTTTATCTTAAGTCAAGAAACTAATGCAAAGTATCCTACACAAACTTGAACCCCACTGAATGAAGGCCAGTCAAAAGAGAAGATAGCTATTTGAAAAAGGAGAGAGGCAAGTGGATAAATGATAGATAATCACATGAAGAATGAAAGAAAAATGAAAGGGCAGTTCTGAAAAATAAGGAAAGTATCCAAAAGCTATTCAGGAATGCTTAGATTCTGAAGACCTTTGTATATGAGCTGGCATCTCTTGATCTGAGTATGAGTCACGTCCCTAGCCTGCAAACAATATTTTATCTCTCTGAGTCAAGTGTGCCTTTCCAGGAAGGTGTCTCCACCAATCCCAAGTAAAACTTATTTTCTTCCAGCACAATTGCTTATTCAAACAGTTTGTAAATGAGGGGAGAAAATTTCTTCCTGCAGTAGATATGAAGACTTAGAAGTAATGCAGAACTGTCCACATCTAACAGTGGATCAGCTGAAGCCAAACTCAGCTCTTGCAGGGTTTGCTCCTTTACCCACCGACACACAGAAAATGCCAAGTGCTTCTGTTCCTGGCAGTGCAGCCAGCAATCGTGATTCCTCGGAGCTGAAAATAGGCCGATGCTGGCAGCAGCTGATGCTTTTGCTCACAGTTCCCAACTGAGTGGGCTACCTACAGAAAGCAGATGGCCAGGGAGGAACTCCAGCAATTTGCTACAAAACAGCTAAAAGTCCCCTTCACCCACTGCTCTGAGAGCTCATGATTTCATGACACCTAGTGGGCAAGCCAGGCACAGTGACTTGTGTGGAAAAAAATCCTTTGAAACACATCAAATAAACTGGGATTAAATGGCCTTTGCCATACAGATCCCCAGGGAAAGAAAAGAAAAGAAAAAAAGAAAAGAAAAGAAAAAAAGAAAAGAAAAGAAAAGAAAAAAAAGAAAAGAAAAGAAAAGAAAAAAAAGAAAAGAAAAGAAAAGAAAAGAAAAGAAAAGAAAAGAAAAGAAAAGAAAAGAAAAGAAAAGAAAAGAAAAGAAAAGAAAAGAAAAGAAAAGAAAAGAAAAGAAAAGAAAAGAAAAGAAAAGAAAAGAAAAGAGAAAAGAGAAAAGAGAAAAGAGAAAAAAGAAAAGAGAAAAGAGCAGTTACAACTTCATCCTCATCACAGAATCACAGAACCGTAGGGGTTGGAAGGGACTTCTGGAGATCATCTAGTCCAACCCCCTGCTAGAGCAGGATCACCCAGAGCAGGTTGCACAGGATGGCATCCAGGAGGGTTTTGAATCTCTCCAGAGAAGGAGACTCCACAACCTCTCTGGGCAGTCTGTTCCAGTGCTCGGTCAAGTTTTTTCTCATGTTCAGATGGAACTTCCTGTGTTCCAGTTTGTGCCCATTGCCCCTTCTCCTGTCACTGAGCACCACTTAAAAGAATCTGGCCTCATCCTCTTGACATCCACCCTTTAGATATTTATAAGCATTGATCAGATCCCCTCTCAGTCTTCTCTTCCCCAGGCTAACCAGCCCCAGCTCTCTCAGCCTTTCCTCATACCAGAGATGCTCCAGTCCCCTCATCATCCTCGTAGCCCTCCACTGGACTCTCTCCAGTAGTTCCCAGTCTGTCTTGAACTGAGGAGCCCGGAACTGGACACAGCGCTCCAGATGTGGCCTCATCAGGGCAGAGTAGAGGGGGAGGAGAACCTCCCTCGACCTGCTGGCCACACTCTTCTCAATGCACCCCAGGGCACCACTGGCCTTCTTGGCCACGAGGGCACACTTCTGGCTCATGGAGAGCTTCTTGTCCACCAGGACTCCCAAGTCTGTCTCTGTAGAGCTGCTTCCCAGCAGGTCAACCCCTAACCTCTACTGGTGCATGGGGTTATTCCTCCCTAGGTGTAGGACCCTACACTTGCCCTTGTTGAACCTCATTAGGTTCCTCTCTGGCAGCTCTCCAGCCTGTCCAGATCTTGTTGAATGGCAGCACAGCCTCCTGGTTTTGTATCATCAGCAAACTTGCTGAGGGTACGCTCTGTCCCCTCATCCAGGTCACTGATAAATATGTTGAACGAACATTTTCATGGGACCAGTATTTAGCACTAACTGATACTGATAGATCCAATGATATTCAGCTGAGCCCTCTTCAGCAGGCTGCCCTGCCTCCTGGTTTGAAGTAAAACTGAGCTCTCTGAATATGAACATCACCCACAAGGGCCAAGGAAAGGAGAAAATTTCCTAGAAGAGACTTATGGACCTGTTTTGCCTAATCAGAGAGAGAAACCAAGATTGCTACCTTACAGGCAAAGTGTGACATCAAAACATGTCACCAAAATGTGCAATGTTTCTGCATCTGGCTTTAGAGATAGATTGTAAAGAACTGAATTCATTTGCCTGCTTATAGGTTTGTAAACCATATTAGATTCATCTGCGCTAGTTTAGATGATTTCCTTAGGATGAGGTGCCTCATTTCCTAAAAGTACTTAATTCTCTCCATTTACTTAAAATAACCCACCTCTAGCCATTTGTTTGGATGAATATGTCAACACCTGGCCAGATGAAACCCATCTCAATGGACCAGAGCATGCAGACCTACCTGCTTAAGATCTCTGCAAGCTTTACTGTAGGACCGTGCTATCTTTTACTCAGCTGTTTAATGAACTCGATAGACGGTAAAAAAAAAAAGGCTGAATGCAAGATGGATTTGCAGGTCTGTGGTCCTCCAGGGTTCTGCGGTGGAGTGGAGGAGGAGAGTCTAACCCTGATGCTGCTGGTTGAGGCTTTTTCTTAGCAGAGTAAATCAACAGTTTGAAAAAGATTCTGAAGATGTGAAGGATGAAATCAGTGATAAGGCAATACAATGAACTGAGAGAGGTCCAGTTTCACGCTTCAAATACCCCAGTGTGTGGACATCACATCTTGCTGTTTCTTTCTTCTGTCTTTTATCTCTGTGAGTATCTCTAAATACCCTTTCTCCCTTTCCAGTGGCTTTAATATATATCCACACTCTTTTCTTTCCTGCTTAGAGAATTACTTACCCCATTCTTCATCCTCCTGAAAGGACTAAGGAGCAAAGAATTCATTCAATTGCAAAAGACAATTTTTCACCTCTATCCAAAGATTTTCCCCAAACTACCTAATTGAAAGAATCCCAGGAGCTCCTGTTTGCTTTCAGAGATCACCTCACTTATTGCTGCTATGTTGTCTTTCTTTGCTTTCTGAACCTGGCTGTTCCTTCCCAGACCTACTCCTATTCCAGGATTTCTGAGTTGTAGAGAAAAAGAAAAAAAAAAAATTAAACCCCCAACTTCCTCCTTTGAGCCAAACACAAATTAGGCAACTGAGCAGACAGAAATGTTCACTGGTCCAGGGGAGAGTGGATTTGTAATCTAAATTACTGTGGAATAAAAGCATCATCCCCACTATGTTCTCTAATTTAAACATTTTCTTCCCTTTTTGTTTGACTAATTCAGTTGCCTTTGGTCTAAGGGCAAGGAAATCTCATTTGCATATTTTAGAAGACATTAATTACAAGTCCTTTCACTTCAAACCCTGATACTCCTGCACAGACTAGGAGCCTCAGTCTGACTGCAGTCTGGGTTCCTCAGAGGGTCGTTAATTATTGAGCCTATTGAACTATACCTGAACATAATGAGCTCAGGAATGAGCAATGCCTCCCCGGGGGTGAAGCTGGAAGGAGAGGAGGGGTAGTGAGAAAGGGACGAGACACACAGCAGCAACCCCACTTTAGAAGAAGGTGTGACTGTGAGAGGGACAGAACAAGTGTCCTAGCGGATTATTATTATTGAAGTGCCCTAATCCTGTTCCAGATTGCCTGCCTCACAAAGCCCGGGAGTCACTAGATTCAGGATTCCAGCCAACTTCACTTTTTGGCTTTGTGCACAATTGCCATGGCAGAAAGCTGATGAGACCCTAGCATAAAGTGCCTCGAGCATCCTTTTTCTTACCCAGGCCTTCTGCTGCACTGACAGGGGAAATGCAGGATGCTATTTGTCCCATAAATTGGCCTATGTAAATATTTTGAGTCTTCATAGTGCAGGCATGAAGTCTTATCAGTTACTGCATCTATGGAGTTGGTGGCCTCATGCACTGTTTCAGATGTGGTGTCCCACATTCCAGTGCTGGCGACCATTTGCTAGCTGACCTGTTGTATCGTGTTATGTCAACAGTCATTTCTTGTGTCATGTTATATCTGTCCAAAACTTCTGAAGAATTTGCCCAGTGAAGAACAAACTCTTGCTTTTTTTCCTGTGGAGTAAGTCACCCTTCTTAGGCTGGTATTTTCTGGGCTCCGCTGTAAGGTGAGGAATGGTTTTGAGAACGAGTTTAAGCCTCACCATAATGCTTCCATTTGTCACCCATGTATCTGGGGTTTCACCCTGCAGTTGCTCATGCTCAGAGGTTACTTCTGGGCTGGTCTATTAAAAATTGCCAGCTCTGTTCTCCACTGCACAGAATAGGCTTATGATCATGATACAAACTTCCTTCACCCATTTCATACCCTGGAATTGTCTAGAAAAGTTTTAGCTCATGAAGGAAAAAAAAACAAACCAAACCAAAAAACCCCAGCAAACTCCAAACATGAAATAAGCCACCCCAATAATGTAATAGGGCAGAAGATTGACTTCTACACTTTGGGAACATCACTTGAACTCTTCTCACGAAGCCTGTAGTCTGCTTGGGTTCCCTTGGTTCAACCAGACCATACAAACGAACTTGAGCTCATTTTGTGATACTGAAAAATATTCAAGCTGTCCCCTTTCTGGAGAGCTCCCTGGCTCTGATTATTAAATACTCCAATAAATGCTGGTGCAGAGTGGATGAGTCTGGACTTTAGTCTGGACCTGGAATCAACCTGACCCGACGCATGGATGTAGATTTTGTGCTGTAGGTTGTGAGAGATTTCAGTTCCTTAGGAAACTGCCCTATCTGAAAAGTTCACTTTAAGAGCCTTGCTCAATGCCATTTGGAAGATAGACCAAGATAGATGGAAGATGTCTTAAGAGGTCATCTGGTCAATCCCCAAGTAAGATAGGATCTACTCTTCTTGTGCTTCATTCTCCTCATTGTTAGAAAGTTTTTCCTGGAGGTGCAGAGCTGGGTTTTTGGTGTCAATGACTTCTGCCAAGTCTCCTCCAGAAGATGGCAGAAGGCAGGACTTGCTCTGCAATGCACCTGTCCTTTGGCACTGACAGTAAGCTCTGGGGGTTATTTATGGAGGTTAGTTGTGGCAGTGCAGGGAAGGCTGAGGGACATTTGTATGGCTGTCTGTGGATAGCAGTTAAATTTAAAGCTCTGCTGTGTTTTATTTATGGCATGTTTCCAGATGCCATGCATAGAAATCATTTGCTTAATAAATAATACAAATAAACAGACATCCAAGTGCCTTGTGCTAGCAGCCTAGACAGCCACACACTGAGTGACAGCCTGCCAGAAAGCTGGAGGTTTTTGAGCAGTTTTGTCTTGAGATCTTCCCCAGGCCATTATGGTAATGAGTGACTAAGGGATGGGCAATTCCTTTTTCAGATGTATACCTCTCTTTTCAGAGACCCTTCAAGTACCACAGGGGCCAGTGAATAGCAGGTTACACTCAGTGCTAGAAGACATGGCTTCAATGTCCTTTGGTACTGATGTTAACCTTGGGAATGTTAGTCATGGTACAAAAATCTGGGACTTTTAAATATACATTTGAGCTAACCTCCCAGGGCTCTCTATTATCATTGCAGAAGTGGTTTATCAAGTCAGTTAGTTGGCCTGATCATAGGTTCCTAGCATTACTTTAGGTGTCTCAAAGTGTCCTGCATGGGCTGTAGGAGGGAATGGGTCTCCTCTTGGTTCTCTGTCCTGTTGACCAGCAATATGTAGATGTATTAGCTATCCTTGGTTGCCTACAGTAAAAGCTGGTGTCTGGGCAACTGAATCACACTCAGTAGACTGTAGAGATTTATCTCATCCTAAACTAGACATGCACTTTGTCAGGTGATTCACACCCCAAACTTCATTCAGTTTGTTGATTGGATTGTCTTTAACTATAGTGAGAATGAAGATAATTAAACAAATGGAGACAACTAAGTTACAGACACCTGAAGTTGTACAGATGAATCTCACTCTTCATCTGTGCCTCAGTTTCTCAGTGGTAAGAGGAGATTAATAGCACTTTTTTATCTTGTAAAGCTAAATAAAAATGCCAAGGTATTCAATACTAGGAGAATGAGATGAACATACGATAGCTTTCCTCTGTCATGACTTCATGGATTGAAATGACCCGTTGGGAGAACACCCCAGGTCTGGCTAAGATTAGGTGGACAGGAAGGTATTTTTAGCATTTCTTCCTCCTCACATACTTGCTCTGGATGGAGTTTCAGAGTAGAGTTTTTATTCCCTTCTGTCCCCTCAGAGAAGACACTATTTCTCCATCCATATGGATGAAGAAAGAGTCATCATGTCAGGAGCAGAGTGACAAGAGTAAATGGATAATAAATGTTTTTACATGAACTGTTCCAGCTATTGCTGTAGCGAAATTATTCCAGGAGACAGCAGTATCAGCACAAACTAATTTGTAATCTTCATGAGTGCATGTCCTGAACATCAAAACACATTTTAACACTGGACAGGAAGAGTTTAAATGCTTCTGTGGAGTGTGGAAGGAGTGTGGGACAGAATAAGGAGAGAGAGCTTGCTGAGAAATCCCTGAAAAAATGAAGGATGGCAGATAGAAAGTAAAACAGAAAAATACAGGATTTTTTTTCTTTAACATGTGGTGTCTACTCTGTAGCCTTCTACCTCTGTTTGAGATAAATGTCTAGAGTCCCCAAAAATGGAGGGCTCTTCAGTGCAGCCTGTGGATTTTATGTTCAAAATTCAACATTCATTGGCTCTAAAGAAAGCTTTTGGTAACTAGTTCAGATGGAGACCTCTACATAAAACTTCAGAGTAATTGAAGTTGGATATCACCTTTTGAGGTATCTAGTCCAAAACCCCGTTCCAAGCAGAGCCAAGCAGTTCAGGTCACCCAATTATTTTTCCAGTCAAATATTTAATATCTCCAAGGATGGAGACTCTACAGTCTCTCTGGATAACCTGTTCCAGTGTTTGACCATCCCCAGTATGCCAGGGTCTTTTCTGAACTAGAGAGCCCCAAATAGGACACACTAGCTGTGTTCCTCATTCGATCCATAAGCAGCAGTAGGTCAGTAACGTGCCTGAGTCTTTGCACGGTTACTCATATTCACTAAGGACTGTGACAGCAGAAGATATGACCAGTTCCTGGTGTCTTTCTTGCCCTTCTGGCCCTTCTCTAATGCTTGGCAATGAATGGCAGCTTCTGTTGATAGTGTCATCAGAAAGGCCAAATAACTTTTTAAATATAAGTGTTTACAATAATTAGTTGGATAGTGATATTGCTAGTCACTTTCATACACGTTCATTATCACTCGGCCTCTCTGATATAGGTTAAAACCTGGATGAATTTAAATTAATGGATGGTCTAAGTACCATTCATCATTGATGAGCAGAAGCCTCCGGATGTGTCAGAAGCAGTTTCCTTCACACCATGAAGGAGAGGGAAGAGAAAGTTCACACTTTAAACTTCCACTTCAAAATACTTAAAAGCCAGATTAGAAAGAAAGCAATAGGTGGTTTCTTTCGCAGCTTGAAACCTGAATGCAGAACAAAATAATTTGATTTCATATTTGAAGGTACAGCTCACTGAGTTATTCAGTAATCAAGACACATTTGCTGGCTTTCCTTCACTTTCGTGTATGCATATATGTAAGTGTGTGCATGTGTATACTGCCTTAAATGATTAAAGAAGTGGTCAAAGCTTTGGCCAAGCTCTCTTCCCAAACCACCATATCCAGGAGGTGATAGCCTGACTCCTCTGACGTCAACCAATGCTTTTGCAGTGGCTTCAAAGGAGCAGGCATCTGCTCTAGTGTGCACTCAGGGAAGAAGAAACGCTTTGCTATTCCCCGATGGGATAGAAGCGGGCACATTCGTACTGCTCTTTCGACCACTCTGAAGCATCCAGGCTGCTTGTTTATCCCAAGCTCGGCTAACTCCCATCCATGACAACTGGTCTGGGAGAACTCACAGCGTGTTTCATACAGCCCCTCTGCCAAACTCTCCTTTTCTGACCAGTGAAGGGTGAATGTTTTCTTCTCTGGGTGATTAAAAAACAACGAGAGGCAAGAAGAAAAAAACAGGGACAAGATGAAAGCCTAAGATGGTGGAAGAAATTCCTGCTGCTCAAATGTCTCTATGGTTAACTGTTTATATGCTATAGACTTTTGTCTTGAGGGGGAAAATAGTCCCACCTTGATACGGGTACCAGATGATTTCACTTCTCCTGGCAGTGACCCCAGGGGGGGGTAAGGAAAGACTACATCCCCCAGTTCAGAGCCACAGTGCCATGAGACCAGAGCACTTCAACAACTACCCTTCTGCTAAGGCTCCAGCTGCATGGCCGGTGCCCATGCTTGCCTGCATCTACTCCCGTCTCTGTTTTAGGAAGACTGTGATTTAAGATCAGCATGAAACAGTGCACAGATCATCCAGCTAAGCCTAAACAAGCTGATAAAATCACCTGGGGCTCTGAGAAATGTATCTCAAGGGTGTTGGTGACACCAGGGCTGCACCCACAACATAGATGTGCCAAGGTGGGAAATATGATCACTCTGAATACACCTCAGGTCTGATGGGACTGAGCAGCTTCCAGCAGCAGACCAGTAGCAAACTTGGAGATCTCTGCTCAGCACTGTACTGGTGCTGTGCATATCCCACACAGAACAAAATACTGCATTTCCACTTCTTGGTTTTCCTTCCTGGGAAGACCAAAGTATCTTCTGCCAGCAGTCTAAGGAATGTTTGAGGAAACACTCAGGCTCCAAGGGATGAGTTTTGAGCGAGAAACTTTGAGAATATGAAAGGTCCTGTGTACTGAGGAACAGGTCACTTTGCTCCGATGAAGTGGAAATAGCTTTTCTTTCTTGATGCTGTCTGCATTGGCCACCGAGCAGAAAGGCTGGAAATAGAGTCTGGAATTATTTGTGCTTATATAATCAAGTCACATCTATGCAAAATTGCTTCTTAATGATTCATCAAACTGCACTGTTTGTCTTCTCCTGCCGACCAGCTGACTGAGAGCAGTTGTTAGACCTCAGATTCCTCCCAGGCAGCCTCTATAAACCTTTTAGTTTTATTAGCTGTTTATAAATTATATCAAAATGCATCAGGCACCCGCGGTTGCGAAATACCGGCAATTGCTACATATAATAAATAACTGAGCATTGGATGAAAACATACATACACATTTTAAAGTGCACCTGAGGCATATTATAGTCATTGCATAATATGTTTTGACTTAATAAGAAGATGCACTTTGCGTAAAGATAGTGCTTAAACTAGCTTTCACTGACTGATTTATTAAATGTAAATGTTTACACATCCAGTTTATATCCTGGGGCTAGTATGAATAAAGTCAAAACAACCTTCTAGGGGGGGATGCGTTTCAGTGGGTAAGGTAAAATCCTCCTCACACTTGCAGTGATGTAAAGCTGACACATTTCTCCTGATGGCACTAGAACTGCAGTGAGTTGTCTTTGACATCAGAATGGTGCTTAACACAAGCAAAATAGATGCACGCAACCTCAAAATGCACATTTCTTTTAATTTTACAGACAAAATAATTAGATGTTTGAACAGCTACACAGGGAGATGATAGTTTCCCTATCATTTGATTTCATCAAGATGTAATGACCTAAACCCCCCGAAAAATGAAAGAAAAAGAAATCCTTTTACGGTCATAAAATCAGACATTATGGGCATGATTATGTGTATAGATTGTATAGATACCTATATGTGTGTATATCTAGAGAGAAAGACCAAGAGACAATTCTCAGAGGGTCAAATGAGATGAAACTAATCATTCTTGCTAACACTGAAATCTTTGATTCTAGGCTGGACAAGGGAAATAACGTTTTCTTACTTTCATGGGAAAGATTTGCTCTAGGTTTAGTTTGTCTGTGGACTTTTGAATGGATGGAGTCCAAATCCCTCTGGAGACATACCCACTGATTCTGGGCAAGGTTTCAGATTCAATTCAGTGTCACTAAATGGGAATTCAGAATAGGTTCACTTTGCTTTACTACTGATCTTTTCAAAATTGTGTGCTTGTCTACATATTTTGGACATGCGCTCGTACTTATACACTTAATGATGCCTTCCACTTCTGGATCTCAGATTACTGTACAGTTATGAATTAATGTCTCCTCTGAGGTATGTACAGTGTCATTAACTGTGCAGCATTACTCATCTTTATGTGTTAACTTGGTACAAATCTTTTCTCATGCAGTTGACAAGATATGAGGTTAAAGACATACTGGTGGATGTTAATTAGAATCCATATGACCCCAAATTCATCAGCCCTTATCCCAACATTTATATTTGTAATGATTTCTTTTAATAATTGGCTAATGCTTAATAATTGTTTTAAATTGCTGAGATACTGTGATTATTAGTTGAACTAGTAAAACAGACATTTCCTCCAAATTTTAAATTTCAAAACTGCTTGAGTTTTTCTTTTTTTTTTTTTTTTTGGAGGGGGAGGGCAACATAATTCCATCATCCTCATTCTTTCTCTGCATGCTCAATTAATTTAAAACTCCCCACTTTGTCACTTTTTTTTTTTTAATTACTTTTTTTTTTTTATTTTTAGGAAAGTTACACTGTCAGAATTACCAGCTGGCTAAACAGCCACTTACATACCCACTTCCCTCTGTGCATGAATACTATTCTTACCCTGCCTAGTGTAACATATCTCATGGTGTTTTACTATTATTCTACCATGTTACTGATTTTTTTTAAAAAAATAAACCTCTGATTCCTCAGAATTGTGAGGGATATTCAGCTAAAACAGGGATAGCTGCTCTTAAGAAATGTCAGGAAAGATCCTAGACAGAATGAATTTCTCGCTGTGTAGGTCTGCAAGGTCACAGCCCTGCCTTGAAGAAGAGGCAGATGAGCACTGGATGGAGCAATAGATAAAAGCTGCAGGACTGTCACGGCACACAAAGATATCAGAGCTAGCTTAAACCAGCCATGAAGCACAAAGCTAACAGTATCCACAAAATCCCACAAGAAGGATAAATTAGCTCATGCGTCGTTCCATCCTGGCTCAATTAATACTCTGATATTTGAGTTAATGAATTTAAAATAAACTTGAATACATCTCAAATGTGCTGGGATTTGTGGACCTGGTTCCACTTTTTAGCTCTCTGAAAGACGCCCTGTGTAACCAAGCACCTCTCTGTGTTTCGATTATCCCTCTATAAATGGGTATACTGGCACTTTTTTCAATACAGCACCGTGAGAATAAACTGTACATTGGCAGCATGCTTGGGTAGTCAATAAAGAGCAGATAATGCCTCAAGATAAAGAGGAAAGCAACTGGTTTCATAACTGAATCAGAGACATAGATCAACTAAGCCACAGTGGAGAACTGATGTTGTGCTCAGGGCTGGTGGCCAGTTAACAAAATCAATATTTACATAGTGTTCTTATGAGTTTTCTTAAGCTTTCAGCAATGCCTAAATATTGTAGAAATATGCATGGACTCTGAAAGTATAGTGACACACTGCTGTACTCATCTCCTGCACCTCCAGTTTCTAGCAGGGAATTAAAGGTCATGAATGGCGTTCCATGTATGGGTCATTAGATTGCAACTATTAAAAAAACTCAAGGTGAGACTTTATGGGAGAGGAAAGGTGAAGAAAAAAAAACCAAGAAACCAATTTCACTCATTTACACTTTTATACACACATACACATAAGCATCTCGTCCCTATGTCTTGTCCATGTCCAGCATGCAAGACACAAAGATGTTTGCATCCAACTGCTCTGCCCATGACAACATAGAGGACAAGGGGCATCAATCTTAGCATACAACTCTTACCTTCTGGGTCCTTCTTTTGGTTGATGACCACATACTGTGTTTAAATATGCCTTTTTATCCCTTGCAGGATATGAAAGGCATCAGGATCCGTGTCATCAGGATTTACTCACTCCTTTATCTCTCATCATGGGTTTCCAGAGAAGCTCCGTGTTTAAGGCTGGGATCTAAATGACCAGGTAACCTAGGTGTCACCGACATTTGCCATCCTTACAGCCCTTCTTCCAGACTTTGCTCCTTTTGTTGCCTCCACACCTGATGTTTCCAACCATTCTCCATTGAGATCAGTGTCAGCATTTCTATCACAGTTCTCTATGACAAGTCAGCACGTCATTTTTATTTTACTGAGCAAAGTTTATCTTACCAGAGATACAGGAGGGGAGTAAGAAAGAGGCACATGGCTTCTCTTTCTAAATTCTTTTAGGTCCTTCCTGAGATGAGATATCAATCAAAAGTGACAGGAGGACCCCAGCTTCTCTGGGGCTCGGGATAGACTTTCTCCTTTTTTAAACCAACTTCTCCCTTCTGGGATGAGAATGGATAGCCTCTACTGAAGAGTGTGTGGCACCCTCCTAACCCCGTTCCTCTATCCACTACTAAATTGAGCATGCCAAAGCATTGTTTGAAGATGGGTAAGAGAAGAAAAGGGGCTGCAGTCCAGTCTCTTGCATCACGGTGCTGCTGAAGAAGAGATAAAGCTGTGGTATCAGCAGTGGTCACAGACTCAGTGTGGCTGGGGGCCAGGTGCCCACCAGAGCCGCTCTATCACTGCCCTCGTTCACTAGACAGGGGAGAAAAAGTACAACAAAACACTTGTGGGTCAAGATAAGGACAGGGAGAGGTCATTCTCTAATTATCATCACGAGCAAAACAGACCGAACTTAGAGAGGAAATTCATCTAACTTATTACCAAGAAAACCAGAGTAGAGGAATGAGAAATAAAATCGAATCTTAAAACACCTCCCCCCACCCCTCCCATCTTCTCAGGCTCAACTTCACTCCCGGCTTCAACCTCCGCCCCCCCCAGCGGCACAGGGGGACGGGGAGTGGGGGTTACGGTCAGTTCATCACGCGGTGTTTCTGCCGCTTCTTCATCCTCAGGGGGAGGACTCCTCTCATCGTTCCCCTGCTCCAGCGTGGGGTCCCTCTCATGGGAGACAGTCCTTCACGACCTTCTCCAACGTGAGTCCCTCCCATGGGCTACAGTCCTTCACAAACTTCTCCAACATGAGTCTCCTCCATGGGGTGCAGACCTTCAGGAGCAAACTGCTCCAGCGTGGGTCCCCCACGGGGTCACAAGTCCTGTCAGCAAACCTGCTCTGGCGTGGGCTCCTCTCTCCACGGGGCCACAGGTCCTGCCAGGAGCTTGCTCCAGCGCGGGCTTCCCACGGGGTCACAGCCTCCTTCAGGTGCCTCCACCTGCTCCAGCGTGGGGTCCTCCACGGGCTGCAGGTGGAATCTCTACACCCCCTCATCCTCCCTCCATGGGCTGCAGGGGGACAGCCTGCTTCACCATGGTCTTCACCACGGGCTGCAGGGGGATCTTGCTCCGGCGCCTGGAGCACCTCCTGCCCCTCCTTCTGCACTGACCTTGGTGTCTGCAGATGTTCTTACATCTTCTCACTCCTCTCTCTGGCTGCAAAAGCACTCTCTAATTGTTTTTTTCCTTCTTAAATATGTTATCACAGAGGCGCTGATTGGCTTGGCCTTGGCCAGCGGCGGGTCCATCTTGGAGCCGGCTGGCATTGGCTCTATCAGACACAGGGGAAGCTTCTAGCAGCTTCTCACAGAAGCCACCCCTGTAGCCCTGCTCCCGCTGCCAAAACCTTGCAACGCTAAACCAACACACTCAGAGAAGTTGAGGTTGGCAGAAACCTCTGGATGTTATCTTGTCCAACCCCCCTGCTCAGACAGGGCCACCTAGGGCAGGTTGCCCAGGACAGTGTGCAGACGGCTGTTGAATATCTCCAACATCAGAGTGCTGTACCCAGTCTTGCCCTGAGCAGGACTATCAGAGAGAAAAGGAGGGAAACTCATAGCTTGTAAGTTTTTCTAAATTACCTCTTGGCAGATATCTGATGTTTTCGTGTTGTACCACAGCCTGAATTGTCTACTCTGCAGAGAGCCATTTTCCCCAATCCCTTTAGTGGAAACACAGACTGTGAACTAGCTGCTGCCTTTGCACTGGGAAAACCTTCATCTTTAAATGAAGGATTATGATTCTGAGGTCTGAGATTTGCATTAAACTCTTGTTCCAGGAGCCCTGGCACAGAAGCACAAAATGCCAGCATCTTATTACAGTTGGACTCAATGATCTTAAAGGTCTTTTCCAACCTAAATGATTCTATGAGTCTATGATTCTATTTAAAGGCAGGCTGTGGTAGAAAGGGGCAGAAGCTCCATAAGAAGTTGGTACAAATTAAAACCAAAGAAAGTGCATAAAACCACAAAACAACAATGGGAGACAAGAGAGTCTGATAACAGAAAAAAAAAAAAAAAAAAAAGGGAATTTAAAAAAACCCCACAACCACAAAAAATAACACCTATGGTATCTGCAGTGTTGCTCTAAGCTGGTATCAAAACATCTTTCACCCTTATTAGGCTGTTGACAGACTCCGTGCTGGCTTGCTGGGATAGATTAGTGTTTGAGTTAATGGTGCCAATTAGCTACTGTTTACAGCCTGCCTGGACACGGATCTGTCTGGGAGGAAAACAGACCTGGTGGGTGCTAGTGACACAAAGTGCCCTGGTTTTTAAATCCCTGATGATTGCACAGAGGGATGCTGTCTCCGTTATGCTCATTTCTGCCTAGACTGCTGTCAATTTACCATTAAAAAGAAGGACTTCATTGAGCTTGCAGTAATTCCGGGCTCTGCAAGAGACACAGGCAAGTCAGCCAAGAAGCCTGAACTACATACTTTTTTTTTTCCTTAGACATCAGGAAAATTCATAGGTGCCTTTTTTTTTTTTTGGGGGGGGGGGCGTGTCTGTGTAGAAACAGCTAACATCCTCCTCTTCCCCATAACTCCCATCTCCACATTGTGTTGCACAAACCACAGTGTGTACCAGATGTCTGGTGGAACGAGACAGGACTCTTTGCTGTCTGAAACGCACAGCATCTGCAGCATGATGCTATGACAATATGTCATTATCAACACTGTTATCAGCAATGTTATTACTTCAGACTTCGTTCTTGGTATTTTTACTTTTCTGGAATGCCTAGAGTCTGACCTGTGTGGTTGCATTTGGATAAAACGTGTATTTCAAACCCAAATCTTTTTAATTGTGTTGGGGTGATGTCTTGGATCCCCTGTAGTCAATGAACTCTCTGTGGAGCATGCTGGAAAAAAGTAGAAAGAGATGGTTGTTACCCCAGTTCCCTGAGTTGCCTCCATGTCTCTGGTGTGTCTGAAGTGAAAAAGTGGAAGCAAGACGCCCTCAGTAGAATATATTAGGACCCCCAAATCTTTCCCAGAGCCTCCCCTGTCAGGTGCATCAATCCTTTTTTTTTTGTCACCAGCATCATGGGTCTCTCACAAGTCCCTCAAAACCATACTTCTCCAAGTGACATCATATCATTCCATCACCATCTTCATCAAAACACAAAAGGTTGCCAAATTCATCCTCTGCCTCTCTTCCAGCAACTGAGGTTTCCACAAGAATGAGCCAGGACTCTCTCCTTCTCTTTCCCCACAAGAGAACTTGTGTTCTCTGCCCACACCATTTCAGGAAGTCCTACTGATGCCCCTTTGCTTTTGACTTTGCCACAACAGCTTCTGAAGAGTTACACTGACATTTCCCCAGGGGCTAAATTATTTACTTTTATTAGAGTTATTGACATTTTTCACCAAGAATAAGAGCAAAGACCTGGTCCTGACCTCCAAAGTAATTCTCTAGCAGTTTTTTTCAGGCTGCATGAGTGACATCCCTCTGCTTCTGTAATTTTCCCATGTTTGGTGGAGATATTCTGCAGTCTCCTCAAGTTTCCAATGCATGGATCCATGCCTGTTTGCATTCCTGAGTACACAACCAAATCTCAGAAAAGGTTGTCATCTCCTGGAAGGAGGGGCACCAGCCAGCATCACCTGGGCCATTTGCTGGCTGTTGTAGAAAAGTACTGTGCTACCCCTGTCACACCAACACAGCCAGCAGCCACTCACTTGTGGGTCTGTGGCTTACTGGTGAAGCTCTGTCATTCCTCTGCTCGCTCTCTTTCTCTCTCAGGCTTGAATAAGTTGTGACTGATTTGTTTTTCACCCATTTCTACTTCCTTGTCTGTAAAGCTGTCTAGTGAAACTGCTCAAAGACAAAAATCTAGAGGTTGCATGCAAAGTGAATTGTGCTTCTTGAAGAAATGGAGCGATAAGGTAGAAGCAGGGAAAAGAAAATTCTTAACAGTTTTTTTTTATGGTTTTGTCATGGTTTAACCCCAGCCAGGAACTGAGTACCACACAGCTGCTCACTTGCTCCCCGCAGGGTGGGATGGGGGAAACAGTCAGAAGAGTAAAAGTGAGAAAACTCATGAGTTGAGATAAAGGCAGCTTAATAAGTAAAACAAAAGACATACATGCAAGCAAAGCAAGACAAGGAATTCATTCCCACTTCCCACAGGCAGGCAGGTGTTCAGCCATGTCCTGGAAAGCAGGGGTCCATCACGCATGAGGGTGACTTGGGAAGACAAACACCATCACTCTGAGCACCCCCCCCTTCCTTCTTCTTCCCCCAGCTTTATATACTGAGCATGACATGCCATGTCATATAGTATGGAAAATTCCTTTGGTCAGTTGGGGTCAGCTGTCCTGGCTGTGTCCCCTCTCAGCTCCTGGTGGGGTGGGGTGAGGAGCAGCAAAGGCCTTGACTGTGTAAGCACTGCTCAGCAGTAACGAAAACATCCCTGTGTCATCAACACTGTTTTCAGCACAAATTCAAAACATAGCCCCATACCAGCTACTATGAAGAAAATAACTCTATTCCAGTCAAAACTAGCGCAGTTTTATAGAGAGGAAAAAAAAAAAAAAAGCAAATTCAATTTTCTAATACACAGGCTGTGTCTGGACTATTCATAGCTGCCAGTGAACAATAAAGGGAGGAACCGCAGTGAGGTGGAATAGACCCAAACACAAAAATTTTCCATAAGTTTCAGGGCTCATCAGGGGCTGTTTAAGACCAGAAGAGATTTCTGCCTACATTCCTTGTGCAGAAATCCATGAAACATTCCCTGTCTTCTGCCCTCACGTAACCAACCGCAGCCCAAGGTTAAGAAAAAGAGAGAAGGCCAGAGAGGAAAGTGGAAGGAGGGAGGTGCTGGCAGCTTCAGGTGGTGCTTCTGATCTTCTCACAATGGCGAAATGGAAGCAGGAAGGCCTGGGGACAATTGCATCTGCCAGCAAAGTTGGTTGTTGGCTGCCATTCCTGTTCAGAGACTCCTCCTTCCCTGTTCTCCTGGTAATTACCCCCCCCCCCCCCCCCCCCCCCGAACAAGTATCCCACTGTCAGTGTGTTATTTGTTCATTTAACACCGCCTGCCTATCTCCTTTTGTTTTTCCTTCCCCAGTTTCCACTGTATCTCTTCCCCTTGTTTGTCCTCAGCAGCTTTTGTTTGAATTAAATCTCTTTTATTTGGTCTCTGGGGGAGGGAGGCTGTTCAAGCTCCGTTTGCCTTACAGCAGAGGCATAACAAGATGGGATGTGTTAGGCCAGTGGTATTTCATCCGTCAGCACTATTAACTTAGAAGCAGAGTCCTTTGATTTTCATTCCTTCCATGTTTCCTCCTCATCGTATAACTAATTCTTTGATTTTCCCTACATCACTGACTCAATTTTTACATATTGCCCCCCCTCCAACCAATATTTTGCAGCGTCTATAAAAGATATTTATATTCTAATTATTACTGGGGCCCTAGCATAACTTCTAAGGAGATTAAACATCAAAACTATTTTACATAGCGCTGCTCCTGTGAACAGCTGCTAGCAAAGGTTTATAGTAAACTTCACCAGGAGATTTGCTTAATTCCAAATCATACGGCCTTCCACATGGACTCAGATGTATGGACACACTTGCCAACACATCCACGTGTTGGCATGCACGTGGATCCACGAGACACGTACAGTCACGGTGATGCATGCATGAAGAAGGGAACGTGAGCGTGCAACTCACCGGCACAAAAAGCCAAGATCTCTTTGTGAAGTTTTCTGGTGTAGCTTTGCAGGTGAGAAGTGGGAAGGAGTGGCAACAAGGCTGAAAAGGTTATTCAGGCAGATGCTATCAAATACCGTCTGTACCAGGATGAAAAACCTTTCCTCTTTCTAGCTGCATTTCCACTAGAGGGCTGGAAAAGCAAAGCTTGTGCAATGTGCAGCGATATACACATAGAAACCTCATTTAGTCCTTGTGCTCCTGCAGTTATGCAAACAAACCGTTTTTAATTTAAAAAAAAAAAAAAAGACTATTTTAAGTATTTCCTTACTTCATTTCTTAAAATAAAGGTTTTGGCACGTTGGAAAAAAAACATTTGTGTGAGGCAGTGTCTCATGGGCCAGAAACAGGGTAACATCTTCCTTATCGTAGACACATCTCTCATTCCTGTCCATCCATGCAGCCATCCATGCATCTATCCATGTCCTCCAATGCTCTAATTCTGTCAACTTTCCTATTAATATTCCTAATTATTTAAACAAAATTAGTTCCTACCATCTGTTTGCCTGCCTGCTCGTTCCACTGGGATTTGACTCCAAAGCTGGTGTTGCTGTTGTTCTCCTACCGAGCTTTCTGCATAAAAAAAGAGATTTTGGGTACATTTGGTTACATTTGAAGCTTTTTTTTTTTTTTTTTTTTTTTAAAGGACTATTACAGATAAACAAGTCTTCTTTCTGACTAGCCTTGACCACCTCTTTGAATGTAAATGGATTCGCAGTGATGCTTTGGCTTCAGGCAGGTGCTATGTCTAGCGTCAAATTTAAGGACAAGGAAGGCTGTTTATCTCATAGGGGCTGTGGAGAAGATATCACTGGGAGCTACTCAGAGGCTGTATTTCTGAGAGGCTAAAGGGAAATGAGAGCAATGAGTGCTCTCATACCATATTTCCTCATTTTCAGGGTTAAAGGAGTATCTTTATGAGGGCCGCTCTCTTCACTGTTAAACTGAGCTGTACGGAGAGAAACCCTGTTTACCAGCAAGAAATAAAGAAGCGTTGCTAATGAATTGCTGCTCTATGATTCCTATTCCCTTAAGCCTTGCAGTTAATTATGATATTAACTGTTACTGTTATATTATGCTGACATTTAGAGTACTCCAAAATTGGCACAATGTGCAAAATGGAAGAATTAAACACAGAGAAGCTAACGAGTGATGCTTGGGCAAGGAGGGGGATCACCCTTTGCTGACAAGAGGGACTGGCTGAGCTTTTTTTCTATTTGCCTGTGATATACAGCTTGTCAGAACTGGCAGGTTTTAAAGCAAAAATGATACCATAGTGGAAGAAAAGGGTAGAGAAGGAGATGCCATTTACATAAAAAAAATCAAATAATTCTAACTGAATAAATCTATGAGCAAGCACTAAATATTCTTGTTTAGGAACCACACAGCTCAAATTGATCTGTAAGAACTGCAGACTGTACTTTTTTTTTTTTTTTTCCCTGTTCAAAGCAATTAATTTGATGAACATGAACAAAGTGGCAGAGAAAAAGTTTAACCACAGAAAATAATAATAAAAATAGCTGCCTGAAGCTTTTGAATCTTATATAGATTTCAACTTCTCTGCTCGCTTGCAAACTCTCTGCTGGTGAAATGTGTCTGCAAATCCTGGCAGAGGTGCCTGGTTCTCACCTGATACTGGCAGATGGCACAGGAACACGGTCTGCCAATTTTGGATGTCAAGGTGGTGTAATCACTCCTTTACTAGCTATGAGGCATGGTCTGTTGGGGAAAGTGGGTACTGTTCAGATGATGGAAGAAGGAAGCAGCTCCAAAACCAACATCCGTGTCCATAATTTGCACAGCAGGTACCTCATGGTTCCCCTGCAACTGACACCTTCTGCGATAACAGGCAATTTTCTCCTGGCTGTCGGTGAGCAGCTGGTGGGCAGAAGTTTCTACTGCAGCTTGAATGGTCCTGTGCTCAAATGCGTGTTTCAGCTTATAAATGGTCTTGTGTTCCGGATGTCACAGAAGAATGTCTTTCCAGAGAGATTAAAAAAAAACCCCAACAAACCAACGAACAACAAAATACTTCTCCAAAGGAAGAGTTCAAAACTCCTGTTTCCTGAGCCGTGCAAAATTTGACTTGGCAAAGGTGAGGGTGTGTTATAAACAGTGATTTGGATTCAACACCCTCCTCACTGCCAGCGCAGGGAGACCCATCCCCAGAATACAGACAGGTCCGTTGGAGGCTTGATGATGCAGATGTTCCCCATAAGGCATTTTCCCTGTTTCTAAGACAGAGAAATGGGTGAAGAAAGCAATGCACAGAGTCTTGGGGGTTGAAAGGCAAAGCTGTACCTCTGCACATCTCCTGACTTTCTTGCCTCTGTTTTCCTTCTTGGTTTTGCCCTTCTGTGGTCTGACAGGAAGGAAGGAAGGAAGGAAGGAAGGAAGGAAGGAAGGAAGGAAGGAAGGAAGGAAGGAAGGAAGGAAGGAAGGAAGGAAGGAAGGAAAAGGAAGGAAGGAAGGAGAAGGAAGGAAAAGGAAGGAAGGAAGGAAAAGGAAGGAAGGAAAGTTAGCTCCATAGCTCCTTGCAAAACTCTCTGCCTTGTCTCAGCCTCCTCCAGGCTGTGAAGCATCAGGCTGACATGAATATCTGCTGACATCTCCATCCTTGGTTTCCAGCTGCAGTCGTTCTTTCAGCTGCCCTGCTTCCCCTAGCTGAGATGTCACTAGAAGCTCATGTCTGGTTTCTGCTCCACAGACCATAATCCATGTTCCCACAATGTCCCAGACAGGAACATATCAAATCTGCATATAACCTAGTGTCACCACTGTGCTCTAGTCATTAAACACAGATTTTAATTTGCTTCAAGAAAATGAGCTTTCCAGTGACTGTGTGTTCAGGATGATGTGGCCCTAATGTGACCAACTCTGTTTCGGGAAGGTGTATTGAATGATTTTTCCTACCAGTATAATGTCACATAGGAGACAGAAAGATCAACAGGGATTGGCTTGTTTATCAAATTCTACCCTCTGAAATTTGCAGTTAACACCAATTCCAGAAAGTACTTGAAAGAGCAGGTATGTAAATGAGTTATAGCAAAATACAAAGTTTAAGCCGGGTTTGGACAGCTCTGAGTTCTCTTTATGATTTTACTCCTAGCTCTCATGTGACCTCGTTCTGCTCACTTCCCTTTGCCAGAGTTTCCCCCTGTGTAAAAGGAAATCTTTACACTTCCATCCCTTCCTTGACACTTCCCACTTTGACATGTTTTCAGATGAAAAGTGCAATTCATTCTCATTGCTTCCCAACAGATTTCTACGGGAAGTCCAAGCCTTGCAAGAGCAGATTCTGGATGGGGAGTGTATTGACCTTGCTGAGATGGAGTTAATTTTCCCCAGAGGAGCTCTCATAGTGCTGTGTTTTACATTGGTAGCTAGAAAGGTGTTGAAAACACACCGGTGTTTTGGCTGCTGCTGAGCAGTGCCGGCACACATCAAGGCTGTCTCTTCAACATTCCACCCATCACCAGTAGGCTGGGGGTGGGCAAGATATCGGGAGGGGACACAGTCAGGACAGCTGACCCCAGCTGACCAAAGGGATATTCCATACCATATGACATCTGCTCAGCAATAAAAGCTAAGAGAAAGGAGGAGGGGGGTGTGTGTGTGTGCATTCGTTATTTACAATGTTTGTCTTCCAGAGAAACCACTATGCATACTGAAGCCGTGTTTCCCGGGAAGTGGCTGGACATCACCTGCTGATGGGAAGTAGAGAATGAAACTTTTGATTTCCTTTACTTCTGTGCATGACCTTTGCTTTTGCTTTATTTAACCGCCTTTATCTTTTTCCATTTTATTTTCTCCCTTCCCTCTCCTTCTAAGGAGGGGAGTGTTAGAGCAGCTTGCTCCAGTGTTAGTCCAGCCAAGGTCAACCCACCACAGGGACATACCTATAAGAAGTCCATTTCATCTTTCATCCAGTTTCCTGGAGTACAGTCAAGGATAGTGCTTTTGTGTGGATGCTGTGAGAGCCTCCATCCACCATGAGACTTTCAGCAGTCCTGCATGACTGCATCCTGAAAGGTCCACTGAGGAGACTGAGGTACCCTCAGACAGTGGATGGAGCTGGATTGGGTCTACTGAAGGCAGCCAGGGAGGTATTTAGATGGGTTTAGTGTAGTATGTATGATACATATCTCTAATATATTCTAGCACTTCAGCTCCTTATTCCCTGTTGTCCAGTTGCTTCCAGCTTCCTACCTTCTCTGATGACTTGCCTTCAGACTTTATTTTGCTCTTCCTGCCTCTCTGTCCTTGCTTCACTGGAAATGCAATTCACTGTCCCATTAAATTTAACAAAATTTAATGCAACTTAATTCAGGTCTGTTTTCAGTGTTTTTTTCATTCAACTTGCCCTAATTCAATCTATTTCGACTAACTGCAACACAGTTAAATGCAATTCCAGGAATTTCATTAAAAATAATTTGCTGCAGAGAAAATAAATAGTATTCGCTCAAAACAAACAACAATCGATGCAATGTGATTTGGTTAAATGCAATTGCATTCAACAGAAGGAAATTAAATCAAAGCTATGCAGTGTATTGCAATTAAAATTCATCCCTGAAAATCAGGTCAAAGTTTAATTAGTGCCAGAGAGGTTTTGTTTAGCTTTGTTGAATGTATTTCTGTCTGGGACAAATTAGTAGCCCTCGATATACTTCTCTATAACACTGCCATTGATGCATCATTTTCCTCCCACATATTGCTGTTGAAAGAGTCATTTTACACATGTTGACCCGCGAGGTTACTTCCAACCCCACGTTCTTATGTTTTACGATTTTTTCTGTCTTGACAGCCTATTGCCTGGAATTGTTTCCCTGAGCCACTGTGAACAGTGCAGGATGAAATCAGATGCAGCTGTGATTAGGGCTTGCAAAATCCAACCTGAATGTTCAGGTTCGTGAAGAGGACAGACACTGCCTGTTTGGCTGGCCAAATATTCAGAGCTGCACTCCGCCACCTCTCTCTGCTCCCTCCTCTTGAAAAACAGAGGTGAGGATAAAAGGAAATTTATTTGAGAATTTTGAAAATCAATCTGAGTTGTATTAGTCCTCTGTCAGTAGAGCATCCTGCCTCAGAGATTTTCAGCTCAATCACTGCTAACGCAGAGAAATGTCTCTCCTGCTACTTGTGCATGTGAATTCATTTATAGAAAGCAATGATTGTGCCGCTACTTGCTGGGGAAAATAACAGGTCTGATGTGTACTTGCACCATTTGAGGTCCCAGCTGGTTCAGCTCCAAGATATTAGCCTGGAGTCTGTTCGTCAGCAGATTTGGGAAAGGGACTCATCTCATTTGACTTACATGGAAGTTTCCTTGTGAATGATTTGTCTTATCTTAAATTAGATACGGAAAACAACCCAATGTGAACTGCCTAGAAAAGCTTATTTCTCTCCACTGACTCAGAGGACTAGTTGAGATGTTAGATTACAGTTGCACAAAATGAATTGCATTCTGGACGCCTATTTTTCTTTATGCTCCCATTTACTGTTGGTTGAAAGGTGAAGTTTCTATACTCTCCAAAATTTTTTTATGTAAATATTATTTCTTCTCTAACTAACTGGACCAGACTTTGAATACTTAATTCAGAAACTCATTTATGGCCCGAAAGAAAAATTACAGCTCTATAATATGTATATTATGATATGATTAATATAATGTAATGTACAGCTAAAATGAAAAGGGAACATCTGAATACGCTAAAGGAAAAATTATTCCATCTGAAATTGTTTCTTTAAAAAAATCACTAAAAATCATTGAAAATAAAATACTCCTGCAATACACTTCAATATTGATGAAACAACAATTTCAGATGGACATTAGATCAAATTTTCTTCACGTGGCTCTACTTACAGTGCTCTGGTGGAGCAACAACACAAAAAGCATCTTTTCTGAGCATTGTAAGAAAAGCTGTTTATTTAGAGAAAAGATCTGCCTCACTTTATGGCGAAGGGAGAGAAAGGAATCAAGTGAATGCTGATAGCACTGTACAAATGACTTCTTGATTTTCTAGACTTCGAAGGAGCCAAAAAGCAAAGAAATCCACACTGCTTGATTTGGAGTTTTTCAGGCTCTGATGGAATAAAATAAAGGAGTGAAATACAGCACGCAATTAGGAATGGAACTGATGAGGTTTCCTTTCTCTCTGGTCTTTGTGATTCCTACAAGCCGGTTTAATTCCCTCCCACTAGCTCAAGAGGTTACTCATCTGCAATGAATAGTAAGAAGGAAAAAGGTGCTGAAAAAACAGCTACTCTGTGGTGTGATTTTCACAACTTTGCCTGCAAAACGCAAACAATAATTGCAAGGGTTGGCGCTTCTTGAAAGTCATCACCGTCCTCTTGCAGTCTTTGCCTTGCTGCAGGAGAGACCGAGCAGGCAGACGATGCTGCGTTACCCAATGGACTTTGTATTTCAAAACTAGACAACTACGACCCGTAGGAAATATTCCTGCAAGAACAAAGCTGTTGTGATAGGAAGGTTTTTGTGCTAGTCATAAGAAAAGGCTCTGCGGGGGGCAAACCAGCTTCACTGCCCCAGCATCAGTGTGGTGGCCACCATTGTGTTATTCTCCCTGAGGCAGACATGGCCTTGCTCCCTGAACTCCTGACATATAAAAATGGGACAACCTTTGGAGTAGATGATAGCTTTAGGCAAAAGTGAGCAATGTGACCACTGGAAGTTGCACAGGGTCGAACATCCCACACTCCCCCCCCTTGCTGCTCAGCATTGCTTTGCTACTAGTCAGTTACTCCTATAGTAAGACACTGGGGGGGGGGGTGTAAGAAGGGGTCGCACTGTGGGAGGGTGGGAATCAGCAGGAGTAGGGGTGGGCATAGAAGAAAGAGCAGATTTTTGGAGAATATTTTTTCAGGAAGTTGTGGAGGGAGAGTTGTATGTAGATGACAGGTTCTGGTTTCTGTAAAATTTGAAAAAGAAAACTATTTAGCCAGGGAAAGCTGTAGCAGAAAGTGAATTCAGCTCTGTTTTCTGTTAGGAGATGTGTTTTGTGATGACTCAGATGGAAAGGAAAATTGCAAATTATGTGCGTAGTGTATTTGTTTCCTTTAATTTTACTTCTTTTATGCAGTGATATATATGCTTTGTTTACTTTTTTCCTCTTTCTTCCTAGTCTTGAATGAAAACTTACAAAGCTAGGACTTGGATTAAACTCCATAGTATGTCTTTCAGTAAAAGGAGAGTTAGGAGAAAAAAAAGGATTTCCTGAAATGCTGTTTACAAAAGCTTTGAAAACTTAGCTATACTTTTGCAGAATTCTGGAATCCTTTTGCTTTGCAGGTTTTTAATTGGGGTTTGAGCTCACCACACCTAAATTAAATACTGAAAAAAGAAAAAATAAAAAGCCCCAGCTTCCTAGAGTTACTAGGTAAATTGACACTGTAAAAAACAACTCAGGGTCAGACTGTACTCATTAGTTCTGCAAATTAGTGAGCTCAGCATTACGCCATCCAAAATGAAATAAGGTTAAAATGTGCTGGTTTAATTAGATTCTCATGTGCTAGGAAAAGTATTTTTCATGGAGAGAATGAAAATATAATGACAATTAGATAGACTCAGATTTCCTCCAACCAAATTGGACAAATTAACAGGATTTTGAAGGTCTCTGTACAATCTTTTAGCTGTGTACTATATGTATGTTAAGGTGGAGGGAAATGTTCTCTACTGATGAAGACTCACCCATTTTATGGGATCAGATCAAGATTGTAAATCACATTCATTCCTCCTCATGCCAGAATCTCACATTTCTTTTGGTCTGACACTCATTATCAATGTAACTCATTTTCCGTTAGAAAGCTATTAGCATTTGACTACTTATAATGAGCTGTGCTGTACTAAGAGAGATGTGGTAGGTGCAGAAATGATTAATATGGTAAGGAGACAGGTTTGTAGTAATTATTTCTTACTAGGTGGCCTCAGGGCCTTGGACAAGATTCCTGTTGAGCAAAGTTCTGTACAAACATGGGACCAGAAGTGAGGTCCAATCATACAGCACAGGCATGAGCTGAAAGAGAGATGATTTTGGAAAACACCATTGAACATAATCCCATGATTTGCAGACAGACTGATTCGGCAAGAGATACCGTTTGAGTCAGGGTTTTGTGGGTTTTCCCTACTCATCCAGATCCACTTCTTGTCTTTGGTGAGCCCAGGATAGGCACCTCTCCCCACTGTACAGCAAGGCTGAACCCATGGAGGAGTTAAGAGCGGATAAGCTATTAGCAAGGAGGGTTTCTTGCAGGGTTGTGGTGGTGTAGATCAGCACAGGAGAAAGTCTAGTCCTCACCTTGTGTGTGATTGCAGTCCCACTGGTGTAGGGAGCAGTGTGCTTTGGAGCAGCCTATTTCTGTCCACAGCATGAACACCAGTGGAGAAAGGAGCTGGTTGTATTGGAGGTAGGTGGCTTAACGCTCAGTTTGCTTCAGGGAGAGAAAAAAATTGGCTTTGGACAATCTAATCTCCCTTTCACAGCTGCTTCCACCTCCATCACAGTAGGCAGTCCTAAATCCTGTCACCATTTGGTTAATGTGTGTGGAGGGGGTAAGCTACGTGCCAAAATGCAGAACCTCATGGATTCCTGAATTCCTGAGGTTCCTCCTTCATTTAGGTGCAATGCAGCCCCATGGTGACTTTTCCAGGTAACTTATCCAAAATCACCTACAAAGAAAATGTGTTAGTTCAGTATTTTCTTTCTAGTTTATTCTTCATTGTGTACACTTACACAACAGCAAGTAACACGTGTACTTCTTGTTTTCTCCCCTCTTAGATTAGACCCATAAGGCTCACATCCACATAAGTATTTACTAGACAAAGGATTTCAAAGGGGATTTAGCTCCTTAAATAGGAATTAGGTGTGTGGATTTCTGGGACTAATATACTACGGCACAAAGTGATTTATGAAGACAACAGAGGCTGGTTAATTGAGGAGACAGCTGGTCCTCTCCTTTTTTGTGTGCAACTTCCTGGCAGGGATTCATCCACTTCCATTCATTCCTCTAATCTTTGTTTCCCTAGTCTTGTTTTTAAGATCTTTCCAGCACCCCAGCTATTGCTTCTTTCAAAAAGCTAAGTGCTAAACTCAGTACAGGGACTTCAGCTTCCTTTCACAGGTCATTTTCCCTGCTTGTTCTTTGCTCACCATTTCAGTTATGAAATATAATTTTTTTTGACCATCACTGAACATCCCTAATGCTCTAACTACAGCACAGGCAATTCTAGCACTTTTTGGTAACATCCAATGTCTATGAAACATGAACACCAGAGGAAAATAATGAGTTCGTGTATTTATTGCATAGTTGCACCACCATTAGTTCTCGGAGATTGCTCAGTTTATTTTACATGGTCTTCTATGCAAACCCAGCCAGAATTTCCTGGCTTTTGGGGATTGAAGTTCATGATGAGTTCTAGGAGGTAAAACATTGAGGAGACCCTTCTGCAGCTGTGCTCCAGGTGCACATCATCCATGGAGCACATCCCTCATCCTTGCTCTGGGGTCTGGTGGTTGGCATGTCCCAGAACATTTCTCTTTCAGTCCTCATTTCCATTGGATGTGTACATGAAGACTACCCTGAATCAGTGCTATAATGACAAAGTCCAGGTGCAGATCCATAACCTGGTGGCTTATCCACTGAATACTGCTAGTAGAATACCATTGGATTTGGTTAGACAGCTCATCCAAACTCCTTGTGACAAAGTAGTGGGGCTTTATGGGGACTGAGATGCAAGAAGGGCAGTGGTTTAGAGGACAACTGCACCGTTAAAGTTCTCATTCACCCCTCACCATCTTTAACACAGAAAATGCTCTGACAGAGACTTCATGTCTCATTAGGCAGCTTGCAGCCTTGGGTGGTTGCAGGCAGAGCAGAGCACGCTGCAGTGTGCATCCTCAAGAGGAGAGGGCACTCACAGCTTTCTCTGTTCACAGCAAGTTAAGGGCTACTGCTGAAGGCTGAATGCTGTTAAATAGGAACTTCCTTTCAAGCACATGGTGAGAGAGCAAACCAACCCAGAGTTGGTTTTAAACCTGAAATACTTTTTGAGAAGCTTCACTGACCTACATAGTTCAGAATATGAATTTTTGCCTCAACAATATCCAGAAGCTAGCTAAGTTATTTCTGCTTACACTACATTGAAAACTTTTTTCTTTTTAGAGAAATGCGTAATCTTCCCCTAACTGATGGGAGAATTTATCATGTCCACTGGTTGTCTGTTCCGAAGGTTGATTTAACTTAATGATTAAAGATATGCACCTTGACTTCAGTTTTAATTTTACTGACTTAAATGTCCAACCACTGGAACTTGGTATGCCCTTTTTTGCTTGACTCATGAACAAGTATCTGATAAGTAATTAGAACCTGTATCTAGTAATCTGCTAAGCTTCATGTCACTTCACTAAAGAAATCATGATCCTGATTGTCTGTCACTGAAGAGCTTAGTTTTCAACTTCAGATCAATCTCTCTGAGCTCTTCCCAACAACACCTTGAAGGTCAGACACCAAAACTGAACAGAGCTCTCCAAAAAACCAAATTTATTTGTACCACATTCACTAGAATCAAAAAGAAATCATGGTCAAACATTTTGCTTTTGGCTTCAAATTGAGACTCAAGGAGATGAAAGAAAAAGATTCAAGTTTTTTCTGTTGGTGCAAAAAGGATGGAAAAAAATGTTTTTTCTGTATCCATGGTGGATAACATGGGAAGCCATGGACTTAAACTTCAACATAGAAGATGTGAGTTAGGAAAAGCTTTCCAGTCTCAGGGAAGTGAAACCCTGGGATGAATTTCTTGGCAAGAACATCTCCCTCACCTGCATGTTCAAAAGCAGGTTAGATAGATATCTGCTGAGATGGGGGGGGTGTGTGTGTGTGTGTGTCTGATCCTGCCCTTGTGCTGGCATATGGACTAGGCTACTTCTCCAGCTGATCTTCCTGTGGCAACACAATGCCTGTCTGAAATGGCATCCAAGAGGAGACAGAAATTCCACAGTTCCTCTAAAAAGGTTTTGGCAGAGACTTCTTGGCTGTCGTGGGGAGTGTGTCTCTTGGCAGGGGACACAATCAAGGCTGGGTGAGGGCTAAGCCAAGGAAAAGTCCACCCAAGTCTGGTGATGACCACTACCAGCAGCTTGATTTTTGTGAACATTCACTGGGAAATAGCCAAAGCAAAAAGAACTAAAGTAGCTGAAACTGCTAACGCTGCAATTGGTAATTTATTGCTCTGAGAGGGCTTTGGACATCCTAGTATGCTCATTCAGGTGCTGCATCCGCTAATTTATGCTCTTGGCTCCTCCACTCTTCTCCCAATGTGTCACAGATGTAATAGATGGATTTTTCATAGGCTGCATGCCTGCTGTCATGAGTGTTAGGCACTAAAACACAAGGGATGGCAGAGATTTCACCATGGACAGTGAGGTATGAAGAAGGGACTGGAAAAGGAGAGCCACAGAAAAAAAAGGAGGTGCTGGAGGCACGGTGTTACAGAAGACAAAGTATCATAGGACAAAACTGACCTCTAAGGTTTGGCAGTGATCACAGGCTGGTGTGGAAAGAGAGTCTCTAGGGAAATCTTGCTTCCCCGAACCCCTGAATGGTGTGTTTTCACTCCATTCAAAGGCGCATCTTCCGAGGTGCTCTGTACAAGAGGGCACTGTGACCCATGTGTAAAGCACAGACTGACTATTACATTGGGCCTCTGTCCTCTGCCCTTGTTCCCTCACACATTTTGACAAATCTTATTATGTTAATATTTTTTTTCTTTTTTTTTAAAGAAGTAGGAGAAAATGATGGAAGCCGTAGTACTTCATTTTCACAGAATCACAGAATCACAGAACGGTAGGGGTTGGAAGGGATCTCTGGAGATCATCTAGTCTAACCCCCCTGCTAGAACAGGATCACCTAGAGCAGGTTGCACAGGATGGCATCCAGGTGGGTTTTGAATCTCTCCAGAGAAGGAGACTCCAGAACCTCTCTGGGCAGCCTGTTCCAGTGCTCGGTCACCCTCAAAGTGAAGAAGTTTTTTTCATGTTCAGATGGAACTTCCTGTGTTCCAGTTTGTGCCCATTGCCCCTTGTCCTGTCTCTGGGCACTACTGAAAAGAGTCTGGCCTCATCCTCTAGATATCTATCCTTCATATATTTATAAGCATTGATGCAATCCTCTCTCAGTCTTCTCCAGGTTAAAGAGATTCAGGTCTCTCAGCCTTTCCTCATACGAGAGATGCTCCAGTCCCCTCATCATCCTCGTAGCCCTCTGCTGGACTCTCTCCAGTGGTTCTTTGTCTTTCTTGAACTGAGGAGCCCAGAACTGGACACAATATTCCAGATGTAGCCTCACCAGGGCAGAGTAGAGGGCGAGGATAACCTCCCTTGACCTGCTGGCCATGCTCTTCTCAATGCACCCCAGGATACCATTGGCCTTCTTGGCCACGAGGGCACACTGCTGGCTCATGGAGAGCTTCTTGTCCACCAGGACTCCCAGGTCCTTCTCTGCAGAGCTGCTTCCCAGCAGGTCAACCCCTAACCTGTACTGGTGCCTGGGGTTATTCCTCCCTAGGTGCAGGACCCTACACTTGCCCTTGTTGAATTTCAGTAGCTTCCTCTCCGCCCAACTCTCTAGTCTGTCCAGATATTAAAAATGTCCAAATTTTAAAACATTTAAATAAAAATTCTCAGTTTCCTGTTCGAAACCTTGTCATTGTGACATGGTGCGGACAAAAACATAAGCGCAGTCAAAGAAAATCAGCTGGTTAAAATGTTCTAAAAATGAAACAAGTGCCAATGGCTTCACTATTATTTTTGTTACATTTTGAAGAAAAAAGAAAAAGACAGCTATTTATATCTTTTCTATGGCCATGTTTTCTATTCCACAAGCTGTCCTGATTTTTTTTTTTTTTTTTAAGCTGGAAAAAATCAAACACGTTTGGTGAAGAAAGGGAGAAGGAGGAAGGTGGGATAGTGCTAACTAATGACAGCCTTTGACTTAGAGAAAAAATGCCTGAGTACAATGTACTGAGGAATGAGAGGAGCTCAGACATGTCCTCTTAGTGCAAGGACATTCTTTTTCCCACTTTCTGTCTTTTTTCTAAGAAGGGTTTTATCCTCGATTTTTTTGCTGACCTGATGAATAGCCCCTTTACCATCTCACCTGACTCACCACCCAAGCACCTGAGAGGGTTCCTGGCCTGTCCAGAAAAGTGCTACTGTTCAGGTCTCTGAGAATTCTCTCATGTGGATGTGTAAATCACAGGAATTTAGTTAAATTATTTTTTCCCCCACAGTAATCATATTCTAATCTCATAGTATAATGTCAGAATCCTTTGGCATTTATGCATGCACAAAAACCCAAGTGATTAAGTAGAGTTCAGTATTAAATTGCATCTGCATAATTGCTCTTTTCTTCTTTGTGTCTAGTTACATGATGCACTGTACAATTTTCAATTTTCTTGCCCAAGAAGATATTGTCACAGTGCCTGTGGGATGAACTGAGGACAAACTCAGACCCTTGAGAACAACTTCCTTCAAGTGTGCAAAGTTCTTCCTAGGCCTGAATTGCGGTTGCTTGAAGATGTCATGGTGGCAGGAGAGTTTGGTGACCCCAGGCAATAGGAGCTTGAGTTGCATGCTGGGATCAGGATCTTCCTCTCTCATCAACATCTTGCTGTTTGCCAAAGAGATTTAGCCATTTCATGTACCAGGTTCTGGCTGCTCCATGGGGACATTCATGGGACCATACATCCCACTAGATGCTCCAAAAAAACCCCCAAAAAAACATGTCAGCTGAGCCATGAGAATGGATTTGTCACCACCAAGGGGTACCACGGCTAGTGCAGTCACATTGGTCAGAGGAAGCTTTATCACTGGACAAGATTTAATGAAAACATTTTTGAATCATAGAAGACTTAAAGAAAACCAAAGCAGTAAAGCATCTTTAGGAAAATGTATTTATCAATAATTCAAATTTTTGTTGATTATTTGATACCTCCAATGTCTCAGCTATTTCTTGAGGCTGGGTGATTAGCCTGCATGACCTTTAAGCATGCACTGAATATTTCTTAGATCTACATCTTTCTCTTCCCCTTATGAAAGATGATTCTGACACCAAACTGTGTTCCTTTCTTAGGCCAAGTTGGCATGACTCCCTCCCACTCACTCTTCTGTTCACCTGACCCTTCTTCCTATGTGGTGGACACAGGGACATTACACACTAACACATGGGGGAAGAGGTCTTTTCTTTTCCCTTTCCCCCTTTTTAATTAACATTTCTAGCACATAATTTAATTTACACATTCTCTCCACTGGTTGGCTTCTACAGTTACAGCTCTCTGACAACAGATTGATAAAACTTAACCTTAATATAATGAGAAATATTAACTGCACTTACAGTTTTGCAACTGTTCTCTTTCTTTGAGCATCATATACAGACTAAAACTGCAATATTGCATGGAGAGATGGAGGCACTAGCAGCCTTGGTTTAAATGGGAGAAAGTTTTGATTCATTTGGCCAACTTCATCATGGAAGTAAAAGCAGCATTTGAAAATGGAATGACAGAGGTTATTCTGGTAGCCCTAGGAAAAAAAAAAAAAAAAAAAAAAAAGAGATTCCAAGGGTGGCTAAATGAAGTAAGATCTATTTGAAAAACATGGGATTTTTTTCAGGTATCTTGTGTCTACTGGAAATAAAAAAGATGGTTTAATAGCATGACTTGAAGACCTTCAATTGCTCTTCTCTACACTAAACTTTCTCAGCATTTGTTGTCTTGCTCCTACTGACTTGAGGTGCTCTAAATCTTTTTAACCTTCCCCTAAAATCCAACCGGATTTACGTGTTTTTGCAGATACTACCCTTCCAGGATTGGTAGGAGACAGTCTAATAAGAGGAATGGAGATAAGTAGATACCCTACAGAGAGATGGAACTTGCTCTGATCTGAATGTGAGGAACAAACTTTAAGCTTGTAGATAGACAATGCATGGATAAGTTTGAACTGTTAGTTCCAGTCATCCTAACTCCTAGGAACCAGGAGTTCTGGAGGTGAGCACCATCAAGGGGAATGGCCTTAAGTGAAAGTGATGGAATGGCCCCACTAAGATGAAATATATTTCTAACATTCAAGTAAAAATTGAGATCTCTCAGACTGTGGGATGTTCTCCTCCTGGCTAGAGAAACTAGTGGTTTGTGCAGTTTGTGCTGGTTTTCTGCTCTTGTGAAACCGAACTTCTTCATGAAAGCATTTGTGGAGCTTCTTCAAGAGTCTCCCTTTGGTACTGAATGCCTCCCCAGACTGATCCAAACCACAATCTGTTCTCCTTCTGAGCTCCATGCAAGTCATTAGGGATTCTCAAGATATTTACACTAAAGTATAACAAACGTCTATTAGGATTAAGTGATGAGTGTAACAAGCTGAACTACCTTACAAAATGGACAGCAGGGTCTATCAGCTTTCCATCTTCCATCTAGATGATTATGAGTCTGTTTTTTAGCAGGACCAGTTGGCCGGGAGCGGCCTTCCTATGTAGATGTCTAAAAATCTTAGGTTGATTCCTTCAGGTCTGTACCAAGGCAGACCAATCATTTACTGTGAGCAGAAGTCTTTCTTTACAGGAACAAAAATCCAGCAAAGCACTCTGTGTAAACAATATGAACACTTTAATCAAATTTTGACTAACACAGCTTCAACAAAGGAAGATACCTGACATTTTCAGGGAGTAGTTGTCATGTAAAGGTGTAACGAAGGAAAGTCAAGGAGTATCATGTTGGAACAAAACAGACAAGTGTCACCTTAGCATTGACAGCTTGTAACAGCTAGTAAATATTCCCTAGTTATCATCTTAAAATGAGCTCTATGGTTGCTCCATTCTCAGTGTGCCTTAGGCAGCCTAGTAGTGAAGGGTATTAAAGCATCTTTTAAAATACATTTCCCCAAAAATTACTTGCCTTTGATGGGACCTTGAATAAAAAATGACTTGGAAACAAGGAGAATTACACATCTAAATTCAGCCTCTGTTTTGAGCTTTTTCAAGTGTATGAAGTTGGAAGAGGAGAGTTCATTCTTCCCCACGGGGAAGGGGACTTGCCAGCATTACTAGCAGCTGATGTGCTTGGAAGAGTGGTTCATAGCTGACCAATATGTTTGCTTTTTTATTGTGCTCTCTAGCCATCTACCAGCATCTGTCATCTTTTCTGTCGTGGATTTGGTTTGAAAGGGTTTTGTGGTAGAGGCTTTTGGTTCATTCTGCACGCATTCAACAGAGATTACAATATTCCCTGCTGTAGCTATGGTGTGTGACCAATAATCCTGTGATTAGAAGAGTTTATTATCAGGAAAAGTAGCTTCCAAGATCTTTAGTATAAAGATGGGGAGATACTGTGAGCCTTGCCATCTCTTAGGTCTTCAGGGATTTTAAAGAAAACAAAGGTTTGTATACTAGAGAGTATAACCAAAGCAGTTGTAGGTGCCTGTGGAGATTGGTACAAGGATGTTACTTATGGCATGAGCAGCCATAGGAAATGCAAACATCAATAGGAGCTTGAGCTCAGAATAAGAGACTGGTGAAAGATGTTAAGAAGTAGAAGACAAGAAAGGGAAATCCACTCCTGGTAGTGAAGCAATGAAAGTAAAAGACATATCTGAAGGAGGTAGAAAGACCACAAAGGCATTTTTACAGCAGATAAAGGACATCAAAGACTCAAAGCTGGTGAGTGCAGTTAGAAATGAAACTGCAAGCATCTACCATGTGGACTGCTGCAATTAAGGAGAAAGAAGAATGTGTAGGACTGGGAATTGATAATCACGTCTGAAACATGGAGAAAGTCCTGGTATGCCTCAGACCTTAAGGGGCAGAACCAGGTATACAGCAAGTTTGGGAGCATCTCAGGCATGATATTGCCTTGCTTCTTTTACATGTATGAGTAATTGTAGCTCCCATGTACTCTGAGGTCTGGGTACAGGCTCTCTGTGGTTCCAGATCATTTTAGTTATGGCATGGTGAAGTCTCATCTCTTCTCCAACCAGTTTTTTCCATTAAAACAAGGAGTAACTCTGTCCTCTCACAATGAAGAGGAAGCCATAGGAGACTGGGGAATGAATTCTGCAGGGTAAGGAGCAGGAGTCTGAAGACCAATACAAGGACACTATTTGGTGATTGTTATACAATATGAGTGAGGAAAGTTAAGGCTTGATTGATCTGCATCTGGATGTAGTACTGCTGACTTGTTTAATAGAGTGGGTCAAATACTGTCCCTTTAAGTCCTCTGTAGGGATTAAGGGCAGAAGACCCTTTTACAGATGACGTCAGCTTTGCAGGGTCTCAGGGCTGGTGAGGATGGCATGGGGTCTCAGAAGCTCTGTGAAGCTCCAGGCCTACACAAGCTATAGGGCTGTTGCCCTGAACATTTCTACATGGGAAAGAAGAAAGCTGTAGAAGCAGGACTCCAGCAAAAACGTTCTCTCCTCCTTGAAAAGGCTTCTGGTTAGATGCCATGTTTTGCTGTTCTCTATGGAATTAATATATAGTGTTGTGAGGGGAAAATGAAAACTCCCTGAGTCAAACAAATACACATACACTCTGTTAACCCTGTTGAGAGCATCAAAACACAATAAATTGAGCAAGGCCACTTGACCTCTTCACTCACCTTTCTACCATCTGGATTGACGGAACCGGGTAAGTGTCTGAAATCGCATCCCCGAGCTCTTCCCCCATGGGTATGTAGTAGAAAACCAGTGAGCAACCAGCTCAGCTACACAGTCCTCCGTATCCTGGTTGTTAACCCCAGGCTGTGCAGCCATCCAAGCCATGTGCTCCCAGCCTTGTCAGTCTTACAGGTGTGTCTGGACCCAAACAGCTCCTCAAGTTGTCCAAGCAGAGCTCAAAAAACGACACCGCGCAGCGAGCAAGGAAAGAGGATACTCAGGCTTGCAAGGCACTTGCACAGATGGTGCAATTAGGGAGAGCAGCTATGCTGCAGCGTTCAGTATGGTCACCCTCAGTTCCATATGCGTCCCGTCATCTGAAGTGGGCTGGCGGCCGGCCAGACATCCTCTGTGTTTGTGTTTCCCTGGCACATACCGCAGAAATAAGATTAAACAGCTCTCTGCCGGGGCTGCTGGATCCTAAAGGCTTGGTCACCTGCAAGACTGGTGATGAGATGAGGACCCTTACCTCCTGAGAACCAGGTGGCCTGAATGTGTATCCTCTCTGGGCTTGATTTACCATGTTTATTGCTTTGTGGGCAGTGAGGATCAGTGTGGATGAAGATGATGTCCCCCCACCTTTTAATAGCTGAGAGGTGAACTCCCTTGTATCAGTGAAATAGTCAAGGAATGACAATACAGTACAAAAATAGTGAATCTGCCACTTCCAGGATACAGATGATGTACAGCTGTGGAAAAAGACGAGGATTTTTGAAAGTTGTCCTGTTTCTTTTAATTTGGCCCAAATGAGAATGAATGAGTGGACACAACCTGTGGGCACAAGTTCTGCACCAGTTGTTGAACGCTCCTACCTTCTTTCTCCACCAGGAGAGAGAACAAAGCTCAGGCATATTTGCCCAGGTGTTTTAAAGAATGAGCTGGTAATTTGCAAACAAATATGCAAATCCAGTCTGGCAGATGAAGCAGCAGAAGTGTGGACAAGGGATAAAACTGTCTGAGAGGGGTGGAAATGTATCAGATGGAATTTCCTGTAGGAGAGTGACACTTTAGGGCTCAAACTTTGATTCAAAACTATTTAGAACCTGTGCTTCAATGCCACAGGGACAACTACTGTGAAGACCAACAACCAGTCTGGGCACATAGAGGCATCGAAAGTCTCATAGCATAATTTTCCATTAAATTCTCCTGTAAGCTGGCTGGTTTGTTCATTTGGCTATGATACATTCTGGGAGTGATAAAAGCAATATTTGAGGATCCCAGGAGTTTCTGTGCTGAAAAGTAAAGTTTTCCATTGTGAATAGGAGGAGGACGCTGGTGATTGCTCAAGTGCACGTGTAAGGGCAAGCAGAATGATTCAGGGAACTCGTGGTCTTAGTTACAAGGAAATATTACCCAGACGTGACCTTTTAGTTAGCACCTCAGATGAATAAAAAGATGCCTTGCTTCTAGAAGATCTTGACGGTTAGATCTCCAGGACCTTTCATAGCAGTAACTAATTCAGAAATAAGACCTAATGGGTGAAAGAGGAAAGAGATTGTCGCTATCCTCAGAGCAAATCATAGTGAATTATTTTGCAGCAAATGCCACCAAGGCTCTCAGATCTCATACCATCCACCTCAGGAAAGCAAATGAGCTGGTTGGTGGCCACATCAGCCCAATATGTAACTGCCTGGGACTTGTGGTGAGTCAGAGTTGGGTCAGACCAGCGCTGCGAGGAGGTGTTCTCCAGCAGGAAGGGCTCAAAATAAAGTCCTGCTGGAAGTGAAAGTCACTGACCAATGCTCTGGGTAGCTGATGCAGTCATGCCATTTTACCCCTGCTGAAGATCTGTTCCACAGAGACATTATCCTAAGCCATTTATTTCTGGATTCAGCCCAGGAGACAATGAGCTAATATGATCTTTTATGTAGGGCTGGCTAAAACACGCCACACCATGAAGACACACCAGGTACTACACTTCCAAAAAAAAAAAATCAGTTTATAACATTCGCCAAAACCAGCAATATAGTTTTTCTGATTTTTTTTTTTTCCCTTGAAATATTATTACTGCAAGGTGATGATCCCATCCTTTTCCAGAGACTATCACATTTTCTTGTGGAAAAAACCCCACCACTCTGCAAACTGCAGGGCTGCATGGAAGTATCTAAACATAAAATATTATTGTATGAGCAAGGTACCAAACCAGACATAACAAGGTGAGGACTTGTAAAATAATAAAACTTAGGTGGGAAACCACTGAGAACAAAAGCAAATGTAAAAATGAGAGGATGTAAAAGCAGCAATGAGCATATGTAGACCCGGAACAGAGATGCAGATACTCCTCTTTTTCAAGGACTGCAATCCAACATTAATAAAGCTTTTCCAGAGAATGGTTCTGCTTTATGAAATTGAAAGTTCCCAATGCAAATAAATATTTCCCATTGCTCACAGGTTCCCTTTCTGCAGAACCTTGTCTAACTTAGTAGCCACAGAGAAATTTCTTTAAAGATCAAAAAATACTTTCTGAAAAAAGATCTTAGAAGACAGTACAATCACCAGGTGACACCTGTTACACCATTATTCAGAACTGAGAAGTCAATGGTACTGACTTTATCCTACAACACCTTTTCACTTCATGCCTATAGGATAGGATCTGACAGGAACTGTTTTCTACATCTCAAAGTAAGGAGGAAAAGAAGACACCCAGCCACAGAGAGGCAATGGTCTGGACTGGGAAATGACCCCAGGTCTCCTTAATCCTGACCCTGTGCACTGGCCACTGCTCCAGGCTTCATCTCTGTGCTAGTGGAAATGGTGTTGGTGATAGATCTGGTGAAAATCTTTCAAACACAAATCAGTTCTGGATTTTTTTTGACAATATTCATAGAAGTATTTTTATGTTTCTCCACAAATCGTCTTGGGAGATAGTGGAGATTTTACCCTATCAGTTTTTTCCTGAGTTTTATTCCCCAGTTGTCTTAATGTCCAGAAGACATGAAGAAAGTTACCGGTAAACAAATACATCTCTCCAAAATCAGTGCATTGTGTTAAGACTGGTGCAGGGACTGAAAACCTGTGTTGGTTTCCTTCAACTTAGAATCCCACAATCCCCCATACCTCTTTCTTTGACTGCTTTACAGATGCTGCCATCTTTGAAATTCAGCTTTGAGAGAGCATGTTTTGTTTCCTGAGATACTTAATGATTTCTGATCCCAGATAGCTACGTTTCTATCTGCTATAAAGTTTGATTTGAGCAGCCATCAGCAGTATTTGCAATTTAACGCATCGCCAAGGCGTTGTTTAATTGACAGTAACTTTCTGAACTCAGCAGTGGAATATTGAAGCATTAGATGGGAGAACGATTTGTGGACAATAAGAAAGTGCTGCGGCTTTTCCCTATTCAGTTGTCTTGTCACTTAAAGCTGTCACTCAAAATAGCCAGTCATCTCTCTTCTCCTCCACTGACTTAATTGTGTTCACGTTGGAAAGGCTAATTAGCTTCTTGTCAACCACTGGCTCCACCTGACTCTTGAACAGGGGAGCTAAAATCAATTTATCTTTCCAACAACATACACCAGGAAGGGATAAGGAAGCTAGCAACAGAATGAGTGGCAGGGAATACTTAACTCCCTTAAAACAATTATACTGAGAGCTTGGGCTGGACTCTTGCAAGTCTATGTCAGTCTTTGATCAGGAGAGTCTGGACTGAATTATTCTTTTTAAAAGAGAGAGAAAGTGAGGCACAAAGCAGATCTCATGGCCAACCATCGGCAGAAACACGAGTTCATGTGAGTTGTCATGGGTAGCTCCATCAGCACTACTGCCTTCATTAGCTCATGGGGTTGGTCTGAGCTGTAGGTATGTCCTTCTTGAGCTCTGACAACAGGTCTGAACTGCAAAGCCCATAAAGTAAAGGATTTCCCGCTATGGAGAGCTGAGCATCCCAAAGATCCACCATGAAAGGCAGGATTCCCAGAGAAGTCAAATGATTTCCCCAAAAAAACTATTAGATGATATATGTTTGTTTGTTTGTTTTTCTTAAGGGACTTTTAGAGTTGGCAGAGCATTTCAAGGCACTGGGTCGTTGGTTTCATCTTGGGGAATTCTCTGAGTCCAGTGTGGTCTCTTGGCCAGTTGTTTGGGGAAAAAAATCCTTCTAACAGTCCATAGACAAAGACTTTTTTTTTTCTTTTTTTTTTTTTAAGCGAAATAAAAGCAAATGGTCATTACAAGAAAAAAAAAAGAAGTTACATTTCATGGAGTGCCACATATAACAATAAAGGTTCACATTACTCTAAGCGCTTTCCCTCTGTTTTTGCTTCATTCTACAAGTCCTTCAGGAAAGTTACTTTAAGAAAAGACTGGTTTTGAGTAGATTACAAATACTGTTCAATACCTGGCTCACCAGATCCAGGAAACCTCCCCATGCTATTGTCATTAAATTCAAAATGGGTATTAAGTCCAATTTTTGAGAATTTTTCCTACTGGAAGTCATTATTTTTTAGTGCAAATGTTCTGAAAATGGATGATTTTTGTGAGAATTAATTACTTGTTCCCCATATTACTCACCATGGGCCCATTTTCCTCAAAGGAAAACAAAAAACCCTGTTTCCACAAGGCTTCAAAACAGTGCTTATGGAGAAATGGCCTTTCAGTTTATTGCTGGGTTCAATTATAGCCCAGGGTAATAAAACTGTTTCAGCTTCAGAAAGCAAAAGATCCTCACTGTAGTCCCTCCCAGGTAAGGCTCCAAAGCGAAGAGGGGATTTTGAACTGCTGTACACTTTCTGAACCCTGGAGCAAGGTGAAAGGTATCAGCCTGCAGGCAGGATTGCCTCCCCACTCTGGCTTTTCTTGGTCAGAAATCTTCAGATGACCTTCAGTTTCCAGATGGTTTGGCTATAGAACGACAGTTAGTGCAAGAAAACTACACAGGATCATTTACATCAACCTTTCCCCAGGTGAAACTTTTCCTGTGCCCTATTTAGATTCTTCCGTGCTCTATTTAGATACTTCCACAATAGCTTGCAAAGGTGGAAAGAAAGAGACAGAGACATTCAGCTCATGCAAGATGCATGGTTGCGTTTGCTAACAGGAATGGTGATTGCCCCACTTATTTCCTCTGGAGAGGTGCAAAGTGCCACATACTCATTTAATATTATTTTTAACTTTGAGTGGGTGCCTGCATCGAATTGCTTTCAATGGGAAATGAACAAGTGTTTAGGCATTCTTTCTGAATAGGAAGGACTCAAGCCCCAGATCTGGGGATTTAGCTTAATTTGAAATACTTGTGAGCCCTGATAAATAAAGAACAGGATTTATCATTTTCTTTTTCGATTGCTCTGCTTCTGCCTCTGGTGTCACTCACTGAGTATGACACATGGGATAGATCCTCAGCTTATTTAAGATCTCAAATGTGCACAGTCTCCAAAGGTTGTTATTCAATGCTGCTGTTTCTGCTTTCATTTGTTGGAGTGTATAATTTAGGCAGAATATCTGATACAAACCCAGACTTAGTGCAGCTTAAGCTCATTTACTCCACACCACGCAAATTTCTCTGGAGAGGAGAGCCACTGAGTGTATTCACAGCTCTGCCCTGAATTTAGACACACTGTGCATCTTGGATGCCCCCGTTCACCCTCAGTCTGCCTTCTCCCTTTTAGGCTACACTCTCCTTTGGGCAGATGCCACCAGTTGTGTAAGTCCTGACACCTTTCAGGGTAGGATCCTCATGTAGACACTTAACTTCAGGTGTCTACAACACAGGTATCTTCATCTGAGCCAGCTGATCAGGTTGCCAGTATGGGCAACGGAGATGCAGTCAACAGAGTCAGAGTAATTCACTGTGTGCTTCCTTTGGCTGACCGAAGAGTAGCCATTTGTTTCAGGATAAGATGAATCATGCCCTAAAATCCATCATCTCCACTGATTTGCTCTCTGTTGACTACGAGGAGTGATTTGCTGTATGCGTGTAACGTGTGTGTGATGGGCACACTGTTAAATGGAATAAATTCTCACCCTTAAAGTCTTGCTCTTCAGCCCACCGTCTGGCCAGGGAGGGGCTGCACACAACAGGTTCTGTGCATGACTTAACAACTACCTTGGGTTTCTCAAATAACCTCCTGAAATGAGTAGTTAGGTGGGTCTGGTGCTGCCTACTCTAGTGTGGCTGGAGAAATGCCCAGGTGAAGTACCAATGTACATTAGGTCTTCGCCTGCTATGGAGAGGAAAAACCATGTATCTCTCTGCTTGAGTGAAAGAGACTATTTAAACCAGCCGAAGACTGCAGATTTGGAGAATTAAATGGCAGACCAGGTAGGACTCACTTTACACTTAGCTGCAGAAGTATCTGCAGCTACAAAGAGGGTATCTTCCCCATGTTCAGGGCCCAGAAAGGACTTGTGGACAAGCTATGCTTCTCTTGTCCCTGCAGGAATCCTGTTGGTTGCAGATGGGTTGACCATGGCTAAACCTGATGCAGGATTTGAATTGCTGGTTTCCACCACAGCCGTAGGAGATTTTCCTTCCCGCGCACCATGCCTTCATGCACTTGTAGTTTCACCCTCTGAGCTCAGCATTGGGAAGGAACAGGGGTCAGGCCCTTCAGTTAGTTCAGAGCTGAATTGGAAGTTGGAAGCATCCCTTTTCCCTTCTTGAGCCCAGTGACACATAAAGGAAAAAAATTCTTCTCATGACATGCCAGAAGCCCCTGACTTCCTTCCCTGTTTCATTCATGTGAGAAACGTGGATGTTGTGTTTTAAGAAACCCTGCTTACATACCTGTGAAAAGCAGGACAAAAGGTGATTTTCAAAGTCCTTCAGGGATTGTGGTGGTTCGTTTAGTTCCTGCTCTTTCCATTTGAGCATGATAGGGCCCAACTCAAAAAGGAATATTAGTATTTCTTTTTCTATAGATATCAGTCAGCTTTGGATTACCTGGATGGAGAGGAGTGAGACAATTGTTTGTCACCAGGGAGGACCACAGGAATCCCAGGAGCTCTAGGAGAGGACACCAGCAAGCTCTTCTCTGGACTATTCATGGCCCCATATTTCATACATAAACCTTCTGGACAGATTGACCCTTGAGTTGTGAGCCAACAGGCATAAAAAAAGAAGGGATGAGCCTGGTGGTAACAAAACCAACCAGCAGCTGGAGGGGTCCCACCAAACAGCCCTCAAGGACTAATCACAGTTATTTGAGGCCCGTTGTCATGCTGACTGAATTCTGATGCTGATGAGATGAAGCTGGTGGGGGTATACCTCATTTTGGTGAACTGTGTCACCAGAGGGGGTGGAATGTTCCCAGGAACTGAAGGATATCTACTTTTCAGCAGAACCAAGCACTATTCTCCAACCAGGGAACGTGGAAAGCTATGAGACCCCATAAAGCAGCCTCTGACAACTGTAGCCTATCTTGTGTTTCATACCCAGGGCAGCAGAGCAGCTGGATGAAGTAGCAGGCTCAGTCCTGTATGACAGTAATTTATGCCTTGACATATGGGGAAATCTGGGCAATTTAGGATTCATCTACTGCAGATGTGACTTGCTCAAGCAGGACCCCACTTTTTGGAAACTGAATCGTCTAAATGACTTTGTAGATTATTAACTTGCTTTCTCAAAACATTGTCTTCAGTGCCTATGTTATAAAGACTTCTTTTGCTTTCTTTTTGCTTTATTTTAGATTATGCTTTAATATGCATTTTGCATGGAGCAGAAGCAGCAAATAAACTGAACAGCAGTATCAAGTAATACAACCTAGCTGCAACAACTGCTTCAGTGCTGTAACACAGACCTCCCTCCCCTGAATAGTGCTATGGTCTCAAAGTCTCCAGATCACTCAAGTTTCACCTTACTCCTAAGTGATGAATACTAAAAATATAGTAATAATTAGTTAACAAATGGATATTTGATACCTATAATATCTTGCAGCTCCAGGATTTCACAATGCTCTGGATTTACAATGAAGAACATAAAGATACTCCCACCTTAAAGACGTGACCACAAATTTGCTGTCAGGTGGGTGCAAAGCAAACAACAAAACAATACTAGCAAAATGGGTCAGCACCCACTGGTGGGTTTTATAACCACCTCACTGGAAAATCTTTTTACCTTCAAGCCCCCTGTTTCACATGTTAATCTCAATTTTCAGCTAATAATGCAAACCATATCTCTCCTTGGTATATCCAGAAAAACTACTCCCACTCTTTCCCTTTCACTACTTGGTACAACAAGAAAACACACTCTGATCAGAGAGATCTTGTCAAGAGCAACAGACGGAGGGTCACTGAATGTGTTTATAATTTCTTCCCCCTCCTCCTTCCAGTGTTATCTCTCCCCCCATCTAACATTTGGCAGAAGCCAGGGTGAGGAAGAGGACAGAAAAACACGATGGTGTTCAGGTCATTTTGGCGCTGTGAGGATATGAAATATTATGGTGCTGGAAAGATAGCGCAAAGGTCACCCTCCCTTCCTCTCTCCCACCTCCACTTCTGTACCAAGAAATGCATTATAAATCTCTCCCTCGTCTATAAATTAAGGACTGTTGTTTACCAGTAACCTCCTTTCCTCACAGAGTTATCAGCAGCCTTGCTTAAAACTGGATATTCGCAAAGTGTTAGGAGGTTTAATCTTATTTTCCAAAGGTGTATGAATAAATTACCACAAACAGAGATGGAGCAGGCAGCAGACAGGTACCCGCGAGTGGGAGGCGAGTGCCACATGCACGCTCTTGTGCTGTACTCTGATGTTAGTGCCCCAGGTTCCCACGGCTCATCTCTCAGGTTCCAATTCAGACAAATGCTGGGGTTTGTTATTATTATTATTATTTTATTTCCTGGTAATGTTTTGTAAATCAGAGTAGCAACACGATAACAGCCAGCTCAGCGCATTCAACAATATGTAAATATTTTCCCATGGGAAATGAGGTAGAAAATTCATGTCCACAGATTTCAAAAGGTCATTTAAGCATCGGTGTGTAAACACTGGCAATCTGCATCCCAGATGCCTTCAGCAATAATTCCTGTTTAGGTGCTCACCAGGCATGGAGACCATGGTAAGTGAGATGTGCAAATGTGAATGACAAAGAGATGGAGGGCAGACTGAGATGGAGAGCATGAGAGACCATGACACCGAACAGCAGAGGTGAGAAAGAGCTGAGCCACAAGAAGGGTGGTTCTTCAAACACAGAGTTTGATGGTCTAAAGTTAAGATAAAGGCACTTCCCAAAATACTCATCGGTGTATGTCACAGGTTTTTTTCACTCCAGGGCATTTCCCACCTTTTATTTAAATATTTTCTGCCTGCTTTCTTACCACACCAGGTATGCAATCTGCTCTGGGGTGCAGAAGAGGTGCAGAAAAGGGACTACGAACCTTCAAGAAAATCTGCTCATGCATAATCCCAGTGGGCAGCTGCCTTCATTAATAGAGGCAACACAGTTTCACCCAGGCTCAGGGTACTTACCCCGACTTCAAGGGATGGCTCCATCACCTCTGTACCTTACCTTGTACACCACCCAGCTTCCAGAAGAGATGGTTACCATGCATAGCAAATACTTTGTGGGGTGACCTTCATGCTATGGTCCAGATTGATGATAACAGTGTTAATTTTCTCTCTCTCTCCACTCTCTCTCAGCATACACACAGTATGTGGGCTTTCTCCTGCCACTTGCATGCCAAGGGCTTTTGAAAGCAATACTCAATGGTGTCTTACATCAAGGTGCATACAACAGAAAGGGTTTTTTACTAGCCATGCTTGTTTGTCATCACTGCTTGACTTTGTCCTTCCCCATTCCTTAGTCCAAGAGTTTTCTGATTTACTTCTGATCTCGTTTGGGCTTTGATTACCCACAGCCTTCCAAGCCTTGTCTTTCACTTGAAGATACTTGGAATATAGTCCTCCTTTCTCTTTCCACTGTCAGTGCAGAAGTAACCCTGGATGTGTTGTCACTTTGCTCTCTAGAATTCACCATCACAAGCACTTCTATCTGCCCATTACTTTATAGAAGGTTGCTTTCTACACAGAATCGTAGTATCATAGAATCATTTAGGTTGGAAAAGACCCTTAAGATCATTAAGTCCAACCATTAACCTAACACTACTAAGTCCACCACTAAACCATGTTCATTAGTACCACGTGTACCCTACAGAAGGATATATCTTTGTTGAAATGTTTATTTAGGGCTCAGGTTGGGTCCATCAAGCTAAAACACCTCACCATTTCATAGTCTATGTATTGGCTTGAGTTAAGAGCAAGAGTGACTCACTGGGAAGCAAAACTCAGGCAGAAGACACTGCTAAAACTAGTTCCTGGGTCCAAGGCTATGCGAAACCAACTCATCCAAATTGTGTTCAAGAATACTCAAAGCCAAACTTGGACCTCAGAGTGGGGACATGAAGTGGGGGAGAGTGAGGGAAGGAAGGTGCAGCTGACATTGAAACCTCATCTCTGTGACTCTGTGCAGCTAGAAAAGCTGCAGTGAAATGGTGATATTTCTTTATTTGGCATATCAGAAGCGCAGCCATGGAAAGGAACAAGGTATTGCATGTGATGATCTCAAGATCTTAAGAGTTGGGTAGGTGGGTGGATGGTCCTGAGGTCCAGGACAGTGTCAGCTATCTTTTTTTTTTTGTTGTTGTTGTTGTTATTTAGATGGAATGGTTAAAGATGAATCATCGTGGTTGGTGTTTCCCAGACAGGAGAACCTTTTGCACTCTACATTCTGTACCTGATTTATTTTAAAAATTCTGCTGTGTTTTGACAGGGTTTCTTTTGACTAACACATTTTATTTTCTTCATTGACTCTGATTTACATTTTTTACCCAGGTGGCAACTCATCCCCTCTTTATGTTATACGTCATCTTTTTAAAAGGCTATTTATTTGCAACTCTGAATTGTGATCTATTGCCATCATTTCTTCTAAAGCAGATTAAAAAGATTAAGAGGACTGATATGACAAGAAAGAGTGCCTCTCAGAGAGTGAAACCTTCAGCCTTCTTTGGCTGGATGCAGAATGTTGACTTGCAGGAGGCAAAAGATAGAGTGGCTTTGTGTGTGCCTGTGGTTGGTGGTAGAATCTTCACCTCTCTGCTTCTGCTCACTGAGGCAGTGGCCATATTTCCTCTTGGATTTGCAAGGATAAATGTACAAAGAGGAACAGACCACTGAGTGGTGGTCCTGGGACCACAGGAGCCGAGAAGATGGGTGGAAGGTGTTGATACATAGACTCATATATTTCTGTAAGATTAATTTTAATGCTTTCTTTAATCAGGTACTGAAGTGGAAGTGCCTAAGAGAGTGTTCTTAAACAATGTGAAAGTGTTACAGCATGTTGGTGGATACAAACCTTTGTCCTTCCATCGAGCTGTCTGACAAAGCACAGTGCAAAGGACAGCAAACCCCACATCACTCCTGTGAAGTCAGTTATTATTGCAACAATTTCTGGACTGGGGAATGGGACCTCAGACTTATTCAAAGTGACTAGCTTCAAGATTATACCAGTAATCAGTATGAGTTTCATGCAACCTGATTCCCCCTTCCTAATGTCCTGACAAAGAACTTTTACATCCTTCTATGTAAGTTTTAAAATAATGTCAATATTGAACTAACATGCTGTCTCTCTTGCTAGGCTTTTCTCTGATGATTTTTCCCCTCTCTCTCCTTTTCTCTCTTGACAGAGGTACATTTGTTTTATCAAAAAAAAATTGTAACAAAGCTGGTAGAATTTATTTTTAACAATCAGTGTGTTAGTGATGGGGAGCGGGAGAAAAAAAAAATTATCACGTTCCACTCTGCTGCCTTTCGAAGCTAAATACAGAAAACTGCAAGTTACCTGCCCTGGAGTCAGGAGTGCATCTTTTACCATACAGATAAAGAAGTGTCACAGGTTGGTCTCTAATATTTTCCTATCACAAGCAGTCATTTTTGGCAGGCATCAGCCTTTGATAGCAAGTTTTTTTCTTGAGAACCCCTTTGGGCTGAATATACTCCAAGTCTCTCTAGCATTGCTGTACTGGTCTGACAGCATATACCCCTTTCAAGACTGCCTCAATGGAGAATTATCTTCTTACCTGTTATCCTTCTTGACTGTAAGACTTTGCATTCATGCTTGAACATGTAGAGTCTCCCCAGAGGTCCCATGATTCTTGGCCACTTCAGTATCTTGGTAATGTAATGCTGGTAAGAAACTTCATACATAAAAATCTACTGTTCTTCTGTTCTGCCAAGGCTGGGGAGAGATATGAGACAGGGCAGGACCATCTCTGCTCAGCTTGGTCTACAGGCAGGTCCCAGAGCAGGCAGATGACCACTGCTGATTCGAGATTTCATCCAGAATCTTTGTAAAATGATTGATCAAATCCTTTTTAAGTCACCAAAGAGAGGCAGACACTTGCTCATCTCACAAACTTTGCCTTTAATAATATTACAGCAGCTGATGGTAAAATTAGAAATGGTTTTCATCCAACAAATGAAATACATAGAAAGGAGACTTAATGTTTTTATAGCTTCAAACCAGGTTTGAAACACCATGCAGGCTGGGTAATGATTACATTTTCTGACTCCTTGATGAAAACCTTGGCTAACTTCACAAGTACTTATCCATCAGACATATCTCATAGCTCAGTGTTCAGTTTTACATCTACATCTATGCTTCTGTACTTCTATGTTCTTACAGCATAACTCCTAAAAGCATCCCAGCAGTGCCCTAGTTTTTCAGCTACTAAAGGAAAGGACTTCATCATACTACCTGAAGTCTGATTTATTAAGAATTGCCTACAGGAAGATAAACATCAAACTGCATTACAATTTAAAAACCACACAAGATAGTTGTATTGAGAGGATGCATCGTTACCTGGGATTCCCCAGCATTGACTAATGTGTGCCACAGTAACCTGATGGCATGTGCACTGCTGAAGTGAAAAGATGACTACGATAACATTAAGGATCATGTGCTGCAAATCTCTTCCTTACGGTTGTCAAAAGTCCCTGCAGAACTTGTTCCCTGTATTCTCACTCCCCTCCCAAGGACAAGCTTACAAGCTTTGACCAAAGGAAGCACACAACTGAATAAACTTTTTTTTTTTTTTTTTTTTTTTTAAAATTCTGAGATAGAAGAGATCCTCTTGCAAGATATTTTCCCATGGGATACATTAATATTTAAGAGACAGACAGAGGGAGAAATCCATTTTACATTCCTTCATTCTAAGACTAATTTCCTCCATCAGGATAAACAAAGGGACAGAATGGAAGGACTCATTTTTCAGAGCTGAATGAGTTTTGCACCAATGTCTTATGCACAACAGCCCTCTCCAGAAAGAAAGGGTGAAGAAGACAAAGACAGAATTATAAAGGCAGCTCATGAAAGAAAAATTCAGTGAGAAAATTAAGATCTGTATGAACACAGTAAGCAGGAGGAAGTCTTGCAAGGTTATGGTGTGCTCTCTCCAGGACTGAGCACTCACAGCAACCATTGGATGTGAAGTAACACAAATTTTTTTTTTTTTTTTTTTAAAAGAACAAAACCAAACCCAAAACCTCACAAAAACAACATGCACAGACACAAACAGAAAACAGAAAAGGGCACCCAGCAAGAAAGCAAATGACTGTCACAGCTTATCTCTGTGGGATGGCCACATTACTGTGCTGGCTGAAACACTTTATTTCTGCTCTGCAATGCACAATTGACGTGAGTGAGGAGACACTGAAAGCTACTGGCTTAATCCTGCAGTGGTATTGGTGCAGGTCTGAGGACTGCAGTATTATCAACTGATAATAAGTTTTTTTGAGAGTTTCCTAGCATTGGTATTGCTGGGTAAGGGTTGCTCCTGGGTGTAAATCTGCAGAGCTGACTGCTGAGCCCGGGTGAGTGCAGACAACCAGGAGTGAGGATGTGTAAAGAGGCTGGGAGAGGTAATGGAAAGGTGCAGGATCTAAGGGTACAACGCAAAATGCAGCATGAAAGAAGGAGAGTTGCACAACTAGCCCTTACATGTCATGGGTAATGGGAATGAAGGGAAAGGAAGAGTCCACCAAGAGAGATGGCTGTCTGGAGACAGCTGGCAAGTATCAAGCAAGATCAAAGTTCTGTCACTTCATGTAACTTATGTGGCTTGGCCTTTCTTCATTGGTGTAAAATGCACTTTTTTTCAGACCTATGGAGTACCCTGGTGAAGTGTCATCAGAAACTAACCCTATGGAAAATGTCTCTATTCCATGGACTAACAATTTCCAAGATGATATGGTGTCCTTCTGTGATTATCAAGTCTTTGCATAAATGGAAGAAAACCATCCCCACTAATATCAAACTTGCAGGAGCTAGAACTCTTGTCTTTCAGCTCCTATGAGGTTTGGGTTTTTTTTTTTTTTTTTTTTTTTTTTTTTTTTTTTTTTATTAAAAGGTTTGTGTGGTGGGGAACAGAAAGGAAGGAATTGGAATAGAGAAATTCAGATTCCTCCCTTGAAAACTGTAGAACAGTTTCCTTGTATTTTCTTTCTATTTTTTTCCACGTGATTGGAGTTTTTGTTTGTTTGCATTTTAATGACAGGGAACACTTTCATAGATTTTTAATGAGCATGCAGGTTTGGTGGTAGAAGAAGATGTTATTTTTAAACTGATTGAGAACACTGAAATTTTGAATTTTATTTGGCTTCGGCCAGTCCAACTTTAAGGAAACTGTGGTCTTCCTTTAACCTAGAGAAAATGATTTCCACCCTCTCAGAATAATGATAAGAATCAATTCCTTCAGTTTTTCCAGCTTCAGTATTGAGGAATATTTTGATTTTCCCCATCTTCCAAGGTAACTCTTGGCAGTTTTTGCCTTGTTGCCTCAGTTTGGGAGAAATGTGGTGTCAACTTAAGATATTTCACTTTCTATCATGCACTGAAATGTAGTACTGTTCATACTGAAATGAACAAAAATAACAATAAAAAAGAGGGAGAGGTGAGGGAGGGTACAAGCAAACATGCATCAAAAATAAATCAGTATTGAAAAGCTGGTTTACCATTTCTACATGGAAACCCTTCTTTTCCAAGACAAAGCTCATCCAGAACTCAGATGCATATGAGATCTCTGCAAACTGAATCAAGAGGCACTGGAGTGGTGAAGGTGTAGAAATGCATGTCATATAGCACAACAGCGCTCTGGTTTTGCCTTGATGCCTGTCCTGGTTTTGGCAGGGATAGAGTTAATTTTCTTTCTGACAGCTGGTAGTGCTGTGGTTTGGATTTAGGATGAGAATAATGTTGATAACACACTGATGCTTTTAGTTGTTGCCAAGCAGTCAAGGACTTTTCAGCTGCTCGTGCTGCCCTGCCAACGAGAAGGCGAGGGGCACCCAAGAAGCTGGGAGGGGACGTGGCCAGGACAGCTGACCCAAACTGATCAAAGATATATTCCATACCATACGATGTCATGTTCTGTTTATAACTGAGGGTGGGCTGAGAGGTGTGTCAGCTGGGGGCCTTGTGTAGCAGCTGGGGGTCTTGCGCAGCGTCATTGACTTCAGTGTGATGGAGTTTGTCTTCCCAAGTCACCGTTACGTGGTGATGGAGCCCTGCTTTCCTGGGGATGGCTGAACACCTACCTGTCCGTGGGAAGTGGGGAAGGAATTCCTTAACTTGTTTTGCTTGTGCGTGTGGGCTGGGAGGCCGGGCAGCTGGGGGGTCTTGCGTAGCATCAACTCTGGGTGGGAAATTGTGCTGTTCATCACTTGTTTTGTATTATTATTATTATTATTATTATTATTATTATTATTATTATTATTATTTATTTTTGTGTTTGTCCTATTAAACTGTTTTTATCTCAACCCACAAGTTCTCTCACTCTTCTGATTCTCTCCCCTGTCCCGCCGGGGTGGAGTGAGCAAGAGACTGCATGGTGCTTAGCTGCCAGCCAGGGCTAAACCACGACAATGCCTTTATTACCACCATAATAGCACCCAGAGGAATACACATCATGTTTATGAGTATTTTCTGAGGTGGCAGGAGATATAACTCACAATCTAGAAGCATGAAAGTTGCTTTTCAGAAGTTCCAGGCTGCATTTCCATGTCACATCCCTGGTGCACAGCATCCTTCTCATCTTGGGATAATTCAGAACTAGACTTTTCCCAGTGTATTGACTGCTGTCCAAAGTTTCACCAATGTTCAAAACAAAAGCAGATGTCTTTTGAATTCTTCTTTCTCTTAGTATGCTAGCCTGTGAAACTGCAAAGAGTGATTTTAGAAGGATTTTTCAAAGGATTGCAAGCTGATCTCTCTCCATCCCAGGCACTGGGACAGCAGACGCGGCTTTAAGGGTCCTGTCTCAAAATGAAGCAAATACTGACACAACAGAGAACACAAACCTTTGAGCATCTGCAAGTTTTGAAAGTCTGTAAAGTCCATCTCAGAACAGGAGATCTGGAAGCTTTTTGTCTTAACAACAGAAAGCTAGAAAGTTACCTGATCACCATATGTAAGGATGAACATTTCAGAAGACTTACAGAAAATTCACTGTTGACTCAGAGGGTTTAATTTCTAGGAGGTTCATGGCACATGACCCAGCTCACCTTTAGATGACATTAAGCGCATAATAGGGAGATCTGAATCTCCACTAGGAAAAAAACCTGAAGGTGTGTGCAAGCTAACAAAAATCAGAAACTTTGCATCTAGTATAGAATACAAAAGTGTTAAACAGATGGATATTGAAGATCAGCCCAATCCCAAGCACAACTATAGGCTGGGCAGGGAATGGATTGAGAGCAGCCCTGAGGAGAAGGACTTGGGGGTATTGATTGATGAGAAGCTCAACATAAGCCGGCAGTGTGCGCTTGCAGCCCAGAAAGCCAACCGTGTCCTGGGCTGCATCAAAAGAATCATGACCAGCAGGTTGAGGGAGGAGATCCTGTCCCTCTACTCTGCTCTTGTGAGACCCCACCTGCAGTACTGCATCCAGCTCTGGGGGCCCCAGCACAGGAGAGACATGGAGCTGTTGGAGAGAGTCCAGAGGAGGCCACGAAGCTGATCAGAGGGCTGGAGCACCTCTGCTATGGAGACAGGCTGAGAGAGTTGGGCTTGTTCAGCCTGGAGAAAAGAAGGCTCCAGGGAGATCTGATTGCTGCTTACCAGTTTCTGAAGGGGCCTACAGGAAAGATGGTGAGGGACTGTTTATCAGGGAGTGTAGTGACAGGACAAGGGGTAATGGGTTTAAGCTGAAGGAGGGTCGATTTAGATTAGATGTTAGAAAGAAATTCTTCCCTGTGAGGGTGGTGAGGCACTGGAACAGGTTGCCCAGAGAGGTTGTGGATGCCCCATCCCTGGAAGTGTTCAAGGGCAGGTTGGATGGGGCTTTGGGCAACGTGGTCTAGTGGAGGGTGTCCCTGCCTGTGGCAGTGGGGTTGGAACTAGATGATCATTAAGGTCCCTTCCAACCCTAACCATTCTATGATTCTATGATTCTATGAAGTTGATATGTGTGGCCTAGAGTTCAGCTTCATGTTTCTAACCACAAAGGCAACTATTCATTGGAGAAGCCAATGTAGAGAAAAGATGTTCAGCATTGCTCAGATTTTTTCAGTATAAGCAACTCTTAAAAGAGTGTTGTCTCCATCAGAAGATAGTGGCTCCATATAAAAACTCATGGATGACTTCAATGCTCCACACTATGCCCCAAAGTCCTTTCAAGCTTTAAGATGTAGTACTTAATTAACTTTTCATTAGTAATGAACACAATAATTGAGATTAATTACTTTCTCCAGAACCAAAGGATTTTGATATCAAGTACTGTAAATTTCTGCAGAAGAGAATTATTTGCAGACACAACAATTCCCGAAATAACTTAGTGATTGCAGGGACATCCCACCATGGATACTCATTATAAGTGTTAGTGTTCCTTCAAAGAGATGTCTCAGGTTTTTTTTCTTCAGAGGGTCTGGCTGTGTACTTCTCAGTGTTGCTTTTTGTAGTGTAATGAAGAAGGTGAACTTGAGGAATGCCTCTCCGTCCCCATTCTCCTGCTCTCCAGAGACACATTGTCCACCTGTGGGGAAAGAACTCCTCCATTTAGCAAGCCTGAGCTCAGTGTAACATGCATCATTCACTTATTTCCTCTCATCCTGTTACTATCTCAAGGTAGGTTATGAGTGCAGGTCCATGTGTTGGTGTTCCAAAGACAGAGAGCTCAACAGTTCCATACCCTAAATAAGGTTCTTCATGATGGCTTGGGAAGGCTCTGGTTTGCCAAATGATGACCTAAGTATCTGGAGTCTAATTTTTTCCTGTTGGCAAAGCGGTAAAGTAGAGACATTAATTTGAATTTGAAAATTTGAGAATCTTTTGATGCTAATCTAACCTCCTTGATACTAAAATGAGATATTCACTCTGAATTTCAATGTCATATACCCATCTTGGCTGGTTGCCTCCTACTGACTCTCTGTGAATGGAAATCCCTCTTTGTTTCAGTTCAGATACAGGCATGAAAATATTTTCCAGTTGCAGCTGATCAGGGAAGCAAGGAAAGCTCTAGAAACTAAAGATTCCTTCACTTTTTATTCCATGGGAAATTTAAACCTGCTTACTAGCCTAGATACAGTCTGTGATGACATTGCAAACCTGCTTAAGAGCATTAGACAGTATGCCAGCATTTATCCACTCAGCAATGACTCTTAATTCCCATTACATTCAAATCCCCATCTTTCGCTGCAGCTTGATTACAACGGTGATTAATTTTAAAGTCAACATATTTACCCAAAATACAACATCATTAAAAAGACTAAACATAAAACTGCATATTTACAAATATCTTAACTTGATGTGATTAAAACAAACAGCCTCCTCTATCCTTGTTTGGATATACGCAGATGAGCCCAGCTTCTTTTTCACTTTTATATTTTCATGCCAATAGATGGCACTAGCATTTTCTCCATTTCTTAGTACAATGTTAGATTTCCATACGGTATCTCCTGCCCTTGCTTGTATTTTCAAAGGGTTGAATTGCTCATTTCCAAGGGGATGTTTTATCCTTGGAACATATATAATATCACTCCAGTTTTGCTTTCAGCTAGTAAATTTCTGCATACTTCATAAAGCCTCAATGCCACGAGACTGACTTTTTCCCATTGTGAAAACAAAATGAATTTAAAGTTTTCATTTCCATACTGATGGGAGACTTCACCATGAAAAAGCCTGTAGGGTCTCAATATAGGGTGCCTTAAAACTTCTATGGCTTTTACTCCATTATCAGTATGAAAATGGAGAGAAGTTGCTCCTTTTCAATTATGTTTTTATTTGGAGAATGATCAGTGGGTTGCATGAAAAGCAGAGATATTAAAAAGTGTGAATAAGATTCTCAGTTTATTTTACTCTCACCATAAACTTGAGAACTGGTTAAGATTCCCTTTTCATACCATATATGCCAGTTCAGCTTTTCTAATTAAATCCATACTTTAGGAAAATGGATTTTAACATTGTAGTAGGTGCTTTTGTGTTTTTGCCAGTGTACAGTCCTCTTGAATTAAAGTAAAATTTGGCTAGTGAATGTCATCCCAAACAATTTTTTGTTTCATTTGCCTGTGCTTAGGAAAGGATGCTGTTGTGAATGGCTCATCCAGTGTGAGAGAGGATCCATGGAACTGTATTTCAGAGGGTATCAAGAGTAAACAGGGTTTAAATTAAAACAGGGTTTAAATTAAAAAGGCTATTCAGTTCACGGCCTTGCTGGAGAATCTTTGTAGGAACAGTGTCATATAAACCTAAAAGCTTGCTCCCCCAGCTGCTAACAGAAGTGATATTTCTCAAACTTGTGAGGTTATGGTGAGGATAAAGAGAATTACAGAAATGACTTTCCCTTTTTCATATCTGCTACATACTGAAGAGGATTCAATGGGAAATTAGGTGAATCCATCAACTGGGACAGACCATGGAGTCTAATTAAAAAACAAGCAAATCTTCTTATATACATACATTGGTCATGCTCCCTCCACTCCCACCCAGTCTACATGGATTTAGGAAACAGCCGTAAGTTAAATCAATGACAGGTCAGCGATAGGGAAGTCCCCCTCGTGTTGTTCTGAGATAACATCAGGTCGTGGTTAATGAGTTATGACATGAACCCAAAGGAACAAGTGAGCTCTGGACCCTGTGACATTTATTCTCATCAGATCTCTGTATTACTGATAGATCTGCTTAAATATGTCAAGCAATTGTCAGCTGGCCCAGGGCAGCAGCATTTCGCGTTTGCAATTTTATGCCTTTAACAATTGTGGTGTCTCCATTTGCTAACACAGAACTAATTAATATGCCAGTTAAGGCACCTGGGCTTTGACATGGGAGCAAGCAGAAGGTGCAGAAATTAAACCACTACAATTAATTATGTTTGCCTCTCAGAGTAAGGCATTGGTGTCCTGGGATTTTCTGTCTGTCTTCGTTCCCTTTGTTCATCTCCCTTACTGGTAATAACACAACACATGTAGAAATTAATTTGGTGGAAATTGATTAAAGGTGGACATTGTTTGCCCATGAAAGTAATTGTGTGTGATGCCTGGTGATGGGAAAGACATGCACATATAGATGCAGAAAAGTGCACATTAATCTTCTCCTCTTGAACTGGAAGTGTTAGGAGGTGGGTCAAGGAGCTGAACTCAGCCAGAAAGCATGGAAAGGAAGAGAAATAAAATGAAAGTTACACAGGAGGAAAGTGAGTTCAGCAGCAGTATCCAGCAAGAGAATTCCATAAGGCTAAAGGGTTACAGCTGACTGAGCCAAGTCAGTAAAACCCAATTATACTGGGTTGCAGATTTTGGTCTAATGGCTGTGCCTTGAGGTTTCTTGTAAATAATAGGAGTTTTGACTTTGGCCTTCATTCTTCCTCCAGTTTGTGCAGGTAAGAAAGACAGTACTGTCCAGGGAACAGGTCAAACACATCTACTTGAGATTCATTCTGTTATAACCTGAGTGGGAACAGATTTTTACTTTATTTTTCCTTCTGATCTTATACCACTAGAAGATCAGTATGAGAGGAATCTCTCTGGACAGATGACTTCCCTGTTGAGCATCCCATCCTTGGTACACCCTCAACGGGGGAAGGAGAGCTCTGTCTTCCTCCATCCAGTTTTCATCCAGTGAAAATGGAAGTAGGAGATGAAAGAGTCCAGGATTACAGCTGACACCAGGGATTACCCTTTGCAATTTGACATCACACCCATGAGCTGTTGCAAATGGGTTTAGCCTGATAGCCGCGTGTTATCAGAGGCGGTTGCAGATGAGCACTCAAGCTGTGTACAAGAAAACAGGCAAGTAAGGAAAGCTGATTTTAGAAAAGCACAGAGGCAAAACCCATGCAAAACCTAAGGGCTGAAATTACAGATGGGGAGTAAGCAGACCCTGTTCTGATAGCTGAGATCCCCATTGTCTAATAAAACTTCAGCAATTTTTCCATTATTAGTGGAGTCTGAGATCTTAAATGAAAAAGAAAGCAGAGCAAAAAGCAGAAGGAAGAAGTTGGGAATGCTGCAGCTCCATGAGGAATTTTAAAAAATTGGTTCATCTCTCTCTAATGTCATTATATCTTTCTATTCCTTTAATATCGGTTCTTTTCATCATCCAGACAAACTAATCTGAAGTATTTTTAATATTTTTTCAGACTACCATCTCTTTGCATAATAATTTCCCCCAAGTCCTTATAAGGACTGTAATAATCCCTTCATGTTAACTTTTATTATTTGATTTCCAACTTCCTCATCTCCAAAGCAGCAACATGGGGGAATATGTGTATTAACAAATTGCAGCTCCCAGGAATTGCTACTGAAAATAATCATCAAAAAAGCATAAGTTTCAACTATTTTATCAGGGCAAGAGTATTCACATAGGTATGTTTCTATCAGCCTGGGTTGGAGTCATGAGAACATAAGGGCAGAGGAACTGGTTCAGACGAAGCACAGTAACCTGTCTCCAACATCAGTCAAATCTGGATATCTGGGAGAGTAAGAACAGAGCAGGCAGAGATGATACGTACTTAATTTTCTTCCATCGTCCAACCATTTTCAACTTCACACCAGAGCCTATTGTAGCTTATCCATTTATTAATCTGCTACAGGAATATTTTCTGAGCCTTCATGCAGCCTCAAAGGATGGCTTGAACCCAAGTTGTCATCTTGCAAGCATTTGTCAAGCAGCTCTTCAGATCTATAGCTGTGCTGGTTTTGGCTGAGATATAGTTAATTTTCTTCATAGTAGCTGATATGGGGCTATGTTTTGGATTTGTGCGGAAAACAGTGTTGGTAACAGAGGGATGTTTTCGTTACTGCCGAGCAGTGCTTACACAGAGCCAAGGCCTTTTCTGCTCCTCACCCCAGCCCACCAGTGAGTGGGCTGGGGGTGCACAAGGAGTTGGGAGAGGACACAGCTGGGACAGCTGACCCCAACAGACCAAAGGGATATTCCATACCATGTGACATGGTATGTCATGCTTAGCATATAAAGCTGAGAGAAGGAGGAAGGGGGAGATGTTCAGAGTGATGGCATTTGTCTTCTCGAGTAACTATTACACATGATGGAGTCCTGCTTTTGTGGAGATGGCTAAACCTCTGCCTACTGATGAGAAGTAGTGGACAAGTTTCCTATTTTGCTTTGCTTGCATGTACAGCTTTTGCTTTACCTATTAAACTGTCTTTATCTCAACCTATGAGTTTTCTCACTTTTACCTGTCTGATTCTCTCGCCTGTCCCACTGAGGGGGAGGGAGTGAGTTAGCAGTTATAAGCACCTAAGCAGGGAGTGTTGCTTAGCTGCTGGCTGGGATTAAACCACAACAGCTTCCTTTGTTAAAAATCATGGGGTTTTGTTTATTTTTAATCTGGCTTCCAGTCATTTTTTTAATTCACCTAGTTCTAGCAGAAGAGATGGTGTCCAGTCAACCCTCATTCAGCTTCTCTGAAGGCTTACGATCTTGTAGCAGTAAAAAGAGGTACACATGTTTCTCATTGAAAAGACTAAAAAGATGAGATATATGCAACTGAAGAGCATAGTTAAAGGTTGTCATATGTAATACTCAGAATGGTTCAGGCAGGCTGTACCATACATACATCATGCAATACCCTGTCCAAACAAGGGGGACATTTGGACTTACTAAAATATTCAAGCGAATACTTAGCTGAGTGAGTCTTCTGTTCTTATTCTCTGCTTTCCATAGCAATTAAAAAAAAAATAAAAAAATCACCTTCCAACTATTTCTCCCTCCTGTGAAAAGGAAGATAATCCTATATATACGTCAGACCTGTGCTGAGACCACCAAAATGTACACGAGACATTATTACAGCATTTGCCTCTGTCATACATGAAATAAAGAATGTGTGCCCTGTGCCCTACCTTCCTGGACTCCAAACTCGCAGTAATATGAGTGCTTCCACACTTCAGTAACATTACCTTTGATGTTCACTTTCTAATATTGGATAAAAGATTATATGAAGACTTTGCCTTTCAGATTCCTTTTGCTGTGTATTATAAATTTGCCTGCTCTGCAGAAGAGCAGAACAAGGACTTTGTCCTTTTATTCTAACTGTGAGACAATGTCAATAGATAAGTGTGTGTTAAAACTTCAAGATCATATTATTTAGACTTAATTCAATTAAACTTTTTTGTGCTTTTGTTGGCAGTTTTCTATTAAGGTTATTCAGTCGAACTCATACTTAAAAAGAAATAGCTGCATGGAGTCTTGCTACTTAATATATAGGAGTGCTTCAACTGCCAAAGTCCAAGGTGAGTCAAAGGAAATGACTGCTCAGGTAGATAAGAGGACATGCCAGCAAACAACCAATCTCAGCCAAGTCATTGCTGCCAACCTTAAACAAAGAGTCTTTTGTCAGTCAATTGTTTTATCTATAGCTTCTCTTTACAGGTGCTCTGGCCAGTTGGAGAGAAGGGTGAAACTGCACCGAGTTCAAGAAATCTCAGCAGTGTAGCAAGGTCCATAGAGCACCATGTATTCTCCCAGACACAAAATTTATCCTGGGCTTTAAGAACAGCAAATAAGTTTCAGAATCAATGTAAAAACCATCATAAAATATTATGGGAAGAAGTCTGTCTTACATTTCCCAAGGACATCTTGTACAACATCTGATACTACCACCCTCAGAGCCTACCTTGACATCAGATCCGAGCAAGGCTAATGAGCTTTGTATTTTGGATGTGATCTACCACCTGGAAGACACCACCTGGTGAAGAGAAACAAGCAAGTTGGGGGTATCAGGTGTGCCTGAGGCCTAAACAGATTTTGAAACGAACTGCAATTACCTAGGACTCCAGCCTCAGTTTTCTGGACAGAAGAAAATAAACAGGCAGAAGCTGTTTGCACAACTCTCTTCAAGAACGAAGCTCGCTAACAGAGAATGCCAGCATCTTCTAATAGCTGTGTGGGCACTCATCTCCATCTGAACAGACGCAGGCATTGTGGACGATGATACTGTCATGGACAAGCCTCCCAGACCTATTGGCATAATTTCTACCACTTTAAAAAGCCCAAGAATTTTCACGTTATTCATGTATCCAGTGAAGGTCATTGTCACACAGGTGACTCTTTAAATTTAGATGGTGACTTAGAGGAGCATTTGTACATTATTATAGATGGTGGGTCCATGCACTGGGGCTTAGAAAATTGTTGAGGCAAGGAATACATTGACTACAGGAGGGAAAAGGTTTCAATACAGCATCAGCAAAACCAGGAATCCTTGGCTGCTAGCCCAGGTATATTAACGCTATTGCCAAGTGCTGACCTGTCTGTAACGAAGACCTCTGAGTCTGTCACAAGTGTAGTTAATTGGATGGAAAGATCTCTGTTGATTTCAGTGGGATCTGCATCGGGACTCTCAATGTGAAGAAGGGGGGTCACTTCTGAAGTGACCTATCAGGGCCAGAACAATGTCATACTCAATCTTTGCTTTCATTTGCTTCAGATCTGAAACTGCAGCAAGCAATAAATATCTTCAAATATTAGCAAAAATCTTCACTTAATTGAATTTGGGATGTTTCTGCCAATAGACATTTGCAGTGGCTTTGTTGATGTCTGATGTCTCTGCAGAAGTATTTTCTGTTTACCCATGCATATTTCTGTTCCTCAAAAGATTATCTGTAGAGATGTGAAAACAGTGATGTCTAGAAGTGTGCCAAAGACCAAACATTACAGACTTTGAAGTCCAGACACTGAGATGCTTCAGCCATCTCCAGGTCCCACTTTGTTAGTCTCGCTATGCTATTGCTTTTTTCTTTTTTTTTTTTTTTTTTTTTTTTTAAATTTTCTTGAAATGAAGATATTCTGTGATCTAAATGGAAAGCAGAAATAATATTACCTAACCAGTAGCCAACTGTGGATAGGCCACGGTCATGAATAAACGTACAGTCTGGGCTGGGTTTGCTGGCAATGGATGCAACGTAGGTAACACTGAGATCTCATTATGTCAAAGCACTTTCAGTGCATATATTCACTGTGGCGCTGCTGCCCTTTCAAGCTCCATTTGAGTCTCATTTAATCTCAACAAGTTTAAAACTGATCAGAGAAGATATTAGAATTGATGAAGAGATGCTGTTGATACTAGAAAGAGATATTTCAACATGGGCAAGAACAGACAAATACCATTGCGTGATGAGTGCCAATTGTGTTCAGTCATGTACAGGATAGACTCTGAGAAATATACTTGTCGACATCTATGCAGTATGCTTTTTCTAAAAAACATGTGCTGCTTTGGAGAATGAAGAGTACTAAACAGAGGATTGTCATGCAATCTCCTTCTTTAGAGGAAAGAATAGGGTGGGGAGAAAAAGAAAGGAATGCAGAGCAAAAGACTGTCCTAAGAAAAGTGTCATGGTGAAGTGTCCTGGTTTCGGCTGGGGTTAAACCATGACGAGAACACTGACATACAGAAGCAGATCAGGTAAATATCAAGGAACATATGCAGGGCAATAAACTCTGTCATAAAATAGGGCTAAAAAAAGAACTTCCTGGAAAAAGAAACACAGATGGTTTTATAGTCCTCCTGGCTCTGGAATGTGTGAATTACAAGTTCTTGTCTCTACCACAAAGTATGTTAGAAGCATTTTGTAAATCTCTTTAATTTGATTATTTCTTTGGAAAGTTATTTATTGACACTCTTTGCGCTTATGACCAGGCTACTAGCATATTACGACTTTTGGATGGTCCATCACCATATTGCTGAACACACTAGCTCCTGGAGCTTACATGGATCTTCTGTAGATTGTGGACATCAGACTAATTTGTGTGTGTGTGTGTGGTGTAGAGATTGAATGCTATGAGAAATGATTAGCTTTAAATTTCTGTGTTTTGTGATCAAGATCTATATTGGATCTGCTTGCCAGTTTAGCATCTTGAATGCCCCTACTCATGAATGCTAAAAGAGTAATTATTGTAGTAGAAGGGCATTCTGTTTCACATTTCCAAGTTCATCTGTGATATGCTGTTAAACACAGATTGAATTATAAGATGTAATTACTCTGGAACCAGGAAGAGATAAAAGGATGGCTATACCTGATCTGACTTTGAAATGTGATGAAAAACAGTTAAGAACAAGAAGAAATGTGGTTCCCTGATGCTCATTTCAGGGGTAAAAAGTGAATCATAGAGTATAAGAGAAGAATATTCTCTTATTAGCAGAAGTTATTCAAGGGTTTGATGGAGATATGCAACAGGGATGTGAATTACAAGATCAAGTGATAGATCCAGGGCACCACAGTTTAAAATCCCATTGTGAGCTTCTTAAAATGCTGTTTTTTCTTACATGCACTGAGCACTTTTGAAATCTAAGGATGGAAAAAGCATTCACTACTATTATAAAAGAATCCTCAATAATTGATTCACTATGCTAATCCTTCTCCAAAATCAACCTACATTCTTCTTTCAGTCTCTGTTGCTTTAATCTAGTCACAGAAATGTGAAAAATGCATTGCTTACAACCATTCTCAACAGAAAAAAACCCTGAGCTTCTCTTTCTAGTTTGTCGATTTGTTCTTAGTGTGTGGTTTCAACTATTTTATCATGTCCTTCTTTGATAAGTTTCAGTTTATGTTCAATGGGATTGTCTTCTGGCATTTTACTAGATGGCCCTGCCTTTGTGTGACTGGCATTCAAAAATGAAAAGCCAATCTTTTCATTTCCAAATTTCAAAGAACAGAAATTACCTGGATGCAGGAAGATGGTATTTTTGCAGCTCATTGTATTGGCAAAGTCCTTATTCGTGTGGTAGATCATCCATCACTTTCATACCACATTGACCATGCCATGACTATTGGACCTCCAATGATAGAATTCCTGTAAAATTTGATCATACAGAAACTTAGCGAGTGCACCCAGCTCTCCTCCTTGGGGAAAAAAAACCCCAAAATATATAATCACTCTCAAACCAAGGTAAGTTTTGCCATATTGAAACAGACCTGTGGTCTTCATGTCCCTAGATTAGAATAATTACCTTAGTGAAGGATATAGCGTGTATTCTTGTAGAGAAACGCAGAAAGCAATCTCTTTTCAATGTACTGTCCTACCTTCATTTTTGCTACCTGAGGAAGATGGTGTGACTTTGTGTTGGGTTTGCATGCCAAGGTTTTGGTAGTGGGGGGAGCTACAGGGGTGGCTTCTGTGAGAAGCTGCTAGAAGCTTCCCCTGTGTCTGACAGAGCCAATGCCAGCCGGCTCCAAGACGGACCCGCTGTTGGCCAAGGCCAAGCCAATCAGCGCCTCTGTGATAACATATTTAAGAAAGAGAAAAACAGCTATAGAGAGCGCTTTTGCCGCCAGAGAGAGGAGTGAGAAGATGTAAGAACATCTGCAGACACCAAGGTCAGTGAAGAAGGAGGGGCAGGAGGTGCTCCAGGCGCCGGAGCAAGATTCCCCTGCAGCCCGTGGTGAAGACCATGGTGAAGCAGGCTGTCCCCCTGCAGCCCATGGAGGGAGGATGAGGGGGTGTAGAGATTCCACCTGCAGCCCATGGAGGACCCCACGCTGGAGCAGGTGGAGGCACCTGAAGGAGGCTGTGACCCCGTGGGAAGCCCGCGCTGGAGCAAGCTCCTGGCAGGACCTGTGGATCCGTGGAGAGAGGAGCCCACGCCAGAGCAGGTTTGCTGACAGGACTTGTGACCCCATGGGGGACCCACGCTGGAGAAGTTTGCTCCTGAAGTTCTGCACCCCATGGAGGAGACTCACGTTGGAGAAGTTTGTGAAGGACTGTCTCCCGTGAGAGGGACCCCATGCTGGAGCAGGGGAACGATGAGAGGAGTCCTCCCCCTGAGGATGAAGAAGCGGCAGAAACACCGTGTGATGAACTGACCGTAACCCCCACTCCCCGTCCCCCTGTGCCGCTGAGGGGGGAGAAGGTTGAAGCCGGGAGTGAAGTTGAGCCCGGGAAGATGGGAGGGGTGGGGGGAGGTGTTTTTAAGATTCGATTTTATTTCTCATTCCTCTACCCTGTTTTGCCTAGTAATAAATTAGATGAATTTCCTCTCTCAATTCAGTCTGTTTTGCTTGTGACGAGAATTAGTGAGTGATCTCTCCCTGTCCTTATCTTGACCCCCAAGCATTTCGTTATACTTTTTCTCCCCTGTCTGGTGAACGAGGGCAGTGATAGAGAGGCTCTGGTGGGCACCTGGCCCCCAGCCAGGGTCAACCCACCACAGACTTGCTGATGTCCAGAGACCTGTAGGGAAAGCCTACATCCCAATGTGGTGATCTAAGCACTAGATCATACCTTTGGGTATCCTTGTTTCTTCTCTGTTTTTTTCCCCAGGAATCTCAAATTTGGAGAAAAGCAAATAATTCCCTTGCTGAGGAAGTCTAGCTATGGAAAAGGGCATATGTGCCTGTAGAGTCCATACTCTAGATGTAGTAGGTATACATCATTTGTCTGGGAAACAGTGACAACTCCCTGGAGAGCTTCATAAAGCATAGCTTGTGCCTACAGCACAAGTGATGTCAGGCTGGCAGCCACAGCATCTGAACGGATATCTGCAGCACCTTCTGTGGACCTCCAAACTCAACAGAAGCCACTGCTTTGCAGAAAAGCAAGTTCTAGCAACCATTAGACCAGATATATCTCCATCATTTTGCATTCATTGGCCTCTGCTGCATTTTTTCCATCTCATCTCATCTCATCTCATCTCATCTCATCTCATCTCATCTCATCTCTAATTTATGAAAGAAAAATAGTCTGGCATGTCACTCAGGGAAGGTTGTTGACCCCTGTGTCAGACCATGCTGCTTTGCACATGCTGTACACACCAGGAACAGCTGAATGGCAGCTAGCTGAGGGAAGCATATTACTGTTCACAGTCAGGGATGTACATCTAATACAGAAACAGAATTTGAAGACAATATAGGCAGGCTGAGGCTTCCCAGTCCTGTCTTGTGGGTTTGCAAATCTTTGATAGGGAAAATAAAAAATCTGAGCTGTTTAGTTTAATATTTGCCAAATAAAAGCAAGATGAGCTCTTGCTGCTTGGTTGGCAGAGCAAGGATTCGGTGATAGAACAGACAAAATCGCTGAGGTGAGACTCCCTTCAATTGCACTTGCAGGTCAAGTCATGTATATGAATTGTCACGCTGTTATCATGTTTAAAGCCGGTACTGTGGATCCCACTTATAATTTCTCTGCAAGAAAGCAAGAGCAAGAGCCCATTTGTCAGTTGAACTATTTCCAACATCTCTCACTTTCCTCAGTTTCTTTAAGCAATCATGTGAATTTAAAGGATTTGATTGCAACTCGGAGACCATTTTATAAGACCAGAAGTCATAAAGTAAACCTTATCAGCGTTGGTAGATACACTACAAACCTTATTATATTTTTTGGTCCCTTCAAGGGTAGGCAGACTAGAATGGTTTGGTTGGGAAGAAGAGAAGTGAGAGAAAGGAATACACAGAAAACCAGGTAGGGCATGTTTAATTACAGAATCATTTAGGTTGGAAAAGATGCTTAAGATCATAGAGTCCAATTATTGCACCCTGTAGATTCACAGACTGTAGGAACCTGCTCATCGTGAAAATGCAAATGACTCATTCTGTTTGATCTGAAGGGAGAGAAAAAAAAAAACAAAACAACAGTCAAAGAGTTGCCAGAGTTGACAGGAGAAGTGTTTAAGCAGATTTAAGCATCACACACAACTAGTTTAAAACAGGGACTGAGATTTTTATATTAACTCAACTGTCATGTGAGGAAGAGAGGTATTCTGATGGAGAAAGGGGAAGTAGATGTTAGCTGAAGGAGGGAGGGGAGGTAGTGTTAGTCCTATAGCAACTCTTTTTCTTGCCATACGATGTTGAGCATACCTGAGGGACACCCTACAGTCATAATGGTCAAAGACTACATTTCTCAGAAAAGGTATATTAAAACTTACTTATCGCATGCGTATTTGCTTTCAAACATGAGCATACCTGTTGTAGGAAGGATGGGACTTTGAAGGTATCTGTCTGAAAGGCCACTTTCTTGTGCAAATGGGAAAGGATCTCCAGAGGCAGCTCTAGGATTGTAAGGCAGGCAAAAGGATTATTACCCAAATTTCAGATGGGAATTAATCTCTGAATTTCATTGCTGCCATGCTTTCATGAGGCAGGAAAATTGTTTGGGCATAGTGCACCACTTTGGAGAGGGGCAGCTGCAAAGCCTGGCCACCGTGCAAGTCTCTTTGGGGGTGTTGATGAGACCTCTGCCTCCAGGTGCCTTTCACCATTAGGGAATATAAATAGGACTCTCACTTACAGATTCAGATCAAATTATAAGAGTCACAAATCTCCACTCTTCACACCCAATTCCTTTCAGCCCTTGGGAATTTGATTGCAATTTTATGGCCAACTGAAATATCTATAAGGATTTTTTTCTACCTTTCTCTTAACTGAGTCAGAACGACAGTTGTCAATGAATTATTCAATTACAGTGTGACCATTTACCTGTTCCTGTTCTGGAATATTAAAAGCAAACAAAGGTTAAGAGAGGTGATGAATGAGAGGAGAAGAAATAAAAGATCTCAGTCAAAGGAAAAAAAAAAAAAGCAAACAACTCCTCCCATACTAAAACCCAAGTGGTTTTTTGTTTTGTTTTACTCTGGGTTTTTTTTAGTGCCAGACAGAGCATTGCTATTGAGATTGCATTTAGATAGAATGGACCAATCATGATCATAAAATAATGTCTTCATCCCAAAGAGACTGCAAATCAGCATATAACTCAAGGAGAGTTTGGCACTTAATTTCCTCATGTCTTTCTTAAATCTTTCCCTAGTGGGTGGTGAGTTCAGCTGCTGTACCACTGTGATATTTGGCTGCAGGGCACCAGGGCACGAAGCCTTACAGTGGAGGGAACCACCAGTCTTGGTGGCACCTGAAGATCTCAGATACTCCCACAAGCATCTGATTTCAGTCTTATGAGCTAGCAATATCCCATCCAACTGAGAAAGGAGGGTTGTGGATGAGATCTTCATAAGGAGGACAGGTTCTTTCCTCAGTCCATGGATGGATTGGGTTAGGGTACCCTCCCTGGCTGTGTCTTCTTGGCAGCTTCACATTCAGTCCTTGGTTTCAGTAGAATTCACATGGTAAAGCCAGAACGACATTTTATTTCTTCTCTGTCAGAAAGATGCACTAGGTATTACAGCAGGCCTGCTCTTTCATTTCCTACAGAGAAACCCTGCAGGACTATCTTGGGCAGCCTAAGTGGAGCAGACAGCTTCATAAACTCATTCATGATTGACTTGGCACTGAGCGAACTTGTCGGGAGACATAGTTTACTGTAATCAATACTCCCTGGTAGACTGCTGAGCTTGTCTCAAAATAGTCAAAATTCTACTATTGCCCATTTAGTGGCCCGGATGAGATAAGCAGGGTCTTTGGATGCTTTTGTGTAGTCCTTGACTGAAACCACAGACCAAGTGAGCATACTGACCTCTGTTTTTTTCCTGGCCATGTTTCAAATAGGGCATTACCTCCTTGCAGGTTGCCCTAGGCACAAGCATCTCTGCTGTCATTTCACTGGTCTAGGCTCCTGGTACTGCATTCTGTGTGGTGAGAGGAGGCAATAGCAAAACTGGACAACCTCCATATCCATTTTGCTAACTGATTAGCTCAAGAAAGCCAACTGTGTCCTGGGCTGCATCCAAAGACCAGCAGGTTGAGGGAGGTGATTCTTCCCCTCTCCTCCACTCTTGTGAGACCCCACTTGCAGTACTGTGTTCAGTTTTGGGGCCTCCGACATAAGAAGGGTTCATGAACCTGTTGAAGCAAGTCCAGAGGAGGGCCACGATGATGATGATAGGGCTGGAGCACCTCTCCTATGAAGACAGGCTGAGAGAGTTGGGGTTGTTCAGCCTGGAGAAGAGAAGGCTCCAGGGAGACCTTATAGCAGCCTTCCAGTACCTGAAGGGGCCTACAAGAAATCTGGAGAGGGACTGTTTACAAGGCCATGTAGTGACAGGACAAGGGGTAATGGGTTTAAACTGAAAGAGGGTAGATTTGTTGTTCTCATTTCTAATCTTGTCATCATGTGAAGGATAAGGACAGAAAGACAGACTGACCAAAACCTATGACTTCTAAACTCTGCCCTGCATCCCTTCTGCCTACCATGATTTTCTCAGGCTGTGACTGAGTTTACATCCGCAAATTTGACATTTATAACTATATATGACAACATGAAGAATTGTTCTAGAACCAATTTTCTACCATCTGGGGGGTTCTGACAATATCTTTGTAAAACCCCAGAGAAGGTGTATGGTTATGAACAGCCTTTAAATACTGTTGCATATATTGGTAACATTTTCTGTAGACCTGTCCCTTAGCCTTGTTGGTATGAATTACAGACATATTTGGGTGACTGATCCACGCAGCCAGAGATATGCACAGAGATACACAAGGCCAGAGCATCTCCCCGTTTTCCCCAGGACCTCATTACAGGTCATGGACATTTTATTCTGTAGGTAACTGACAGCAGTTAAGAAATATTGCCACAGTACCTGATTTCCCAGATATTTAGTTCAGCAACCCACAGATTTTAAGGCTGGATGGAGTAATAAACCCATCCTTTTAAACCTCAGTTGAGAGCCATGAAGAAATGGAGTCCTGGAAATCAGTAGGCATCAAATTTTTATCCAGGGACCTCTCAGTCTTGAACAAGGAATTGCTTGTAGGATATCCATACTGAATCCAGCTCCACAGGGTTTTGAGTTATGAAAATACATCTTCCACAGGGCTGTGCAATTTCTCAGCCACTGTCAGTTGACTTCCCATTGTAATTCACTGCACGTTCCTAATAAACAAAATGTTCTTGTTGCGAATTAACAACATGGGGCCCAATCCATGTCAAGGCAAACATCAGGAGTGTGAAAAATCCAAAGCATCTGGCATGCTTCAGCAGGTTACTGGGCTGCCCAGGCTCTGCGTCTCTCTTCTTCTCTGGCCTTTTTTTTTTCTCTCTTTTTTTTTTTTTTTTTCCATTAGAAGAATATAAATAACTGGGTAGAAACAGAACATAGTGTGCCACTGTTCAGTCAATTAGAAAGGTTATGTGCCGAGAGAGCTCAAACAAGTGGGATAGGTTTGCTCAAAACCAGAAATTTGAAATCACTGAGTTTTAATCAGCCAAAGAGCAAGTTTCAAATAGCTTTGGGTCTCACCTCAGAAAAATGAGTAACTTATGTCTCTTGATTACTCTTCAAATTCGGGGTGGTAATGGGGATTGTAAGAGACCTTTTTTCCTCCCAAAGAAATGTTTGCCATTTTAATAGATTTTGAGAGTCAACAGAGCCACTGGAATCACCTATTTGTGTGGATCCTTCCTTCCCCCACCCATGGCCAGTGCTATTCAGGTAGTAACATATTGGTGACAAACTCCCATCACGTTTCCTTATGGGTCTAAACATTTGTATTTCTTCTATTTACAGGCTGCCTGGTGCTCACAACTGTTATGGACAATGTTTTGCCCAAGAGTCATGGCTTGGGAATGACTGCTTTCATCTGACAGCCTGCATCATGTAGGTTCAGTTATTCCTCCAGCAAATCCACAATGCCATGAAATAAAAACTTCATCAAAGGCTTTCAAACAAAGAGATATCATCTTTGGCTTGGAAAGTACATAGAGGGCAGATTGCTGGAGGCTGGGAGAGTATATTGGTGAGGCATCAGCTTTTTCACTCTTCTCGAAGCATCTGCTGCTGCTCGCTGCAGGGGAAAACACAATGGAGTAGACCAAGCTTTTGGTCTTCCCTGGAGCATCTGTTCCTATGTTCATCTGTAATATCACTCTGAGGTACAGTAAGTATTTTCATGTTTAAATGCAATTATTTCATGAAGACTTCCTTCTGCTTGCAATGAAGTCAAAATAGCCACCTTTTCTTGCAGGCATTTCCAGTAACCCAACGTTGAAAGTTCAGTCTCTCAATTTAGGACTTGTCAAAAAACATTTTTTCTGGAGATGCCAGTGTGCACCCGCGCAGAAACACACACACACACACACACACATGAAAAAAAAAAAAGTGGGAAGTTCACAGTAGCCCTTTGCCAATTTTTGATTCAGTTAACTCCTGGAGAAATTGCCTCAGAGTCATACATCAAAGACTAAAGAAAGTGTTCAAGTTTCCAAACTATACCAAGGAATAGCCAGAAAAGTTGTCCCTTGGAGGCTTCTGTGTTGGTTTTGCGTGGCAAGGTTTTGGTAGCGGGGGGGGGGCTACAGGGGTGGCTTCTGTGAGAAGCTGCTAGAAGCTTCCCCTGTGTCTGACAGAGCCAATGCCAGCCGGCTCCAAGACGGACCCGCCGCTGGCCAAGGCCAAGCCAATCAGCGCCTCTGTGATAACATATTTAACAAAGACAAAAACAGCTATAGAGAGCACTTTTGCAGCCAGAGAGAGGAGTGAGAAGATGTAAGAACATCTGCAGACACCAAGGTCAGTGCAGAAGGAGGGGCAGGAGGTGCTCCAGGTGCTGGAGCAAGATTCCCCTGCAGCCCGTGGTGAAGACCATGGTGAAGCAGGCTGTCCCCCTGCAGCCCATGGAGGGAGGATGAGGGGGTGTAGAGATTCCACCTGCAGCCCGTGGAGGACCCCACGCCGGAGCAGGTGGAGGCACCTGAAGGAGGCTGTGGCCCCGTGGGAAGCCCACGCTGGAGCAAGTTCCTGGCAGGACCTGTGGATCCGTGGAGAGAGGAGCCCACGCCAGAGCAGGTTTGCTGGCAGGACTTGTGACTCTGTGGGGGACCCACGCTGGAGCAGTTTGCTCCTGAAGTTCTGCACCCCGTGGAGGAGACTCACGTTGGAGAAGTTTGTGAAGGACTGTCTCCCGTGAGAGGGACCCCATGCTGAAGCAGGGGAACGATGAGAGGAGTCCTCCCCCTGAGGATGAAGAAGCGGCAGAAACAACGTGTGATGAACTGACCGTAACCCCCTCTCCCCGTCCCCCTGTGCCGCTGAGGGGGGAGGAGGTTGAAGCTGGGAGTGAAGTTGAGCCCGGGAAGATGGGAGGGGTGGGGGGAGGTGTTTTAAGATTTGGTTTTATTTCTCATCCCTCTACTCTGTTTTGCTTAGTAATAAATAAGATGAATTCCCTCTTTAAGTTCGGTCTGTTTTGCTCGTGATGATAATTAGAGAATGATCTCTCCCTGTCCTTATCTCGACCCATAAGTTTTTTTCATTGTACCTTTTCTCCCCTGTCTAATGAAGGAGGGGAGTGATAGAGCGGCTCTGGGGGGCACCTGGCCCTCAGCCAGGGTCAACCCACTACAGCTTCTTAGAAGAGCAAATAAAACTCAATATTTCTTCTTCTCAAGAAGAGGAGTTGAGATCAGACTAGGGTTGCTCACATCATGGGAAAAGGGGGTTTCGAACGAAGGATTACCTGGAACAGCAAACTGCTATGTGAGCTCCAGGAAGCTGGGAGCATTTCTTCTGCTTTCAGAGCAAGCAGGGGGGCTGGAGGAAGCGATGCTACTGGGGAATTGGACTTTCCAGCAATATGCAGAGCTTCACAGCTCTCTGCTCCTCTCAGTATCTGGCCAAGAGGTTCTCCATCGCTCTGCCCTACGCAAAAGGGCTGCAAATCTTTGTCTGTTTTGCTGCTTCTGGGATTTGGCCTTTGCCTGTGCTTCATCCCATATGCAGCCTGTCCTATCTGCCTTCCTCTGCCCAGTTCCTTGAAGATCCATTATTTGCTCTGTGCTGAAGGGGAGAATTGTTATTTCCAAGTGTCCCGTCCCTTGATTTATCCACTGTTTTTTACACACACTTGCCTGGAAGGACTGCACTGTATTTGGGTATGAGGATCTCTAGGAAAATCAGTTAGCTTAGCAAAACAAGCAAGGGATTGACCTGCCAATATCCAGTTTTCTTCATTCCTCATCCCATTAGATATCTTCCAACAAAATACCATATTTCATCATTATTTTTTACGTCAAATTAGTTCTTTCCTTCCTTCCTCATCTTCCCTTGTTCAGAACCAGTTATGCCCAAAATTCTGATAAAGCATTGCAATTTCATCTCACAAATCCTACAACCACTACATGGGAATGTAATTTAAATTATTTTTGTAATCCATGAATATATTACTGCGTCTGAAAGAGCTAGGATGGTGTCGAGAGGATTGTTGGTGACTGTTAGGTTCTTTATCTGCTAATTATAATGTAAGTCTTAATTTTTGTTGCAGCACAAAACCCAACACAGTCTGGCACATCTGGAAAACATAACCAGGTTTGGGTGAATGTGTGTTGCTAACCTTCTTCTCTCTGCACATGATATTAATTGGTTTTTTTTTCTGGGGATCTCTAGCCCATCAGCTCAAGTCATAACTTTTCACTCTGTTTGTTTTACAGGTATTTCATTCAATTATGGTCTGCTGGCCCAAAAGACATCCATTACACACCCAAAACATAGGTCGAGAAATGACTGGGGGAAAAAAATTTGATTTCTGAGCTTGGTTTTAAAGTTGTCACTTCTGCGTATAACAAAGTTCCTGGACATGGCATTGTTTCGCCATATTGAAAAGATATTGTGTGTGTTTGTTGGAGATTTTCCCATTCATCACATTTATTGTTTTTCTTGACATGCTTTCTACCTGCTTCCAAAGAGATAAATGAGTCTAAAGGGCTGTATTTTAAAGGGAAGGAAAAAAAAGAAGGGGAAAAGTAGAGTAACCATCATTGACCTGTAAGCAATCTTGAGGGTCTTTCACATGAGGGTAGGACAGGAATAACAGCTTCAGAAACAGTAACCAGCAGGATGCAGAATAGAAGAAAGAACTTCCCCCCACCCCTTGGCTGAAATTACCAATGAATCGGTTAAAAATCTTCAAAAGGATGACATTTTTGAAACTTTTTTGAAATAGCACTATAAAGGTGACATTTTCTAAGAAAATAGACTACTTTTTCTGTTTGATAGTCCCTGAATATATAGAGCATGATGCAGCCAAAATACTTCTGTTGGAGGAGACAGGCAGAAAAGGAAAGAGTCACCAGCGCTTGTGTTCTCTCTCTTACAAGTGGCAACATGCAAAGAAGGAAAGATGAAGGACTAGCAACCTGCACTAGTCCCTCTGGTAAATCTACCCTCACTGATCTTGGAAAAATAATAGAATCATAGTATAATCATTGCAAAATGAAAATGTTCTTGGTTATTTTTCTTTTCTCTTTTAATAATAATAATAATAAAAAAAAAAAAAAAAAAAAGAGAGAAAGGAATAAACCAAGCTAGCTGCTCTGTTCAAGATCTGCTTCACCCACTGGAAATGGTTGCCTGTTCCAGAGTCTGTCTCTAATCATGTCTCCCAGGGTAAGCCTAGATCTCTTCTAAATGCACACCTGGACTCAAGGTTGAATTTGTTCTGCACTTTTCTCATATAGTGCAGTACAGCAGACAGCAAGCCAGATACTATGTGCTAATAACCAGCCATCACACAGCAGGGTCCAGCTGCTCAGCAGCCCACATCCAGAGGATCAGGTTCCTCTTTTAGTATCACACTTTCTCCTACTGCTGGCAATCTCCTGACGTGCACATTTCAGCCAGCTAATTACCTTGTCCGTGCACAAAGCATGCATGAAAAATTGAATCACCAGCAGAGCTACATGTTCACTGGATATTCTTCACCTTTAAATACCATTTTCAAACTTTTTTTTTGGTGTGTCTGTCCTTTACACAATGCCACAGATGTCTCACGTAGGCTTTTGTTAGTCTTCGAGAGGCTGTGCACATCACGCCTATTAGACCATTATCTTCTGCTGATCAGTCACACTCTCTAGTCTCTCATTACTACAGTTGCAGTGTTACTATAATTAGATTTCACATTTTTCAGACCTTCATAGCAGTATTTTAGTTTACGAATTGAAGAGTTCGTTCATGCCAAAATGTTGTCTTTCGTTATCAATTTCTTTCTTTTTTATTTTTAATTTGCCCAGTGAACCAAAATATCAATTATTTGCAGAGCTCTAATCTAGAGAAGAAATTAAGAAATACATTTGTAACAGTGTGCTATTAACTATTTAATCTGCTTAACCAATGCTGTGATGGATTCTCCACCCCTGTAACTCTTAAATCAAGAAGAACTCCCCCCCCTCCCCCTATTTGTTATAGTGGATTTTTCTTATTTAAAAGTTAAGCTTTAGTATTAGCATGACTATTAGACTTGAAGCAGAAATTAGTTCTAAAAAATTCTATTTCCTGTCTTGGCACAAATCTAGCTGCTAGGAGCTTAACATCGGGTAGGAAAGAAGTCTTTCCTTCAGTCATCCCAAATCTGGGTTTGATCAGGTTCAGTCCCAAGTCAAGTTCTGTGTTTGCAGGAGTGAACCATTCAAACGGGAGATTGCTATTCCCACAAACTTCCAGCCACATGGTATCTTGCTTACCTTTGGTAAGGGACTGGTGGGAACTAACTGATCAAACTCGTGTCTACCATCAGTCCAAGCATGATAAGAAATGAAAAACCAAGCTTACCCAGTGATGATGCTGAGGATGGCACTCATAACTTCGTAAATATCCCACCCTTGTTGTGGGATTTACAGCTTGCAGCACAGCACTCTCCAGTCTGCATCACAAAGATGGACACTAAAAAACTGAGTTGAAGAGAGTCAACCCCTTTTTTTTTTTTTTTTTTTTTTTTTTTTTTTTTTTGAGGGAGTATGGGATAAGGAGCAATTAAGATTTGATGAAAATAATATTTCTTTTTGTTGGCTCTTGTCCTCTTCTTTGCTGAAAATATGATGGGACAGGGGAACACAGAAGAGAAGATGTGTTTAATAACTTACAGTATGGAGACTAAGGAGGCTTTGACCAAGGCTACTGCCTCAAGACACTGCTATCATGTGTTTAATAAATGTTACTAATATCACATCCTTAAAAGCCAGAGAGAGCTGCCCCTTCATTTTACCCTGAATTTAGCTTAAATTTTCATCCTGAGGTTAGTCAAAACTTGACCCAAATAATATCATTGTAGGACTCACAGCTCTCTCCGGAGTTTCCGTTTAGCAAGAGCTGAGTTCTAGGTTGGTAAGAAAACTTTTCAAATTTCATTAAGAAAATTTCCCATGTCTGCTCTTTCACTATAATTTCACTTGCCTCTGAAATACTGGAATTCACTCTTTGCTTGAGGCAAGATATGGGAACAAATGGACCACGGTCTAATTGAGTCTAATAAATCCTGTGTTCCTCAATAAAATATCATGCTTTTAGTCCCCCGTTGTGTCTCTGAAACCATGCTGTGCTTTTGAGACTGGAGAGCTTATTGGAAACCAAAAGTCCAAGAGGTTCAGATGCACAACAGAAATGTCATTTGCTTAACTACAACTTGGCAATTTTCACTTACGATTCTCAATAATTGACCTTATTTTCAATATCAAGTGTAAAATTATTACGAGGAATACCAGCAAATCACAGAACAAAAAATGACCTTGTTTTCTCTGTGATTCACATCCCTTCTTTTGTTGTGTTTTCTGTCGTGGTGGTGGGTTATGTGAAGAAGATTAAATGATATTCTCTCCAGGGGAGTGTTTTTAATTATGTATTTCTTCCACAGCAGCTTTGTAACAGGAAGTTTCACAGTGTTTCACAACCCTTTGATGGGTTTATCCTCATTGAACCTGCATGAGCCCAAGATTTGGAATCTGCACTCACCTGCCTTGTTATCAGGACAATTTATGGTGAGACAATGGCAGCACCACAATTCACAGTAATTGGTCCAGTGGGAAATTCACCCTACAAGACTGCTGGTGAGAAAACCGGCTCAGACACTGCGTCTCACTGAAACCCAGACAGGCTGAGTAAAAAAACCTGTGGTGGCACTGAATTATGACCATCCAGGTCTTTCCCAAATCGCTGCTAGGTCACTGTCACCAGACAGGAGAACATTCATCACATTTATGACTTATGTTTGCCGGCACAGTAGTAACATGGCATATCTTTGGTGGATGTTAACAGCATTTTTACCTCTGCCAGAACAGACATTAGCAAAAGTGATGGAGAAAAGGGAGCTGGCAGATCTAGTTGGATCAGTCTGAGGAGTTGCTACCCTGCAGTTGTTTCCAGCATCCCTGCTGCCCTGGAATGAAAGAGCATCCCCACCCATTGCAGGGCAAAGCCAGCCAGCTCCATCTAAAACTCCCCAAGCCCTGACAGGCTGCCAATAAATGTCATATAAGCTAATGAAACATTTCACCAAGGGCACAAATATCTAGCAGTGAATTTTCCTCTCTGCAGGAGAAGCTGGCATATGTATTGTACCTCTCTGTTCTCCTCCACTGGGATGAAGCTCAAGAACAAATATCCCTCCTTGCTGCTAAGAAAACACCACAGGATCTTTGTTCCTAATTGTAACCCCTCTGCAAGACAGTGGTGGAGCAGACTTCTTTTGCTACACTGGCTACAAAAGCAGGTCAAAACCAATGCCACCAAGTATATAGGAATAGGAGTCTAAATATAAACCAGGACATTAATGAGGAATGGAGGTGGACGGGTAAACATCAGTAAACAATACTGTTAATTCAGCCTCCAGGCTGACTTTATACTGTACTTATCTCTTCAGAGGAGAAGCTGGATGGTGAACAGCAGTATACAACACCCTACTCTGGTGTAAATTCCCCTAGGCTGGATTTCCAAGGTATGGTTATCCATAAATGTTATGCATTGTTATGTATCTTCTAAAGCACAGGCCAGGGCATTTCCTTCAGCACAGCCCGGAAGAAGTCAAGATTGCTGAGGTTATCAGCATGGCTCACCTGAAGAACCACTATCCATCACCTCTGTCAACAATGACTGTGGGTTGCTTTTAGTGTACTTAGTGCAATCTATAATAAAATCTCACCTAGAAGGTACTTCATCCTCCAGATGCCTCAAGTACTTGTAAAATGAAATGACATTTGCATGTTTCAACAAAACAGAGAAAAATGTCAGCTATACATGCTAATATAAGCAGGTAAGGGACAATTTAGGTGATAGGGACAGACCTTGTGTCCAGTGCAAAATCAGATCTGGTTCATTATACCTTTTACTGGAGATTCAGCACAGGATCAGTGAGGCTAGGCTATTCCTATATCCAGCTCTTTGCAAAGCCACAGTGAGTATTTATGGTGATGGAAGGTCTTATACTACCTCAGCGACAATTGCATAAGCACGCAGACCTACTGCAGAGCACCCCACCAGAGCAAATAAGCTGCTTAGCCTGGTGCTCAGTGCAGAGACATCCCAAACGGCTCAGCAGAATCAGCTTGGGTTGGCCATGTTTATTAGTTTCTGTTCAGCTCCAGCCATGTCTCATCCAAAATCCAATTCTGTCAAGGATCTTTTGCAAAAGTACTTCACATTTATTCTTCTCAAACTCTGCTGCATCCCTTAATAATCTTTCCTCTTTCCTGTCACTGAGGGAAACTTCTGTGTTTGCTTTACACAGTGGAGCCAAGAGACATAATTTTCACAATGCCAGATTTTACAGACACCAGGAAAAAAATACCTTGCTCCCCTGCACCACCCTACTTTTTAATTTCAGACAGACTTTAAATACTAATAATGAGTTCTTTGGAATCTGAGCTGCCAAAAATAGTGTGTTTATACACTGACAGTGAAAAGATGAAGTTAATGAACCTGAAGTGAAGTTTTGATACATCACACTAATAACAGCAGCATCATTCTTTACATTTGTCAAATGCCTCCATTACTGTAACATCTCATAGTCATTAGTGCATTCAGCTCAACTGCCTTAGGAAAAATAGCCTCCATTTTATCTATTAATATTTAAGGGACAAGGAAGTTAAAGGACCTGTCAAAAGCCACTGAGGGCATTTGCGCTGTAGCTGGGAGCTAAATCCAGAAATCCCAATTCTTAGGTTAGTACTTTAAGCATATGACAAAATCCTGTTCACTTTCAGTCACTGACAGACAAAAAATAGAATCAGAAAATGTCAAGATGCTGTGGTGTTGTCTTTTGTAAGATGTAGCTTGGCTACTAAGAAGACCAGACTGGAAATGCTTGTCCTTGGAAGAGTGCTTATGCTTTAATATCCAAGAAGTGCTGAAGGACAGGAACAAAGGTGTCGCTTGGATATTTTTCTATAAACTTTTTAAGGCTACAAGAGAGGAAACACTGATGGCGTTTTGAAGACATGTTCAGTGGGATTCAGCTCAAGGACAAGCCATGGTTATTTAGGTTTCTGTATGTTGTTATCAACATGTATGTCAGGTATCCAAGCTCCAGTATACATCTGACCAAACTAGACAGAGAATCCTAGACGACAGTTCAGTTCACCCTGAAATAGACATCATAGATAAGATCCAGCTGTCTAAACACAGACATCTAGTGGCATTTGCAACATCCTTGGACGTCTCTGATGGTCAAATCAAGCCTGCTGACTGTATTGATTAGCTCTTCACTCTATTTCAAGCTCAGATACCAATGCACATGTAAAAGGCTACTTGTTGACACCAACATTTAAGTATTTCTGCCTTGACATGAATACCCCTTTTGTTTGATGCACCTAATTTCAGCTTACGAAAGTCTAAGAACCAGCAACTGAAATCAATTCCTGAGTGATGACCATGTTCTTTCAGGCACATTGGGGCTACCTACTTGCTTTGAAGTATTTATTCTACTATGACTGAGCAGGTTTTCAGGCAGTGCACCTCTTGTTTGAAGGAAGCCTTAGCCTCTTTCCAGGTTCCATCTGGCAGAAGTTTCCATCTACAATCAGATGCTTTTCATTGTTGTGTAAAGGGCCACCAGAACCTGGCCAGGACAGAGTCCCAGGCTTGATGGACACTGAGTGAACTATTACATCTGTGGCTAGCCAGGGAGGACTGCTACCTAGAATTAAGCTCTCAAGTGAGTGATCTGATTTCCCTCTTATCAAAGATTTCCATTATGTCCCCTAGGAAAATGTAGGCCAGAAATGTATTGGCAAAGTGCTTCATGGAACTGCTCTTTACTGTGAGGAGAGAAAATATTTGCACATGCTACAGCAAACAGCCCAAAAGTCCATTTCTGACGCTATGATTCTATTTCTGCCCAATTTGCAGTGGCAAATATCTGGCCATTTTTAATTTCCCATTCAGAGGTGATTATCTAATGGTCACCTTCAGAGCAAATCTGCAATGAAGCTTGAATTCATACAGCTGGATCAACGGTAAGAAACAAAAGATCACGCTGTCATCAAGGCAGATGAATTGTCTATCATCTATTGTACTTCACGCTTCCAAGCTGGTCAGAAAACAGTAGGCATAACTTCTGACCAGTTCCTGCCTCTGCTAACCCATGATTCTCTGGAATGGAATCAAAAGAATTGCCCAAAGTTATCTTTAAAAAAAAAAAAAAAACCCCTTAAAATTTCAGTGATAAACTGGAAGGGTCACCAATGACCTGTTGGTCAAGACACTGACACATGAAGACTTGCGCAGCCTGGCCACATATATCCTCCCACAGCACTTCTCAGCTGCTGCTCTCTGTATTCTCATCTTCGCATGTCTTTTCCACTTGCCAGCTGTCACTGAAGATGACACAGCTTCGTTTTGCTTTGGAGAGGACTGAGTATGAGGTGGGTACTTGGAAACTTTGGAAAAACGAGGTTTTTAAAAATATCTGTTCAGGAGAGTAGAGCGTATTCATTTTTATGTGTTCTTTTTTTAATGTTAGTTTTTCTGCCACTCAGAAATTTTGGCAGCTGCTTGAACTCCACTCATGAGGGCTAAAATGCCTGCTTACTCTCACTGCAGTTTTATTCTCCCAAACTATATTTTAATATAGCTCAAATATAACTTCAAGGAAAAGACACTTCTTCCCATTCTCCATCCTGACAGGGTAAACTTAAAGGAGCAGAACTGAATCCAAAGAGATCTATTTCCTCTTCAGCACAATTTGGAATAATAAATGATAATGAGTGATATTTGCAGCTTGCCTTTCAGCCTTTTGATTGCAAAATAAGGGAGAGCACTTAGCCTCTGCTGCGCAGGTGTTGAATCCAGCTGTTCACACGAGTGATTGCTTCAAAAGGCCGTTGCCTGAAGCATGAGTACAAAGCCACTTCCCATTTAGACACCTTGAGCACAAACGAGAGATCTGTGGATGGAGATCATTAGCTTCACTCCACATTAAAACATTTGATGTATGAATGCATGAATGGAGAGGCAGGGGGAAAGCAGACCACTGAGACCCAAGAGACTTAGTACTTTATACACATTTTTTTCTCTCTGGAGAGTTTTGCTGTAGGCACCATATAGAATAGGATGTTTTTAGAAGGGACATAGGACACAAAATCCTATCATCGCCCCTTTCCCTACCAGTATCCACTATCCTCTAAAAAAAAAGTAAACCTCACTGGAAATCATTTCTCCTTCTTTGCAGGGGCAAAGAAATCTAACTTGGTCAGTCATTTCCCCATCCATGGATATGAGGATCACTGAAGGATGGTCAATGAACTGTTTGGAAAGCAGATTTCCTGAATAAGTATTTTTTACATTTTTTTCCTGACATAACAGCCATTTCCTCTGTACTGCTTATTCCAAACTCTCCTGCCTCAAGCAATATACAGGTGTAGATGATAAAACTCTCTTCATTTCCCAAAGCTTCCTAGCAAAGTCAAATAATGTGTTTAATAGTTACAGCTACAAGTGATTAAGATACATAAAAATTAATACAGTGCCAGTATAAGCTCACAGAATGAAAGTAGGTGCCCAGAGAGCGCTGTTTGAACCTCAAACTTGTCAGTTACGCAACTAGGGACATCAAGAGAAGCTGAACACTAAAAGACTGGACAATACAGGACCTCTCAAATGCATGCCCACAGAGCTGAGTGTATCCAAGTCCTACAAGCAGAAGTTTTTGCTAAACAGGGAATCTTGTAGGGACAAATGGATTAAGCTTAGTTGAAATTGTCCAAGAACAAAAATCAACAGCCTAAACATATTGAGTCAGAGACCAAACAGAGTCAGCCAATTATATCTAAATATCAGCTCAATAGCTGCCCTTTCTAGAAAAAGGATTATTTGGAAGGGCACATGTGTTTGCTGATTTCCTGGTTATTCAGCACCTAAGGCTTGTAAATCTGCATTACAAGATTGTTCTGATTAGCTGGGGAGAGGTAGTCATCTCCTTCATTTGCTGAGCAAGGACTGATTTCTTTACAGACCTAAGCAGAAATTGCCAGCACCTCCCTCTCTCAGCGGGATTCCCAAAGCACCTAGGTGATCCAAGCAGCTTGTGCAGCAGGAAGGCACTGGATCCAGTCCCGGAGGTGCTTGGCAGAACAAGTACTAAAAATGTCCTTAGACAAACATAAAAGGATATTCTCAATAGAGGTAGAACACACTCACTGCCTGAAATAATAGTGATCCCTAACCAGGGGTCAGTGCTGGGTCCAGTCTTGGTCAACATCTCCATCAATGACCTGGACAAGTTTACTGACAATACAAAACTGGGAGGCATGGCTGATACACCAGAAAGCTGCGCTGCCATTCAGCGAGACCTGGACAGGCTGGAGAGCTGGGTGGAGAGGAACCTAATGAAATTCAACAAGGGCAAGTGTAGGGTCCTGCACCTAGGGAGGAACAACCCCAGGCACCAGTACAGGTTAGGGGTTGACCTGCTGGGAAGCAGCTCTGCAGAGAAGGACCTGGGAGTCCTGGTGGACAAGAAGCTCTCCATGAGCCAGCAGTGTGCCCTCGTGGCCAAGAAGGCCAATGGTGTCCTGGGGTGCATTGAGAAAAGCGTGGCCAGCAGGTCAAGGGAGGTTATCCTCGCCCTCTACTCTGCCCTGGTGAGGTCACATCTGGAGTTCTGTGCCCAGTTCTGGGCTCCTCAGTTCAAGACAGACTGGGAACTACTGGAGAGAGTCCAGTGGAGGGCTACGAGGATGATGAGGGGACTGGAGCATCTCATCTGAGAGAGCTGGGGCTGGTTAGCCTGGAGAAGAGACGACTGAGAGGGGATCTGATCAATGCTTATAAATATCTAAAGGGTGGATGTCAAGAGGATGAGGCCAGACTCTTTTCAGTGGTGCCCAGCAACAGGACAAACTGGAATGGAGGAAATTCCACCTGAATATGAGGAAAAACTTTTTCACTTCGAAGGTGACCAAGCACTGGGACAGGCTGCCCAGAGAGGTTCTGGAGTCTCCTTCTCTGGAGAGATTCAAAACCTACCTGGACGCAATCCTGTGCAACCTGCTCTGGGTGATCCTGCTCTAGCAGGGGGGTTGGACTAGATGATCTCCAGAGGTCCCTTCCAAACCCCACCAATCTGTGAATATGTGAATCTGTGAATCTATGAGTCTGTGCGTCTGTGATTCTGCACAACACAAGGGATCATCTCTTCGTGTCACTCTAGCTTCATGCTGGGTCAAATGCTGTCTGTCTTACCAAAGCCAGCCTAAAGTGGTCATAATCTCCATGCTATTGTGTGGTGATCCAAATCAGATGTGTCCTGGAATGTGATCCAAGATGACATCAATCCAGAATTAACAATCACAGCTTGATACATCAGTACTGAGTCCAGTTCTGTTGTCAACATCTTTAAACAAGATGCTGTAAAAAACCCAGAGCGTGTACAGAAAAAGCTGCAAAAATGATTTGAGGGCTGGAAAAATGCTGTATTGTGTGTGTGGTGGGGGTGGGGAGGAAAGTCAAAGAACTCAATCTGTTTAGCTTAGTAAAAAGAACATTCATTAGAATGCATAAATACCTTTGTGGGGAGAAAATACGGAGTCATTAAAGGATGTTTAATCTAGCAAAGAAAGGGAGAACCAGAACTGATTGCTTGAAGCTGAATTCAGACAGACTCCAATCAGAAATAGAGACCTTTAACTGAATTGAGAGGGGAGATCATTGCTGAATTTGACGGTGAAGTGCAGGAGATGAATCTTTGAATTGACCTAGAATTGATTAGAAAACAGGGTAAAGGGGTATGTACGAGCGGTGTTGGTTGCACAGCTCTGGATGCTTCTCTCAGGTTTTATCCAATGCCAGACTCAATAGTGCCAGGCACTGAGGAGGGAACTAAATGATGGATTTTGTCTTCAGGGCATTTACAGTCCCGTTACAGGACAAGAAGGAGCCCACTGGAAAACCAGAAGGAATAAAACAAAAAGTGGGCATTGCGATGGTCTGTATCTTGGCAATTCCAACGTTCTGTTTTCATAAGTAAGCTTTTTACATATCTATTATGCATTTACTAATTACTGTCTGTCTTTCCAATTCCCCTGTAACTGACAGAACAGCACAAAATTGGAAAAGATACAGAAAAAGTTGATGGGAATTACCACAGAAGTGGAACAATCTCCTTGCAAAGTATGACTAAATAAATTAGGTTTCATCATCCCAGAAAATGAGACTGTTGGGAACTGACAGAGGTCTGCAAAGTCTTGAGTGGTATCAGAAAGGGAGCAACTGTTTATTCATCTTTTTCTTTTTAAAACAAAACAAACCAAAATGAAACAAAATAAAACAAGAATTATTGGGAGTTCTGAAATGGAAATAGCAGATGGCAGGTTCAAAACGAGCAAAAGAAAGTACTTCACACAGCAAAAACTTAAGCTACAGTATTTCACAACATAGGACATAATAGCTGCTAAATATTTACACATCTTCAAAAACTGATTAGACAAATTAATGAAAAAAAAAAAGGCAATCAATTGATGACTACTAAATATAATAGTATACACCTCTAACTCCAGAGATCTCTGTAGGGTACAGTAGCATGTTGCAGCGTACCTCTCTCTGTCCTCAAACTCTCCCCTTGGCATCTGCTGTTGACCACTGTTTTCGATGCATCCACACCACGTTCCTCAGGCAATGTGAAATCACTGCCTGTGCTTCATGGCTAATGACAGCAATGTGGGTGTGCTCGAGGTCATTGCAGGGCTTCAGATACCAGCTTAGAGGGGCTTCTGGTATTATCCAATAATAATGCTTTTATGTTCTCAGTCACTGCCAAAAAAAATTAATTTGGAGATTGTTGAGTGCAGGAAGCCTACACGTTTAGCTGCTTCTTACCAAAGACAATGGTGTCATTTTGTATCAATGCGAACACAGGTCATTGCAAAATTAGCACAACCCAGGTTTGCTAATGCAATTCTGTCTGGAAACAGCTGTAAAAGATGCACGGCCTCCATGGTGATCAAATATGTCAGAAAAGGGGAGAATAATCTTCCCAAAGGTACGTGAGTTGCTTTATGTCTAAACAATAAGGTGTTATAAAAAATGTTTATCTGCCCATCTATCAGGAAAAAAACATAAAAATACTCCATAAGTAAATGAAAGACATAAAGAAGTGAAAGGGAGGATAAAAAGTAAGTATCCATTTATAAAATATAGGCATATTCCCATAAACAAAAGTGAATAAAAGTATAAAACCTTTTCAATAAAAAGCTTAAAAATCACTAGGCATCACCCCCCTCTAATTATAATCACATCCTTTTGTCTTGTCAACCAATAATTATGATCTATCTATTAAGCTTTTAGATTATAGGCTGCCTTATATTGCTAAAGAGTGGCAGGCTGTATAACATTTTGAAAATGAGCATATAAATAAGGGTTCTTATTATTTTAAAAAACAAAAGTGTGTATTGCAACATTGTAATTCTGTTTTTTTAAATTAAACTGAACTGCAGCTGACAGCTCTTAGAAATTAATATATTTATAAGGATGCACTCCAAAGACCTGCAAGATATACTACTACCCTCAAATAATCCTAAATTGTAAGTCATTCTTCCCTGCTAATGCATTTTGCTTCCCATTATCAATGACTTATTAAAGAGTTGTTTGTGTCATTTGTATTCTCACAGAGTGTGTTACAGATGGTTTATTAAACAGTTATATAAGTCATCAATGTCAGGTTACACTTATGCATTATTTTCTTTGCTCTTTACATGAGCAGCTTCTCTTAAGGAAGATATTTATATTTTAAAAGTGGAGTCCCAGGTCTGAAAGACTGCATCAGTTAAAGACGTGTACTACATAATGTATAGTGGCTGCAACCCCTCCAGAATCTATTATTTCATTAATTCTGATCTAAAAGCAGGAACAACCCTTGCGATGATGCAGACTGACCCTTCCTCATATTTCATGCCTGGCTGAGATGGATGCTGGGTGTGTGACACGATACAGCAGATGTGTATCATGAGAGGAAGAGAGGATGACATGCTGAGGTCTCTACTGGTGTCTGGACAATTCTTTTTCAGGGTGTTTTTCTAGCCTTTGAAAGCATAAAACACCTCCTGGAATTCCTTGGCGCATAATGCTGTAGGATGAATCCAGCCTGCTTCTCTATCTAGATATGAATAGAAGAAGAGTAAAGCAGTTGGATGTCTACCTATTTTACTTCTGTACAATGCCTTCTGGAGGTGAAGCCAGAGCCATCTCTTATCCCTGAGGACTTCAGTCTGAAATGCTGACAGGTCCAGGTCTCTGATGGCTGTCAGTAGATAATGCTGGGATTCTACCGAGGGACACTTTTAGCAGAAAAGATCCATTTGTCAGACTCCCAACTTGTTACAAGACTTGGCTGATCTATTAAGATTTATCTGCTATAGCTCCTGGCTCCAGGCACCGGCTCAGCAAAGGGGTCACGGCAGGATGGGTACCTCTAGAAGTCCCTTGTCTGAGTCATTATCGAGGTGGTGATGGTCATGCAGGAATGTTCTGCTTTCTACAAATTATCTATGCGATACCAGCCTTCACTGGTCTCCCATGCAAAGAAAAGTCATGAAGTATTGCCCTTGTGGCAATGGTAAATGACCTCACCTGTAATGAATATGATTTTTTTTTTGCCTGCAACTTGCTGGTTATCACTTGGTTTATAGCTTGAAGCCTGAAGACTTACTTCCTTTTTAAACAGTGATTTTTAATTAACCTCACTTACTTCCAACACTGTATTAAGGGATCCTGAAGGCTCTTTGCACCCTGATGTAATACGTATTTAAATTACTAGGAAGAAAACTATTGTGAATTGTGCTTATGCAGCTAAATGACTGTTCGTCAGAGCGTATCTAGGTACAAACGCAAAATGTCCTGGGTTCCTGCTGGGGATTTCATCAATAAGACTGGGACCCCTGTACCATGTCTCACTTTCCAGCTTCCCAGTAGCAGATTTCTGCTGATTCCTTAAATCCAGGCTTCCTTCCAAGAGAGGAAGCTGTGGCAAGAACTTTCTTCAGTAATGAGACCTGCAGGGAGAGAGTTTTTTTGTGCTGTTTAAACACACGTTGCCCGTAACTACTAACAATCAAATTAAGTAGCACCTCTGTTGGAGTCAGCAGAAAAAAAAAAAAAAACCCAAAAAACCAACAAGTTTCATACCCTCTGTCCACAGTTTTTATGTTCTGCTTCTCTCGGGGGCCACAAAGTTCCCTCCCATCAACAGGAGAATGAGAAAGGAAACCCATAAATCGACTGCTCACATTCGCGTTTTGGTCTGCCACCTCAGTACAGAGCAAATGTAGAGAAGCACGGAAAAGCAAATGCATGCAGCACCTAGAGAGCTGACTCTGCATTTCCCAAAGTCTTGTGTTGAAATACATTTCTCTGCTGGGCTGTTGCTTCTCCTGCTGCCATCTGAACCACAGCTCGGGAGCGTTAGGTTGGAAGGGTCCACCTGGGTCATGATCTCCTGTCTCCTGGGGCATCTGGTACCTTGTCATATGAGCCCAGTTGCCTTTCAAGTATTCAAGATTTTGGTTCTACTGGGAGCCTGTTCCAAGATTTGTCCCCTCTGATATCCAGGACTCATCCTTTAATTTCCAGCCAAACTTTATTTATGGCCTACTTAGACCTTTTTCTTCTGCCACCGTTGATTTTTCCATCATGTAGCTCTTCTCCCTCTATGTTCAATACTCCAGGTTTTCTTATACCTGATAACCATAGACCTCATTTTAGTGACCTAAGCAAGGTCAGATCTCTTTTTTTCTTCTTCAAGAGTTGAGCTTTTCATCCCCTGAAAGACCTTGATTCCCATTTTGCATGTCCTCAAGTCCCTATTATTTTTTCTCGTTCTTGGGTGATGAGATATATACATAGCATTTCTTGTATGTATTCACCAAGAACAAGACTATATACCACAGCTCTGAGAATTATTTCCATTAAAGAAACGTCTCCTAATACATCCTCGTCCTTGCTGGGCCACTGTAGTTGGGATCCTCCATGCAGTTTGAATTGCTGTCACTGTATGGCTTGGCTCTAAAAATGCAACAAATAGGGCTGGACGAGGGTCTTTCCTGGCAACAACGTTTAGGACTAAGTAAACCAGCATTTGGAAAATGGCCTGTCTCTACTTTTTAACCACCTAATCAAAGATGAATTTCTCCTTGGTTGCCTCATATAAAAGCACAGGCAGAGATGGAGAATGGACCAAAGTTTTAGAATTCAGAAAGGGACCAGACCCACAGAGGTATTTTAATTTCTACTGAAGTAAATGAGAGTTAGGCATCTAATTGGCTTTGAGATTCTGGATTTGGTCTCTGTACGCCGAGACATTATTTTGAAAGACATTTGCTCACATTTTTGAAAGCTCTTTTAAAAGCCTATCAAGCTGAGCACTGCCACAAAAAAGATCCTCCAAATCATTGGCCATTTTAAAAAAAAAATTAGCCCTCTTTATGATGGCCATGCTGACACTACTCACTGGGTATCTTTCGTGTGAGAAAGTAAGTAAAATCTAATATATCTAAGGTGAGGGTAGGTGTTTAAAAGGTTTTGAGGAGGAAAAGTTATTTAAAAGTGTGCATCATTTTGATGTAAAAAAACAACAGCAGTCTAGGGAGCCCTTGAATCTCCCTAAGAACGCAATAATATTGAGATCCCTTAGAATTTGGGGACAGGATGTAAAACATTAAAAGTACTGTTTCGCAATGAAGTATTGCAGGAGATTTGATGACACTGGCTCAGTCTTTTTCATAGTTAATGAGCAATAATCAATGCCACCGTTTTCCGTGGCAAGGTGCTCTCTGCTCTCTCCCTACTTGACATCCGCAGATAGACTATTTCCTCCACGCTTTATTGTTTTACATATTTACAAAAAAATTAGGCTCCATCTGCAGCTTCTGAGGCTGCAAAAGGCAAACAATTCCCCCCAGATTGAGAGCAATAATAGGTTGTTCTCCATGCAAATTGGGCAAAGCAAATGCTGGGTAATTGGCTAAAAATGAGACTCTGATGATCTCTGTTCCAAACTGTCATTTAAGACAAACAAATATATTTGCATGTGAGGAATACTGCCAGTGTACAGCTGGAGAAGTCTTAATAGTTGGGCTATCATGTATTGATTCAGGCTAGACGCCACCATGCAGATGTGGGGTGGCTGGTATGTTTGTGATCAAATTGAATTTGCTCCACACTTGTAGGGGAATCGGGGAATAATAATCGGACAACACAGCCCCCGGGCAGCCCCTGGGGACCAGAAAGCTTTTGTGCTTATAGATATCTTCAGCAGAAATGCAATGGCTATCCTTGGTCAGACTTAAGGTATGTCTAGTGATACAACTGTCTCTGCTGACAGTCAGAGCAAACACTTAAGAAGGTTATAGAGTCATATTTCCCTAGATATTCCTTCTTAGAGTATGACTTAGGGACTTTCGTTACTGTTGAGGGACACGTGCTCCAGCCAGACTGATCAAAGCCACGTGCTGAGGCCAAGGTAATAAATCTGCTAAGGAATAAGGTTCACATTTTCCATCTTTTTTAATGTGTTCACACATTTTTCAGACTAGATCTTGGTTGCAGATCACAGCCAAGGAGACCTTATATCTGCCCTCAATGCACCTTGTAGATACTTCCCGAGAATAATAAAATCCTCTTTCCAGTTCCCAGACTGCTGTTTGATCACAAACAGGGATGCCAAAGGCTATCACTGCAGAGCGCTTTGGAGAGGTGGAGGTGTTGCTACCCCCAAACACAAGGGGAAAGCCTCAGATGCAGCCCTGAGAGGCTGGTCTTCAGCAGAAACTTTTGCCAACTTCTGACCTGAAGAAACATCAGATGAGCAACTGGTAGAGACAGAGGCCAAACAAATTTGACAAATCAGTCTATTAAAGCACCTACTCTCCATTGCAACCAAACCGTCCCAGTTCCTTCTAATGAAGGCAAACCCAAAAAAGAGAGGCATTTGAGGTCAAAACCTAGTGACAAGCAAATGAGCATCACATGTGAACAAAGTTCACTCAGGAACGTATATCCTAACAATCTTTGGGGAGATGGTGCTAAAAGCACAGCAGGACACTTATCATGCCATGGGTAAGAAGACTGACCCCAATCTTAATTGGATCTAGGCTGACTAACCCTCTGAAACAATAGTATAATAACTTGGGAACGTGCACGGAATGTGCTGCTTTGTTATCAGCAGGCAGCTGTTCAGCTGTGATTCATAAATCATCATCAGACGAAGAGGAGCCACAGCACGGACTAGTTTGGTCAGGTCGGTTATAAAACACCTGCTTGTAGCCAGGGATAGGGCAAGTTGCAATCACAGAAGTCTAGTGCTGCATTTAAGGTGAGTTAGCCATTGCAGTTTTTCAAAGGTTTGGTTTTGAAAGGTACGCAACTTTGTTGTTGTCATTCTGCTATGGATTGCCTAGAAAGACTGTTTAAGTAGAATGAAAGCTTTCAGTTAGTGCAGTATGTCTTTTTCTGCCAGAGACCCAGGTTCAAATATTAAAGCTCTGTATTATCTTATCCAAACAGACAAAATACCATGGGTTTGCATGGCACAAGCAGGGCTAAAATATCCAGGGAAACTTTGGTGGTAGAGCAGTGCAAAGGCAACAGGTATCTGTTAGTCCTGGGACTGAAAAGTAGAGGGTGTTTCAAATTAAGAGTGAGGAATCAAGCCCCACTGAGTGGCATGAGTCTACTCTCCTAAGCTGTATGGTGAAGATGATCTCAGCAAACAGTTCGTGTCGATGCATTGTACGGAAGCATGTAGATGACAACAAATACAGACTTACCTAGCAGACTGTTTGATTCCCTGTTCTGCTAAGAGATAGCGCTATTTTAATTCACATTCTTCCCATACTATCTGTCATTTTACCCTTCTCACCCCCTTCCCCCAGTGCTGTTTGCCGACAGCACTGACCTTTTGCAGCAACTCAAGCACACAAGGGGTGGACCTTACAACATGCAAAGACAGAAGCAGAGTTAGATTTAAGTGTAGGGACTGATCCTTGAAATACATCCTTGAGATACAGCTGCGTTCTGTTTTTTGCATAATCATATGCAGCAAGAAGATAAAGATAATATGGAATAAATAAACAAGTGAACACGCAGTTAAATAAAATGAAGCATGTGTGTGCATGTGTATATGTGAGTGTACACAAAGATTCAAGAAATAAATAACAAGCATTCACGAAAATAAATATTTAAGCAAAAGAAAATAAAAAATGCAAGGAACCACGTGACAGTCCTGCAGCTCTCTCTGGAGACTCTGATGATGTTCTCTAGTCACTTCTATAGGCTTAGTTTAGTGATTTACTCATAAGAAGGTGGACTTTAACAGGTTGAGCTACATGTCTAAATATCGATGCTAAATGAAGTCAGATTATGCGTGTACACAACATTTCACACTGACCACTTCCCCAGACCAGCCCCAGACTTTTGAGCCTGGTCAGGTGATACAAGGATAATAACAACATATTTCTGGTCTAACAAGTTCAGAAATTGTATTTGTAGTTTCTGTTCCTCTGAATTCCCCCTAATTCCGACATCTCTGCTTCACAATAAACTCATGGAACTCATGCTATAACAGTATCTGCACTTTCACCTGTCCATCCAAAATCCAAAAAAAAAAAAAAAAAAAAAAAAGAAAAAGAAAAAGACATAATTGTGGTTTATATAATCACACCTAATGTAACTAATCAAGTAAATGGACTACTCGCATTGACCTCTTTTTTTGTCCCCATTTAGTTAATACCTATGAATCCCTCAGCCTTTTATTCTTTAAAGACACAAGCAGTAATAAAACTTTATGCCCAGAGAGAATATTCTGTCTCAGCTTTTTGGCTGTTGGAAGGTATCCAGGGCAAGAGATGTCTCTCAGTTTTTAGGGTACCTAAAGCAATGACATCTCTGTGATAACCGATGAACCTTGGCACCACAGGGTGCACAGGAGCAATAATGGAGGACAATGGCATTATGCATATGGCAAGAGCTATAATAAGGAAATTCTTGAAGATGTGGGAACAATTCATTCCTAGGGCTGTGCTAAAGCTTCACAGAGGCTTCACCCCAAACAGCAGCAGGAGCCTTACAGAGGAGATGCATATTAGAGCTTTAAGTCTACTCCCAAATCCAGACCTGGATGCAGATCCAAACCATAACCATTTAAATGAGTTCTATGAGAACCAGGACTTGAGGTCTTTAAATTAGAGCTATTGGATATACTGAATATGATCCCTTTCAGGACTCGAGATCTTGCTCATGCAGCATGCATCCTCTTAGGATCTCCCTTTGGATCAACCTAGGCTCAGCCTTAGTTTCAAGAAATTTATTACAATCTGTTCCATAAGCATTTATGGCTGGTTTAGCCTCAGCTACAGCCTGGCCCAGAGGTGTGTGGTCATGGCTTGCAGAAAGTTTAGGCCAGCTTTCAAATTCAGCCCTCACCATGAACAAATAATTTGGGATTTGTCATTACCAGTGGCAGGAGAAAGAGCTAATGCATCATAGAAACGTCCCTGTTCCCCACTGAAAGCTGTTGAGTACAGCAAGCCTGGAAACTGAAATGACATTGAAGGTCTCAGCCGTTCCTCTGACCCAGCACCCTGTCTAAAACATATCACCAAAGACAAAGCCACCCTAAGAGAATCATGGAGATGTTGTACAAATCCCTTTGGGTGCAGTCTGCTGCCTTCTGAAAAGCCTGATGGAAATATTTGTGGGGAAATAAGGCCACAGAGAAACACTTGTTTTCCAGGCAATCAGATACCAGGAAGAACATCAGCGTAAAGCTATTTGTTACGCCTGGTTAAAATGAGAAATAAGTCACAACAGCAGGACACACTATCAGACAAGAGGCCAAAGAATAGCACAAGAATTGTGTCACTTCTCATGCCGAGAAAACAAGCTGAACCCAACCTCTTGGTCTGTTTAAATCGCAGGATTTCCATGCAGAGGCAAGGATTAACTGTTCCCTTGCAGATCTTCAGTACAGCAATCACGTAATCCCTCCACCTCCTCATATTAAAGATCTTATCTTTTCTATACCTGAGGGTCAAAAGTTTAGTGAAATTAACTTGCCAGAATATTGTTCTTTTATTTATGGGAGAAGCTGTCGTGCTTAAGCTCCAGATGTAACTGCTGGAGCACATAGCTGCAGTCACATCTAACAGGGCTGTAGCCCTCTTCTCCTTCGTTGCCCTGTCTGCAAGAGTAGAGAGGAATACAGGGAGGGCAAGCAGAGCCTCTGTTCTGGATATTGCAGTGTTGCAGTCATAAAACAAGTCTATTCTTGAAGCTGGATCTGTCATTCACGCTATAAACATTGAAGCCAATGTTATAGGCACAAAACTTGGAGGTCTTTAGATGAGGAATTGCTGAGCGTAATAAGCTCACTGCAGCAGCCCAGATTCATGCATAACTGAGCAGATCCAGGAGTAGAGGATTCAGGATCACAAATATTCCCATGATTCCAAAGGCTTTCTTCAACAAATTTATCTAATGATGGCTACAGAGGTGAGCGTTCATGGGTACAGCAATACCCAACTGTGGCACAGCAATGCCCAAAATTTGCACGGATCCTACACTTGCTGAGGCAGTAGAAATGCTGATGGAAGGCAGAGGAAGGTGTTATTTTTTCATTTATTTTTGTGACAAAGAATTACAAAGTTGGGAGTGAGCCTTTGCAATGTTGGTCTGTGGTCTTTCATCAGACCTGCCAATTTCTTCAGGTAAACTTTGAGCTATCTCATGGGCAAAATGACTCCATTGCTGAAGACTTTTTAAACTAAATTAAAAAATGCACAATGTCTGTATAGTTCAGAATAAGAGGAGGAAAATGGACCATTTAAGGTGTTTCCTCATACTGTGAGGCTTTTTGGAGGTGGATAGAAATATCTGCAGAGTATCTTCTGTTAGGATGGATATGGATATGTTCTTTATGAACATCAGCTTATTGAACCAAGCTGTGAACTGGACACCTGTGAGCTGTGAACTGTGAGACCTATAGCAACCACATTTCAAGAAGCACAACATCGCTGCATGCTGCATAGCTATAGCGATAATGTGAATTGTTCTTGCCTGTGCAATGGAATTTAATACATTAGGGAATCTGTCATGTCTCAAATTCCATGTGAAAGCTAAAAGGATACCAAAGACTATGAGAGATTTTGTTGAGTAGCTGGTAGATCCGTCTTGTAGGGATAAACGCTCTCCATAAAGTACATGTGTTCTTGTTTTTAAAAATGTATAGAACTTTTAGTTCAAAGGGAGACACTCAGAAGTGGAGGCCCTTCTTTTCTTTCTCAAAGAATAATTTTCAGTTTTTTGTGCAGTTGGTCAGATTCTGCATTTACCAGCTTCCCTTGGGGTTTTGCATCAGTGTGGGATCCCCCCAGGCAGAATTACCAGAGGTCATGGTCATCATTTCAATGATGAATGGGATTTCTGATCCAAAGCCCTCCTCTAAATGTTTATCTCAGTGATAGGGTACACTGAAGGAGGTGGTAAAGGGCTTAAGGACTCATGAAAATGTGAAAACTCATGTTTCCAGCCTAATACGAATGAAGTAGCTCAACTGAAGGAGAACATCACCCTGCTGTGCCTTGTCTTACAGGTTAGCACAGACCAAATCCACAGAGGAGTTTTGTCTATCAGGATGCTTTCCGAACCAGAATCTCCCAAACTGACCCCAGTTTTCAGCTCCTAACAAAATTGTTCTCTCCACTTTCATAGCTGCCTCAGAGCTTATTTCAGGTGGGTTTTTTTTGTTTTTGTTTTTGTTTTTTTTTTTTTTCCCATATGACATGCCACTGCTTGGAAATGGTGTCTCTTCTTTTAGCTCTATGAAGGTCATTAATTTAGTGGCCAACTGAATCTCTCAGATTCCCCCTGCTTTTAATAGCTGCTCATTCAAATGCTACAGTTCTGCAGGTAAAAAGGCAACTGAAAGCTTTCTCTTCTCACCTTATTTCAGCAGCTAGCAACATAATGGAGGGCCATGGGAACACAAATCCATAAATACTTGGAATTAGAGCCAAGTATTGTTGCATCAGTGGCCATTGCTTTTAATTCACCAGTTCCCAGAGGATTATCCCAACTGCTTCTTGTATGACCCAGCTTCTCTGTGTGCAAACGACTCAGCCCAAGAGGACATTTTAGATGACATTTATTATTTACATTTTTATATTCCTTTGGAGATTCCTTCCCTTTCCACTGTGCCCCCCACATCTTTCTTTTAATTTCTGTCCCAGCTTTATCACTGTGCTGTATCATCATGACTGTGAGAGCCAGACCTGAGGAATATACACAAGACCAGTGTTTTGAGTACTGCAGGAGAAAAACAAAAACGAAATAGCTCATCTGTTGAAATTTTAGCTATAACTGGGTGTACTAAAGTCTGCTCAGTGTTTGTCAGTGAAGCAGCTTGTATTTTCATGTAGAATTTCTTCCCAAAGGACTTTGTAGTAAAGATGATTTAGTGGGCAACACTCTTTCCTTATTCAGTCACAATGAAATAACATTTTGCTGGACATAGTGTTTTCACGATAATATAAGACCACGCTATTCCTAGTCTGCAGCCAGTTTGCCTTTTTGGTCATGCATCTCACAGTTCCGTTTGCTTTCCCGCAGGTATGGATAGCAGTGTTAATTTTAGCTCAGAGGTGGCTGTTGTGAGGGGTAACAGCACGTGGATGAGGAAGAGCATAGAGTTATCTAAGAGTAACTCCCAATTACAACTGAATGCAAAATGGTTTTCCCACTCTACGAATCGTGTCAATAGCCTGTCTCCAAATCTTCCTGCCCTTTCCAGGAGTAACCCATGCATGTCAGTGTTCTTGAGTGAGAAAAAAAATCACTAATTTTCTTTGCTTGAGAAGTGGAGAAGTCACAGAGTCACAGACTGGTAGGGGTTGGAAGGGACCTCTGGAGATCATCTAGTCCAATCCCCTGCTAGAGCAGGATCACCCAGAGCAGGTTGCACAGGATGGTGTCCAGGCGGGTTTTGAATTTCTCCAGAGAAGGAGACTCCAGAACCTCTCTGGGCAGCCTGTTCCAGTGCTTGGTCACCTTCAAAATGAGGAAGTTTTTTCTCATGTTCAGATGGAACTTCATGTGTTCTAGTTTGTGCCTGTTGCTCCTTGTCCTGTCACTGGGAAGGACAATGCCTTCTGGTGTATCGGCCACTCCTCCCAGTTTAGAATAGCCAGCAAGCTTGCTGAAGGTACACCCTGTTCCTTCATCCAGGTCATTGATGAAGATGTTGAATAAGACTGGACTCAGTACTGACCCCTGGGGCACACCACTAGCTACAGGCCTCCAACTAGACTGCGCTGCTTATCACAACCCTCTGAGCCCTGCCATTCAGCCAGTTCTCAATCCACCTCACTGCCCACTCATCTAACCCACGCTTCCTGAGCTTGCCTATGAGGATGTTATGGGAGACAGTGTCAAAAGTCTTACTGAAGTCAAGGCAGACAACATCCACTGCTCTCCCTTCATCCTCCCAGCCAGTCATGCCATCCTAGAAGGCTATCAGATTGGTTAGGCATGATTTCCCCTTGGTGAATCCATGTTGACCACTCCCAAAAACCTTCTTTTCCTCCGCATGCTTAGAGATGACCTCCAGAATGAGCTGTTCCATCCCCTTTACAGGAATGGAGGTGAGGCTGATTGGCCTCACTGGAGTCACTGGAGAGGTGGGAGAAGCAGCCTGAAATCTTTGCCTGACTGAAGGGAGGGATTTTGGCCATGAAAAATAGCCTCTCCTGGGTTATTGTGGAGGACCAAGTTGTCCTACAATCACTCTCTTTTTCAGCCAAGCTGTGTATCTGGGTATGATATGTGAAGAATCGACCTTTTTAATGATAATTTGCAAATCTGTAGCACTTTCTAGCCACAGACAATAAGATACTTTGCTACATTTCACCCCTAATTGGTTCTTTTTGCCCATCCCTTAGTGGCAGACATGAAGATATTAAGGGAGAGGTTCTCCCTCATGCACTTTGCTACCCCTGCAGTGCATGTTACGACAGCAAGAGATAAAAGTTTCCATTTCCAGTTGCAAAAGAAAGGAGAAAAGAAAGAGGTGGAGAATTTATGGCAGATACAGATTTGGAACTTCACCCCAGACCATTCCAGAGTGGTTTTCCAGAGTCAAGGACAGACTCAGCAGGGAAAGCCTGACTCCTCAACATCAGCAGGGCTGCTCTTCCCACTCAAATGAGTCCCCTGTCTTTGCACTTCCAAAACCTGTGCTCAGCTGTGCATCTCCGCTCCCTGCTAAGATCAGGGCAGGACTGGCACAGAGGCTACAGAAGGTGCTGCTTGATGTCTTGGGTTTGTAGGTGGTTAATAACCACTAATTTTTCTGAGCGATGGTCTTTGCTCACAGAGTGGGGCAGGAACCTAGGGGTGAAACATCTGTGCTCTGAGAAAGGGACCGACTTAATGCGCTTTTCCCCTTTGCCAATGCATGAATGGACACTGCAGTGTGCAAAATATCTCAAACCCAGACATCTGGTGTTCTGTGCAACTTCAGGCACGTTCAACATCTTCCCCTAAGTAATAGTTAACTCCTGTAGGGAACAAATACTGTTTGGAGAGACCTGAAGGGTAAGAGAGGCGTCTCTTTGGCATTGAGATGCATTTTAAGTCTAGGTCTGAACCGCCAGTGAGGACGGACTGTCCCAGCGGGCAAGCAGCTGGGGAGGCAGCATGTGCATGTGTCTGCTAGAGCACAGCATGAAAAATTGTTTGTGGCTTCATCGGCACTTTCTTAAAAAGAATATTTTTGTTGCTCTTTGGAACAAAACAAAACAAAACAAAAGTCAAATCCAAAGGAAATGTTTCAAGTCACTCAGTGCTTTGAACTGTGGAAATGTTTCAATGAAGCTTTTTTTCTTTTTGAAAAATGAAGGAAATATAGAAGTCAGAGTCTGTTTCAAACGCTAAATATCTGTTTCGTACAGGGAAAAATTAGAAAACTATTATCCTGCCTTTTCAGTTCCCTCTGCTCTTTCTTTCCATTGAAACTTCAAACACCCTTCAGGCTCTTTACTCATTCATAAAGCCAGGAAATTGCCACTAATTTAAAAAGCAAACTTATCAAGTAAATGTAAGAGGAGCATTCGCACACTTGATAACCCAATATCTCAGCGTCTATTCTTATCTACCAAGGGACTGTTCTCATTTACCAATATCATTGGGGGAACCCCAATCCAACACAGAAGATTTAGTAAATATGATTTGGAAGCTATGGAGCCTGGCATGGGATGGAAACACACATCCCCCGGGCTGTCTGCTGCAAAGTACCACTGCCGTTTTGATACCGCAGCCTCGTATGAAGGCATTGATAGACAGTGCAATAATAGCACTTTGAAAACGATAAGTGGCACATTAAACTCTGCTCCAGTTCCTTAGCTCCCAGTGATAACGAGCATTCACCAACAAATATTAGTTACGAAGATGCAGCACAACATGTGCCAGGAAATTATAGACAGAAAAATCAATCTCCTTAAATAATGTGAATGCAGTACTAACCCGAGCTCTAAAAGCCAGAACTTATGGGTTTGTGCCTGAAATGTCCTGGCAGAAGATAAAGATCTTATCACTTGCTGAAATGAGAAGTACAACTTTTTAAGAACTTATTTCTGAACCCATGGAAGAAATGCCAGCATGCATTTTTGGATGAAGGAATTCAGTATTCCCTCTTCTGCATCTGAAAACTTATGGAAGATGGAGATATTGTGTGTTAAAGCAGATGCGATAATTCACTGATTTGCTACTGGTAAATTCAGAGAATTGCCCCTATTTGTAATGTTTGTAGAGCCTATACTTAATGCAAGATGAATAGAAGAAAATTTTCAAGCCTTCCTGGACTCTACTGAATGGCTCAGCAAACTACTTCTGAATTTATAATTTGCTGTTGCTTTTCAAAATACCATACACAAGAGAGAGGGAGAGAGACTCAGAGGGATAGTTAGCAAGTGGAATAGGTTATTGGGGAAGATGATTGAAGAATCTCATTGTGCTGAAGTTTTACTGACATTTCTTTCTACGGAAGGCAGCCTGCCATCTCAGCGTTTCTCCTCTTCTTGAAGTGTCTTATCTCCTTAGCCATGTGTTCATATGCTGTGTTAATGAGCATGATATATAATACATTTCACATAGAGCCAATGCAAACCTGATTTACAAAGGATGAGGTGAAAACTTGCCTTTGCGATGGGATGTGAATCCTAATGTAGCAGAATTTTCTGCAAATGCTACGTACTTGTAAATAATGGTAGAAGGATAAGAATAGACAAGTCAAGCCAATACCTGAGATGCATCTTAATTGCCTCTCTCAGTACAAACAAGCAGCGACACATGTTGCTTCTTGTGAGCTCAGCTGGGCAGATATTTTAATGTTTTGGCCCAGTTTGTAAGAGATACAGTAGTTATGGATTATTGTTTTATCAGTCAACCTACCCCATCTGAGTTGCACTAATGCAAGAGGAAAGGCTAGTCTCGTCTCACTGGGATCTGTTTAGATACATCTGAAACATTTTTTAGACCTTTTGAGCTGCTTGTGTTGTGAAGTCTACTGAAAAATAGGCTTCCCTGAGCATATCAAAGAAAGAGGTATTCAGCTATATTCAGGCTCAGTGCAGGTTTATAGATCCTGAGGGTGGGGAATGGATTTCCTTCCTCCTATTTCTCCATTTCACTTGTGCCTTTATTTTTCCTTCCTTTCACACCTGTTTCTAAAGTGTATTGAAATCAGTTTTGTATTCACTAGTTCAAAAGTAAGACCACACTGAGCAGTAAAAATCCTAAAGGATCTGTTTGCCCTTTGGTTTTTTAGATATGTGTTTTCCTACAAGCTCAAAATGAAGTTTTAGCAAGACAGAGTAACTTGAGATATCGGGCTACTCTTTCCTCTTTCATTACAGAATATTTCATCTACCACTGCAAACAATGTTCTCCTTACCATTAAGAGAATGAGATATTGACTTTTGACATGAAAAGATGTATTCAGCTCTTTGTTTATTGATAGCAACACATGCACTTTTTTAACTACAAGTCAGTAATTTAATTTCATTGACTCACAATAGCACAGCACCTTCCTAAACATCTGCTGGGATGACTGTGAGGGGAAAGGGCAGGGGAGATCTCATCACCTTTCCACCTTGCCACGGCCCTCTCTTCCAGTGCCAGGTATTTCTCTGTGCATTGACCAGTCTTTTGTACAAGTTAAGGCGTAATGTCTCCTACTAATTTTTGGTTTGGATTCCAGTCTATCATGAAGGTGTAAGAGACTTCTGCAACATATGAAACAGTGAAGAATGTAGTCATCAGCCACCTATTTAAACAATAAATACTTGTTCAAGAAATACTACATGAGCTGCTCAAACTCTTTGGAATTGGCCATTCCAGAGGGCCCCATTGATGAGTTTCTGCAATTAGTCACAGGATTGCTCTAATCATAGCATTAAAGCAGGCCTTGCTTGGAACAGCTTGGCTTGAAAATGCGCTTTAGTCAATGTACTGGGCCTGGCTAGGATGGAATTAATTTTCTTCATAGCAGCTCATATGGTGTTGTATTTGACCAAAACAACACTGATATAGCGCAGTAGTGTGCTAGTTTTTGCTGAACAGTGTTTGCACAGCATCAAATCTCTGCTACTCACTCTGCCCTCCCAGTGAATATACTGGGGGGTGCACAGTAGGCTGGAGGGGACACAACCAAGCAGGTGACCCAAACTAATCAAAGAGATGTTCCATACCATATAATATCAGCAACAAAAGCTGGAAGAAGGAAGGGGTCATATTCGGAGTTATGGCGTTTGTCTTCCCAAGTAGCCGTTACGTGTGATGAAGCCCTAATTTCCTGGAAAAGCTTAAGGAGGTGCCTGCCATTGAGATGTAGAGAATGAATTCCTTATTTTGCTTTGCTTGCACATGCAGATTTTCCTTTAGCTATTAAACTGTCTTTATCTCAATCCAATTTTTTTTTTTATTTTTTGCCCTTCAGATTCCTTTCCACAACCCACTGCGGGGGGGAGCAAGTGAGGTGCTCTGTAGGTCTTAGCTGCCTACTGGGGTTAAACCACGACAGCCAATTAAAACAAAATAAATAAAAAAAATTAAATTCAGGAGTTTCCTGATAAAGATTATGGTTTAAGGAAATCTGATTTTTAAATAGGAGAACACAATACAGAAAAGACATTCATAAACTGCAGTGAATTCAGTGGAAGGCTACTGACATGGTTGGGGCTGAGGCACTCGCCCTCTGCAGAGAGGCTGCAGGACCAGGGCTTGTTCAGCCTGGAGAAGAGACAGCTTTGGGTGACACCTAGCACCAGCCTCCTGTATCTACAGGGAGATTATCAAGGAGACAACCAGACTCTTCACAGGGGTGCACTGAGGGATGACAAGGCATTAGCCACACGTGGAAACAAGGGAGAATCAAGGTAGATATAAGGATAAATTTTCCACCATGAGGAACAGGATGTCTGAAGAGGGTTGTGCAGTCTGCACCCTTGGAGGTTTTCAAGACCTGTCTGGATAAAGAACTGAACAACCTGGTATGACCTTGTAGCTGACCCTGCTTTGAGCAGGAGGTTGGGCTAGAGACGTCCTGGATCCCTTCCACCCAGAATTAACCTGTGAGCCTACTATAAAGTACAGACACTACGGTCTCCCACCTACCTTTCATAGTGCAGGAAAGGGTATTTTCTCTGAGGAATAATGGGTTTGAAATCTAATACAAAACACCACTCTAAAGCAAGTTTTCAGGACTCTGGGTCTTTGCTGCTATTTCATCATAGTGGGTATTCTCTCTTATTTAGAGACCAAGCTCTCAGTTTCTTTAGGGTTTATTGAAACAGAGATGAAAACAAATGATAGCCATTAAAAGCTGAAATGTTCCAGCTTGCTATGATTCAGTCAACTGCTCCTATGACAGAGTATTGCCTACATACTCAGTCAACAACCAGGACTTCATTTTTCTGAGAATTGTCCTTAGAAGCACACAGGCCAAGTTTTTCATCAACATAAGCCTAAGCTCTTCACGTAAGACTCATCTCTGCTGCAAGATGGGATGGCACTTAGAGAGACATAGGGCACTTCTTTCAAGGTTGTTGCAATACAAGGTCGCTAAATATAGAGCATGAATAGATGTGCCTTGATGACCACTAAGTGGTAGCTTTTCTAGGAAGCAAAAACTTAAAAAGTTATAGAGAGTCAGAGTTCAGTATCTGAAACAAAAAAATAGAAGTGGGTGTGTTTCAGCTGGATTGGTACAAAGCTGAACGTTAAGTTGGTTCCATTTGGGATTTACTTTCATGCTTTCTTCACTTGTAATTGAATGTTTTGCTTCATTGTCAGGTTGCTAAAGTTCTTTAGAAAAATCCTTTTCAGCTAGACGCCAACAGAAAAAAAAAAATCTTTTAGAAAGGAGTCAAAACATTCTTCTTCTACAGGAATTAGGTAGATATTTCCAAAACGTTTCAATGGCAAATTTATACCATACAGTGCATAACTTAATTTATTTACTGACTGAAAAGAATGACCTAATTCAACTCAATTCAAACCATTTAAAGAACAATTTTGATCCCTTTGGAGGTCAATTTTTGTCTTGATTAAAAAAAAAAATAAAGTTTTAAAAAAAAATCAAAACCACCACAAAACTAATCCCAAACTAATCTCAAAACATCCATTCAGATATAGGCAGGAAGAGTTTAACCAAAAAGATGTGCTGAAAGCTCAGTTATAAAGACCTTGCCCAGTCATCTTGTCACTAACCAAAAAAGTCCAAATAAAAATAACCGAAACTCCGCAGCACACCTTCAAAACACTGCCTTTGTAGACACACAAAGGTTGATCCTTTGCAACATCTTATGGCTCCCTTATATAGGACCAAATTGTGTCTTAGTTTAATGAGGCAGAGAACTTGGTAAAAAAGAAAAAACTCTTTTGAGTTCCTACTGAGGTGTATGAACTTCCTTCCTACACTAGCCAGGAAGAGAATTACCATCATCTGCATGAAAGATGTTTTCATCAGAAAAAAAACCCAACCAGGTAATAAAATTCATTTTCCCCAACATATGAAATCTACTAGAGCTTGCTGTATTATATACTGTCCCACTCACCCTATATCAGGTTTTTAATTCTTTTTTTTTTTTTTTTTTTTCATTTACATGCACATTAAACTTTTCCTAGGATTTAGGGAAGTTTCTTTTAGTGCTCTTTCTTGCCACATCATCTGAAGAGCTCTTCACTAGTAAGCACTTGTTAAAGCAACCTTCTCCCACGTGTAACACAGCAATAAACTGCTAGAGAATGAGATGGTAAATCTTGATGCATTCTGAAAGAAATGGTGCCCTTGTAGGACAAGGGGAATTTAAAAAAAAAAAAAAGAAAAAAAGGAAAAAATATTTTGTTGGCTTTAATTTTTATTAAGAACGCCTATTTTGGAATTCAGAAAATGTGGATTTCAGAAAATTGCTACTGTAATTTCTTTTGAGTGATGATAGGCAACTGGGCAAAGGATACAGGCAAAGGAATGCTAAACTACAGGGAAGCCATAGGAGCATTTTGCTAAAACCACAATTGATAGGGAACGATATGACCTGAGGTTTAACCACCATCAATATTGGCAACTGCAGCATACCCAGGCCTCTCTTCGTCCAGAAGACTCACTACAATTCCACATGGGGCTCAACAAGATTTCAAAGTGCAGCTGAGAAAGAAATTGTATCCTGATGCACTGGAGTGGGACATGTGGGATGAATAAATAGCTTTTTCCATTTGCCTGATCTCACATTAACCTTCACACAACTTCACACCTTAAACTAAGGATCAAGGTATGAGCAAGAGCTGGCCAAAAAAAAACCCCCCCAAAACCAAAACTTTTTGTTTAAGGGACCATTTCTCTCAGTATCCAGTGCAAAATGCAGCTCTTCTGTGTAGATGGAGCATGGTGTCTGAAAAACAGGACTCCAGGTTAGGTTTCCACATGCATCTTGGTAAAAACATGGAGCAACACATCTGTTACAGAAACATGCAGCTGAGGATCCCGAGCTTGGATTTACCAAAGAGGAAACAAACCAAGCACAGATCTTATTTCTGGTACAGAAATGCCATGACCTCATCAGTTTATTGCTTTCTGGCACTGGTTTTAAGCGTGCAAGTATGGTTCTGGCAGGTCCCTCTGTAAGTATCAGAGCCAGCTGAGGTGCCCTCATTCCACTGGAAAGCATCGCTGGAAATTGTGTGTTTGATAAGAAGCACAGAGAGTGTGATCAGCTTCAGCCAGCTGACTGATGCATCTTCCTCAATCTTCAAAAAGTTGTGATGAATATTTCTGCTTTTACAATTTTAATTCAGAAAACCACAGGGATGGATAAAAGCTGCCATGCAATTAGATTCTTCACCATTATCTCTTTTTCTGGACACACCATTTTCAAGCACCTACTGACTAAGACAGCTAGACATAGAGCCAGTACGAGTTGCAACAGAAAAAAAAACTGGGTAAACTGCTGTTTCTTTCCTTCCTCTGCTTTGAAGAATCCATCCAGGCAACGTTGCTCTACATGTGGAGCATTGGCAGGCATCAGTACTATTATGCATTATCTTGCGTATCTGTTTCTTAATAAAAGACCAAAAACTGACTCCTTGAGCGAAAAGTCTTTGGTAATTTCTAATCAGACTGTTTTTCTAGAAGAGTTGGACAGTTCAAGGCCAACCTCTATATTTAGCACCCTGTTTCTTCTTCGGTCATTTGAACTCTTCTGAACCAACAATACGTAGTTACTAAAAAGCACACCTAGAGTTGATCACAGAGAAATGAGAAGGCAGGGTTGGACTAATTTCATCTACATTTAAGGAACTGCACTTTGTCTTCCTACAACCTGGTCACCTCTTTTAGAGTGCTGAAAGAGAAAAAGGTGCATTTGCTAAGTGATTCAATTGACATATTTTGAGTGTCTATGTTAGGATGCTCCAAACTCCATTGCTGAGGTTCACGAACTCTCTGTGGACTATCAAGGGAGTTTGGAGTCATCAGCTTAGGTGCCAGTGTCTGTACTGAATCCCATAACAAGTGATCTGCCAAAAACCTTGCAGCTGAGATTACAGAACTGCTGCAAAAGGGCAAGTTATCCTAAAGTCCTGCTCCCAGGACCTCTGTACTGGCCTAGGATCTTGTCCCACCACCTGGGCTCTGATCTCTAAATACAAGCAAGGGGCTTTCGATTGCTCTGGAAAATGCCAGCTGGTTGCATTTGTATTTACAACTCGCCTTTGAATGCTCGGAGGAAACATTTCTGCCAGTTTTTCTTTCATATCAATATTTACAACTCAGTTGATCAGGGCTGAGGTGGTTTATTTCAGGGTGAGTAATTATACCAGGGACTTCGTACATGAAAAATTAATGAAAGGAGAAACTGATTCATTTATTTGATCTTCACATGGAGGTAGAAAAAAATCCCACGTGCTCTGATAAGGAAAAAAAAGTCCTGTTTAAAGCTGGTACTCATGTTGTGAGGGTAATGCCTTAATCAAGGTCAGCTGTAATTCAGTGTTCTATGGACAGTTTCAGTCCTTGCTTCTCTGCTGCACCTTACACTGAGACCTTTCTAATGGAGTCACTGATTCTCACATGTGGGTGTTGTTCTCTCCATCACACGTATGTGCACAACATGGCAAAGAAAAACCACGCAGAGAGTTGGCATGCGTCTTCCCTCTGTCCCCCAACTGATAGAGCCCAGGAGCTCTGTTCATCTCCCTGGCTCCAGATACTTGATTGGACTCCATTTTTTTTGATGAGGAGTTATTTAATAAGATTTTTTTAATTGGTTTTCTCTAGGTTTTGCATGGAACAAATTAAAACCATAATGTGTGCAGATAAATATACTGCTACCCCAGGGCTGGTATATCACACAGTGAGATGCTCTTTATTAAACCAATTTTTCTTTTTAAATCACCTTGCTCAAAAGAGAGCTAGGAGAGAAGGAAGATGCTCTCATGGCCCATAAGCCAGCCTGGAGACATGTTCCCTGCTCTATGCTACTGTCCACAGTGGCTAAGTATGAATGTACATGAGTGCAAGGGGAGCTGCTTATTTCTTTGCCTAAGTTCATCTTCAGTCAGAGTGTATAAAAATAAAACTCTTGGAGCAAGACACATCTTCTAGGGCAGCTATGGAGCTCAACAGCCAAACTCCTCTTGCAAAATCCAAGCATGTCCAGGGGCTTAAGTGCCACTATATCTTTATTTTTCAAAGGAACAACCTACATTATGTTATTTTGATTGAGCCAGAACAGAGATGTGAGCAAGCCCTGGGACATTTGCATTGTCTGTACCCTTCAGTGAGCTAGAAAACTAGTTGCTCTGGTAGCTTCTTGGGGCCAATGCAGTCAACAGCTTCTTTGTATTTTCCCTGAAAGGCTGATTCTAAGAAAAAAAAAGGCCTGATCCTTTTGGTCATAAAACCCAAGCAGGCACCACCCGAGTTTTAAGAGCAATGGTCCCTCTTTCAGGAGCTAGGACCATAAATAGGAGGTGGGGCTCATTTAACAAAGTGAGGTGAGAGCATCTTTGACAATAATCTTGCCGATGTGGAAAGGATTGCTTTCAACTAGGTATTTCAGGGGATGAACATGTGGCAGTTGATTGAGGGAATTGTAGATCAGGGTACTAAGTACCTAGGGTAAGGTGATGGGTGAGAGAAAGGCCCCAAGAAAGATGAAAACATGTCAGAAAATGATCCACTTCCCATGCTTGTGCACAAATGCCTGGCAAACAAGCAGAGGAGACAAAGCTGTGCTTGGGGTCCCCTCTGCTGCACAATAACAGCATCCCTCAAATAATACTAGGACAACTTGCAGGACCGAGTCCCACAATGGACACTACAGGGTCCCCAGGAAAGGCAGGTAGGTTAGACCAGAGACCTTCATAGGTCCCTTCCCACCTGCATGTGTAGGAATCTGCGGTTCTCCTTAGAAAATTGCTGGTAGCCAATAATATCATTCAAGGCAGGTGATCTGTGGAAGATTGCGCTCTTGCTGTACTGAATACACAAAAGTTGTTTTGAGCTGGGGCTTAGGAAGATGAGAAAGGACAGTGTGCACAGCCACTGCACGGTTTTAAATGTGATGTGCTTGATAATGTAGGAATGTGCCTACCTCGCTGATGGTCACTGGGCAGAGAGATAGAGCCCTGCAGAAAGCAGCTAGCAACATCCACCTGAGATGAAAGGCCAGGAGGAAGGGTTTTCCCTTCTCACCCAGACCACCTGCTAGGGAGGATTTTTCTCATCCTGAGAAAGACAAAGAGTCAAAGACAGACACCATTAGAAGAGCTTATTTCAAGTGAGAATGAGTAGGAAATGAGAAATCAAGGAAAGGGTGAAAAGGAAGAAAACCTAGAGCAGCAAGGGACCAAGAGAAACAATTCCCTGATTTCACCAGCTTTGTGTCCCAGTGGGTTGGACAGCATGCATGCAAAGGGCAAGAGGAGGCAGCTGGACAATAGGAAAAGCAATGTCCCACCACCACTGCATCCTGCAATTTGGTTAGCTACTGTGCCTGTCTGTCTGTCCAAGGGACACACTGCCCCACCATCAGACTAGCTAAGTACCTGACTTCTACTGCATTTATCCTCCAGAGCTCAAAAAGAAAGAGGCGTGCTGTTAAAGATGTTTCTAAGCACAGAGAGAGGGATGTGACTGAAACAGCGCAGGGAAACCATCCACCTCAGCTGTTACTGTCATTTTACACCTGGAGTTTTGGTTGTTTTGTCATGAGAAACAGTAAAAGCAGGGATGGAGAGATGCAACAGGAAACCAAGTAATAAAGATAATGAGAAAAGATGAGAGGTCAAGAAAAGAGTATACAGGGGGATGGGGCACAAAGACAAAACATCCAGGAAAAAGAAGAAAGAAGATGTGCACTGGCTTTGCTAGTCAATGTTATGTGGGAAATAGCCAGGATCTGCAGTGCTGGACAGATGTGTAGGATCCCATCAGAGAGCAAGAAATTGAGAAAGGGAAAGAAAGGCGACAGAAGAAGAGAGAAAAAGGGAGAAATTAAAGCAGCAGCAAGTGAAAAATAATCAAAGATAAATAAAGTCGACACAAAAAACGACTTTCATTTTCTCTTGCAGGCACTCTAAAGTGAGCTGTACGAGCAGAGACTTTAATTTGCCTCCTTCCCACAGACTCAGCCCTGCTGATTCATTCAACTCGGCAAGGCTACACTGCTCACTAACCTATAGTACCAATTTATATGCTAATCGCCTTCGTTTGTAAATCAAGGCAGTCTTCTCCAATGCCTCCCCCCACCCTAAATTCACTGGTACGAAATGCTGTCCATCTCTGTACACAGGGCTGGGAATTGCTGACTCTGAGACACAAAAGACATCAAATCCTAAATAATTGGATCATTGATGGAGTCCATCCTCGTGGATTATGTTGCTGTTTCATCTCAGCCCCTCACCTGCTCAGCAGGAGCTTTTCTAAAGGGTTTTATAATTAGTCAAGCTGGGAAAGAAAAAATATCCCTCCTTTTCCTCTCTGTCGTCCAGTGTTCCCTGATTTTCTTCTTCATAGCTTTTCTTGGAAGGGCAAGCTGGGACAAGGAAGGGACACTGTTTCTTAGACTCCTTTTCCACTTTTGAAAGAGCCTACGGGTACTGTCTGTGTCCAGAAGACAGGTTGGAAACCAAATGGGACTGTTAGGGTGCCGGGTTATTTCCAGTCTTCTGCTGGAGAACTCCTAGAGGACCAGAGATAAAAGCATCCTGATCTCCTCGGGGAAAGATGCCTCTTGGAAAAATAAGAAGTCCATTTTCTTAACAGAGGTTAGGGTTGTGAGTCTGGGTCTCCTACAGCACTGCTAGATATTCTGCAGTGGGACAAACATGCTCAGTTACTTTGAAAAGAAAGTCCGTTCTCTTCCTGACAAAGCTTTCACAACCACTGGATTTCCACAGCCTGGTGAAAACAGGGTAGTTTGGTATGCGAAGGTTGTTACTTGGAGTAATTAATACCAGTCCTTAACACTCCAAAACTCCTAGCCAAGTTTCTAGCAATCAATACCAAAAAAAAGGAAGCAAGTTACAGAGCAGTCATGCACTTTTACTTCCAAAGGCAGCTCCATCTCTTTGTGGAAGCCCTTCCTTCAATATATTTTTGTCCAGGATGCTTTCTTGCTGTCAGCTTCTGTGTTTTATGGCACCCAAAGGGATCCCCAGTTATTACTACTGCTGTACTGGCAGAAGAAACCCACTGCTGAGTCTCTAGACTGGACTTTTGAACTACTGGCCTTGAAGATGTCCTTTAGGTGAATTTTGATCAGTTTCCTCTTTTGAACACAGTAACTTTAAGAAATTCTTCATTAACAGCAATGGAGGTAAATGCTTGATGAATGGTAAGGGTGGCACAGTGACATTCACATGTCCCAGGCTACAGCTCAGGGCACTGTGGTCCACCCCTGCACCTGATCACCATAGTGTCCTGTCTTCTAATTAGATATTATTCCTAATGATTTTCTATGCTGGTTTGCTCTATTATTTCTATCTTAAGTCTGTGTGTTAATGCAACAAGCTGCAAGCTGGGCTGACTGTGGGCAAGGTAGGAAATCTGGGGCCAGCAGCTAGACTGGGGCCACCAGCCTCAGGGGCTTGAGGGTCCTGGTGCCAGACACTGGGGAAGACTGGGACCTGGGGGCCAACTGCTGAATAGACTAAGCCCAGCTGCTGGAGAGACCCATGTTGAGTGTGAATATCCCTACAGCTTCAATCCTGCTGGGCTGGGGAGGAGGAAGAGGATGGAGCCACCCGTGCTGATCGTGTTTTTGTGAGTGTTACATGTGTTTATGGGGTGCTGGTAAAGGCACTGCTCTCCGTGCTGAGCTGTATGTCTGGCTGTATCTGTACTCTGCGTGTCCCTCTGCTCAGAATACGTGCTCACCTTCACCGACGCCTGGACTTGGGGATGCAGAGCTGTACAGGTTTCGTGCTGGGGCAGGAGGGACGCCCTGTCCTATAGCCCATTGGATGTGGCCACCTCTTAACATCCTCATCTTCTATTGTGCCTTCAGTCAACTCCATGTTATCTCTTTAATTAACTCCATGTTTTTATTTCCCCAGCTCTCCCCCAGGCTGGAATTACCACACTGCCAGGTAGAAACCACATCCTAACCTCCACCCTTAATTTTTTCATTTCTGTCTTTATAATCAAGGACTCTTATGTCATTAGAGTCCTTTAGGTTAAGGAATTCTTGTTCTCTTTTGCTGTTGCCTCCCTTCAACAGTCATCAGCAACAGTTATAAACCTCTTGACGTGGTTCAGACAGACTAAAGGAGCCAGTGTCTCTCAGCCTGACCACGTGGTATCGGTTCTTCTGAGCTTTTGAATACCCCTTCTCAGTTTGAATCCCTCTTCTCTGACCGTGTGTAACTGATTGCACTGGTCTCACCACCGAGGAGGCACCAGGAGCTTGGGCAGCCCCAGGACCCCTGGATACCTGGACACACACAATTCTCCAGAGTAATCTCACCAGGTCCTTGCAAAATGTCATCTCCTCTTCTTTATTGCTACCGGAAAGGTCTTTCCTGGTACCCCCTGAGCTTGGCATTTTATTTTTCTCTGATTGTTGACTGTCCTGAATGCATCCAAGACACTCTCCCTTGTCACTCCCATCTGCTGAGCCTCCTAGGCTGCAGCATGAGCTCTGCTCTTAGCTTGACTGTGTGCTTTGTACTATGAAATGTTACTCCATTCCTCTCCCTGTTCTCACCAGGCATCTAGTTCTCCTCAGATGATGTCTCAATCCTTTTCTGCATTGACAACAAATCAAAAAAGTTTTGCCTCCAAATCTTTTATTGGTAAACACAACTTTTTTGTTCTAAGGCTTCAAACAAATACATTAAATAAGACAAAATCTTCAACTTAACTGAGGAATGTGATTATTAACTTGTAGTCTTTTATCCCCCAGCACCTTCCTTATCCATCACTCACACAAATTCTCATTTTCTTCACCAATACCACAATGCAATACTCTATAAGATGCTTTGCTGAGAATAGACAAATTATTCTGATCACAGACCTAAGCTCAGGGAAATCAGCTGTTTTATTTAAGAAAGATAATTAATTACTAGGGAAAAGCACTCTTTGGTTGACTACCTATGCAGCGTGATCCATTTTCTATTTCCTTTTGTCTTTACTGGTTCTTATAATGGGTCCAGAGCCCTGTCTGACAATGAATGGGGATGAACTTTTATAAACCAAGTTTATTCGCACTGGCCTGGCCTGGCTGAACCAAGAGCACCAATGAGGCCAAGCTTTTAAATCACTTACTTTCATAAATAAACAATAGATGTCAGCCCTGAAAGGCCAACCCTTCCCCATCTCAGGTCAGAAGAGAGCTTATTTCATGGGCAGCAATTGCAAACCAGCAATTTCTTCCAGGCCTTTGACGTCTTCTAGAAAATTCAGCAAAAGTGAGTGAGAGGATTTTATACCTTGAATTGTACCATGCCTTGTCCTAAAGGGCATCTGCGGAGGAACTGGGTTGTCACCATTTAGGTCTTCCCTCTGCTGCTAGATTTGCTGTGCTCAAGTCAAACTTCTCTGCCTTTCCTCTGTGCTCCTGTATTTCAAAGAGGTGGCCAGCCCTTTGAAGAGGATATGACCTCTTATCTCCCACGTAAATGCAAAACACCTATGAGTGATGGAAGCCTATGTTGGTTGAGTCCTGAAAGCTTGAATTACAATATTAATAATAGGTCCAAACATGAGCTAATACGAAAAAGCTGCCAATTATTTCAGACAATTGATCAAAGCCAAGAAACTCCTGATATGCATTAAGCGACCCTTTGATTGTCCATTCCCTAAAACCCTCAGCCCACACAGACCAGGAGATGACAATTTGCCTTTTCAGTTAATTATTTCTCTTGAACTGAAACTCCTCTGCACTTCTGTTGCTTCCTGCAGAATTTGCCTCCTTCTTTCTCTCCTGCTTTCAAATCACTCCCAATATTTGCATAACTTTCTTCGGTCATTGCTCCACCTCTGGAAAGGTCACTTGTCAAAGTGCTGCCGCGAAGTGTTGTATTTTAATTTTGAATTTCCATAGCTTTGAAGCTGAAATTTTCCATTAGACCGAAAAAATAAAATAAAAAAAAAAAAGGACCTCCATCCTGCTGTGTACTGCGTAAAGCACAGCTACATTGCTAGCTGCAGCAGCAGGTCACTTTGCAAAATCTACCAGACCTATGGGGAACTGTGGTCACAGTGGGTACCACTATGGGTGCCCAACAAATTGGGGAAGCCAAAACATGCGACGATTAAGGCATTTATGCAAAAATGATGCAGGGAAGCCTGACAAAGCTAGAAACTGAGTCTCCATCTCAGGACTCTCTGCTGAGTGTCTGCTCCATAGCAAAATCCATGTTGTGTCCTGCGGTGCTATCCCCAAACAGGAATCCAAGTTCGGTTTTCATCCCCATGCCCTGAGGTCTGTGGTTTTCATGCCTGTCCTGATCTCTGCAGGAGCGCAACAGCTTGCTGAGTTTAAAATTAAATAGTTCATTTGCAGCTGGTCACCCACAGGAGGCAAAAATGAGCCAGTCCCATAGGATCAGGTGAGAAACGCATTTGTGCTTTGTTTTTCCTTTGCTGAAGCTGGACTTTATTACCAGTCTGCTTGGTTGAGAAATTCAGTTTCCACATCATAAATAGAAAAAAGAAAAAAAAAAACCCACCAAAAAACAAACCCAAAAATGAAAACCAGACAAAACCCCCAACCAATAACAAAAAACCAGCCAAACAAAACCCAACAAAAAGCCATTGCAGATGTGCAGATCAGAGAAATGTTACTGCAGCTAATTAATTGCTGCATTTTGCTTAATTCACATTCTCTTTCTGGAGTGCACTGAGCACATTTCTCACATAAATCATAGCTGCTGTCTGAGTGCCATTTTCCAAGTCAGTTTGACATAAAAATGCTATATTTAACCTGTCTCAATGCATTTTAATGGTTTTATACATTTATGGTTGTTTGCCTGTGCGTTTATGGAGTAGTGGGTGTGTGCACGGGTGTGTGTGTAAATATATATATATATACACACACACACTGGTCTGCGTGTGTATGCACGTGCATGTGTCAGAGATTTAGGGTCAGAGTGCTGTTTTTGCATCACAAATGATATTTTGCCCCATTAGCACTGTGTAGGACACGGTAGTGGCTCTCAGCACAGGGTTGTACATACACTCTGAGCACTCCTCGGGCATGTGAACATGCCAAAACACTCCGAGCCCCATCAGAAAAACGCTTGTTGCTACTGACTCTGCTTGGGACATGTTGAGTTTGATGATCAGGCAGGTACGTGCTTTCCTTTGGAAATCTGGGTTAATTAACTGAAGCAATACCTTGGTGATGTCCTGTTTTCTGCATGATGCTTTAAGCCTTTAAATTTTAACCTCCTCTAATGAACACCTGCCCAGCTGCTGCTGCTGCTAACAGAGCTGCAGGCATTTACATGGCAGAAAATTTAATTGTATTGACTTATATTTTCCTCAAATTTGGCCTTTTACCTGAAGAACTTTAAAGACAGTGGGAAGTGGTGATGGTGAGGATGGTGTTTCTCTGTAGACGTGGAGTCATCTGGCCCAAGCCCAGGTGCAGCAACTGAGAGCAGCACACTTGTGCTTGGTTATTTCTAGAATGAAATCTGTGAGGGGTTAAAGCAAACAAAACCACCCAAACCTCACATAGGATTCCTCCCCGCAGGCTGACAGTCCTGCTTGTCCTGTTTCCCCCCAAAATGCAACATCTGTCTGTCCTTTCCAAATTTAGAAGTTAAAGGTGCTCTTGCAAACTCCACAGGACCCAAGAGATGTTGCTTTTCAAAGAAGCAAACAGCTGTGAAGCAGCTGGCTGGTGGGAACCTGATCCAGGGCTGTGATCTTGGGACTTCCTCTCTCAAGATGCCACGGCTCTTCTGGTTGTCGTGGTGGCTTCATGCTCTCTTCAGAAGCCACATTCCTCCTCACTATTGTGCCAAAGCTGCAGTGCCTCTGGGACACAGAAGGAGATGAGCAAGGTCCACCTCCATGCGGTGGGGCTCCACAGAGAGTTGTTAGGGTGGAGGAAGGCAGTTCAGGTTGCGTGGTTGACTTCTCTTCAGATGAACAGTGAAGCAACTGAAGAGTGACTGAAACCTGACTACCTCATTCCCCTGGGCCTCTTTTTTGGCATTACTGCCATAACAGCTACTCAACTTGCTAATGAGCCAGTGTAATGAGTGATGTTCATTACTCAAGCATAATACGCATACAATCAGCAGAGTGAGTTTCTCTATTGGCGCTATTCAGCATCATGTCCTAAAAGGATTCTTAGGTTTTCAAGGCCGGGAAGAAAGGATTTTGACCATTCAACCTAAAGTCCTGCACGGCCTCAGCTTAGGAACTGTGCTTGTCTTCCACGCTGTCATCTCTAAGGCTTGGTATGAAATTGGCCTACCCAAGGGACTTGCCAGCATAAGGGAGCTTTCTGCCTCAGATACATAAAAAGTTTTTTTGGAAAACCATGAATGAAAATAGGTCTGAGCAATCAACACCTGGAGAGGTCCTCTACATGGATCCCCTGAGGAGTCCTTACTCAGAAGGCTGTTGAAAGCTACTTTGAAGGTGTTTTCTGTTTGCTTGAAAGCTGCAAGGCAGACACTTCCCTGGGGAGGCACTGACCTCTTCCTGGGAGGAGTGGGTTGGGGAAAATAAGAAGAAAAATACCCAACAGTCATCTTCTTTCTTTTCTTCTTTGTTTAGATCTCGTCACAACAGGAGCTCAGGAACAGATATTCAGCTCAGGCCCAGATTCATCCTACCTCATCTTGGACACCTCAGGTAGTAGCATAGTGAGCCCAAACACTCCCTTCAGCCACAAAATAGATCGACTGCAGAGAGTAACCTCCTGCCCATGTCCCAGATCTTCCAGGAATGGTGTCTTGCTCCATATGGGCTTTTTCCTATATGGTCAGCCCAAGGGAAATGTTTTGCATTTTCTTCAATTTTCAGATTCTTCTCAATTTTCCAGCACAGCCATGTTTTCCCAGCATTGCAACCAAGAAGTATGATTTCTTACATGTGCAACGTACCATTTATCCACTGCCACAGCGTGGCTGTGCTTCCTCCTTGTGAGATCATGCTGTATGCATAGGTGTTCTCTCTTTACCCCATGGCTATAGCCTGACGTGGCTGCAACGCAGGATCACGGGGTCATAGGACAGTTCAGGGGAACCTCAGGAGGCCCTTACCAAGCTGAACTATCCCGTGACCCTCCCTTGCAGCCACACCACGTTATAACCACAGTGCGACCCAAAACCACCTGTACATACATTGACCTCCTCCATCTACCATCTCTGACAGAGCTGTTATTTACAGTCCCGTGAACACAGCAAGGGCAAGTGCTCCCTCCTTCCAGCTCCCTTTGATGAGAAGGAGCAGGACCTCCTGACCCATCTCTAGGGCTGTGATCCGAGGTTTGGGGTCTCCTGCCCTCCCAGCTCATCATGTCATGTGGTGCCTGGTGGTTACTATTCCCCTTCTGCCTGTGAATGCTATAGAGTCATGGTATGGGAGATGCAGGGTGAGAAACACCCCTGTAGGAAGGATGGAAAAAGCTTGGGACTCACCATCAGGCACTGCTGATTGAAGAAGGGTTGGATCATGGCTCAGGGATGGGGAGACTGAGCTAAGAGCCTCTGGGCAGCCCCACACTTCTGCAATCATTTCAGATGTTTCAGGATATCCAATTCATTTCAGCCAGGCCAAAAGAAGTCATTACATCTGGAACCTACTGGGCCATAATGGCTTTGGATCAAGGCTCTGGAGAGCCGCAGCCTTGGATTCGATTTGACAGACCCCTAAGCCTCCTGCAGTCCTGCCTATAAGCCTAAAACACTGTAAATCAGGTGATGGAGCAGAGTCAGGGAGATAAGGCCACATTTTCTTGGAGGATTTCAGCCATTCAAGGGTAAGCACCAAGGAAGTGAATAATCCCTAGCTCAACTCATTTCTTGTAATCTTTCATGAGTGATATCCTTAACCCCCTCAGGCACGGAGCCGTGCTCCTGCTCGCATCCTGCCTGGTAATGCAGGAGGTGGCAGGGAGTTCCAGGTGAAGTTGAGATTGGCTTTGCAGGCATGCAAGCAGGGTAACATCAGCATCACCCTGGTCCCGTTGGAAATGAGATTCCAGCACTGCCGCCCTCTACCAGTAATGCTGCTTGATCTGTGTTAAATATTGGCCCCCTGACATCGTATATTGGGAAGAGGGCATCAAGGCTTGGGCTAGAGATACCTGCAGAAAAGTAGGCTGCGCTGCACAGAAAAGGGAATTCCTCATGCCCTGGAAAACTGCATCACAAGGGGAGGTATTTTTGGGGGTGTCAAGAAGCTACAAAGCTAAAAGCAAAAGATGCACTCGTGGGGCAAGTTTGGCCCTGGGCTGTGGCTCTTTCAGAGTAGAGAGCCAAGGTGGCAGCTTGCAGATCCAGGAGAGGTGTTTCCCAGCACCCAGGCGCGATGCAAACCACACGTGGGGCACGGGCAGGGGCGCTTTTAAAAAGCAGACATCGCTGGAGTTTACACCTCTTTTATTAGAAATAAGACACATTCATTTTGTGCTCTGAAAACTGTACAGAAAAAAAAAAAAAATTGACGAACACGGAGAGGAGGGAGGGGAAGGCATGGCGCGGGGCAGGGCAGGGCATGGGAAAACAGAATTAACCGGAGGAGCTGAGCAGAGAAAGTCGTATATCAACAGTTATTAAACAAACATTTATCTCTGTAATTACATAACACCGTTAATGTCTTGCAAGTCGGCTGAAGTGAATGGGTGAATGGGGAAGGTGGGAGAGAAAAGGGCAGGCTCGGTCGGGCAGGGGAAGGAGGAAAAAAAAAGATAAAAGAATTAAAACACAGTAGAAAGATATCTGTATGCTAAAATTCATAATGTGTAATTATAATAATTACAATATCATACAACCCGGCATCTGAGGGAGGCCTTTGTGCTTTCCTGTTTCATAGAATAATCTAAAATTGAACAATAATATCACAGTTTTTATAAGTAATCAGTTTCCCTACTTGTTAACTATTTGAAAATTTTTTATAATTTTTTCTTTCCATCCTTCATATTACACAGTTAATGGCAAGGTAAATGCCACTGTCCTTAAAGATCAGTTACCCAGGTGGCCAAAAGGAAAGTTGAAGCGGGGATGTTTGCACATCAAGCAACATCTCTCAGTGGGGGAAGCACAACTGGGGTCAGTGATTGTTTTGCATCTTGTATCCATTGCTAGCTTTTTCCTAAAAATGTTCTGGTTTTGGTTTGTTTGTGTTTTTTTTTTTTAAAAAAAAAAACCAAAAAAACAACGACCCAAACACACAGTAATGACTAACTCAGACCCTGATCAAGCTTTACTGCTGTCTGGTACAATCTGGCCACTCACAACCAGAGGTTTGTTGTCGCACGTCTCCAAAGCTGGGAGAGTTGTTCCAAACATCAGACAGACAGTGCTGGGAATGATAAAAAAAAAAAAAAAAGAAGTCTGCATGTAATGTCAGTGGCATATTTTTTAACGATAAAAATATTGCACAAGACTTGTGGGCGTGAAATGTAGATAACTTATTTTTTGTAAATAGCGTTGAGAAATGCTTAATGAAAAAAATTTAAAAACATTATTATTTTTTTCATGGTGAAATAAAAAGACAGTATTTTATGATGAGGAATGTCCTGCTCTCCTGATCAGCTCCACCTCTTCCTTCTTGTAGGACCACAAACCTGCTTGCTGGCTCTGGGCAGCGGGGAGGCAGAAGAGCCAGCGAGGGGAAAATAACCAAAACCCAAACTGAATAAAACAAAGCAAAACGTTACAAGCCAGCGGCGAAGGGGCCGTGTGTTCCCACCATCCCAAACTTTCCACGGAGCAACTTGCCTTCCACCTTCAGCAGGTGGCATCCTCACCCCATGCCTGCGCAGTCCTACAGCACAGAAAGGCATTTGAAATGACAAGAGCCAAAGAAAAGAAAGGTCTCGGGTTTCAAGTTCTCTTTTTATTGAAGAAAAGAAAAGAAGAAGGAAAAAAATAGATTATTTTGTTTGTTTGTCTGTTTGTTTGTTTGTTTGTTTCCAAGTGGATGTTATTCGTGTTGTCAGTTTGTCTCAATGTCCTAAGGCAACATCTCTGTATACCAAATATCTCCAGGTACATTGGCGCATCTGTCTTTCCCTCTTTCTCTCTCTGCCTTCCAGGGAGGGGCACCTTGGAATAAATCTGAGTCCAGCAAGGAAAAATAACAGGAAAAAAAAAAAAAAAGAGGATGAGGCCAAGAGGACCTTTGCAAGGCCCGTGCTGAGTTTATCTAACAGTCCATGAAATGACCTACATTCTTCTTGTTGGTCTGTTTTTCTAACACTTTCGACCCTCTCCCTGGAGACGGGGCGAGCAGGTTTTGGAGGTGGTCCTTTCCTCCCGCGCCTGTCCCACTCCTTAGGGTGCGCAGAAGCTCCGCTGTGGAGGGATGAGAGGAGGAAGCCCCACCTTACCTCTCCACCTAAGCCACGGATGACGCCACCACTTCCCCCTCCAGGCCCCGTGGGGACCCGCTGCAGGGGTGCCACCATACCAGGTCACGGTGTGGCACATAGGAGTGGGAATGTCTTCTTGGCCACCGCTTGGTGCATCCCATCTCCTTCCTTCTTGGATGAGCTGGTGAGAGAGAGGTGGGGGGCAAGGATCGACAAGGGATGCCACAGACCCTCAAGGCTGGGTCTCCCCCGGGGATCTACGGCCAGACCGCATCCCAGCGAGGCTCCCGCAGGCGTCCCTTCTTGTGGTCCACAAACAACGCTGATCTTCTTGGCCCTTCGCGGTGGCTGCCGGGCGTCCTTCCACACCTCCGCGTGGCACAGCAGGAAGGCTCCCGGCGTGCGGCAACAGCCCGAAAGCATCTGGGCAGGGTTCGTCCCCTGCATCCCCTCCCCACCCTCTGCCTCCTCCTCGCTCTCTTCCAGGTTCGCTTCTTCTCCAGTCCTACCTGGGAAAGCTCGTGTTGTCCCTGAACCTACAGCTACTATACTCTATAAAGTAATATTCCCCCTCTCTGCTGAGAACAATACAAAAGTTACTCCGTCTTACCAAAGGTTTCAAAAGAAACCAAACACTTCTCTCGCTCGGTTCCGATTTAATTTAATCATTTCTTTAAAACGTAGTTTTGTTTTGTTTGTTTCGTTTGTTGTCCGGAAAAAAAAAAAGTCCCTTTTTCCCTTTCGGCTCAGACCTCTGTCTGAAGGTCAATAATGTCTTGTCCCACCAAAGGGATGGTGGCCCCTGTTTTCTCCCACTCTACAGTTTTTAGTTCTAGGGGAGACTGTGCCACAGGTTCGATGTCCTTTTTAACCCATGATGGTGGGGACTGGACTTTCCTGATTCCTTCCCAGGGTCTCTTGTTTGGTGTCTGCTGTTTTTCTTGCTGCAAGGGGAGGAAAGTGTAGGAAAGGAGAGAGAGAGAAAGAAAGAAAGAGAGGTTAGTACCCATGCAACAAACACCATTTTTTCACCTCCTTCTCTTTTATCAAAGGCAAATTTTTTGTGAAACTCCTAATCCAAAATAAAGTTGATTTTCAATGAAAACGGCACTTCTGTGTAAACTATTTTCAGGAAGAAAATATAAACTTTTTTTTCCCACTGCTATCTCTGTGACCTAATGCTCAAATGCTTCAGCCTTCTGTAGAGGTTTTTGCCACTTGTATTTCCACTGAAAAACTGAACATGGTTTTGAGAATTTAAGATCTTTTTCTACTTCTACAGAAAATCCCCACATAGAAATCCAGATTACAATGAGGTTTTTCTGAACATACATTGACTGCATTTTATATAGATGTGAATACATCCCTTATGCAGCACAGCTATTTATAGGCTATTTAATTGCAGCAAAACTTCCTAACTATTTTGCCAGTGAACCCATGCTGTTTGATGGGCTGGATCATCAGCTCTGAAACTGAAAGCATTTCCATCAACTCCACACCAAGCCTTGGAGGCTTTATCGACTGCCGTTAGCCCAGTCTCCTGCCAGCATCCCACCATGGATATCAATCCAGAGAATATCTTTCAATACTTCTGCTGATATACACCAAGATAAGACTCTGGGGACAGCTGAGGCTCTGTAAAAACGGGTGTATTCTTCAGCGCGTATATGAAGGGGAGTCCATGCAAAGATTTTAAATTAGTTGTTCCACTAAGCTTCTCCCCCCCACCAAGAGTGATGCTTTTCACAGTTAATTATCCCCACAAAACACTCCAGCACTGGGTGAGAAAAGGCTTCCCTGCATGTGACAGGAGCACAGAGCCCTTTTGAGCCACTTGCCAAAGGGAAAGTGGCAGCTAGAGGAAAGGATGGGAGGAAAGGCAGTTGCGTGGAGGATGATAACAAGGAGAGAAGAAATCTGGGGAGATGGTGAGGAGACAGACATGCAGGTGACATGCAGCCCAGGACGTGTCACAGCTCGATGTTGTCACTGAAATGTATTGATTGAGGGGAGATGAAGGCACACGTAGGCTGCGGTGTCACGATTGTACTCAGTGATGCTGCAGAGATTGCTGTAGCCCCATAGGAAACCTAAGTATCCATCCCCTACATGCTAATCCACCTGTTTAGCCTCTGATTTTGTCCTTTCCTAAGAGACTTTTGTCAGTCTGTTGTTTATCCTACCTCCATACCGCAACACGGATAGGAAAGGCGCTGTAGCATTATCCCTACAGGGACAGCTTTCATCACATCACCCAAGCCATGAATTTTGCTTTTCCAAACTTTCACCCTTAATATAAAAAACAAGGTGTGTTTGAAGTTGCTCCTGCATCCCTGCAGCTGCTCAGAGGGAGAAGGCTCTGGGTGAGGTCATTTGGTGGCTAGAGAGTGGCAGATGTACGAACCAGGTAAACCTGGTCTTCTCAATGTGAAGTGAAAACATTCTGAAATTATCTTTATTTTAATTCCAAGGAAGAAAAATAACTCTGTTATAGTCCTTTGAAAGAGATTATTTTATTTTTTTTCAAATAAAATTTTGGAACAGTATTGTTCAGAAGAATGTAAACCACTTCAGTTCTTGAAATCTGCAGTTGAGGTTTTCATTAAACTCTATGGCACAGACCTTTTTTATGCTTACTTTATTCCATCATGTTACACAATGGTGATTAATACTAATATGACAGAAAAGGTGATAAAATTGTTGACTTATTCCATTATCTATTTTGGAACTTATTTAAGAACCACTGCAACTATAAAACTGAAACCTTTTTATCTCTGTGTGTGTCTTAATAAGACAAGTTTGAGACTTCCTGAAGTGAAACTTCTACCCACAGCATTTTTGCAGGCCATTAGTCTGCCATGAAAAGATGCAGCAAGAATGTACACATAAAGACAAAAGCACATACAGAGCAAAAAATGGAATGAAATTAAGAGTTTCCCAAAAGGTGAAGAAAAAAAACCCCAAAACTTGGTCAGAACAGCTCTTCTCAATGAAAAACATTTTGTTTTCTCCCACAATTGGTGTAATGTCACAAGTTTTCCAAGTTACCGATGTCCACAGCTGTATTATTTAACAGAGAGCAGCACAAATGATCATATGCATGAAGTTCATAAATAATTCCATCTTTTCCCTCAAATGAAAGCTCTTCTTTGATGGCATTATTTATGGCCACCTTCAGCATCAGATTCTTCTATTCCCAACCAATACCTGTTTTAACCATCCCTCCATCTGCCACACTCCTGACCTTCAGCCTCTCCTTCGTGCTGTGAGGATGCACCCCGATCTGATGGTGTACACTGAACATGATCAGCAACCCTCAAAGTAATTCTTGTCGTGGGCTGCTTTTGAGCTACTGAGTGAGAGCAGCTGCAAATCCATGTAGGGAACAGAAATTGGGAAAAAACCCACCCCAAAACAATTATGAGCTCACATCTACGGCAACGACCTCTGAGCAGACCTGTCACTGGGGAACAAGATCTAAGGGTTACAATAATTATTCAATAGCGATAAAAAACAGACATTAAATGTTATGAATGATTATGAATGGATAAATTAAGAAAGGAAGAGAGAGAATGAAATAGAAAACACTATGCCAGTGTATAACTCCACTCTGCACCTGCATCTTGAATATTATGTGCACTGCATGGTCTTCCTGACAGAAGGATATAGGGGAAGTGGTAAGGGTGGCCTGTTTACAGCCTTGAACAAAGTTATGGAGCATGTTCTGTAGGAGGAAAGACTACACGGACTATGACCTTTCAGCCTTGGAAAGAGATTATGGATGGATGTGAAGGAGGTCTATGAAACTTAGTGGCTTGTTGATGGTAGGAACGGACTACTGATGGGAGAGATCATCTCTTCCAATACAAGAACTACAGAGCATGATGAGACACCAAGCAGTCCTAGCCCACAGTGAACCTCAGGAGCTGGTCCTGCACAAAGTGCCCAGCTGAACAGCAGACCACCTTTCCACAGTTCTCTGTTGATGCTGAAAACTGCCAAAGTTATAAAAACTACATGGAAACATTCACAAAAGCAACCTCCATTCAGTACTATGAAGTAAAGTGACACCATTCTGCATCAGGGGGTCTCCGAGCACAAATTACGGGAGTCTTGGGGATCTCTTTGAAGATATACTACTATATGCTTACCCGGCATTTTTATTTTTCCAAGCTGATTTTTACTCTGCCATGGAGATGAGACAGGAACAAGACTGGCCTTGGGTCTGACCCCATATGGTTGTTTCAATCTAGCTTATTAGTGTGATGTGTTATCTAGCTATGACTGTGGTGGGCCTAGTGACTCCAAAGATGTCTGCTTACAGTAAGAAGATTAAAAGCAGCCTCAGGAGATCAGCAAATAGAGAAGGGAGGCTTGCTTTTAGTTTCCAACTTCTCAGAAAAGAATCAGACTTCTCTAGTGATGCTGTGAGTGGAGGTGCTATCTCAGGGGTGTGATGCACCGGCTGTCCACCACGGTGCACCAGCAGCTCACGGAGCTGTGTGCACGGACGTGATCTGAGCACGAGTGCAGAAGGACTCGGTGCCCGGTCGGATCTCAGAACAGGTTAAACGCAATCAGTTGGACTGAACTCTGGCAAGGACGCTGGGAGACAAAAGAAAATTTTCTCTTCTTGGCAGGAGACACCCTGGGAATCGGTAGTGGGCTCCTGGGAACAACACCCTTTTTCTTTCCCTCCTTATGGAAAAGGTTTTTATTGGGTCTTGGCCACTTGAACAGCATATAGAAACAGCCACCGGGCTCATGCTTTAACTCCGGCATTTCCCTCCAGCCCCACTGTGGGGCCTTAGCAATCCTTGCAGACAGGAGGGAAAACCTAGCTATGCACAGAAAAGAAGAAAAAACCTGGAGAGAGGGTTGTGTAATCCGGCTGTAAAAAGGCGCCGGTGCTGGCCCAGGGCCTGGCACCTTGGAGACAGCCAGAAATGGCCCGAGACAGGAGCTGAAAGCAGCGGAGGCTGCTCTGCCAGTAACTCACAGAGACAGAGCCATTACTCTGGCCTGACACAGCCCATGAGCTCCTGGCTGTCGGGGACGGGGAGAATGTATATCGGTTCCTGCCTGGTGCCAGGACGGCGGAGCAGACTGCTCTGTCGGAGGGGTGGGAAGGGAGGGAGCACCCGGGCCCAAAGCTGGGGTAAAACCTGCTGCACAGGGCAAACTGGAGGTCTTCATCACCCTGGTGGCATTCAGAGTCTCCTTCATTCAGCCGTGGCTTTCATTTTGGCTGCACATCTTTAAGGCAGAAGGAGAGGATTTGGGATAAAAGGCATTTAAGATGCAGTGTCAACAACCTCCTCCAAAATCCCTAACAAAGACAGGGGCAAAGTGCATTGAGATAAACCCCACAGCCTTTTCCTTCTAAAGCTAGTCCTGGCAGACTGCAACAAGTCGGCTCATGGTGGCTATGGAAAGGTGAGCTGCTCTGTGCGTTGGCTCTGTGCTGCCTTCAAAGGTCCAGGCTGGCTTCACTCAGAGTACCTGGATCCTAGTGCAACTCTTTTGTTTAGGAGCGGCATCAGTGTGTCGCACAAATACGGCACAGGAGACTGACTGGCTGCTCTAAGACAATCTTCATTTCACACTTCAGTCAAAGACGATGAGAAGCGCAAGCTGTTAAGCTGCATCTCCTTGTGTATGTTTTATATTCTGTTTTGTTTTGTTTTGTTTCGTTGTTTGGTTTTGGTGTTTTGGTTTTTTTTTAATACCCAATTTTTATGGTTACCCTGAATAATCTGAAGAGGAATTCAGTGCTTTCTACTGAGCACTCTGGGATAACTCCCCTAGAACCAGCTACTCCCATGCTGTTTTCATTGCCTCTAGTGTTAACTTGAAGGATATTTCATGACCCAAATGGTCTCTCCCCATGACATTGATGACTCTTGGACCAGAATGAAGTTATTCAGAGCGTATAGCAGGGAATCTGAAAGATAAATGTGGCTTACGCTGTCTAATCTATCTTCAGATCAATGTCGATGAAAAGTGATTAGAAAATGGGAAAGCTGTCTTGTTTTTTTACAGAGTGATAAATTTTCCTTTCTGTGTTTGAAACAAGTAGCTGCAGGTCCTTCATTTTATGCTACTGAACTACAAAGATGATTTTTTTTCTTTTTTCATTTAGAAGAAAAGCTAAATAAAAAGAAGTGGCTGACTGTGTTCAGAATTTAATATTTTTTTTTTGTGGGTTTAACTTGCATTGATGGAAATCAGTTAGCACACCTCAAATACCCAGCATTTGCTGGGTTATAAAAATGTCTTCTGCTTCTGTATTCTCTCAAGTTCAGATGGTCTAACATGTAGGGGTTGCTGTGAGCCAAAGTCTTGTGAGGCCATGCACAGCTGAAGGTGAACAGGCAATGAATGAAGGAGCTCTTTCATAGACCCTATGGGGCTCTTTCCATAGACTCATAAACCATCCCTTGCCTGGAGGTTGCAGAGAAAGCCCATGGTTCCATCAGCGTGAGGAACAAGCTATTCTCCAGGAGATTCCTGCTGTTAATCCAGCTGGTTAACATACCATCCTCTTTTGGACAATTCATATGGTCTACTGAGGAGCCCACTCGGTGGACACGGAGGACTAGGTGTTCCCAAAAATGCTGAAATCATTCAAGGCTGCCCCATGCCTCACAGGGACACCTAGGGACTCCAGGAGGGGACCAAAAACACCCAAAACCAAATTCTTTATAGAATCCTTTGGGTAACCAGTCCAAACAATTAGGAGCTGAAATCTGCTGGTGGAAACTGAAGGGTTTTGGAGCAGCTGATGGCTGGTTAGCATCAAATGGCACAGCCAGAACTGAATGTCGACACAGAGGATACAGGGAATAAGAAGTCTCTTTGAGAAATTCAGAGTAATTGATGCCTGATATTTGGGACACGAGCTATCAGATGATCTACAGGAGGAGGTGAACTGCTGATTGACGGTATATTTGGACATTCGGTAGCTGACAGATGGTTTATGGCTGAATGAATTAAGGCTTGACGTCATTTTCATAACAGAATTTATTGTAGCAATTATTATACTTTATGTAGCATTCCTCCCTATAAAAGTTACCCTAATTGGTCTTTTAAAATTTGCCAGTTACCAAAGCCTTTAAGAAGTGCAGAGATGATTAAACTCGTGCCACGGAGGAGATACCCTACCTGTACGTGGAGCTTCTCTTGCAGAGGGACACACAGGAGGAGCACAGCCTCCCGATTTTCTGATTCCTCAGTGAGGAACGAGACAGATTTTGACACAACCACCACCATCTGAGCTCCTCCACACCCGGTCTCAGCCCATGCAAAGAGGTTCCCATGGACAGGAGACAAATTTTCCCACCCTGGAGCAGGGCTCCCAGCTCCCCAGCCAGCTAGCAAAAGGCCAGGTAGTCAGCAGGCAAGGGAATTAATTCTGTCATGCAGCAGAGCATGCCAGGGAGACATGCAGCCATTAGTAGGAGTGACTGCAATATTGATCAATATTCCTATTTTCTCACTACTCTGCTAGATTCCAAAGCAAGTGCTGGTGGGATGAGTATACCCTCCAGGTGTTTGAAGAGGATAGCTAAGAAAAATCTTGACCTGAGTAATCAAGCCAGAAACATTGCCTAGCAGGAGATAAGTAAAAAGTCATAGAATGGCAGAAAAAAAAAATAAAAAAATTGTATATTTTTTCCACTGGGTTTTGGAGCAAGTGCTGGTCCAGGACCAACAGAAAGATAGGACTGGATTTGAGAGCTAAGTTACAGACCACGTCCAGATTCTATATGTGGACTCCAGGACAGGGCTCCAGCCAAAGCAAAAGCCATTGGAGCTGCAGGGAGCTAAACGTAACAAGTGGCTAATAAGCAAGAACGAGCAAATCAGAGAAATTTGCAGAGCTCTGTTCAGCACAGCTTTCACTGACCTCTGCACAAGAGCTGCTGTTTAAAATGAATGCAAAGCCAGATGCTGGCAAGGAGAGAGGAATATGTATGTGATTCAAACTTCTCTAATGGAGCTGGATCAAAGGACTCCTGCCAAGGGGGAAGGCAGGAGTGTCACTTCCATTGCTTTCAAAGCTGGCGCTAAGGGTAGAAGAAACAAAGCCCTTGCTTCCTTCAAAGGCTGCAAAGCCTCCGCTTTCGTACCATGCTGTTGCAGAGCATGTGAACCCCTCCTGATGTCCAACCCAAGCACTGGAATTTCTTTAGCAATTAACTCGCAGGGAGGAGCAGTGTTGGAGATGCTTTACCCTGACAATAGAGAACTGTACAGCAAAATATTTCCCATGTGGTACAAAGTAGCTTGAAAATAGCCACTGCTCTGCTTTAATGTGGATAGCTCTCAGCTGCAGGTATTTAGACCTTGGGAAGTATGTGTATTTAGGGGGAAGCAGGGGAAAAAATTGCATGTTAGAGCTTACACTCTACCAGGCAAAGGGCAGACTTTTAAATGGGGAAACAAACTTACAATAAAATTTCCACTGATGGAATTTTTTTTTTTTTTTTTGGTAGCAATCAGGTAGCTAAAGAGCAACTCAAAGTGATGGGAGCAATTAGGAAAGAAGAACTCTGCTGTCTGAGGCAGTACCAACCTCACATGCATCTGTTTGGGCAGCAAAATGTGCCTTAAAGCTGCTATGAGGAAATATCTACGATCCAGGTAGAAGCCACTCACTACTTATTGTAACCTTAAAAGTGAAGACCTGGTCGATCCCAGACACCGAGACAGTTTTTAATTTTAATCATTTAGGATATGTGATGTGGATGGCTGGGTTTTTTTGATGCAAATCCTTCTGTGCTTGTCTCCAAGACTTTGGTTCCTTTCATGCTTCCTGGCTGCAAATAAGCTGTCTAGGGGATAAATATTCAACAAACACAGCTCATTCAGTTTTCTGCTCAGGGTCTACACCAGCTTCCAGTTTGGTCTGGGATAAAATGGAAGGGCAACAGTGTGCAACAACCACACATAGGCTGGTTGCAAGTAAACCCAGCTGGTCCTGAGATATTCTTTTTTAGATTCAAAGTCCCTTCAGGTGGACAGAGATAATTTGTCCCATATTCCAGCACAACAAGAGCAAAGGGGTCTTGCCTACAACCTTGTAACTTCCTTTTGAGTAAGGGCTGATTTTTCAAAAAACATCTCCCTCTTCCTTGCTTCATCTGAACTTGAAGACTGCAAAAGAGAAAAATTACCATAGCCCACGGTAGGGTCATACAGAGATCTGTTAGTGCATTTAAAAATTGACTTTTCAACTTGCAGTCATCAGATCTTGTTGCATGTCTGTCTGATAATATCTTAATTCCCTGACACTGAAAAGTTAGCTTTGGATAATAATGTCTACATCCCTGATTAGCTCATAAAGCCACAAATGAGTGAGATCCCTGTACTCTGCCATGGTGAACTGGCCTAGGCAAGAGCAGGTGGATGTGTGGTCCTGTATGCTTTGAACGTGAATGCTGCTGGACAATGTGATTTTAATCGGGAATATCTGAATGTGCTTCCAATGGGACAACTGTTATAGTTGAGGTACATATATAAGAAAGTACATGTCACATGGAATTGATTTCTTATAATAAACTGGAAGAAAACATGGAAAAATCCCACTTTGTTGCCCAAGGAAGGACAATTCTGTATTATTGTACTCTGAGACTCAAGTTACTTTAGCATTAGCAGTGTGCTTTGGTTTGTAGCAAAATAACTGCAGCAAACACTGCTGCCACAGTGGTTCCTGGGAATGCATTAAACATGGTCAAGTTTCAGATGTGGTTGGCGTTTCAGGCAGTATTCTGGTTCTCCTGATTGCCTGCCTCTGACATACCATCCTGGCAACGTTGATCATTAGCAACTTGATGACAGGCCAACTGATGATGGCAGTGGGGACACCCTATTCTCAACGGCATGTGGATTAGTCTCCAGATCTTTGCTGCAGCCGTTCTGACTCAAATGGTGACATGCGATGGCTAGCAGCAGTGTTGCACAGTGCTTTGCATCACACATGTGCTTCCACCATGTGCCCTCCATTGAAAGGGAGAAGAAAGGTCCCAGGGAAGGACTCCTTGGCCGCTGGGTGAGGGGAAAGCATTATTCACCCCCAAACCTGTCCCCACATCTGCAGGATAAGAGAAAAGCCCAGAGGCATTTGTCAAGGCTGCCTTAGATAGGGATTGCGTCATTCTCACATCAGTAATGCCTTTCAGAAATGGACCTTGTAAAGGAGGAGAGCTGAACAGCTCAAACATGCAGGAGTCCCTGATTATGCTTCCAGCTCTGCCAGTGACTACTTTGGGACAGTGGGCAAAGGGCAGTCTTCTTTATCTTTCAAGTGTACACTTATCCAAAGTTTAAATGTGTCAGGATACTTAGAGAGGAGGAATATATGTGCTGGTACAAACCTGCAGGTCTTTGCTGAAGACCCCTTTAAAATCATGTTTTACCACTGAAGCTGGAGAAATTCTCAACACTAAACACATGTGACGGTTGAATTTTCAAGCCCTCTTCCTAAAGAGACAGAAGATCTGTTTCTTCCTCCCATTCTTCTGTTGGTGCTTCCTTCAAATCTGACAATGTAGTAGCTCATCTGAGAGGAACTATGTATTTAGTGTTATAGGGCAATCAGTTCTGGCCAGTGCAGAGGAGATTAGCGTTTACATCAAAACCAAAACCCAAACCAATCCCTAAAAAGGGCCAGGACTATTCCTAGGAATTCCCAAAGGAGGTCTGTCCTATGCAGACATTTAGTTCAAGTCTCAGCAGCACCTTCCTGATCTTGGAATTGAAGGAGGAGAGAGGAAGTGCAAGAAGATAAGGAAAAGCATCATACCTTGGAAAGGACTAAGGACAATAGAACATGCTGCCAGGAGAGGCTGGGAAACTGCCAGGGCTGGAGAGAGAATTGGTAGCTTGACTTTGTGGTTGCTTATTTAAAAGGGAAATCAAAGATACAGCAATGCAAGCAGGTGGACTAGACCCAGTAAACATCCCTTCTGCTCTGTGATGCTAGGTGTGAAAGGGTTAGAGGGTGTTCCAGGATCCTTATGACCTCGTTCATGTCAACAAGGAGTTTGCTATAGGTGAAGGAATGTATTTGGATTCATGCGTCATGGAAGGGTTTGGGATAGGTCTACAATGCTCTTCAATGCAAAACAAAAGCCAGACTTACGCTAACGTTAGTTTTATCACTTCCACCAGAAGAAATACTCCATCGTTTTATAACCTAAGCATACATAAAAGAGAAAAATTTCTTTTGTAGTTACTTTAATCCCTGGTATCTGCAGTTTGCCTTCTCAGGGCAAGCTGAAGATGCGGCATTATTTCCAGTGGGAGACCCAGCAGCAAATGGCAGAAAAAGGGGTGAAGAAAGCTATTTATTTTTCTTTGTACTCCTTTGGATGTTTTTAAACTAATACCCACTACTGACTTGCCAATAGTGATCTTTGCAAGCTCACCCTCTCAGGTTACATCCAAGGAAAAATCACAACTTGAAAAAGATTGAGTCAATATGCAAAGGCCACCTCCACAGCTTCTTTCCAGCAGTTCAAAGCTCTTTGATGCTGACACTGGCAACTTTAATTCTAGATAGATGCATCGCTGAAATGCTCAAAACATCTCAATCTATAAAACCCTCCTGCAAACATATCACAGATTAGCTTTTACATGGTATTTAGGCATTTCTGATTTTACAGCTGTGTCATACCTAAATAATAGAAAAAAAGCAGAGATGAAACTCAGTAAAATGCATTGGGATTCTGGGCTGACACAGGCTTCTTTGATCTGAACCTGCCTGCTAGATTCACTATCCCTCTCATTCTGTAACACTGGACAGCCCATAATGACACCTTGCCACACACAATAAAAGTAGGATTTGCTGGGACCACATCTCCAGAGCTCAGCACAGCAATGCTGTGAGATCTGAAAGCAGACCAAACGCTCTGCAGTGCTCTGCTTCCACAAAGAACCAAGCTAAACTTCTTGTTCAATCACCCGCCCAAGCTCTGGTCTTGCCTCTAAGGGAGTCCCATCAAAATAAACCCAGCTAGTGCCTCCTTGGCCACGCCACAGGTGACCGTGCATCCTGGATCTGACTTTGTTTGCAAATGATCAAGAATATTATAAATAGTTCACCTTGCCACTCTCCTGAGTGCAGGCACAACCCAAATTTCATTTCTTACTGCCAACCTGACCTTGCTGCTTGTTCTTCCCTTCCACTGGAGTAGATACACTTCCTTGCAACCTTTTGGCTCTCACTCAGCAGGCTTAGTGGGCTAAGACACGGGGTAGGTGCTATCAGCCTGCCCTCCCTTACTTGCATTATACACATCACTTCCTACACAGGCTCCTGATATCTGTTTTGAGTACCAAAACTCTGCCTCAATGAAAGGCTGCAAGGTATTTCCCTCAGCTTGCCTCCCTCAAAGTCTCTTCTTGCCCTGAAAGTCTGCTCCTGCTGAGGAAAGCCATGTATATGGTGATCAGCTGCCACAAATACCCTCGTGCTACATTTAATTAGCATGCAGTCCCCAAGGAGTGCTGCCACCATCAGAGCTTAAATCCCATTGCTGTGGCTTTCCTAAATAACTGTGCCCAACACTGCTGCCTTGGCCCCTGCAAGTGGGATAGAAGATTCCTGCTGTCCCCGCCTTCTGCCCTCTCCCCTTTCCACCTGGATTTCCTCAAGGCTGTTCTGTTTTCCATTCCTAGCTATGAGTAGATGGATGTGGCACTTGGAGACGACCTGAACAGAGACGCAAAGAACAGACATGGACACAAGGAACAGAGACAAACAAGACAACACAGACTGCATTCACCACGAATGGACATAAGGACAGACATTCTCCTTCTGGGCTGCTGACCAGCAGTGGTACCTGTGTGACCCTCTGTGTCCTGTTTGGTGCCCATGTGCTTGTTGCAACATACATGGACAGAACATCAAGGTAAGGCTTTCACTGAAGGCTCCTAAACTTTCTTGCTTCTTCCCATGCTCCTGCTGGCACTAGAGAAATCTAGGAGATGATGGTTCTGCAAGTGTCTGACTAACCTTGCTGTCCGTTGTTGGAGACTCCTTCTCCTTCTCTGCGTGCTGGAGTTTTCTGTTCAGGTCTTGGAACATGTCTTGGTGACGTTTTCTTGTGTGCATGATTTTCTGAAACAAACACAAGGGCCACAGGTCAGGAAATCCCCCTCAGCTGTACAGAAACAACATGTCTTCCCCCCAAAGTTACATACATTATTAAAAACTGTCTCTGTCTCCCTGCAGATGCAATCTGGTGTGCCTAAACTACCTTCAAAGTTCTCTGAGGACCCAGTGTAGCACTGCCTTTATTTTCAGGATTAGATGGTGGGAAAGACCCATTTTTGACCTTATGGTTACCCTAAACCTGCAACTGCCAACTGTTTATGCTGCAGAATTTGTGCTTGACTGGAAATGTTCTACCAGCTTGACCTAGGAAGCTTTGCTGACCTTCTTTAACTGGCATCTGACACCATGCCCACTCTGTTCTTAGTGTGCCTCCTTTGCAAATGTGCTCAGAGCTTACCCAAACATGTAGGATTTGGGTAGAAGAAGTTCACTCAGGGACTATTCCACAATTTCCTTTTCTTTATATTGTGGCCCTTCTGCATTTCACTTCTACCTTCTACTGCCCAGAAGGAGAGGCAGGACCAATTTCTACAAGGACTTCCCTTTGCATGTAAAAGTATGTTGAATACGGCTTTCTTGTACTCTGCCAAGTGCTATATAATAGGAGGCGGCTCAAATAGTTTGAGATCAACTTGAAGGATCATGTACCCATCGTGCCTCAATTTCAGACCAAGGTCACAACCTGGAGTTCTGAAGTGATTCTAGCATTAAGGCAACTCCTTGTGGGCCCTTAACGTGCCTCTGTTTTGGAATAAGCTAGCAGCTTTGAAGGGAAAGGATAGCTCTGCCAGGAAGGGTGCCATGACTGTACTCAAGATAGCTGCATTAGCTCTCAGTAGCCCCATGGACCTTTTGTGGTGGACTAGCTCTTTCAAAGCTTTGTACTCTGTGCCTCAGGTGTGAGGACAGACATTTTCCTATGTACAGTATAGACTTCTTCCTCCCAGGCTGATTCTGTAAGGTTCATTAATAGGTGTGAAAGGCCAGGCTTGACAATGGGTTGTGACAGTGGGGATGTATTAGCTTCCTTTCTGTTAAGCAACAGATGTTGCACACAAATGATCAGGCATTTAGGCCACCAACCAAATGTACATGTGCTTCCCATATAGGAACGTGGTGCAGTCACCTACCACTGCATCAGCTCTCCGTAAGCATTTTGCTCACAGAGGAAACATTACAGGTCTTGGCCAAGCCATTTGATTTACAAATATTTACACAGAAGCTACTGCTCCATAAATTAAGCATGTACAAATATAGATCACCCATTTGTTTAGCTGCACAGGGTAAGCCTTACTAGGCATCCATCACAACTCTTTCAGCCACTGTTTTTAAACCCTTGAAGAAGCACTTGGGCAGAGGCAGCGCTCCTGCAAAAGTGCCAGGAAGAAAAGAAAGCGGCATTTCTTTTTCTCATCTTATCCCTAGAAAAGTACATTCAGAAAGGGATGTACTCACCTCAAAATCTAGCTCTGCATACCGGGATTTCCGCCTCTGGGTATTCAAAAGAAAAAGAGATGGGTGAAGGTTAGTAAATGGGTTGATGCTGTTGAGTATGCACAAACTCAACCACACAGTAGAAAAAACAGGGAGAGTCATTCTCCTTTTCCTTCTTCCCACACCTTTAACCTATTTCTCTGTCTCTTCATGATGGAAAGTGCCAGCCAGTTAGAGGGATCTCTACCAAAAGACACTGAGCCTTGAGGAGGGCTGAGCATGGGAGTGTGGTCAATTCAAGACTCTTCCCTAGTTGTGAGCTTGCAGGTGGTTTACAGAATGGAAAGCAGAGAGGCTCAGCCAACTCATCTATTGAAGCTTTTGAGCATCGGTCAGTCAAGACTGAAGTTTGGAAAGCAATGGCTGAGACCTGCTCTTGGACAACAGGTAAGAAAAGGTCCAGGTGCTGAGAAGTGACAGGACAAGGGGTAATGGGTTTAAGCTGAAGGAGGGTAGATTTAGATTAGATATTAGGAAGAAATTCTTCCCTGTGAGGGTGGTGAGGCACTGGAACAGGTTGCCCAGAGAAGTTGTGGATGCCCCCTCCCTGGAAGTGTTCAAGGCCAGGTTGGATGGGGCTTTGAGCAACCTGGTCTAGTGGAGGGTGTCCCTGTCCATGGCAGGGGGGTGGAACTAGATGATCTTTTAAGGTCCCTTCCAACCCAAACCCTTCTATGATTCTATGATTCTATAAGTGCAAAAAATAGAACAGACATCAGTGTAAGATCTATGGTCTAGGGAGAATTGTTAATATATGCGATGAGTTATGACAGGTCAGAAGGAGAGGGCTGCACTTACGCAAAACCTCTGACATCCCACTGATGCTAAGAGCATTGTGAGGCATGCCTTAGGGACATTCTACATCTGTGATTGCTAGGGTTTTCTCATCTGTATCATGACTGAAGTCATCAAAATGGGAAACAGAGGCAGAGAATCAAAGGAGAAAAGGTAATGCAAGCCATGTGCCTTGCATTAAAATGAAGTCTTTGACAAGTTAACACTTTGGACTTTGCATTGCCTGTAAGGCTAATGACAGTCCATCCAGCAATGGAGCACGTCCATGGAAGTCTTGAGGGATTTTAAGCATTAGATTATAAAATGGTATCCCATGTCAGCGATCCCTCATGATAATGTAACACTGGCAATGCTTGGTGGGCTGCATTTGGCATAAGGTGCTTCTCTTGAAACACCTAGTGTGGCCAACGTTGAGGGCAGGGCATCGTTCTCATCTGAGAACAAGACAGTAATTCACATGCTTACCTCCAAGGAGCTCATGGAGAGGGTGGAGACGGTCTCACTCTTGGACACCACACCCGAGTTCCCTGAGTCACCTGTGTCACACAGGCTGTTGGGAATCTGTGACTCGTTGGAGATATTTTGTGGAGCCAGCTGCTGCTGTTGTTGTATCATGGGGGAACCTTGCACCTCACTGCATGTCATGGTTACAGGCTCCCGTGGAGGACTCTTGACAACAAAGCCTGGGTCAGTAGCCATACTGAGGTGGATGAGCCGTGTCTGGGGCATCTGGTCAATATTGATGCTGTATTTGCTCTCGTCTTTGGGCGGTTTGGCCCGTAAAGTAGATGTGTTGGTAGGCAGAATAACGTAGCTGGTGTCCAGTGTTTGCTCTTGTGCCCGGGAAAGTTCTGAGTCCAACTTCTTGAAGATGTCCCCATCACAGATGTAGATGGACTTAGGCGGCTGGTTCTTGTCTTTCTTCAGAGTGAGAGTGTGATTGCTGAACTCATTCAGGTTGATGGCCCCCAGGTAGTGTGGTGAGCCCTGAAGATGCATCTTGGAGACATTGGCTGGAAGACTGTTAAAGTTTGATGACCCCTTCTGGTGATTGAGTTTCAATTTCTCTTCATCTGGCAGTGATGGACGCTTCAGTGTTCCTGTGATGGTTGAGGTCCTGCAGGTGGTGATGTCCTTATTCAGCACTAGGAAGACAGATAAGTATCCTTAGTACTTCACCTATGTTTTTGTTAACACATCAATACACTTACCACAGTCACGCCATGCTAGCATGTTCCCTTGGACCTCTCAGAAAGAGGCTATGGTGGCAGAACAGTGGTTTATACTGTTGTTGGTTTGTTGGGGTTTTTTTGGTTTTTGTTTTTTTTTTTTTTAAATCCAGGATGCTGAAGGCAAAACTAAAGCTAGGGAAGAAAAAAACTTTCTCATTTTGAGGGAGTGCTCTGTGATGGGAATTTTACAACACAAACATGGCCAAATCTCCCAACTAGGCCAACAAGTATTGTCATATTGATAACAATATCTTGAAAAACAAATACATGTGTACTTATTTAGTACATCTAGTATTTGTAAATACATGAGAGAGATATATATTACTAGCCCATGGAGTAGAATTCTTTAAAATAAAAGGTTGCTTTCATGTCAAAAATTATTTTGATTCAGAAAATAGTTAAAATGCAGCATTATCAATGATTTCAAATGTAAAGTCTTGTTTTGTTTTGTTTTGTTTTGTTTTAAACTTGCTGAACTGCCTCAGGTATCTTTTCCCTGGAATGGTTTCAGTGTCAATAATTTGGTATTGTGAAACACACCACATTTTGTTATGAATTTCTAACTGCTCTCCAAAAAGCTTACATTCTAGTAATCATGCCAAGCCTGTGTGAGAGCTAATTATTTAGTGTTTCTCGATTTCCCTTGAGGATAGAAAGGAGTGCCATGAATATTCCTTAATAGGAGTGGAAAACCTTAAACTGAGGACGAGGTGAACATGCCAATTAGGAGGTATATAAAGGACACACAGACACTCACTCCCACGCAACACTGCCCACAACAAGACATCTGCTTCTTTTCTAGGCGTAAGAATCTATTGCTCAGTTGAGTTCAGGCTGCAACAAAGACCTTAGGAAGATAATGACGTCAGCCTTGATGTCACCAGGTGATGGAAATCACAGGGGCAAAGTGGTGAGGGACTGAAGGCTACTTACCCAGTATTTCAGCACAGGAAAGGAGAAATAAATGCATGTTCCCCTTCACCCATCTCAGAAGGAAAAAAAAAAAAAAAGGTCCTTTTACCTATTTTTTTTCCAAATGGAATAGAAACAGGGATCTTTGGGGTAACCTGATACTATTCAGCTGCTCCACCTGGGACAGAGGCAGGACATGACAGAAGCATCCCATGGGACTGAGGACACACTAATTTTTCAACCAACTCATACTGGGAGCGACGGATGCTGAAAGAGCAAAGGTCCCCTCAAAGACTACAGAGCAGGCAAGGCAGGATGACAAGGAGACCAAGTAGAATAAAAGAACTTTTAAAAAGCTTTCAAAGATAAACAGACTGGGTGTAACTATGGCAGCTGTGGTCATCTTGACATTGCTAGAGGACATGCTAGGATAAATCAGAGCATTACAGCGTATTCATGACATATACTGTGGGAAGATGTAACTGAAGTCAAGCCCTTCACTTGGGAGTGTCAGTAAGGTTTCTTGATTCAGGCTCTTCTCCATGCTCATGTCAGCTGCAGAAAGTAGGTTTGGAGAGGTTTGCACTTGGCAATCTCCAAGCATGGAGCAGAGTGAGTGTTCAACATTGAGCTATGGACCCAATTCTACCAGTGAATTTAAGTGAGGGGGTTATGAGCAGTATCAGGCATATCTCCAATCCGTTATTACATGAGAACTGGTGCCTCCAGGAGAAATGATGGCCAGCAACCAATGGGCAATTATTATTTTTTATTATTCCATAAGTAGAATGCATACGATGATGCACCATATAGAATGGTCTCTAAAATGGGGACTATTATTAACTGCTTAGCTTGGTGTAGACTAACAGTACTTTATCAGAGGAGGAATACGTCTTCAGGCAGACATCTACAAACAAATTGTATAAGCAATGGAAGGGAAGCCTAGCCTGTCAGCAGCCTGCTGATCCAGGGTCCTCTGCCCTGAAGTCATGTGAAACCAGTCGGGTCCTTCCTTTCCTGTGGGAAGCTCGATTTGGGAGCAAGAAATTTGACAGCAGATTCAGAAAAGCTCCTTTATTGCAGGAGTTCAGGGTCTGCCTTGGTTTCCAGAATGAGCTGGGCTGCTGGCTGTGTAGCTGGCTGTGTGTGCCAACACCCAGCCTGGATGCATGTTCATTGAGCATGTCTTCAAGTCAGACCTGGTCTCACATGCACGTTTTTTGCACGTGATTTTTTGGAACTGAGGTCTTTGGTGTCAAAAAGGAAGAAAGGAGACAAATGAGAAGAGGGAGAGAGATAGAAATTAGATTAGAGAGTGTGAGACAGAGAAACAGAAAGAACAAAATGGACAGACCCTGAAAAGAGATAAATGGACAGAAAGAGACCATGAAATAAGATATCACAGGGATAAGTGAGATAAATATACTGTGAATCTGATAAGCATAGGGAGAGGGAGTGAGGCAGAGGGAAGGACAGGAAAAGATAAATAAGATATAGATAGATATTAGATAGATAAATGATAGTGACAATGATAGACAATACACAGAAACACAGTGACAGAGATAAATGATGACAGAGATAGAAATACATAAATAACAGGTACAGCACGACGGACAGCTGAGGACAGAGATAAATAAGTGATTGCAAGATAGAGAAAAAGAGATGAATTATAGATAAATACATTAGAAGCAGATAAATAAATGATAGATTAGATAAAGATAAATGAAAGGGACAGGTGCATAGAAAGAGAAAGAGAGGAGAAACAGAAGAAAGAAAAAAGGGAGAGAAAGGGAAGAAATGAAGAAGGGAGGGAGGGAGGGAGGGAAGGAAGGAAGGAAAGAAGGAGCGGAGGAAGGGTAATGAAGACAGAGAGAGACAGAAGCTTCCCCATGATGGTAACTGAAGACACAGTATGTACTGTCCTTGGCTAGGGGAGATCCTGGTTTGGACGATGTGAATTATTTTCAAGCGCCAAGCAAGCTGCTGGTTCTCTTGCTTGGGAGAGCGGAGAAGTCTGGGAGGGTAAATAAAAGCCTAAATATCTACAAAGGGTAAGAAAAAAACCCAAGCCAAATGGTCAGGCATGCCAGGACCAGGACAGCATGAAACCTGCAGAGACAAAGGAGAATCCAGACAGCACAGACACCCCCAAGGGAATGAGAGAAAAGGGAGTTACTGGGGAAAGGGACTGTCAACTCATGCAGATCTTCAGGGTCACAATGAACATGTGTGATTGAACACACAGCAGAAAGGTGCAGGCAAAGGAGGAGAGACCTGACCCACCTCCATACGTACAGGCAGCTTACAACTGCACTAGAAGTGTGCATGGAGACAGATGGAGTGGTGGGAAGGCTCTCCAGAGTCCAGACCTTCTCAAAGACACCTCTCCTGAGCACAGAGCTGTCTGAGGTTGGTATGACCCCCCTTGGGCAGGGGTTGCTAAAGCAAAGAAGGATCACAGTAAGAAGAGATGGATCCAATCTCTTCTTCCTTGATTCTCTTCTCTTCTCTGCCATCGTGTTACATGAGACATAGGTAAGAAATAATACCTCAGAGGCAAGGCTGAATCTTAGTTAAAAGGCCAAGAAAACTACAAGGAAATCAGATAAGCAAAGCACAGGGGAGAATTAGGGGTGTTGCTTTCTTTTGGCTGAGGTTAAGAGTAAGGGCAGCCCACGCAAGTACATGCAAGACACTAAGACACACACAAATAAAACAGAAAGGAAAAAAATGGCCTAGTTCAATCCCCAAACCAGGTCACTTGTTGATTCTCACCTGTGATGTGCTCACCTGATCTACAAGCCATATCCACGTCCTTCTCAAAATCGGTCTGAAAGACAGAGAACACAGAGGACGTGGTCAAAGGGAGGTGGTGGGGGGAAAGAAAGCCATTTGGAAAATGCAAAACCCCACTTTAGTTAGCGAGGCAGACACAACCATTGCCAGAAGAGTGGAGGAGAGATGTTTTACTTGGGCTTTGAAACATGGCAAACAGACCGCTTTTTTCCACCTGTGGCTTTTGAGCCTCAGGCAGTGATAAAACTGTAACATTGCTTTTCAGCTGGATTTATCTGGTCATCCATACACTAATTCCTGGGCTGCCAGATTAAAGTATCTCCCTGGAACACATTCATGCACATTACTAAAAAAGAAGAGACCGGTTCCTGACTTGATCTGCCTTGGATAAATTACCCCAAACTTAGTCTAAGTGGATTCCCCTCCACTTATTAAAGAGATCTGGGGATACTGTTGGGACACTTTATACCCAGTGGGCTTTCTTGTGATCTATCACCAAGTCACATGAAGTGGAAACAAGTCTCTGCTTCTGAAACTCCTGGCATATAAAATCAATGGTCCCTGCAGGCACAAAGGCTGAATAACTTTTTCAGGTGGTCTGTACAGCCAAATGAAACTCCTTTCTTCTCCCAATATGAGTGAGTTAATCCTTTTTCTAAAGCTTTTAGCAGATAACATTTCAAAGAACTGGATACACTGAGTCACAGCGGGCCATGAGTTTTCATGGACTAACGGAAAGGCCACAGACTACCAAAAGGTGGAAGAGTTCACTGATTATTTCTAGTGTCATTTCAGAAAGAAGGTACTTAGTATAATTGTATTAATGTGATTGAACGCATTCCAATTTAATACTAAGAAGAGTGTGTTTATCCCCCTGGGATAAATGCTTTAATATTAGCAGGTTGCGATCCAAGAGTTTTTGAAGAGCTGGTTGAGGAATTAACTCAACCATCTTGATGCTAATTTCTTAGTAAATTATTTGGGATATCAAATAAATCTGAAAAGAATCTAAGAGAAATAAGACTGAACTAACATTTAAATGGGCAAGTGGGATGACACAGAAAAATATAATCTCATTTTCATGATAGGAGTTCCAGAAAAATGTAACCGAACAGCCTGTACTAGTTCTACTGATAAATAAATAAAAGATAGGTTTATATTTAATACCAGTCAACACGATTTTGTGTAAAACAGTTCTACTCAGCTAAGCTTCTTTTCACTTGTTTGGCAGATTTGAAGATTATTGGAAAATGTGACGGCAAAAATGCCACCCTGCAAAGCTTTTGATTTCTTTGGTTATCTTACAACTCAGTCGCTGTAAAATAACATTGTACCCCTCTAAAAATATCAGTGAGGACTTTATCATTCACATCTAGATTCCAGAGCTTTTTGAGCCTGAATGTGAAAAAAAACGGATTGTAAACTCTCTACTTCTCAACACATCCGTCAACAGCAAAGAAGTAAATGCAATCTCATTGCTAAAAACTTGTAGCTGACAGAATTTTGCAAGGTGGTTGATAATGAATGAAAACAGGGAGTTATACACAGAGACAAAAATCTGAAACTTCAGAATAATGCACTTGGGATGGTGACAACAGAATAATAAATAGAGCATCCACATTTTTAAAGGATGGTGAGAGTCTGAAGGGCATGTGGAAAAGGGCTATATCATAGAATCATAGAATGGTTCCAACCCCCCTGCCATGGGCAGGGACACCCTCCACTAGACCAGGTTGCCCAAAGCCCCATCCAACCTGGCCTTGAAGATTTCAAGGGAGGGGGCATCCACAGCTTCTCTAGGCTATATAAATAATTTGAAGGGAAATATCTTGCAGAGAGACAATAAAAAAACTTCCTTACTGAAAGGAAGATTGAGACTGGATATGATGACGGTGTCTATTATTGAAGGAGCAAAAGCACCAGGCATGCAAAGGGCTTTCTAATTACACATGAATAGGCATAGCAAGAATCTAAGTCTGAAAATGAGAAGACTACGCATTTAAATTAGAAATGAGGCACCTGTTTTTAACAAACACCTATGAGGTGTGGTAGAATTGTGTATCTCTTGATGTCTTAATTTAAAGATTGTGCTGTTTGAAATCAGATCTTGTACCTAAGCACAAGCTACTTAGCTTAGCACAGGAGTGACTGGGAAAAAAACTCAAAACATTGGGATATGATATAGGTCTAATATTAACCAGACGGTTTTGGAACTTGTTAAAATCTTGTGATTGTCCTGATGTCCTTACCCCAAACACAGAAATCAAATGCTTCTTATATCATCTACATCATAACACTGAAGCAGATGCATGACGATTTCTCATAGCTTATTCTTCTACGGCCTTATCTAGACTGTTTGTAAAGGACTTACACAACAGGACCAAGGTTTACAGTGCTTAAACTATGTTCCCAATGAAGCAATGTGAACAAGCGTGCTTTTGAGAGAAACAAATCCCTTTGAGACAGCATCTTTATAATAATGACCCAACAGACTGTGATTAAAGCAGTATTAAACTCCTGTCTCTTAGCTTCAGCTAGGACAAGGCAGCATGATGATGGGGATGAAAATGTCTGGAAGACCTGGGAGGTATATTTTGGCTTTCTATTTTCTGGGAAAGAAAGGATCTCGATGTCTGCAAAACTTAATGTGTAAGTTTGAGCCCCTTAATATTAGAATGAAAAGAAACCGGATTTGTGTGAAAGAGCCTATACTAAGTGCTACATTTGTTCAAGTACAGGTTTAAAGGAAAAAAGAATGATGATTGCAAAATCTATGATGGACAGAGCCCTTTGTTTATCAGTTATGAGTTAAAAATACCCAAAGGTCCCTTAATAACAGACTAGGTGGTAGTTTTCCCTACCATTAACTGAGCGTGTCCGTTCTGAAATGACCCCCCTGAGTCTCCATTGCCCTCTTCCTGACGATCTACTACTCGGCACTTCACAGCATCCTGGACCTGCAGGAACAAATGGATTTGCAAAAGTCAGAGTCAGACAGGAACACCAAAACATATTAAATTCTGCTTGGGGAAAAAAAAAAAAAAAAGTCCTTGGTAGATCAAAAGAACATGGATCCAACTTCAGTAGCATTCAGGTATTAATTTGAAATGGTTTATATGTTACATATCTCACATACTAACAGAGCAACTCAAAGGTTTTACAGGTATCCTGGGTCACTGCGTTGGTCACTTCTAGTTGTTGATTTATATAGTCAAGAATAAAAATGTTTTCTACTTTGCACCTTGCAACACATTTACAATGGATGCTATTGCATAAATCATTATACTGGGGTCTACAAGGTCTGATTATGATCTTATATCAGCTGTAATATATATCTGATGCAAAACTCACTGAAATCAATGGAAAAAAATGCCAGTGACAGCAATGAGAGTTAAATGCAGGCCCATATTCATAATGCAATTAGTTGAAGGAGTCTCAGCCAAGCCAGTGGTGTAATTCCATTGATTTCATTGGCCTGCCATAAGAAATTAATCTGTTTTACTTAATTTAAAGGAGCTGTAAGAAGATAAAATGAATATTGAAAAAAAACACCCCTTCCTGTCTCTGTTATTAATAGTCTATCTGCTCAGTAGGATGAAAAGAATAAAAGAAACATAAAAGATTCGTTCTTTTCTTCCCTGATATAATTTACCATTTTAAATCTCCACAGGGAGGCTGGAGAGAATTTACTAAATTTCCTTGCTTGATTATTGCTAGCTTTATTTTCTAGCTCAAATATCTAGGCACTAATGCCAACATATAATCATTCTGTAAACCTGGGTGCCAGTTGCCCCTCTTGAAATTAAACAAACCAATTGTTTTTCTTAATATTCCATTTTTGAGGTGGGGTGTAAACGTTCTGGAAATATTAATTTTAGTGTTAAACAAGCAAAACCTGACATGTCAGCTAATCTAAGATTGTCCCCCACATTCCGCTCTGCAGTACATTCAGCATGACAACCACCGATTCATCCCTCCTTCCCTCTGACCGATGATAATGTCATGGTCATTTTTGTAGTCACTGTCTACACAAAGGAAAAAGTTCATAGGATTAGAAAAGCTACCAGTCTGACTGGACGTTCTTCAGATGTTTTCTATGTGAATTATGTTGGTTATATAAAAGAGAACGACTCATTCATCTCACCTCCCGCCTTAGGATGCAATGGACCATAACGATGACAAAGCCCTCCAATGAGTCAAAGACAGCAAAAAGGATCTGGAAGAGTGCTGACCGCCGATCTGTGATTGCCAGAACTGCAGACATCCAAGTGAGAGCCAGGAGAGGTAGGACCACACAGGAGCTCCAAAGGGATGCCCTGTCAAGGGAGAGGAAAAGAGAATTCAGCTCCACTTCAGCCTCACCAGATTCCACGTGGGATGCTAATTCAGCCTCCTGATCCCACGGGGCTTCAGAAGACTTCTTCAGCAAACGTATACTTGCGCTAGACGTCTTCTGAGCCCCTGTCACAGGGATGCAGGAAGATGCTTTGCACACTCACGCTACCAAAACAGGTGACACACGTTTCTATGGGAGGGACTACTTTTCAATGGTGCAGTCATGCATAAAACTTGAGGTGGGGAGGAAGGATGCAGATACCTCACTCCCCCTTTCACACCCTTCCCACTCTATGTCACTAGTCCACAACAATGGCATTTCCCAAGGAGGGGAGACAAAATACGATCACTATAGGTCGCCAAAGGGAAGGGGAACGTTGCAGCAGAGACTGGTTTGTCACGATGGCTGTCGGTACTTGGGATACAGACACTTGGACTTCCACAGCACATGGAAGACACCAACACTGGGGACATGTGCCACTGTTTCAAGTGACTAAAACGGACAAGCATAGAGCTGATGTGGAGACTGATATTTTGCTGTTGCTCCCTTACTCTACAGCTGATGGTCCCTACAACACTACATCAATGACCGTCAGGAGAACTGATACCTGACCCAATTTTTCTGTGAACAGAAAATTTTCTGCTTTTTTGTGTGATCTCCCCAGCTGAACGCTTTGGAAAAAAAAATACAGTTGTTTCTATATTTATCAATTATTGTAAATAAGTTTATTCTTGGGTGGACATTCTAGGTTAAAATAACTTAAGATTCAAGCCACTTCTTAATCCACAAGACAGAAAACTGGACAAAACAGTTTTCTGTAATGCAAGTACTGCCCCATGAACCTCCACTTTATCTATGAATGATGATTCTAGAAATGGGAAAGCAGCTCTGTTCCTATGGACTATTTAGTCATTCAGCTCTTTGACCGAAAAGGGTCCCAAGCAATTTTAACAGCTTACTAGGGAGATTTTAAGCTGTCAGTCATCCTATATATTTGGCAGCACTGCTGCACCAAGAGTACCAGAAGAATTTCTCTGTGGGCTTTTATCTAACAAATAAGAGTAGACCTAGGCACAGGCTGAATAACAAGTTGAGCTTCAAGATTTTTCTCCGTAGAAAACTTCTATCTATATACTAACAAACAAATACAGGCAACACAATAAATTACAGGACAGGTATCATGACACACGTTTTACAGTACTTACATGGGACTTGCTTACCATTTTCTGATATATGATCAAGTTTTTAATAATGTTTACTTGCTGGTTATCCAGGTACCGCTCTCACAGACCTCAGTGAGAGTTTTACCTGAACAAAGCTGGAGCTTGGACACAGGTATGGACATCAGGATGTAACGCCTTGGCTTCAGTTAAGAGTTTTTCAAGGATTGTTACATCAGTTCTGCTGTAATGACCACATACTGAAGTGACAGGTTATTTTTTGTAGTCATAATGATATTCTGATTGCAAATATTTTTACAACCTGTCCAGACTCAGATGTGTTCCTTAGTGGTATTATTAAGCAATATAATTTATGCAAGGGAGCAGGTAAATGGAATATACTTTTTTTTTTTTTTCCTTCAATTAAAACAAGCATTATGAGACTTCCATGTAAGGTAAGGGCCATGACATAATCTGATACCTTGTAATTTTATACAGAATCACAAACTGAATGTTCTTTAATGTCCAATAGGAACTATAATTTCAAAGTATTATTAAAAAAATAAAAAAGCAGCAGCCAGACAGCCCTCAAACAACTCCTAAACAGAAGTTTTTATTCCACTTCTCCCTCAGTCCTCTGAAATCTGCCTCATTATACTGAAATCTCTCTTTGCTATCATTTGCAGTGGTGCATTAATAAAACTGGCTAAGCAGTAAGTGTAGCAAAAAAAATCAGAGAGGCAGAAAAAAACAAATGGAAAGATAAAGCTTGCTCCATAACATGCCACTCTAGATGTGTCTTCCATGCAAGTATCAGCAAACACAACATGCCTGATGTATGGCTTGGTAGATGAAGTCATTCCAGTAGCAACTTGCAATTGTGATTGCTGGAAACCAGCAAAGTCAATACAGGCTGCTGGAAAAGGTCTGTACCAGACAACTTGGCTTCCTGGAATTATCTGGTCTCCCATCATACTCTTAATACACACATATGTGTACGTTACTACCATCAACGTGCAAACAAGAAACCTGGCAACCACATCTGAGAATAGATCTGACCTGTAAATAAGGGTCTGAACCAGCCATCTAGATTTGGATGGGTTTTCCATTCTTGAAAAAAACTACAACATCAGATTGACAATGATTTGGATCTGATTCAAGATTTACATGTGGATTTGGGGTTGTCAGGGATGGTGCTGAGGAGGTAAATTATGTTTCTCTTTAGCAAATGGTTAGATTTCAATCCACTGGCTTGAAAACCTGCTTAAAAAAAATATGCAGGCACCAGATGCAATGATCCATAATGACAGTGAGCTTCCTTCAGAGCTCCTGCTATCTTCACGCTGGACTCAGCGAGTCCTTCCCAGCCCCTTGCTCTGTGTGTCTCCATATGGAGAAACTATTCAACTTTTTTCTGAGACATCCTGATGGACTTCACTATTGCTCCCAACATAGGCAGCTTTAAATCATCACTTAAATCTCTGCCATTCCAACTCAGATGATGAAAACAGTATTACGCCACATATTCAGCTGGGGTAAATCAGGATTTTCCTGAGTTGTGCAGAGTTATACCAGATGGCCTTTCTGCTCTCTTTGTGATTCACCTTGCAGATGCCTTCTCAACAATATTCATCCCTTACAAACATTATGGAAATGTTGCTTGACACTTAATGCACAATCTTTATTCTCAGGCAGCAGATAGCAACAGGTCATAGGAATATAACTTATTCTAATTTCACTTTCAGAGCTCTGCTTAGCTTTTGAAATATTAAATTCAAAAAAAGTTCCATTAAAAAAAAAAATCATATAAAGACTGAAACTTTAGAAGAAAACTCAGGGGAAGATAAGTGGGTTTCCTGTGACATTGCCCTTAATTCTACTTGCTGTGAGCTGAATTCATAGCAGAATTCATACTTCTGCCACCCTTCCATCTGTCCCTTTTTTAGGAGGTACTGTGCATCCTTAAAAGATTTCAGAATAACTTAACTGACCTAAGAAACTTCACGCTAAGTTGCCACGTGATGTGAAACGAAATGATGATTTGTTATATAATGACATTGTGATTACCTAATGACTCTTCATTATGGATTATCTACGATCAATGAATCCAGGATTTTTATGGCTTGAGACAAAGGAATTAGCTGGCAGATCCTCTTATTTGTCCCATATATGACAGCACTCATGATGAGTGACAGCAATATCAAGGGAAGATCATTACATTGCATTGTGGAAGCATGAGGTTGGTTTATTGTGTGATGACCATGACATGACAATGTTACTCAGCAGTACAGTTGTAGTGTCACATTGTTCCTCCCTACCGCACCATGCTACTGCTGCATTGCAGAGGAAAGGCGTTACTTTGGGATATGGCAATGTCACAGCACAGTGCAAACAAATATAATTACAATGATGTGTGACAACATGGCCACACGATAACGTTGTCCACAACTTAGTAAAGATTTAGCCTTATGAAAGCACATAGCAGAGCCAGCTCTGGCAACAAGCAGATGATGGCCTTCGGTCAAAATGTCAAAAACTAGCTGTGGTTTTGTTCTTTAGCTAGCTGGCAGCCTTGAGAGTCTTCATCTTTGCAAAAGAAGCAGGATAAACTGATGGCACTTAGAGGACAGCAATGAAAAGAGAAAGAAAATGGTTTTGGAAACAAAGATCTACATGAAGCAAGATTAAGAGGTCTGCACCCTGACAAAAGGCAAGTGCAAGGGGACACACAGTACATGCCAACAAAGATGTAAAGGGCCATTATAAAGAGGTAAGTGATCAATTCTCCTCATTACTCAACACTGACAGGGCAGCCAGTACTATAAGCTAAAGAAGCAGCAGAAGGAAAAATATAATTTAGAAAGCAGCTCCTGGAGATGAGCTCTGGAGAGGGAAATGGTAGGTGGACTCAACACATCAGACAACGGATGGCTCCTTGCATGCTGCACAGAGTGGCACATGTTGCTCCACTATTCTGATGAGCGTCCTATTCCTGCACCACAGCAGTTCTGCTACAGGAAACCCACAGCACAAGGATTAACTTTATTCATTCTCTTGTGCTTTATCCCTCCTCTAACTTGTATTCCTCCTAAAAGCAAGAGTGTTGCCCCAATTTTAGGGACAGTTTCAGAGAAACTCCCTTTAACGTAATGCCCACGTAAACAAGATATGAAATCTGTAACTAGAAAAGAGGGGGCAGTGTGCATGCTCTTCTCATGCACAGGCAACACAGAAACACAAGATATTACTTCTATTTTCTCCAAAAGATGATTCTTCTCTCAGTTGCTGCAATCTGAACCATACAAGTAGGGGAACGGGAAATCAAACGCCTCCTAATGAGACAGGCAGGTAATGAAGTATCTACGGGCAGACTGCTTGACCCCTAATAAGGGAAGTTGTTCTTTCACAATCCGAGCAAGGACCTGCAGGGCTCAAGTATTATCCCCAAGTAAGGACACAATTTCAAATTCCTTGAACTATGAGAACAACACTCTCCTGAGGAACAGTCTCGTTCATAAAACCAGCCATGCATGGAAATACCGATTCACATTAGTGCTGGAATTACAATACAGGCAGAAAATTTGACATCTAAGACTTCCTGAAATGTCTTTGAGTCCAGAAAAAGAGCAAATCCCTTAGATGGGAGATTTGATACATGAGCTTCTGATGATGTAAGAGGGATGATGCATGAGAAGGGTTGTGAGGACTCCTTGACATTGACTCTTGGATGGGTTGCCTGCAAGAAGAATACACTGCGCTAGGGCCTTAGTCTTGGGCCAGTTTCTTCCCTATGGTCAGAACTTGAGAGTCCATATTTGCAATGCACTGCCTGGTAGGAATTCCTTCCTTCCTTCCTTCCTTCCTTCCTTCCTTCCTTCCTTCCTTCCTTCCTTCCTTCCTTCCTTCCTTCCTTCCTTCCTTCCAATAGCAGTCCCTGGTATCTGCAGTAGATCTCCTCATTCAAAGCAAGTACAAAGAAAAGGCATGCCCCGAGTTATTTTTTCCCTATCTCATATAATAAAATTTCTCAGGTAGCAAAGACAAATTAATTATAAGGCAGTATTTCACAGGCTGAGGCTACCCTACAGGCAGCAATAAAAGGAAGGAAATGTGGGAATAGAGGTCTTCCAATGGCAAAATATGCCCGGCTTCTTCTCGAGAACAACCTAAAGGGAAGGGTTTTTTTAACCCACACTTGTCAAGTCTAGCTAACCCTTAACAGGTCATAGACATTCAAAGATTTCCATTTTATCACTGCTGAAGTCAAGAAATTGCACAATTTCCGGTGCATATTTTTTCAGTTCTATCATGATTACTACCTGCTCTCCCATCAGTGGTTCACCACGTTTTCCCTCAGTTACACATCCCCTTCTCTGACCCCTTCTCTCTTAGGCACAGATACTACCACAGAGAGTTGTTCAAAACTTGTATTATTTCCAAAAGCCAAGAAAAAAGGACAAAAGGTTCTATCCTTTCACGCCATGGTATTCCAGAAACCAGCCTCTGAAACCTATGGGAGGTAAGCTGGAGAAGGCATGAGCAACCCCAGCAGGAACAAGGCAGGAACGTCCTTGACGTGCTCTCTACCAAACAATTATGGCTAATTTCAGGTCAGACAGGAGCCAGGAATTGTCATGGCATCTGATTTACATTACAAGCCTTCAAACTGAATGGCAAAGCTGGTCCAAGGTCTGGGATGAAGGCCAGCGGAATGGTGGCATTGGCATGAAGCATAATCAGGGCTTTGCCTTATTGACAACCCCATTTACAATAGATTTGGAGGAAGAAAAACAGAAGCAGTTCAGCTGCAGAATGAAGTGGACGACAAGGGTAGATGAGGGCTGCGTGAACTAATTCATGTATTACTCAGTTGTCCCTTTGCAAGGACGAGAGTATAGGACACTTCAGGACAAACAACAAAACCAACACTGGAATTAACCATCTAAGGTATTCTATCTGCTGGGAAACAAAAGACTTATCCTCTTACAAGAGCCCTCCGATTTCTATCAAACAATTTAAATTAGAAAAGCAGGATAAGAAGGAGATCTGGATTTCATATCCCCCCTTTTTTTTTTTTTTCTGATTTGAAGATGAATCAGAAAATGTGATTTATGATAGACCAATGTCAGACAATTTAGGAGAAGGATTTGAGATTGTTTTACTGTTTAAATGAATTTACTATGAACTGAAAGTGTCTCCTATTTGACAGTCTAATTTATTAATAGTAAAGCTTCTGCTGGTTTAGCATTCCTCTGCAGTCGCAGGAAACTGAAATACAGTGACCTGCTAATTCCAGACTTGTGGTACGCATGTCTGGACCAATGCCATATCAACATCTCAGCAGTGGACGCACTGTTGCAAAAGGTATGTAAACGACTTCAGCAGTCAAAAATAAATGAGATTTTGGGTAGTTTTTGTATCTCATAAAACCTGCTAGCTCTTAATAGCGGTGATTGCATATTCTCTTCTTCTAACGACAATTGGGGTTTTTTCCAGAAATGTACTTTTTTCCCTAAAATCTTTAGGATTTTATATAAATGGCTCAGTTTTCAGAAAAAAATATTTCTACATTTTCTTCATATTATATTTCTACATTTTGAAATTTGGCACTCAACTGCCTATTTTTTTTAGATTAAAGATAAGAGTTTTGAAATTGCAAATGTCTAGATCTGAGACTGTTTCTTTCACACATTTTACACGTGTTACTTTAGACATCAAAACCAAAATATAGCATCACTTGGAAATGATGGAGATGATAACAAAATTTCAAAAAGGGAAGGAAGACAGACAAACCTTCCCTCATCGCTCTCCTCCCTACCTTAACCTTTGGGAAAAAAAGCCAAATATATAAATAGGAACAATTTCTCCAGCAGAACAAAGCTCTGGCATTTTCATATTTTTTATATTTATTTTTTCTTTACTAACTCCAGCGGCATCTAAGAGATTTAACAGCATTTGACTTTTGTAACTCAGAGCTATGAAGCACTTTAAGATTTTGAGAACTAATTCCAAGTGCTTTTAGGGGTCCAAAAAGAGGCAGTCAACACTTATCAAATCAGAACTGCAGCCCCACGAGGTATTAAACTTAATTCTAACCTTTTATAAGAGAAAAAAACCACTTGGAGGTGATTCACCAACTCACTTAAATCACACTCAATGCTCTGCAGCCTCTGGAGTAAAAAATCCTCAAGCACATGCTTAAGTGTTTGGCCCCCATCCACCATCAAATTTAACGGGAAGGACATCTTTAAGTCTGTAACTCCAAGGACTAAATTAAATGGGGGCATTAAACATATACCCAGCTTCAAACAAATGAAGAGTCCCTTTGTCTTCCATGGGCTGCTCACATGCTCAAATCTAGGCATGTCATAAAGTGCTTTTTTGGGATCTAGCCCATCAGCTTTTGCTCCAGGGATGTTGCGGGAGCCCTACACTACTTATGGCCCACAGAATGAGGTCAGGGAGAGTTGGGGATGTGGGGAGGTGGGCAGGGAAATGGGGAGAGAAAACAAACAAGGGCTGGTGAGTGCAGGGAAATGAAAGAGGGAAATAAAATAAATTATAAAAAAAAAAAAAAAAAAGAAAGTGGAAAGAAAGAAAGAAAGAAAAGAAGTTGAAATTAGAGGAACTAACATGGCGTTACTGGTGGCTGTGGCCGAAACTTCAGCAGAAGAAACTACTCCACACTTGGAACATTTGAGCGTCATGCCGTAAAGGGGCACTGCCATCTGACTGCAATTAAAACCAAAAGACTGAAACAAAACAAAACACTTTGCTTATGAACACAAACGTAGAAAGGAAAGGGAAAGAGAAGCCAAAAGAAAGAAAGAACGAAAGAAAGGAAGGAAGGAGAAAGGGAACCAACCAACCATACCCAGTTTGAAAAGAGAAATGGAAGACAGGCAGGAATAAAACTCTCTCATCTGTACCACTCCAGATGCGGGAATTGGGAAAAATGTACAATTCAGAGACGTGTTGGTGCCGCTGGAGAGGGTGGAACTGTGTTGGTGAATGTTTTGCCAGATTCAGGGTGTCTCTCTCTGGCACCCACGGAAGAGAAACCAGTACTGCTCTCCCACTCTCCACCTCCTTCTTTTGGTTAGTTTTTGAGAAATTGCTGTTTTCCCTCCTGGCCTTTTTGCTCCAAAACAAAAAAGGTGGCAGGGTTGTACAGTAGAAGGCAAGAAGTAGGGCTGTGGGGACTGTGTCTGCTTATCTTCTTTCCTACAGCAATGCAAGACATACATCATATATTTTCTCCACTGGCCCTTTTGTGCTAATCCTCGCCTTGGTGGGGATACCCACGTGGCAGCTGACAATACCAGGAGATAGGCCACTCTTTGGTTGCTTAATCTATGATGAAGGACATGCAAATGGGACTCTTTATGTCCTGAAAGTCAAGCATGAGCTTGGGTGTTTTGTAAAACCATCAACCTGCCCTGAAGGGAGCCGGACTGGCTGACTACTTTTGAGACATTTCTCCTCTCAGATCTTGTTTTGGAGCTGAAAACATCTTTGGGATGAACCCTGAGACTTATTCACATCAGTTGCTCCCACTTTTTCTGGATGGGATCAACCACAGAACCAGGCCATTGTGGGCTGGTGGTATAAGGGACCGCAGGGATCTGCTGAAGGGCATGTCCTCATGATTTTTTGAAGCTAATATGTGTTAACCCACCTAGCTGACCAGCCAGCTCTTACTCAGGAGCCCAGAAGCCACATTAGCTTGGCGTTGGCCCTGTTTCTTCCAAAAATATACTACTTTGTGTGCACTCTCTGATTTGCACAGATAGACATCCACATCAGATCTGGCTTAGAAAATGGGCAGAAGTCTGCAAAACATCCTACAGACCTGCGTGCAGTGCCTCACATCAGAGAAGGCATGAACGTCACTGCCAAAGGACGTCATTCTTGGGTGATGGCAGTGGTGCTGGTGAGGGGTGATGTTTGAAGGTACCAGACGTCGGGGGGTTTACAGCCCTACCCTGCCTGGGAGAGAGATTAGGAAACTTGACAGATCATTTCTTAACTTTTATGGCTTTGTGTTCAGTCTCACTGCAAAAAGGACATCCCCATGAACACCAACACAGCATTACCAGTGGTCCTAGTGGCCCACTTTCAAGTGGCTATTGATTGGTCTTTTAATTAGTTACAGTGACATAAGCCATTACACCCTTCCAGAATAATGGCTAAAGTATCCCACAGAAACTTTCAGCCTTCAGACACAGAGAAAATTAGCTGCTGTGTCAATAGATACATATCTTCCAGGAAGGATGGTGTAAATCCAGTGAGGACAATGGCTGAACCAAAGATAAAGTGGGTCTTGAGAGGCATTAAGTGCATGACCCTTAAAAAAAGACAGCTTATCCCCAGATCTATAAGCCACAAAGAACAGATAAGCAGAGACAGAGAGAGGCAGAGACAGGCAGCAAAAAGAAAGTAGATTGAATTTGAGGAATTTGATGGAAAACTATACCAGAAAAAACATGAATGACACTGAATCACGAAGAACTGGCCAAAAGACCACTATAACACACAACTGTAACTGCTTTTGGGTGTATTTATGCAGAAAGTTGTAAGCAGTAGGCACAAATGTGGATACATTTATATTCTAATTTGTTCTGGTTGGGGGCATGAGGTTGTTAATATGTTGAATTTCCGTAGCAGGTTTATATTGGTGCCTGTATGTATGAAAGGGTAGCTAATGAAATAATCACAGTGAATAATGCCTTCATTTAATTTAGCTTTTTCTGCTTCCTAAATATCCACAAACAGCTCACGGACTCATCTGGTGTGTTCACTGGAGCCTGGACTTTGGTACCTTTTATTGAACAGTGCTTTACACCACACACGGCCCAAAGCGCAGGATCATTGCTTCCAACGTGAAACATTCCCAGATGAAGGGCAATCCGAATCTGTTCCTATTTTAATGTAGTTATTATCTTTCCAATTACTTTCTTCTCTATGCACTGACAATCCAGCTCTGTTACACCCCACCAGGACAGTCGCGCAAAGAATATTTCACACAAGGTATTGGGGCAAACTTTCTCAAGTCCTCTCTATAATCAACGGAGAGATAAAAGAAGTAAAGGTCCTCTAAGGGGCAAGTTGGAACAACTAAACAAGGCTCCCGTCTCTCTCCAGCAGTTACAGAGGAAGCTTAGGGAGATTAAACTCAGCAGGCTAAAATTAGCCTTTGTGAATATACCCTATAGTCTCATTCTTCTTCCCTGGCTGTGTGAACACACAAATGCTTCTGGAATAAATGCTGGCTGAATAAATTTAAAATTCATTTTAAAGGCTCCTGCCTCTGACATTAAAACATTCGTTTTTAGTAGCTGTCCCGTCAATAGAGCTCAAACGCTGTCGGTGCAGCTGACCAGGAACGGAGATCGTTCTGCTGGGAGACACTTGCACGGTTTTCTCCCGTGCCCAGACAGGAGTTGGGGTAGTTGTGTACGTTTCTCCAGGTAATCACACCCAACTCTCTGCAGCCTGGTTTTGTGATATATCTATGAAATCATTGCCATTAGAAAGTCAGCGTTTTCTGACAGATGTGACAACAGTAATCATAGCAATTTCCTCCGCTAAGTATAGGGCAAAACCTATCGTGTCTCTGGTATTCGTTCACGGGAACTGTTAGCACTGATTTATTTGTGCCAACTGATCTGCGCTATGTGTGCTAGGCTCCTCTTAGTGTTCAACAGATTTTTTTTTTCCCTCTTTTTGTTTTTTTTTTTCCTCTTTGTTTTTGTTTTTGCAACACTGAACCATACTTCTTGCCTCTGCTAAAGGAAACACAACGTTTCTTTATACCATCTCCTCAGATCCAAACATCTCCAAGGCCGTTACTCATTCTGAATATCTTCAGATCTACCTTCCAACACGGTTCCCAAGCCCAGGCCAGGAGCGGCTAGCTAAAGGGAAGGGGCACCAGAGCTCTCAAAAGTGCTTCCGCACTCTCAGCGGGTGCACTTCGAAAGGAGAACAAAATCATCGAGCACAGAGAAGGCTTAAAAGTGCTGCACACACACACACGGACACGAAAGAGGGGGGAAAAAAGAGAAAAGAAAGAAAAAACAAAGAACATCAGAAAAATGACTTTTTTTTTCTTTGTAGGTTTTTGTTTTCAAAGTACAACTATGAATGTGATCAATAACCAGCTGCTATGTATTAAATAAGGTCATTCTGTATGCAGTTTAGATTAGAGAGGGAGACACTGATAGACAGTAACTCGCTGCTCTGCTAATCCAATAAACCACTTATTTCAGCGCTGACTTTCAAGCGCAATTATCTTGCTACAGAGTCTGCCTGCAGTTTGGGTATTTTCTTGAGTTCTCTCTTTGTAAAGAAGGCATCATCCAGAATAAAGCACTCGCTTGTTAGCAGCTGCTTTAAGCAATGCGCCAAGGTCACTCCTTCACGTACCTGTTCAACCCAGCAGCAACCGACACCTCTGGTCATCCAAATGTGCTTAAGTCTCCTCTTATTATCATGACCCTGGCACTGCTCAGGCGTCGAGATCCCCCTCTTTGCTGCATCGAGGCACAGTGCTGCTTAGGAATGTCAACACGCTGATAAAACACAAACCTTCACAAGTTCCTGTGTTTCTCCCCTGGCTGGGTAAGAGCTTGTTTCTGCCCTCGGTTTTGCTGCCATCACTCAATTAAAAACCGCTTCCACCAGAACTACTCAATAGCGCAATGACAGAGCTATTGAACCTCGTCTGTACTTTCTGCCTCTGCCCTCTGAGACTCAATTTTAGGGCCCAAGGCTTTTGCAGCACTGCAGTGGATAAAGCAGCTTATCCTCTCTGTGAAGCCTGGGAGTGCAGCAAACAAGGCAGCAGGTACCCATGCTCCCTCTGCTTTCACAGACAGGGTATATCCGGTGTCTTCTCCACCAGCTTCCTAAAGTTTTAGGTTCTACCCGCAGCCATGGTGCAGTGGCATCGGAACATCTCTTGCTCTCCTTGTCTCTTCATAAACAACTTCTTCCTTCAGGAATACGATTGTTACCCACAGTGATAAATCAAATGCCATCAACAGACAAGTGAGAGCACACAACCCTGTCTTTTGTAGCAGCAGGTAAGGAGATTCTCTGATTGCAACAGCAAGCCAAGTAAGGCAATGGAAAATAACGTACTAACATCAGCAGCAGCCAGGCTGACCTGTGCATTTGATTTCACTCAGAGTGTCAGCGTGCCATTTCTGTCCTTTGCTTGGAGGATGGCACAGCTCAGGGATAAAGTCTGAGCAGGCTACAGACTTGTTTCTAGAAATGAAGATGAAGGGGGATCTCATCCTGCTGGAGCCAATGAAAAGACTAGCCATTGCCAGCAGAGTCTGGAAGTAACCCAACAGAGAGCCCTGCACGGTAGCTGCCGCCCTGGCCAACCCCTAGTGAGACCAGGGCGATAAGAACTGTGGAGTCGGCTCTTCAATTTACACTACAAAGAAAACCAGATAACACAACCCCCAAACTTCAGGGATGGCTGTGGAGAAGATAAAGCACCTCAGGTGGCATCAGAAATGTTTCTTGCAGAAGAGGTTTCTTTACTTACCAGATCCATCCATCTACTAATCTGTTCACTGCTAGACTTCAAAGACCTTTTCCTTAAAAGTATCACATACCTTTGCTGTCCTTCAGCCACCTGCCAGCCATTAGACAAGACTTCTCCATTACACAGCCCATGCCACGTGCCACACTCAGCAATGATGAGTCTCTCTCTGATCCAGCTGCTGTCTCTAGGAGTTAGTGAGAAGAGTCACTTTGCTCTCCCTAATCTTTAGGAGGATACATCAGCCTGGGCTGAAGCCATTTTAACAAAGAGATGAACTTCTAACCTTCCTCCATAGTAACACAGTGCTGCTTCTTGGATCTTTTGCCTCTGCTGCACTGAATGACAAGGAAGAGAGATTAAACCAACTGGGTTGGTTTGGCTTTTTGTGGTTTATTTTTTTTCTTTCATTTTGTTTAAATCTGCTTTTGCTTTTTGTTTGTATCTCCAGTCTCTCTTTGCATTCCTTGCCTGGTTATTGATCACAACCTCGAGTGGTTAGTTGTTTTTTTTTTTCATTCTTTACTTAGATGTATTGATAAGGCATACCCTGCCCGTTCCTTCAGTTTCTTATCTGTTATTCCATCTTTGGATACAAGTTTGTTAAAAACCAGAATGCCAATAACCATGTTCACCTGTCAAAAGAGAAACAACACACAATTTTGTTCTCAAGTGGGTCAGGTCAAACCCGGTAGCACAGAAGGAAAAAAACCCAACATTTGGCAAGCTAAGTCCTTCCCATTTCTCCTGAAGCTAGGTAGCATGGTCACACTTCTGCAGGCCACCATCCCTTCTGTCCCCTCTCCACCCTGTCCTACCCACCCTGGCCATGCATCCGTGAGTGCAGGAGAGCAGAATGCAGCTGGCAGCAGATCGGAGAGGTCTCCATGAACCAGGACAAGACTATAAAGTGCTCAGATTGCTGCAAGGCTGTTTGTTTGAAGCCTGATGCATGCTTTAGGTCTAGCAATGCAAACTACAGGTACAAGAACAATTTTCCAGGATAATACAAATAGAAAGTGGCCAATACAGGGGACAGCAGTGGGTTGACACTGGCAAAAGTGCCTTCTGGAGCCTGTGCTACCAAAGCAGCAACATTAAGATGATGGAGTGGTGCGCTGCAGACAGCTTGTCATAGTTCTTGCTCGGTGAACCAGCACCGCCGCTCTCACAATGAGAGGTGGAGGGGCACTGGAGCAGGTAGAAACATCAGCCACTCTGGTGGGATGTTTTAAGAGATACTGCAGATGGCATAACACACAGATTAGCCATCTAGTCATTTCCAAAAAAACAAAAAAATTCAGTGGGCAGGTCAACTGATGCAGTCCTTCAGTCTGCATCGTTAGGGTGAGAGCACGGATATCTGTATCAATTAGGTATAAATATTCACAGTGAAGCACAGACTGTGCAGACCTGGGGTCTTGCAAAGTGATCCTAAATGCCTCGCTGTGCCTTTCTGACTGCATTCACTGCTGCCAGCTGCATCTGGTTTACAAACCTCATCCAAACCTCAGCAACCTCTGAATGTGAACACATTAGTGAGACACGAGCACCACACTCTTCATGGAGGCACAGCATTGATGGTGGAAAAAAGCGACACTCTCCTGATTTTGCCGACAGTGAAACATCTGGTGTCGGTAGAACGATGTGCTAGATGCTCTTCTGCATGTGGGGCTTGCAAGGAAATGTTTAAGGCCAAATTCAGGGATGTGCAACATTTCACGTTAGATGACAGCATTGGTGAGTTTAATAGATCCTTGAGTGGTGGTCCTTTGAGACACCTAGTACAACACATACCCCAAAGGAAGGGAGTTGTCTGCTCACACCAAGCCTCCATCTAATTACCTAAATCATTCTCAAGAATGAGCACTCTTCCTGAGTTTGGATTGCCAGTTTCAGCAGGACATGACCCAGCTCACTGATGCAGAATCCACAGCTGGGAATAAATGGAAGATCTCACAAATAGCAGTTATTTTCTTTTGCATCAGCTGCTGGGTCAGTGGACTACTTTCCACAGCTGCGAGTCCATTTCTAGAGCACACCATGGTATTGTTTTAGAGAAACAACACTGGCAAGTCAGACGCAGTAACTTAGCCAAGGATCAGCAGGAAATCAAACCCTAGTTATGTGCTTGGAGGGAGAGAGCGCACTTTCAGTTCACTGATCCTTCTTCACCGTGCTGGAGGCTGGTGAGTGCAAGGGATGCTTTTCTTTAAGATGCAGCAAGGCAGTAGGAAAGATAGGGTTGAGGTGTGTGGATAGGGCACAACACGTTGTGCATCGTCATTCATATCCAGCAGGGGAGATGACAAAGTGCAGCTCTGCAATTGCATCTCTGCAATTGTTTTAATAAATAAAAGCTATTTTATCCAATACTTTGGTCATCATGATCAACATCCTGCTCTGATCCTAGCTCTGTTTCAGGGGTACCACGTGGACATGCTTCTAAACGCAGACACTCTTAATAACATGCAGTGTAGCTTTACTTCCTTATCTCTGGGATGCTCTCCAGAAGCAAAGACACAAGTCTGAGATTCAGCCCTTGAGATCACCAGTACCCGATGACTGATGACTCTGTCCTGACTTCACCATACCACGAGCCTCTCCCTGCTGAAACCCATTGCCTTCAACCTGCACACAATTATCACCAGGCTGCTTCACTGGACTTAGGTGAGTAAAACTGCTTGAAACAGGTCTGCATTTCAGGTTTCTGGGATTTTTAAGTCTAAAGGTCAAATCTTTGCAATCAATTCAGTGTTAGTGGACTCACTGCAAGTTGCAGATATTGCTGAAGCTGCAGGCCCAATATCTTAATATTATTTTGAGTAAAGATATTCTCCAAGCCAAAGGACTTTTTCCAATGTGGAGAATAGTAAGAGAGGGTGTGGAGGAAGAAGGTTACTACAGGGAACAGAAAAATCATGTCAGTAGGAGAACTGCAGTACGGAGATGCTTGAATGCCTTGGGAGCAGTGAGCACAAGTCCAGCCTGGCAGGGCTAAGGCAGAGGTAACAAGCCCAGCTGGAGCCAAGTCATCTGTGTGCAAAGTTACTTGGGTGTCTATATATCACACTCATCAGAGGTTCAGATGAGAAAAAGCTTCTTAGCTCAGTCACAGAGCCCAGTCCTACCCTGATCTGCGCACCCCTGCACAACAGCTGTATTGTCTCTGGAGTAAACCTGTGCTGAGAGCAGCACAGCTGCACATCCCCCTGCACAGCCCTGCACGAGCCTGACTGTCCTCACATTGAGCCAGGTGGACTGTCCCTCCATTGCTGGCATACTCAACCTGAAATCAGGACAAAGCATGCAGAGAACAGACAGCTGTCCAGTCTTGCGGACAGTCCACACTTGAGAAATGTGTGTTCAGCTTCTTGCTCTGCTGCAAAGTCACAGTGTGAATTTGGGCAACTTAACTTACTGAGATTATCGGTTTCCCAGGTTTCCATTTATAAAAAGGCTTTCAATGCTGCTGCTTGTCCTTCCCCAAGCTCCTCAGTACATATAACAACTCGGGCAGCATTCACTTCTCATTTTAGCCAGCAATGAGTCAGGTAGTCTAAACGAGGTGTGCAGGCTCTGTCTCTAGGTACTGAATAGAGACAGTCACCCCCGGAGATGATTCACCACTTCCTGAGATCAGCTGTATGAACCACCATTTGCAGCTGCTGACCTCTCCGTAAGGACAACTCCATTTCCAGCTTCGATGATGAGTGAAAACTGAGGTGCCAAATGGAAGCAGGCTCGTGTGTTTTTTTCACACTTTAAACATGCTACGGAAAGAGGAAGGATAACTTCCCTTGTTGTTGGCACAACAAAAGCAAGACGGCTTGAGGCAGCAGATTGACTCCCCCTTCTCTGGACACTACCAAAGCTTCCTCCCTCCTAATCACTGCTGTCTATTGAGCATTCAAGCCACTGAACCAGAGCTATCGTCTGTCATGTTGTTGGGGCAAAGAGATAGTTCATCTGAAAGCACTAAGCCACTTAATGCTCCTGTCAATTATCCTGGCTATAAAGAAGACCCTGACCCCCCATCAGCTACATTACTGAGGGAAATCCAACTGTCACGTGCCTACAGAGATCTAATGACTGCCCGGCATGAGCATCTGCTTATCCTCACTCTTTGCTGGCTGCTATCTGAATGTTCAACTATGTCACAGCCCTACGCTAAAGAAAGACCCTAACTGATACAAGCTTGGCTTTACTATAGAGGAGGGGCAACATTGTCATCGTGATGAAAGGATGGCACCAAGGTGGTTTGGTGAGAATGGAGGCAGCAAGAGCTTTTGTGTAGTTATTCTCCTGTAAGCCTGCTCCTGCTGCAGGGCAGTTAACCCCCAGGCACCGCACGAAACAAAAGCCTGATCTGGAAAAAGAAATTGCGAGTGTCAACAACTCCATTCCTGTGGGACCCTCCAGGGCACTTGAGCTTTAGAGGACACACAGCTCCTCCACTGGATAAAACACTGGGCTGGAGAGAAACTGTAGACTGTCACTTACAGGTGAGGGCTCAAATGTGGCATTAAACCCCTCTGAAATTGTTGCAGGAGGGATTTCCTAGAGGACCAGCAGTTCAAAAATTTTTTGAACTCTGACAGTCAAGATTTCTCATGGCCAGTGAGGCTTCAACAGCAGGGAAGCTTGATGAAAGGTATGTCATCTCTTGAGTGACACCTTCAACTGAAGTAATAGCTGGCCAAGACTAGCTTTGGTGCTGTGCTGGAGCCAAGGGTGAGAGAACAGTACAACAGACTCCCACCATGCATGAGCTGGTGGGACAGAGTTTAGGAATGTTCACTTTAACCATGCCATCTCTTTGAACTAGAAGCAAACATGACATTTTTAGGGTCACAAAGGACCCCCTCAGCAGTGATTTGAAGACCTCCATTTCACCTGCAAACAAGAAAGCTGCTTACATGCACTGGCCATCTAGGACAGACCAGGAATAAATGCTGGTTGTGGAGGCACAGCCTGGTGTGAAAGCAACCAGTAACAGCAGTTTCTGTGGGAGTTAATGTCAGAGTTTTCCACCATCATCCTGCTCTTCCATCCAGATAGGGCAAAACCAAGGTAAAACATTAATCAGATGTCTAGGGGATTCCAGAGAGGACAGAGGTGGAAGGCTAAGAGCTGAGGCATATTATATTTCAGAATCAAACCCATCCCAGATTGCTGGCTTCTAACACTTTTCTTTTTATTCCTGAAGGAGAAAGTTATTCAAAACACAAGTGGAAATAAAGAGGGGCATTCTTGGGTTGAAAGAACAAGGAAAGTGCTATAAGATAAAGACCAAAAAAAAAAAAAGCTTTCAGCCAAGCTTAAATACCAAAACGACAGCAGCTGCCGGTCCCACGAAGGCATAGAGAAGACCTCCCTCTAACGACAGCCAGCAGCTGGAAAATGAAGAGAGAAAAGAACATTACCCAGTGGCTAGCATCACTGACAGGAGCATGTCTGCGTCATCTCTTTGCCTGCAGAGTTCCATTTGGGAAGTGATAGCCCATGGAAAAAAAATCTTAGACTTTACAGCAAGCAAGTTTTGTTTCCTGTTTCTCCTGAACTTGCACAGAGGCTCGTTTGCCTGGGGGTGTGCCTTCGGAATGGCATTGATTGTCGACAGAGGAACGCATGCAAAATTCATGATAGCGCTCTGTTTCAGACCAAGTCCTGGAAGCAGGTACATCAGTTTGCTGGCAAGATGATGCTCTTGTCCTACTCACTCAGGCAAAAGAACAGAAACAGTGGAAATTGTCCCTCATTCATTTGCTAAGCGCTGTGCCTGCCGGGGGGCTCAGGTCCAGGAGTGCAGTACATTTCTTCTCCTGGATCCTCCCTTTGAGCCTGCTGCCATGGGGAAATTTTACAACACAGCAGCGAGGTGGGAATTCACAGCGCTCCTTAAGTGGATGCTCTTACGGAATGAGCTGAACATGAGGTGTGTGGTGCCGCTTCTGGAATCCAACTTGTTCCTCCTCCCTCACACCACCTGAGAAGGACTCCTTTCTCCACTGACCACATGTGGAATGTAGGCTCCTAAACTGCCTGGTACCTACACAGACTGAGGGGATTTTTCTGACTAAGTGCTGATGTCTGCCCTGTTGGTGCCTGCCACAGTGCCAGTCATTCTTGATGACATTTCCAATCAGCAGAGATCCAACCAAAAGAGCACAGCAGTGGGGCTGTGGAGTCTCCAGCCCTGGAGACATTCATAAGCAATTTAGCCATGGTCCTGGGCAGCCAGCTCTAGGTGATCCTGCTTGAGCAGGGTGGTTGGACCAGATGGCCTTCAGAGGTCCCTTCCCATCTTAATCAGTCTGTGGCCCTGCGACAGTCATGAACAGCAGCACAGAGGCTGAAATCTCCATTTGGTGGGGAATCCAGCAATTCAGAGCATGGACACATAAACTAGGTACTTCAGGGCAAGAGAGGATGCAAATTTAGTGTCAGCAACCCCACGGAAAGTTTGCATGCTTTGACATCACGGTACCCTGGAGAAAATGTGCGATGAAGTAATCCCATTTCAGCAGTAAACTACTTGTGCATTTACCACAGGAGAAGAGCAGGCAACCACAATGGAGCGAGAACTTTCTCAAAGCTCTTAACCCAGCTAACCCCGCAGTAATTCAGTTACGTGCCTGTACTCTCAGCAATATGGTTTCATTCTGCATCAGAAGCAAACCGATGCTGCCTTTCAGAATCTCCCAGGAAACAAAGCCTTCCTGGAAACATTTCAGTTTTGTTGATCAGCCTCATATGTTTTTGTATCAATTCTGACTTACAATAAATGTGGGCTGTGTTTTTTTTTTTTGCCCCAAAACACAGAACATTTGGGAAAAGAAAAAAAAAAATTCAAATTGAAAATTGAAAGCAGGACATTCTGTTTTTCTCTGAGGCCTGCATCTTGTTTATTTCTAAATTAAACCCGTAATGTGTTAATTTAATCATTTCTGATTTCTTCCTGATAGCAAGTTGCTCTGTCACAAACTGTCTGAGCAGCTGTAATAATAAAACAAATAATTAGCTAGGGAGGGAGTGAGTAAGAATGAAACTTTGTAGGGCTGCAATAAATGGAGGTCTCCCTAAATTCCTAATTTCAAAACTGTTTTACCCAGGGTCTCTTCCAACTGACAGCTCAGCTGAAGAAAGGAGCTGACAGTCCTGCACTCCAATTAGCGATGAGGACTTGGTGCAACGAGGGCTCTCGTCCATGTCAGGTCCCTGGCAGCCCCTCTTCCCCTCTGAGCATCGGGCTTTCTGAAGGCGAGTTCACACATCACCAAGCACTGGTCCTTATCCCTTCTGACTGCCTGACCTCCCTGCCACAGCCTTTAATCGAAGCATTTCCAAGGCTGTCAGAGGTGGTGGTTGACAGCAAGGGAAGGGAAAGAGTGAAGTGATATCCGAGAAGGGAAACCGACAGCAAACTCCAGCAATATATTAGTCTAGTGGAGATGCTTTCAGCCTTGTGCCTACGAGGCACAGAAATATTTGCATTTCACAAAGAGGTTCCCCAGTACTTGCCAAGGGATCTCTTCACAGATCTCTTAAATAATATTACCACTGGAAGGGAGTAAGTGAATGCTTTAACAATGCTCGGCAGCTCCAGACTACTATTTCTAAGCAGTGCTTCCCTGATTGACAGGCAGCTCTTGTGTTCAACGCCAAAGACCTCTTTGCAAAACATCTGATCCTTTTGTGAATCTCCCACAGCAAAGATATGAGATGGATGGCTTTTGTCTTCGTCCTGCGAGGAGCTGACTTCCACCAAGACCTTCTTGACTACATCATACAGCTCTGTCGGCAACAGGTCTCACCTTGATGGTGTGCAAAATTAAGCAGCCCCAGTGCAACAGCCAGCATATTTGTGTAACTAAGACTACGGCTTGGAATCAGGGCTGTCCCACCAGTGTTAATTTAGAGATTAATATAGAAGCTGCTGAGATACCTGTGGGTGACAGGAGCTCTGATGCAATGACACAGAAGGACCCCTGGAAATTTGCTGTGTCTTAGCACTGCTCTCAGAAAACTTTTTGTGGGCTCTCTTGTGGGGAAGGACGTAAGTTCCCAGCTACCAGTAGCACAACCTCAATTACTCAGTTCAAGCTTTAGGAGGCAGTTTGTCAAGCTTTAGAGGTCCAGAGTCAGTCCCTGGAGTACCGGCTAAAAGGAGGGTTATTATTCAAGCATTCAGCCTAATACAAGCAGGTGAGCAGTGGTGGGTCCTCTAGACCTGCATTATCTCTAAGACTTTCTTTGAGACTGGAAGTGTAGCCTGTACCCTACCCTAGCAGCTCTCCAAACAACTGCAAAATCTCCTTTCAAATGCTGTTCAGATAAGAAAAAGGAAAAATCCCCTTGTGTTCTCCTCCCCATGTTGTAGATGGAGAGTTCATAGCACTCCAGAAGAAGTGTCCTGAGCAATAAAGGCCTCTGAGTGAACGGCTGCTGGGAAATTACCACTCAGAAAACAATGGAGACACTCCAAACACTGCAGTACGTATTCAATTTCTAATTTTAATATCTCCCTCTCTTCTCATATTACCACTTGATGGCCCAGTCTGGTCAAATAAAGGGTAAATACTAAATATTATTTCCAACACTGTCTCTGATCTCTCTCCATTACAACTTAAAGACGTGGCCACCTTTCAACTGTTACCACTTTTTGTTGGGACAGGCCTCCACACGGCTTCTCTGTTTTTCATCGTTACAGAATAGCTTCGTCCTGTGTACAAACAAAAGTTAGGACAAAGCTGGGCAAAATCTTGCTTAGGGCCCAGACAGACCACCCCTGTTGGAGGTCCTTCCCTTAATGTCCTCTACTAGAGTTGGCCACCTTGTCTTTCCCTGCAGATGAACATTTTCAGTCAACATGACACAGAGACACACGCTGTCCCTTCCACCAGTCTTGTTCTGGGAGTCTGTAACACCAAGATTAGTGCTGCAATGCCTTCAACACATTGCAGCTGTCCCCAGAATGCTCTCATGACCATCTCCTGTTGATGGATGTCAGGGTTTCTCATCCACTGTGAGTGCGATAAGAAAAAAGCCTGATGTTGCGTGTCAAATCCGGTGCTCAGCTAAACATCAGAGCCCTACTTTGTCTTAATGCCCATCTCCACAAGAAAACCAACGGCTGCTAATGCACGGACTCTAAGGATCCAGAAGTTGCGGGGTTGGAAGAAGCTTTGAAAGCCACTGTGAAGTCCCTTGTGGTTTATCATGTCAGCTCTTGTCCCCTGCTTCACAGGGAGGGATGTGTTGTGGCTAATGTCTCTCCTTCCTTCTGCAGGATGGAAACTACATGCCTTGAAATTCTGCCACTGCCCGTTTGAAATGCCCTGTGCATGCCCTATACTCACTCCAGCTAAACCTAAAATAGCCATTGAGCTCTAGCTCCAAACTTTGCAACTACCTCACACATTTCTGAAATGGCCAGAAACCAACAAACACCCTGGGACAACCTTCGATCTAAGTCTGTATTCTGTTTATATGCCTTTAGCATTAGACACTGTTAAATCTAGCTCTGAACAACCTCAAGTTTTGGAGTTTAGCTCTGAAATTACTGCTGTGTAATATTGACTTTGCTCTAGAGGAGAGGTAAAACCAAGGGTCTCCCCACACATAAATGTAAGAGAGCTTTTATGTTTTTTGAGCAGGAAAACAGGGATAGGTGCGAATGCACTGCAGTCTGTTGGGGCACCCTGCCTAGCTTGGTCCACGTGAATATTTGCTTCACATTTTAAAATGCACCAATGTGCAAATGTAACTCTCTTTACAGTGATGCTCAGCACCATTTTACGCTCAGCATCACGGCTCCTGAACCCACCACGCCATCCGCCTGGCGCAGCAGCGTGCACCCACTTGCCCCTCGCTGCACGAAGGCAGGACGGGGACTGCTTAACCAGCACTTAAAAGGACATCCACGCTGCGTGGGGCAGAGCTGGACAGACACGCTGGCTTGAATGTGTGACTGCAAATTAGCTCTGTTTAGTTCTGGCTCTCAGTAAAACCAACAGCAGGAACTGCAAGAAGATGGCAGGATTCTCTTTTGAATGGTGCCCAGTGACAGAACAAGGGGCAATGGGCACAAACTGGAACACAGGAAGTTCCATCTGAACATGAAAAAAACTTCTTCACTTTGAGGGTGACCGAGCACTGGAACAGGCTGCCCAGAGAGGCTGTGGAGTCCCTTCTCTGGAGAGATTCAAAACCCACCTGGATGCCATCCTGTGCAACCTGCTCTGGGTGATCCTGCTCTAGCAGGGGGTTGGACTAGATGATCTCCAGAGGTCCCTTCCAAGCCCTACCATTCCATGATTCTGTGATGTCTGATGGGTTCTCTATGCTTGAGGGGAACTGTTTCTCCTCTCACAACTTTGTTGGCACTCACCAGCTTTACCATGTATTAGGCTGTAGCATGGAAGGGGACAAAAGGAAAACCGAAGTGGACTTGCTGGAGTGTGAAGGTCCCCTGCTATTTCAGTGACAGGCACCCTGACAGGAGAGCTAGGAAACAGTGTCACTTGGATTGCAGCTCCTGCTAGGAGCACAGGATCCCCTGCCATCCCCCAGGCAGCCAGCCATCTCGCCGGGCTGCGAGGCAGGCAGCATCCAGCCCTTGGATGCAGAAAGCGACAGAGTCTTTAGGGCTGAAAGGAGTCAGAGGATTAGCAGCAAAAGGAGGAGAGGTGGTGTGGTTAAGGATCTCCTGGGAACGATGGAAAGTCAACGCAGCCTGTTGGTCACCTTGACAGTGTGCCAATATGAGAGCAAAGCAGGAGTTCAGCAGGTTTTGTCACACGTTGACACCCTTTTGGCTGCAGTCTGGGAGGGCTTTGCTCTGGGGTGGGAAGATGTTGGCATGCAGTGGTCCAGGGCAGTGAAATAGGGTGTGCTGTCCTGCACGTTCCTCCCTTCCCCACCCAGGCTCTTCTGTGTGGTCAACGTTGACCACAAAACTCTGTGGTAGCTCTTAAGCATTAATGGGGAAGGAGCTACCGAGCTTTTTGCACCAATTCCCACCAGTCTATAAACAGGAAAGGAAGCAGAAATATTTAGGACCTCCCTTGCATTCCCCTGATGCTTGTTTATTATGAATTGTTCTCATGGACTTGCATGGATTAAAGCACCAGAAACAGCAGACCCACAGAAAAGCTAAAGGGCATTTGCAAATGGAGAATGCTGCTGTGCTGTTTTAATACTCCCCTGCAATCAAAATGCAAACCCTGGACCATTCGGTTGTGGGTGTGCAGAATATGGCGGGAACTGAGAAAGAGCAGGGATTCCACATGACATTTGCTCAGTGGACCTATCGAACCCTCATCTGTAGCTGGCCACATCTCCAGCTTTTGTGTTAAACATCATTCATGTGGGATGCAAACCACTGGCCAGGATGGCTCTGGATAATGATGGGTTGCAGTAGAGAAGGGCCTGATTTATTGCTACATAAAATATTATCCTTTGGCTGCCACTATGCATAAAAATTCTAAGCTATCTTTTTCACAACACAGTGAAAAAAATAGCACTTCGTTTTTCTTTTTTTTTTTTTAAGTTGTATTAATGCTCAGCTCTGAGTGATTCCAGCCTTGCCTTAACGTATTTTTCACCTCTGCACAGTCTTATTCTGTTTTTTTCTACCCTGCCTTCCTTCCCCCATTACATGCAAATATGTTTCCTAAAGGAAAATCCTATGGAATTCAGAAAACAGGCAAATTCAGATTGCTTTCCAAACTTTTGTTTGAAAAACTCGTGCTCATTCTGGTGCCTAAAACGGAGCCAAGCTATTTTGAAAACCTGGGACCAATCAAGCAAACCATTAAATAGATAAACTCAGAAGTTATTTTTCAATTTTTAAACATCCTAAACTTTAAATATTCCACATTTCCCCCTAAAAAATAAATTTAAAAAATCTCTAAGTAGGAGGTACTTAGATCAAAGTGATGTCCTATACGCAACTAGTCCCTCTGAACTTGTTTTTAAAGGAATACACAATCCACCTCAGCCAGCTGATGGCTTGAGGAGGTGCGGAGGTAGGATGGCTCCTTCCCCTCCCATCACCCCTGCTTCCCTCTGCCATGGGCAGCACACCAGAATTAAGCTCCTAGCCTGGCTCCTGCGGGCCAGTGACTGGATTTTGACAAAAAGGATAGAGGGTGAGACAGGAAGGAGAAAGGAAAAAGAGCTCTTTTACTCACTAGTTCACGGTGCCATACCCCTTGGCTTTAGTGAATCCCACAGAAATGGCAACCACCAAGGCAGGGAGCCCTACGGAAATGAAACAAGAGAAAATTGGTCATTTAAGCATATGTGCGGCTCTTCTCCCACTCAACCACGTAATACACCCCATTCTTTCCAGTGTTATTCTAGCACCATCTGTCCCAGCCTGGGTCTTTGGCAAGACCTTCAAAGTCAAAAGCACGAACCCTTGTTACCTCTGCTAATGAAGTAAATGCCATCAGCTGTAATCAGCTCATATCCTGCTGTGGTCTCAGCAGTTGTGTGTGGACTGACAGTACATGCAGCTGCATAAAATATATTTATTTTATTCTTAGGTACACAGGCTGGCCAGGAATATATAAGGGTGTCTCCCAAAGATGGAATATTCAGCCACAACCCAACCAAAGAAGCTAGCAAGGAGGAGATTAAGGGCTATGTTTGCTCTTAACATAATGTATGATGAACAACCCAGATCCAAATCTTGCCCCAAATCAGACAGAAAAGGAAATGGAAACTGAGTTCCCCTATCCCAAGCAGGTCCCCTAAATGCTGGGCCATGATCTATAATAGAGCACGTCCCTCTGAAAAACAACGGAGAAGAGCATCAGAACATCAGGTCTTTCTCCAAACCAGGATACTTTTTCTCTTGCCAGAGACTTGCTCCCTTTTTGTGTCCAAAAGGGGAATAAACTAAGAGAAACCAGCTGCCCTTGAGAAGACACACTTCATTACGAGTGTTGCAAAGGATGAGCGAGTTAGTCTGCAGCTGGGATGCCACAATGTACAAAGTACAATTTATCTTCAGAGTGTCATGAGCTAACGGTGCCAGCATGGGATGTCGTTTCAGGTGTGTAAGGAGGTGAAGCTATGGCCTTGACCTTAATGCTAGAAGCTCCTATAAAATTAGAGTGAGGAGTATAAATAAAACCTGATGGTTATTGTGCAACTTGCTGGTTATTGGCCTAAAACTCATAAAAAGTACTTAATTTGTTGTGTACTTGAACACATAGGCACAATCAGAACTAGCATAAGACACTACATCTTGCTAATAGTCTTCTGATCCTTCTTATGCCTGCTCAGAGATAAACTGCTGAAGGATCTATGGAGAAGATTTGGTACCTTTCTGTTTCAGTAGCCCCAGCCCAGCTCTCTCCTTTCCATAAAGAAATGCCTGGATATCAGCTAGTAGTATTCTGGTTCTTCAGCTACGGAGGTCTCCATGTGGCTTTTTATAGCCCTCCTCCTTCTGACATGATGAATTAAGCTGTCTCAATGCTAAAGATGGGCAAATCCCATTAAGAATTAGCAGGATCAGTAGCCAGCTAGGATTAGTGCTTCTTGACAAGACCTTAATTCATGTGCTGTAGAGGTCACGGCAGGTGGCTCTGCAGAAGATGCTGTAGATCGAAAGGATGTGCAGACACAGCATCCAAACAATAACCCTGCTGGCAATGTGGTCACTCAGCAATACAAATCATTGCAAGATTGATTAATAGTGAGGGTCTGCAGCCAGCTGGGAGGTATAAGGCCAAGTTGGCTGGAACATATAGCATTTGAGAATTATCATAAAGGGAAGTGTTTCTCTTCCCATATGAGATTTCCAAGCACAGCTCACGTTTGATCAGTCCAAAGCCAACAGGCAGTGGGTTTAAAAGCTGTCTCTTTTTTTTTCTTAACTGACTATTGCTCCTCTTGCTGATCCTCCTTCACACCTCATCTGGATATAACCTGGGTGCTGTATTCACTATGATGCCATCAATATGGCATCCCATGGCAAGCACACCAAGAAACCACATGTGAAAGGACTTTTTCAAGAGTAGAGCTTGATGCAAGAGGCCCTGTGAAAGAGGAAAGTTGGCTAAGACTCTGCCAAAAATAGCAACTTGTTCTTCTCAAAGTGCTTCTCTTAGACATGATAATTATGCAGAAATAGAGACTCAGGCTGTGAAGTCACCAGATTACAGGGACTGGCTTGTACTGAGCCTGGGTAGGAGCCCCAGCCTGTGCTGAAAACGGGTCTGTACAAGCAGCATTTACCGAAGGTGGTAGCTATGCCATGGTAGCTAAGCCAAAGAGCCTCACAATGAGGGGTGCTGTACTTCTCTGCCTTGGGAGAGTTGTTAATGGTCTAATCACAGTTGGATATGATTAAATTAAAAAAAAAAAATCAAAACTTTTAATCTATCTTTTGATTATTTGAAAGAAAGTTATTCCTAACTGGTCTGTTCCATACACTGTGTGTGGTTTGTATCAGCCTTCTGGGCAGTCACTCATGCTACATAGTCACTGCAAGGTTTTGGGGGCTTTCTGCTGAAAGAGAATTTTACATTCACAATTCAAAATAAGTGTGTTGTTAGAAACCTGTTTCAAAGAGATTTGTATTGCCAGGTCAGAGGAGAATCAGGTCATGTGTTCATCATGTCCCACTAGAAAAGGTTGTTTGCTAATAACTAACAACTGTTATGAGCATCTGAAGACCCGCTCAGAGCCTGAGCTATGGCAGCATGAAAAATCTAGTTGTGAAAACTATGACACGGTCTGACAAAATTATTTCTTCTTTACTTGGGCTAAATATGATGACTGAGTTGTTTCTAGGGAACAGTTTGTGTGTCTGTTCTAAATAATAATTAAAAAAGAATAATAGTAAAAAAAAAAATGTAATTGCTAAAACTTCTTTTTTTGGAAAGGCAAAGTTGCATACCCAAGTGGAGAACAGAAAAACAGGGAATAAACCTCAGTGCTGATGAAAACCACCGTAGCTTGAATGAGCTACAGTTGACAGCAGCTGAGAACTTGGCAAAGACGTCTAGAACAAGGGCTTAGAGAAATGCTAATACGCAAAGGGGGAAAACGGGGAGAATTAGCCCATGACAAAGTGAATTGTGCTAATTATTTCAGATTATGCTCTTTAAAACATATTTTCGGCCTCTTTCCTCTTACAAGTGCCATTGATCCCAGCTCTACAGCTGATGTCTAGCAGGATGCTAAATATCGGAAATTCCCTTGCTGCCTTAATAGGTGAGTGCTCTTCATTTCTTGTCCTAACCTATTCCAAATGGTTATCATGCATCATTTATCAGACAGTGCATCCTAGCTCAGAGATGACTACATTTTACTAGCAGTGCAAATTATGCTTCTACACATGTAGGGTGGCTGGTTTTTTTAATCTGTACAGACTACAAATGTGAATGTCGCTCATCCAAAATTCCCCTGGCTAACACACCCATCTGTCCCAGCTTTTACAAATCAGAAAAATCCCTTTTTATTACCTAGAAAAGCTATTAGGCTGTTGCATTTGAATCCCTGATGTTCCTTGAGTCACAAAGTATTTGTGTATAAACATATGCATGAACACACAGAGGCGCATGCAGCCTGTGCTTTGCACGTGTGTGGCTGTGCTCCTGCTACACACAAACACTATATTTCAATAACACAATTTATTTTCTATTGTAAGCAAAAGCTAGGAGTGAAAACTTAAAGGGATGCAGGTGGTGGAACGAGGACAGCTCTTGATGTGCCAGAATAAATCACATCAGGGCGCTTTGTAAGCATCAGAAATATCTTGCCTGGGGTGAAATGCTAGACTTCAGTAGTAAAACGAGACACTAATACAGCTCAGGCGCGCAACACTTTCTCTCTCCTTTTCTCTTTTTTGCCAACTCGCTTTCGAGCAACTTTTTTGTTCAGTTGCTCCTTTCAAATGCACTCTTGTTATTGCTTTGAAAGCCCAGGTTATGGGTTTGTGTTTGTTTTCTACTACAGAATGCATCATTTAAGGCTAATAAATTAAACATACGGAAGAGGCAGAGGGAGAAAAATTAGTTATAAGCGTCTGCACCAATCTCATAGTTTATTTGTCTACAAAAGGCCCTGCTGCCATGGAGACGGGATTTCAGAGCTTGCTTCGCTCTGGGTTGCACACAGAAGGAGATAGCGAAAGAGAGAAACGGAGAAAGCAAGAAAGAGACCAAAACCCAAGACAGAGACCCAAACCCAGGAGAAACCACCCCCATCACGCCCTTTGAAAACTCAACCCCTCTCGACTCATCTATTTTGTGTGACCCTCAGGTACACTGGGCAGCAGGCAGAACTTATGGCTATTTTTAACCATCTCAGCCTTTCTTGACACCCCCGAAAGGGTTGCAAGCATCCTCTGCCAAGTCTTCTGCAGACCATCAGTCCCTCTTGTAGCCCGGACCCTCTCTGCTCCGCATCCCGGGGTGGGCACAGTGCTTCCCTCCCTGCCCTGGGGCAGCTGCTCCACAGACCCAGGATCCTCACCCCATCCGAGACACAAGAAGCGCTTGCGGATGATGCGGTTCCGTAACCGGCCCGTCACGGCCATGTAGGATTGCCAAGCCTCGGTCAGCACCCAGCAGAAAGAGGAGAGGAAGAAGAAGTGCAAGAAAGCCGCCACCAGCGTGCAAATCACCTAGAGAGAGGAGGAAAGGAGGACACGTGAGAGGAGCAGCAGGCGGAGAGAGCAGAAGGCACAGAGAGATGCTTCCAAACCAGGCTCTGGAAGGCAAAGTCATGGAGATCAGGACATGAAAAGACAGTCTCACCCACATGCTTTGACCTAGCGAAGGACCCATACCTAGGTACTGCATGGAAATTGGCTGCTCTTAAACATGAACTCTAAGATAAGCCCACAGTTAAGACTTTCGCTAAAGTCCGAGCCAGCGTCCCATCCTGGTGCTTTCTTGGCTTCAGCAAGATATATTTATTTTCCAAATGATCAAAACCATTGCCACGATCCTTTCGGGGAGGACGGAGCAGTTAGTAAGCCGTGCGCTAATCTCAGCTCAAAAGGTTTGCAAAGCCCCATGTCGTTGGCAGCCGAGACATAGAAATGGAATCGGAGGAAGGCAATTTAGATGGCGTCCCTGCCAGGGAAGTATTATTGAGTGAAGGAGTTAAGTCGTGAGAGCCGGGTGAAACCATGGCTGCCAAGGGCTGGTAAGGACTGCAAACATGAGTGGTGCATAGTTGTCCAAGAGCATATAACTACTAGCAGACAGGGAAAAAAAGGAAAGAAAAAAAAAGCCAACTACATTGGGAGGAATTTCATAATGGTGAGCTCTGCTGCTTGGTGGGGAAATCTCTCAAGGGAAATGCAGGGAGCTTAAGCCATTTAAAATTAAACTGGGGAAAGTACTAGCAAATGCATTATGAAGAACAATCCTGTAAGTGCCAGGGAGATGGACTGGAAAGCTGACAAGCTCGTCTTTGTTTTTAACTCAGCAAGGCCAAATCTTTCACCGGTGCAAATTGGTGCCGCTCTGTTTAACTCTGCCAGAGCTGTGCTCAATTTCCACCATCTGCGAGCTGGAAACTGTGAATCAATGTACTCAAGAAGAAAATGATGGAAAGAAACTCCAGTGGCTCCTAAGGAGAAGGGAGAGCAAATAGACTTTAAAAATTACTCTGGATTTAAAAAAAAAAAAAAAAAAATGGCTTAAGGCATTCAGGGCAGGGGGAGGGGGAGGTTTATAATGAAGAATTTCTCAGCTTTGAGTTATATCAGGAAACATGGACTTTGGGTTTACGGTCAATGAACCTGCCTCTTTTTTCATCCACCAGCATCTTTTAACACAGAGCTCTCATGCACGGAGTGTCTTTTATCATGATTTTATCGGATTGCTCTCGATTCATACACCGGCACAAACGTTATCAGAGGTTGTGAATAAAAGTAAGGCTGTACGTTCTTTAAGACAGGAACTGTCTTTTTGTTCCATATTTGTATTTGCACCAAACCCCTTGGTATTCTGCCTATATATGGATTCTGGATGACAGTTCAGTACAAATAACACAGCTCAATATGATAATTTCAAGTAATTTTCACATTTTGAAAGAATCCTAAAAAGGTGGTTGCTATTCATCAGCTTACAGACCTATATAAAACAGTTGCAAACACAGGATGCTTTCTGGAATGTATTTTAAGAGACTGTTATTTTAGAACTTTTTTTTTTCCTATCATCAGACATGACACTGCTTATTTTACCGTTTTGATTTTTTTTTTCATTTTACCATTTTGATTTTGTTGTGCACCAACATGGTTCTGTCCAGTTTGCCAGCAGTTTGTAAAGGGGACAGAAATAATTTGCTTTCCAACTTTACACCACAGAGTTACACTTTCCAGGTACTTTTTCTCAATCAGGTAGTTTTGATAGAGAAGAGAAGAGACGAGCACAACAGAAATACGCAGATCTCAGCTGGGCCAATATAAACCCATTGCCTCAACTGAAACCAGGCTGTGAACTTGGCCAGCTGATGGGCAGGCACATATTTGTTTTTGCTACCTCTGCTGCAGGTTTTTCCTTCCTTGTAACAAAATAAATAAATAAATAAATAAAATCTCCAGGAGGGCCAAAGCACAAGGATATGATGTCCTAAGATGCTGCAGAAAGATCTAGCAGAGCTTGTCAGTCTGTTAAGGCCATTAGCCCTTGTTTTCCTTTAAGAGGAGAAATCTGTTTTCTTGCAGCACGTAGCCATGCCTTTGAGATATGGCCAGTTCATGCAGCATTCATTTCTTTTGTATCCTGTTATTGCTGACTGTAATTTTTTAGCCTTTTCCCAGGCCTTTCATCTTCAAAAAGCTTAGCAAATCCAGGCATGGAGTCTTGCCTTTGAGGTTACACAGACGGAAATCAAGGGAGAACTTGGCATTTCCAGGGAAACTAATACTGTAGAAATTCTCCCAGTGTAACTGCAATTATAAATCAATCACCAAAATTTTAAGACACTCCATTATCAATAATTGAATGTGAATAAAATCCTAATTTACACTCCTTTGCCTCTTCTCTGCATAGTTTTCTTTCTCTGTTCCCTGCCAGAGACTGTTTACTAGATGGTTGAGCGGAAATCCAATAATAATCTTTCTATTTATGGTGTTTCATGCATATGTATGTGCAAAGAGCTAATCTGCCTCATGCAATCACAGCCGGGAGCTTTGAATCCCCACTAACAGCTCTGACAGCGAACACCCAGAATGATGTGAGAAAAAAAGCACGAAGGAGAACCTGAGCTCACAACTGTGCTCTGAAGGAGGTGGGAGAGGGTGAAGACATCCACCTCCTGTCCTGGAGTGAAGAAGAAAAACCAAAGAGGAGGTCCAGCCATGGTTTGCCATGTTGAGCATCCCTCAGGATTTCTTTCTATGGAAAGAAGCTCCTAGCACACACTTGGGGTTGCAGACAACCCACCCAGGGAAAGTGAGAGCTTAGCTCACCCTTTCTCCACCTCTTGTCCCAAGAAAACCGTGTTGGCCATGAAAGAAAGCTCTGCTTTGCTAAGATAATTTCTGAAGGGCAGTTGTTTAATAGGAGCAGAGATGGCTGGCTGCCTCTCTCCACACTTCTCTACACACATATGACTCCAGCAGCTGTAAAGCCTTCCCTAAAACATAACCTAGCCCTAACCCAAAGGGCTCTCCATAGGAATGAGTCTCTGTGATTCATTAAACCCTGAGGCTTCTCTGCAGAAATGATTCCAAAAGTGATAACATGCTCTGGCTGCCAAAGTAGTTGCTCGAAAAACCTGGCCGGTTACTGGTTGCTGATAATTAAAAAAATAAATTTTGACTTCTGATTGCGACTTTGGCAGCAGGAGTAGTGAAGGACACTTCTTGCCTCACTTTTCTGCTCAGCGGAGTTAGGATGGTTGGAGCACTTGGGGAGATGGGAAAATGTGCCACAGGAAAATATTAATGATGAGCAGCGATTTGTTATGCCAGACACCAATGGGGAAACTGGAAGTACTTTAGCAACGCGCGCCTCTCCAGCTGGGTCTGTAACGTGGTAAGGCACATATGTGCAACCAGTGCACGTGCCTTGAAAATCCACGTTACGTCTTGTCTTTACTGCTCGAGTCGCACCGTGAGCTGCAGTGAGCCTCTCACAGCCCCCGGCTCTGCAGTGTGCACAGAGTGTCTGGCAGCGCTTCCTACCCCCAAAAAAAGGTGTTTTTTTGTGGCTGTATTCATTAGCATCTGCCAAGTGCTTTAAGCTCAGAGTATAAAAGTTGTTGAAGAAATAAAAGTAAAGCTGAGATGTTGGGTTTGGGTTTTTTGGTTTTTTTAAAGCCTTTTCTCAATCTGTCTTTCTTTGTAATTTTTGGAAAATAAAATGGTTAAAGCTTTGCAAATAACCATGTTTCTTCCCTGTGCCATGTGCCAGCTACTCCAGGCACATATTCAAAAATATCACATTGGTTTTAATCAAAGCCCCGAGGATGCTGACAAATTATCAAAGAGAGAGTGAGAGAGAAAATTGAAATCTGCCATTTAGTCGTGTCTTTGACATGTTGCGAATTAACAGATGGAGGAAAAGTGAGGAAGAGCTGCCTGAATGGATCATTTCAGTGCTAAATCAGAGGAAAAGCAAACAAACACACAAAGCTCAACCGATCTCCTACCTTATTCCGGGTCTGGGTCTGTCCGATCAGGATGAGAGCATTGGAGGAGATGATGGATAGGCAGAAGTTGATAAGAATGACAGAGCGTTCTGAGCGAATATACCTGCAGCAAGAGAAGAGGGGGAGGGAGATCCACCCTGTTACAACTTCATTAAGTTACCTCTGAAAAGCATCAACCAGGTGCAGGTTGCACTGGGCCAGGGTGGTAAGAGATTGCCCATTTCCTGCAGATCTTGTGTGTTAGACAAGAACGAGGAGAAAAGGGAGAGGGAGAGCTTAGGTGTAGTGCTCAGCCCACAGATCTCTCCATCCTCCCCCCATCAATGCTGGAGTTATGAGCATGACTCAACAAACTAGGGGCCAGCCTGGTCCCTAGTGTGAGCTGCTCCTAAAACAGTAGAGTGCTGCAAGTCTTCTTCAGCTCTCCTAACTTGAAAGGGGACTTGAAAAGGAGCTTGAAAGAAAACATACAGGCAACACATGGAAAGATTCCCAAATAAGAAGAGCCACAGGCATGCTGGCGATGAAAGCAGATTACGAATGCATGCACCTTCACAACAAAGTGTTTGTGATTCAGCATTCCTCTTTGTTTAACCTAACAACCCATTCTGAGGTGAGAAGATGGGAGAGGTTTAACACTTCTCAAAACTAGGCCAAGAGGTAACTGCAGTTGTGGTTCCAGGACATTAGGGGTCCAAGTTAGGAAGCTGTTGCCTTCAGCACCTTGCAGGGGCAAGCTATTTGTCATTTCTGATTTGCAATGTGCAGCACAGCACCAAGTTGCTGCTGAGGTATTTGCACGACAATTAATTCAAAACACTGGCTATGGAGGAAAAGTTCTTTGAGGGCACTTTTATGTACCTAATAAAATTAAAAAGGTATTGCAAAAGTGCAAGTCCTCAAGGATTGACTCAGGACTTGACCATACCGACACTCATGCACGTGAATAATATCAGTGCTTCGGCAAGTGCCCTGCCTGAATACCAGATGAGTGAAGAGTAGACGCTGGTGCTTATAGAAATTAGAAACAGATCTATTAATCAACCAGCTCATCCCTGGAGGCTAATGCAGGATTATTTCCTATATTCCAGCACATCAACTATTTATATTGGTAATTTAATTTCATTAACTAATTTTAGCAAGAGTGAGTTGGTCGTGCTTTGGCTGCAGAGTTTTGAGTTTCTGACTAGGTGGGCAGGATGAGTTTACTGCATGTGTGTGTTCTGCCAAGGGTAAATCTTTGCTTTAGACCTACTGAAGGCTGAAAAATTTTTATTTTAACTTCCCTTTGACTTTCACCTTTGGATAAACATGAACCTTGAGGATATGCTACCCTGGGTACAAAAAAGTCACTGATGCAAAGTAGCCTGAACTTGTACTTAGCCTGTTGGAAATCTGGTTTATAGGTAGTTCTCCCTGAAACTCACCCAACCCCAGAAGAGACTACAAAATTTAGGCTTCCAGCTCAACTAGAAACTGGGTTGACTGCCTGCAAAATGAGCCTCTGGTTCCTTTCATGGCCAGTCTGATCCCAAATTTCCTTATTTTGTTGGGCTCAATACAATGCTGTGCATCACCTGGATCCTATTCCATTTGTGGCTGGAGGGTACACAGCCATCAATCTATCTATGTTTTGATTGTGTGAAGTAAAATATCAAGTCTCCATTCAGCAGCTTCTAGGGGATAGAAAGGGAGATTTGGTCTCCGTCTTGGCAGAAATGAGATGTAATGAATCTTCGTAGCAACACTATGATCCAACTGGCATTAGCATGCACTTCAACAGTTTCCTCTGGTCAAAAAAGGTAAGAAATGAGTTGACTGTAAGTACAGTCTGTATGTGAATATAAGGGAAGATAATTCAGCTGTCTTCAGACTTTTCCCCCCCTTAAATCTTTCCTTTCTCCATGCTTCCCTTCATGCACTGAGAGTCCATCCTGTTCCCCAGATCCCTGAACCTCCAAAGAATGAGACATGGGTTGGCAACATGTAGGATCACAGAATCAGATTAATTTAGGTTGGAGAAAAACCTCTCGAGTTCCCAGTCCAATCCTCTGCCCAAAAAAGGGCTAATTTCAAAGTCAGACCAGGTTTTTCAGGGTCTTGTCCAATCAAGCTTTGAAAATCACCAAGAACAGAAATGACATCACCTCTCTTGGATTACTTGTTACAGTACTTAACTGCTCTCATGGTGAAGGATTTTTTTTCCTTGTATCCAACTGGAATTTCTCCTGCTGCAACTGGTGCCTCTAGACCTTTCTCTGTATACCTCTGCAAACTGTTGGACTTCTCCATGATTCCTTCTTGCAGCCTCCTCTTCTCCAAGCTAACTAAGCCTTGTTCCCTCTGCCTCTCCTTGTACATCATGTTCTCCAGCTCCCTAAGCATACACTGGACTTGCTCCAATGTCCTGACATCTCTCTTGTATTGAGTCCAATATTGTGCAAACTCTTCCAGATGTGGCCTCAAGAGTGTCAAGCAGAGGGGAATAATCAACTCCCTACACGAGTTGATTATATTCTTGCCTATATAGCCCCATAGAACGTTAGCATTCATTGCTGATAGGGTGCACTGCTGATTATTTTTCAAATCATTGCTCACTAGGACCTGCAGAGCTTCCCCTGTGAAGGCATTACCAAGCCAGTCAGTCCCCAGCCCACCTTGGTCCACATGGTTACTCTGTCCCAGGTGCAGGACTGTGTATTTGTCTTTGTCATACCATTTCTCCAGCCTTTATCTCCAGTTTGCTGAGGTCCTTCTGAATGGTAATGCTGCTCTCCAGCATATCAGTCCCTCCTCCCAATTTGGTATCATCCACAAACATGCTGAAGGTGCATTTTGCCCCATCATCCAGGTTTTTAAAGAAGACATTAAACAATACTGGCCATAGTATCAACCCCTGTCAGATACAACTAGTAGCCAGCTCCTGATTAGGCTTCAACCCTTTGACCATTACCCTTTAAGTCTGCATGAACTTCATCCAGCTACTAAGCTACTTTAGAAGCCACCAATCTAATGCACAGTTCCCTGGTCTAGATACGAAGATGCTACGGGAGATTGTGTTAAAGGCCTTGGTAGTGTCAAAGTATACAACACCTACTTCTCTCCGCAGTCATCCCATTACAAAAGGGAAACAAGTCAGTCAGGCACAATCTGCCATCACTAAATCTGTGCTGTCTATTCCCAATTGCTTTATTATCCATCATTTTGCCTGAAATAACCTTTATAACTACTTGCTCCTTAATCTTCCAAGGGGCTGTGAGTAGGCTGACCAGCCAGTTTTTCCCCAGATGCTCCTCCTTGCCCTTTTTAAAGATGGGTGTAACATTTGCCTCTTTCCAGCCGTCAGGAACCTCCCCATATGATAGAGAGTGGTTCCACAGTAACATCAGCCAGCTCCATCAACAGCCTCGATGCATCCCATTCGGTCCCATGGACTTGCAAATGTCCACCTTACTTAAATGATCCTTATCTCCCTCTTCCTTGGCAGTGGGTAGTATTTTCTTCCCCAGACTCTGCCACTAGGTACAGGAACTTGGGTGCCTGGGAGCAAACCTTGCCAGTAGAACAAGGCGACGAAGGCGCTGAGTACCTTCACCTTTTCTACTTCCTCCTCCATTAGGCTACTTTCCCCAATCAGCCCTGGGCCAACACTTTCCTGGGTAATCCTTTGGTGCTGACATACCTACAGAAACCCTTCTTGATGCCTTTCACATCCCCTACCAGTTTCAAATGCAGCTGAGGTCTGACCTTCCTAATTCAATCCTGCATTCCTGGGCAATGCTACCATAGTCCTCCTTCGTAGCCTGGCCTGGCTATCAAACATTTCCTTGTTATGTTTCAGCTCAATCAGAAGTTCCCCATTATGCTAAGACGACCTCCTGCCATGCCTGCTTTTTTCCTTCCATTTCCTCTTCTCCAGAACAGGAGATGCTCCACAGAAAGAAATCACCATTACCAGCCACGACGTCTGGTCAAAGGAGTCAGGAACTCACATCAGAGAAGGAAAAAAACCACAGAATTTGATGGGTTTTGCCAGAGGAGAGATCTCCAATAAAGGCAGAGTTGCTCCAGGGTGCTGTCTCGCTACCCCTTGGATGATACATGGACTCTGCCTACTTATCAAAATATGCTGTACTCAGCCACCAAAGCAGGGGAAAACTCACTGCAAATTTAAGGAACTTCTGCTCTGGTCTGGGTCCTGCAGGATGTGGGGAAGCCCTGTGCAAACTGAGACAGATGGAGAAGGTAGGAAAACCCCGCAGTCTGTCTCTCTGTCCCTATTATGCTCCCTTCCTCTCTGCAAACACTGAGTCACTCTTGCTTTCTCACCGTGCGTACACACATCCTTCTCTGTGCTGCCTCCCACCAGGGCCACCGAGTGCCTCAGCATCTCCAGCAAAGGCAGAGTTTCTGTGTTTAAAGCAAGTGTTAAAAGCCCCTTGAGAGCTCATTGACAACCACTAAATCAATCCTCATCCTTTGATGGGCAGGGAGTGAGAAAAGCTCGCACTGATATCTTTCAGCAATACAGCATTTACCCAGCCGCCACCAGTGAAAAAGGTCTGCCGTGCCCCACATACCGATGGGCTGGTGGAAGAGCTATTCAATAGAGAGCATTGATCTCCATGCTACGGAAAGGTCACTGATTCCAGAGGCTGTTGAACCGCAGAGAGTTCAGGGATGGAAAACACATCAGGGCACTCCTGAAACACCATCGTGTCAAGGAGCTGCTTGAAAGGAGCAGTACCAACCAGCACTTAGAGAAACATGGTACTAAGTCATTTCACCTGTTCTCACCCTTGAACAGTTCCTTTTCCCCAGTTTTTCATTTTCATGTCAGTTTTCAAGAGGGAAGATCTTTTTCTTTTAATTCCCCCTCTTTTTTCCACATGGGTGGTGGAGCACGTGGCCCACACACAGATCATGTCTCCAGCTGTGACCCAGGACAGCTACTGCTGAGATGTAACAAGGTCACTCCACTTCTATGGCCCACTGTGTCACTGACCTCTCCGTCGAGACTGCTAATAAGGCCAGAGATGCACCATCTGCAGCAGAGTTTTTGCAGCCATCTGTCTACTGGGAACTGGAGTGAGTCCACCAACAGGCCACCAACAGCCGTCAAACAGAAACAACGTCCAGTTTTCAATGAGGCTGTGCCAAGTTGGCTGTGTCTGAAGTGATCGCTTGCATCAAAAAGCTCATGCCGTTCATGCCCATGGCTGAGTAGGTGCCACTAAGAAGCAACCATTATTTAGGGGTTTTGAATGGGAAGCGGAGGGTAAATTCATTTCCTCTCTGATATGCAGCCCAAAGCTGCGATCACCTCCCTTTTACTCTGCCTCCTTTTCCTTACCACGTTCCTTTCCTTCTTTCTCTCCTGCCCTTTCTTTCTGCCTCCCATGTATAAACAAACCCTAGCTGGGCAAAATTCTGGGAAAGTTTCCAGATTGTCAGCCTCAGTGAGCCTATTCATCAGAAGTGTTTCATACTCAAGCTGAGCCTATGTATGCACGCTCCAGATGCCTTTGTCCAGAGGTCTGAATGGGAAATTTCCCGGCCAAAGCTCCCTGAAACAGCTGAGCTCTGGTGAGTGCTCTCCACAGAAGACCAGGCAGCTAGGGCACGAGCATTTTCTCCTCTACACGGTGAGAAAGAACCACTTTGATACGGCTCCTGTATTTTAGCAACAACAGCTGGAATAATACTGCTGATCCCGCTTCTGAGCATTCCTCCAGCTGTTGTCTATCAGACTATATAACATCTAGGGCAAATCGAAATGGGAGCCAGGAGATAATGTTGACTTGAATATGATGTTCCTGAGACCATTAATAGGACAGCACATTCATGTCCAGCAGCTATGCCTAAAATAAAAAGGACACACAGAGTGCTCAGGGCTCAGCCATGGGAATGCTGTGAAGTTTAGAAAACATGAAAACATGATCTACAGAGAAGAAATGAAACAAACTCAGCGCAGCAAAGAGAAATTCTAGAGATCACTTGATCATGCTTTACAAATATTTACACAGAGAGACTTAGGATAGAGAGCCCTTTAATCAAGATATAGCTGGTCTCAGGATCACTTGGAAATGCACGTCCATCCTTGGCTAGCTCAGAAATGCCCATTCAAGCCTCCCATAAACATGTCCCCCCATTCATGCTGATCATTTTGGGCATAGGCATAATGCAAAGGCTGAAATGAGAAATTAAAAAGTGTGTATTTTAAACAGGGCAGGAAATTGACTTTACTGTCCTCAATAACAGTAAATATTGAGGGGCACACTCCTGGAAGAAAATACATCATGTTATTCCAAATGACTCTGGCATGCTCCAAACTGATTCAACCTCATGTCTAAACTTGGGTTTCAGATCCTGAACTTGTTTCTGATAGGAAAGAGAGGGTGAGGCTCGAACACTTGCTCTTTACTCCTCTATCCTAACTTTCCACTTGATCCTGACACCAGTGACACCAGTAAGTCACCTACCAGCGCTGCCCAGTGCTGCCCAGCCTGAGGAAAAGCAGGAGAGGACAAGGACTTGAGCAGATCCAATGATACCCCAGGCACGGAAAAACCTGAGTTCTAGATAAATGTTATTATGATCAGTCTTCAGCTCAGAGCACTTGCCATAATTAACTAGCCACTATGCACTGTCACAGTATCAACATAAAAAAGATGCATTTTTGCTTATTTTTTACTCTCTTGTATCTTTCCTCTATCAAAGGGTAGAAAAAGTTATCTCAATTCACAACTCTCAACTGAATTTACCCTTTCCTCCCTACTAAGAAGAATCACTTGACAAAATAAGAGCCTCAGACTGATCCTTTCTCCCCAAAGGGTCACCAATAATTTCCAAACAGTATATTCTCTGTGGCCACTGCATTTCAATTTCATGGTTATTCACCCGGTTCTGATTTTCTTTCTTTTGTTTAGCTTAGAGTCATGAAGCTCACAGCGTGTTTCCCATGGGCTTAGGAAAGGCATGGGTCTCGTAGTGTAAAGTTGGATCTTGTAAGATACAGAATAGGAGGAAAATCCCATGCACACCTTGGGTCGTTCAGCTCATACAGTCCACCAAACTGTATCTAACAGGGGCATGAGCCAATGTGGGCCTTTGTTCAATAAAAATTTGCTATCAAACCACTTCAGCATCTATAAATGATACAATTTAATGTTGCACCTGAACCTGCTTATAGGTGTACAGGAGCTCTTTGCAATGGGATGTACTGAGGAATCCCATATGCATCTGAAGCTAAAGGCAAAACGTGGATAAGAGGTTGGAGACTTATTTAGCCCATGCAGTTTAACATCCTTAAGCTCTTGACAAGTGCTGTCAGTTCTTCAGGACAGATGTTTTTCATAACGGATCATGGATGTTTTGATGTTATCAAAGACCCAACCGGGAATACCTTGAAGCAGTCTGCCTGCCAGGAGGCAGTGCACGTCCACTTCTCCGCGAACAAGGTTTCCTGGGGTATACAAAAGCATCCAAAACAGCACGTGGCTTTTGAAAATGGAACAATGTGACTACACGGGGTCATGGCACTAATTTGACTGTACCAATTTCTCTGGCACTAAAAGGAACGAATAATGCCAACTAAGCCACCATGATGACTGTTTGCAGGACCCACTCATTACAAAACTGTCCTTCCTCAGGCACCAGACACCCAAAACAGGCGAGCAAAACCACCAGGACCCATGTAGATCAAGAGACAGTTACTTTCCCCAACAAGAAGAGAAGAGAATGAAAGCCATACCTCCAAACAGAGACATAAATGATAATCAACAGCAAAAGTGTCAGCGAAGATACTCCACAGCCTACAATTAACGTGACAGAAGGCACCAGCACCTTTTCCATGTTCTGAAAGAGAGAAAGAAAGACATTTAAAAAAAAAGGAAATAAAAAAGAAAAAAAAAAAAGAAAAAAAAGAAAAAAAAAGAAAAAAAAAAAAGAAAATATGCTCAGCAAATGCTACCAGCTTAATTTCATGGCAAGAACTTTCCTCCTAATTGTCTGTGTCTCAACTCGCCTGACCTTCACATCACACTGCACATACAAATAAAGAGCAAAGAAGACCAGGATCTATTTCTGGTTGACCCAGCCTTTTTTTGGACCTGATTCTGCTCCCACACACACCAGTGTTAAGTCTGGGTAACAACTCTGATACCAATGGTGAGGCAGGTGTGTAAAAGGCGTAGGTTGCAAGAGAAGGATCAGGCCCTTCATATCCAGTGTGAAACTTTAAAGATAATTAATGTGGCAATAGTAGAAGGCAGTGCCTACACTAGAACAATTACAAATGAGCTGTTCTGGGAATGGTGGTGATGAAGGTTGGAGGATGAAAAGAAGGTGAACATCTTCTACCAACTACAAACATCCATCTGGAAAATGAGGAGATGAAGCAAGAGAAAAAACACAAGATGTATACCCTCCCCAGGGACCCAGTATCCAGTCATACCATCCATGACTTCACTACTCTTACACTGCTACAGAAGACATTTCTTCATATACAGAGGTCCTTACTGGAAAATCTGGTGTGGAACAGTTCTCCTTTCCTGTCTGAACACAAAAGATCTGCTGATCATCAGCTCTTGCAATGTCAAGAACAAACGCACATGCTATAACCTCTCCTAGTCTAGTTCTCTGCGTCACTGGGACTAACTGTGTAACTAGCCAACATCTGCCAGATTAACATCACTAAACTCCCACTGTTCTCAGCTTAAAGTGAGGATCTCGATCCCACTTGGTTTTCTCTGCTGCAGGCCTTTTTTCTGGCATGTTTCTCATTTCCACATCAGTGATCTCTGCTGGCATGAAGGCAGAGAAGCAGAGACCCACTGTGCAGCAGACACATGAGAACCCTCTATTTAGAGCGATTAGGCAGTATACAGAGGTGCGGGAGCACAGTCAAGGTTGTCATTAGATTGGCACACTACCAACACCTATCACTACAGCCATGGAGATGAGATGGTTTCTGACATAGCAAGGGCTTAGCATAGGGGAAAAAGAAAGCAATTATGCATGAATTCGGGAATGGAACAGGCAATCCTCTAAGGACTCGTCTACATCATTTTGTTGGCAGGCATGAGGCTGCTCAACCTGAACCTCCAATCAGCAGGACACCACAAAGTTGAGGCTACTGCAGCTCTGTTCCAGGCTACTGAGCCTGCTGCAAAGCAAAATATATTAGGCAAGACTCGCTGCTATGCTTATATGGAGTTCAGCCAGCTCAACACATGGGCACAGCAAGCATATGTCCATTGACTCAAGGACCACAGTCAACACAGGTTTACTTCACAGAGCCCACCACGAAGAGGAGACAAACAACCCTGATATATTGGGATCTGAGCTGAGTTGTCCCTTCAGTCTGAAGGGCTTGGGAAGATCCTTCTTACTTGCATATTTTGACCAAAGGCACCCCTCACATTTTGAATCTCATTGGGAGGAATTAATGAAGAAAACATTACATAGGGTTTGGATGCTGATCCTAATTCAACTTTCTGAAATTACATAACTGGATTTCTGGCAGTATCTTAGTCCTTTTAACTACCAGCAGTTGTGCAGGAGCCACAAGAATAACATTGCGTTGAGCCTCGCCAACCCATCCAGCAAGGTCCTGCATCTCCCTCACCTACAGCTTCCCAAAATGCTTCTGGAAAACGTTTGAGTTCACATGTGGATTCTTCCTCTAAACGTCTATGGAGATTTGGATCACTGCGATTTTCAACATCAACTCATGTGACTGTATTCCCACCCTGAGAATTTACCCCTGCCAAATATTTGTGGAAGGCTAGAAGCAGTTTTTGGGAACTAGGTAAACAGAAAGACATTTCAATGAAAATATCAACATTTTTATTCATCTTCTATCAAACAAAATTGAAATTGGACATGTTCCAGGCACTGTGAGTGCTGAAATGTTGTATCCTGCTCCTTATAAATTGAAATGTGGAAGAGACTTTCTTCTGGGAAGAGAAATCTCTGATTTTGTCAGGCACTGGAATAGCGTATGGGAGAGAGATATGAAATATCCAGTATGAAGCCACAGTTTCTCCCTTTGCCAACTTTGTTGCCCCCCCCGAAGAACCCAAGTGGGCAACAGTCCTGTCCCACCCCAGACATGCATGGTCGTGATGAACACACGGCAAAGCACAAGCTACTCAGACATGGATTGCTCTTAGCTCGCTCGCTCCAAGCTCACTCCCAACCCTTTTTCTCTCCCTGCTTCGCCCTTACGGCAATATGAGTTCACATAGCACAAATAGTGGCCTGGGATGAGCATGATTTTGACATTTGATTTAAGTAGGTCTCATTTCACTGACTTTTCATGGGTAACTGGATAAAAGTGGGGGAGGAGTTCTGTTAAAGCAAAAAAGCCCGACATATAACTCACTCCTAAACTATCTGTGAGCAAACAAGAAATGGAGATTGGATTTTAAGAGATGAGCAGACTATGTCCCTGTATCTCCAACTCAGTAATCCTAACTCCTCTCTCACACATCCTCTCTGACATCCCTCCACCTCCAACAACCTCAGGTTCTTTCACCCCCTTCCCCACCCTTTTTCCCACATCACCCATAACACTCTCCTAGATCCTCCATCAGCTAAGTAAAAGCTTGCATTGCATGTACTGGACGATTCGTAGGTCAGATATTTGCTCGTTGGCAAGGCATTACACAAATGCCGACTGGTGAAGTGGAAGCCACCCCAGTGGGTAATTGCTGGTGTCTATCTGCAGACCTTCCCACGAAAAAGACCCTGATCTTCACCTCCCATAAAACTGCTTTCTCTCTTACCTTGAGAATGCCTTGCTGGTTTTCTCTTGGTATCACTATTTCTTTTTAAACCAACCTTGCTTTTCCCCCTCATTCTCCTCCAAGGAAATTTCCCTCGCAAGGCTCAGATCCTACAGCATCCGACCACCTTCTGTCAGGGGGTTTAATTAGTCAGAAGGAATAAAACAAATGATGCTTCTTTTGCCAAAGGGAAGAAGTGAGGGAGGGGGAAAGGATGATGGGGAGGACAGAGAAACCTTAATAATGAAGACAGAAAGCAGAATCCTAAGCTATATGGCCTAAGCCTGTAGGACTTACTATTCCCAAAGGAGCAAGCTCTTATTGCAAGACAGCGTTTTTTATAGTTATCCACCCTCATGATGCCAGCAGAAACCCCATCAGGGCTGAAGCAACCATCCCTTCTCTGTAGGAACAAAGGATGAGCTTCACAGCATCTCCTCAGGAAGAGTCCTTCCGGTGGGCATGGGTTTTGTGAAAGTTTGGCTGAAGCACCACACCGAGGAGGAAACCGGTTGTCTGCAAAAGACAAGGCTAGGAACAGGGTCTCCACCTGCTTGGACTGGAGACAGTCCCAATGGCCTGTCCCTCACCACCTCCCCATGTCTGCTGATGAGTGCCATCCAGAAGAACCCTGAAACACTGATGAAGCTGTGTGTGGTTGGAACTGGAAAGAAAATCTTGGCCTGGACCAAGAAGGAAGAGAGCAGGTCATCATGCATCCCAAGTCCTGCAATTCTGTCACCAAACATGACAAGGGAGTAGAGAAGCAATCAATGACATCAGCTGGGATGGAAATAACGAGCACTACTGCCTGGGGCTGCTTGCAGTCCTACCACCTCATCACTCTGCCTAGCAGGGCAGAAGGACACTCCTCTTTTTCTTTATAATTTCACTTTGCTTCCTTCTTCTCTTCTATTTCCTTCTTTTCTTTTTTCCCCTCATTTTTCTTTCTCTGCTTTGTCTTCTTTCCTCCCTTCCTTTGGCCATTTTCCATGACATATTCTGCCTTTTCTTCTTGCTCTTAATGCATCTCTCTGGCTCTGTCCCCTTTACATTCTCTGCATTTCTCTCTTTCCTTCACTTACTTTTTGCACAACACTGTAAAAAGCGACTTCATTTGAGTCATGCTTGTTCCATTACCCTGCTCTGGCTCCAGGGTCAAATAGGCTCCAATTAGAACAAAGTCAAAAATGGTATTTCTTAATGCCATGCAGTTTGCCTGAGACCTTACAAGCAAGCTGTTCTTTCTGCTTTTTCCATCCTTGATACTGAGAAAGGCTGAACAAAGTCTTTATAGGTACAACATCATGCAAATAAAGTAACCGAAAAATTAAACCATTTACTTTGCTCTCAAATTAAACACAGGCATACGAGTTTGGAATTTGAGGTGCTGGATTTGTTTGGTTTTATAAATGTGTTAGCTATTCAGAATGGTTGCCTTGAGCTCGATTTCCTGCACATTTGAAATTAAAGACTCATCAAGTTAGAAAATTTCAAAAATACTGGTTGTGAGGGGCATCTAGAGCTTTCTAATCCAATTTACTGCTTGGAGCATGACTACCACTAACATCAGGTAAGGTTGGCCATGGTTTTGTCTAGATGAGCCTTGGAAATTCTCAAAGATGGAGAGGTCCCATCCTTATGGTGACCATTCCAGGGCCACACCACTCTCCTGGTGATAGGTTTTTTCCTAAGGTCACACATGAACCTCCTGAGCTACAGTTTATTGCTCTTCTCCTTATTAAATCATCAGGTACAAGCAAGAGGATTTTGGTTTTATGTTTTTTGTAATTTCCCCTCTGATACCTGTAGGTTGGTATTAGAGTGCCGCTTACATTCATCTTTGTAAGACCAAGGAAGTCCAGCTCCCTCTACGTCTCCTCACAGGTCATGAGCTCAAAGCAATGAGACTCACTTCATTCTTCTGACAAAGAACTGGAGAGAGTGAGTGTGATTTACTCTGGGAATTGCTCAGGAACCGTTTTACTGAGCCACTGGTCTAAAGGCTTTTCATGATTCTTGAGAAGTTTTTTAAACCACATTGTATTGATTTTGATGCTGGTTGGACAACTCTTGTCAAAGCAGAGAGCTAGTTGTTAAAATTGCTGGAAAATAATGCTTTTAACAGTACTCACAAAAGTGAACAGCTTTCTAAGCAAAGGGGTGTATGTCAGTGCTGTAAAAAAACAACTGAGAAGGGCTGAATGACCAGAGTCTTGTCATCTGACAAAAAAACAATCCTGTTGGTTTTTTTTTTTAAATCTCCACTCAGTCAGATTCTGGGTTTCAGGCACAGGGCCTTTGTATATACACTTATGTACTGCAGTGGTATGGTAAAGCACCAGCTGTGTGCTCTACCCCAGTACAACCACTGGACAAAAAGGACAGCAGCCACCCAAAGACCAGCAATCCACAGCAATATACAGTATCTTTTGGGGACTTTGCTAATGAGTGATGCTGTGACGCCTTCACCTGGGTGAGAACCAGGCTCTCGACACAACTCAGCTGACAATGCTGCCACTGATGCATGTGTTCACCTTTGGGGAACAGAGCCGAGAGGAGCAAAGCTTGCCTGCAGATGGAGCACACAAAGGGAGCAGACCCACTGAATAACCAGGTGATGTTTGTACCCCACCATTCCCCTGACCATCATGCAGTGTTCAGTGAAAGTAGCGCTGATGTCGAGCTGTCTGGTCATGCCAGGGTATGCCAGTTGCTAAAGCCCATGGTAAAACTATAGATACAGATGGAGTTGTTCAAGGGACAGCTCAGTTTTCACCTCCTGGAAGACGTATTTCTTCCACTAATTGCAAGACAGGGAGAGAGGAAGAGCAGGACTCAAGCTCTTTTTCATGGGCCCCAAAATATGGGCAGTAGCAAGGATTTAGTGAAGGCAAGATTGGGCCACAGCTGAAAGGAGGTTTTTTGGTAGGTCAGCATTATCAGAGGGATGACAGGGTTCACTCAACTCAAAGCAGAGGAGCAGCGAGGAGGCACCAAGCCATTTTTTCATAGAATCATAGGACGGTTTGGGTTGGAAGAGTCCTTTAAAGATCATCTAGTCCAACCCCCCTGCCATCGGCACAGATAACTCCCACTAGATCAGGTTGCTCAAAGCCCCATCCAACCTGGCCTTCAACACTTCTAGAGATGGGGCAGCCATTAATCATCTGGGCAACCTGGTCCAATGTTTCACCACTCTCACTGTAAAAAATGCCTTTCTTACAGTCAATTTAAATCTACCCTCTCTCAGTTTAAAACCATTGCCCCTCGTCCTGTCACTACCGGCTCTGGTGTTATGGACCGGACCCTGGCCAGCCACTAAGCACCACACAATTGCTTACTCACTACCCCCCACAACAGGATGGGTGGGGAGAATCAGAAGGGTAAAAGTGCAAAAACTTGTGGGTTGAGATTAAGATGGTTTAATTATTTAAAAAAAAAAAAAAAGAAGGTAAAATAGAGAGGGGAAAAAACATCCCCCCAAAAAACAAGTGATGCAAAAGAAAACAATTGCTTACCACCAACCAACTGATGTTCAGCCAGTCCCTGAGCAATGGCAGCTCCCAGCAACCTCCATCCCCCCAGCCTTATATGCTAAGCATGACATCATATGGTATGGAATATCCCTTTGGTCAGTTGGGGTCAGTTGTCCTGGCTGTGTCCCCTCCCAAATTCTTGTGCACCCCCAGCCTACTCACTGGTGTAAGCACTGCTCAGCAGTAACAAAAACAACTCTATATTATCAACACTGTTTTAGGCACAAATCCAAAACATAGCCTCATACTATCTAATATGGAGAAATTTAACTCTATCCTGAACAAAACCTGGTAAAAAGTCTTTCTCCATCTTTCTTATAACACTTCATATATTGATAGGCCACAATAAGGTCTCCCCAGAGCTGCCTCTTCTCCATCTTCTAACCTCCGAGGGAGGGGCTTTGAGATCCCTGCATGAAGATCACTTAATGTCATAATAAATAATCTTTCTGCAACTTCTTTCTGGAACAACCTGACATCCTCCCCAGCTCAGCTCATGTCATTGCAAGACAGGTCTGGAGGATTACTACCTTGTTTTGCTTCCTTCGTGTCATAACTACAGGCTTCTCACGTCAAAGCTAATAGTCACCCATTATCGGGAACGCATTTGTGGAGCTGAGGGCCCCTTTTATGTAATTTGGCCAGTCTAACACACAATTCCATGTAATTACAGTACACAAAAATCACCCAGAGAGACATCTTAACGTGCTACTATTTATTAACAATTGCCAACTCTTCACTCAGTATCGAGTCTGCTCTCAAGATACAACATGGCAATCTGTGTTTAGTAAACAGCCTTGATGAAGCTCTCAGGGCAGAGGAGTGGTCACGCACTCACTCGTTACTACGAACTGTCAGGATAATTTCCTTCAGGCTGGCAGGGAATTACAGGAGTTAACAGTACGAATTATCTACCTGCCAGTCATCACCGCCATGGTCAGCTTGCTGCCACTCTTTGAACTACCAGACTACACTCTCAGTGCCTCAATTTCCAGTCCTGATACCAAGGAGGGATGGATTAGGCTCATATTAACTCAAAGAACCACTCTCCTCTTGCCCAGCCAGCTGTTCCCAAACATTTTCACTATCATTATTTAAAATATACAATACTTTATTCCCTCCCGGCCCCTTTCCCATTGCACTTTGCTTGGCCATGCTATTGAAATCGCTGTTTAACGGGGTTTTGATGAGTAGCCCTGAGCCGCTTTGCATCACTCTGTGAGCTGCGGTTTGGGAACCGTGTGCCGAGCAAGGGGACCACAAGTGAGGAGGTGGGGGTCTATTCCCACCTTGCCCGCAGGTCAACTGTGTACGCATGGCTCCATCATTTAAGCCAATCTTTTCAAAGTCCTCTCTGCCTTAGATTGGAAACACTGGCCTTAACTTCTCAGGGGCCTGTTTTGACCCCCTGGAAATGGAAGAGAATAATACTGCTCTCCATCTCTCTTCCAAAGCTTAATTCAGCTTAGATTTCTGATACGTGTAAATGCCTTAGGGGGTTCCTAGGGCTACGTCAGGACAATCAAGCACCAGCATCTCCTTCTCTGCTGTGCAGTATTAACGTGGGGAGGTATGGAGGAGAGAGAGGAGGGAGCTTTTGGCTTAACTGTTTGTGAGCTGGCCAGATGGAATATCTGGTTTTTAAATCTTTGCTTTTCATGCATATGGTAAACTTGCTCTGTTCCAGTCTTTCCCTTTAAAGCATGATGAAGAGAAAACAAAACCCTTTTCTACAATAAAGCTGGTAATAATCAAAATGGCCTATGCCTCTACGGGTACACGCTCTTTCCTTCTGAGACAAGGGAGGCAGAAGTGAACTTTAATCACATTGTGCAGTACCACTGTCACAGGCACTGCGGTAAGCAGCAAACCTCTCTCTCACTATATCAGTCCTAGAAAATAAAATGGTCCAGGACCCACTCCATTGCACTGAGATGAAGTGAAACGGTATAGATAATATTCATACAAAGTCACTGTTCAAAACAGAGGGGTCTTATCCATACTGCCTAGTGGAACGTTCATGGACCATGCTATTCCCTGGACCACAGCTGGACATCGCTAGCTGGCACAAGACAAGACACAGACGGGGAGCATTATAACAATTAAACAGTAGAGACAATTACAAGACAGTGCTAGAGCCTTTGCCATGGAATTTAATTATATTATTAGTTATATTATTATCACTATTAGTAGCATTATTTTATGGTATGGACATATGCTCTACATTAAAAATGAACCGCCTTTACAGCTCCTTTCTGCTTGGGGTTGTCCCTTCCCTGTACTACACAAAGAACAATTAGTTCAAAGTCCGTAACTGATTTGCAAGCTGGTCCTTGCATTACCCATCTTGCCCTGGTTTCACAAGCGTGCCCTCATCTCTAGTAACTTCGCAGCAGCAGTGCTTAGCCCCTTGCAGGGAAATGTGGTGAGATTTACACACAGTTAAAATAAAATAACTCCATGGCAGACTGGGAATGGAAAATGAGGGTGGAATCCAGACTGTGTTTATCCTGATTTAAGCAGTGTTTTGGTTTCATGCCAGGCGACAGCATTTCACCAAATTATTCCAAAACAGCCCGCTGTTTGTTTTACTTTATCAGTGTCATGCTGATGAGTGATGCCAGACAGGCAGCTCTCCCCACAACATGGGCAATGCTTGCCTTCCCCATGCCTGCACATCCAGCCCTTGGGAGAGACCCGACTGAGGCCATGGTGTCCGGAGAAAGACTTCTGCCAAAGATGCTCATATCACCCTGCTGCGTACCACCACGGAGAGCAAACACTGTCTTCCCTTTCCCCTTCTAACATCCTTGCTCACTGAAGACCAGTCCTTAACAAAAAAGCTTCATCCAAAGCACAAGCCATGAACACTAGTGCAAAGACTGCACAAGTCAGCCCTAAAACACCTCTTAAACACTGCCTTCAGTCCCTTTGCAGATGTGATTCTGCATGTATAGGACCCAGGCAGAGCTTCCCATCTCTCTCTGTTCAACCACTGAAGATCCCTGCACGGGCAATGGCTCCTAACCCAAACTAGGGTTGAACCAACAGCCTTGAAGTAAAAGATATTTCCAGTTCATTATCAGTCCTCAGAGGCTGTCAGGGGCTCACTGACCTCTGAAAAAGAGACGAAGGGATTTCAGCCATTTAGCAGATGATCTGTACACGCTTATGATGACAATGACAGATTTGTTCTCGTTACAGTCTAACGGGTCCAAGGGATTCAGTACGTTTCCACCCACCCCGTGCAATACACAGCTGGTTACTGGGGAGTTACTGGTGCTAATTCCCTTTACGTGGAACCGTGATCTCAAAGCAGCACTCAAGGAATCAGTTTCTGGCCCCGACGCCCATCTCATTCACAGCTGAGCGACTGGGAAGTAAAATTGTAACAGCCCCTGGATTTACAACTGTACCGAGCTGATATAAACAAGATCAAAACTGGCCCCAGTAGTAGGATATTCCCCGTCTGGGGAATGGCTTACATGATTGCCATATTTAAAAGAGCAAAAAAGAACAATTTGTCATGAAAAATGAAAGCGTTGTCTTGCTTGTGGGAGAACAACAGAGTCATTTTGCTTTCACAGATTTATTGAATATATTCTGTATATCCTTTTGGTTAGTAGGGAAGGTAGCTAGTGGGCATTCGAGCTACAAATTTAGTTTTGACTGACCATTATCATGCACAGCATCATCCCTGTTTCCTGATTAGACAGTCCTAACATTTAGAGGGAAGTTTCAAGTTCAAATATTAATAATTACAAGTCTGACATTTGTTTTCCATGCATATTGCCCATTTTTGCTTTAAGATTGCCATTATTGCCAAAATCTTGCCAGTAGGTTTGTCCACTCAGCTATTCATAGATAGCAAAAGTATGAAGGGCACAAGCCTTTCAGAAACTGATTCAATTTTGGTTTAAATGAGTAGACATTTGTCGTAAAAAAAAAAAAAAAAAAAAAAAAAAAGACTTAATTTCCATGTCTCATTGCATGGCAATTCAAGAGCAACCTTAGCCTTTAGGCAGGGCACAACAGGGCTCAGTGGTGAAGCAGCTTGCCAAAATTACCTAAAAAGGCCTTTTCCAGGCCAAAGTACTGTGGAGATGGGTGCAGAATGACAAGCAACACTCAGCAGTTCAACTGACTCTTTAAACACAACATGCCTAGTCTCTGAAGTGCTTTGAAACAGAAGATAATCTCATTTAGCACTAATGCACTGACTCCCACCCCTGATGAGCCCATGAAACCCAGCCTCCATCACCCACTTGTTACCATTTTCAAACGAGCACCTTCGTGATGTCTCCCACGCCGTCCTCTGCCTTGGGAGAAGCTCCCCAAAAAAACACCTAGAAAGCTATCCAGCTTTAAACCTCCTCTGTAAAACCCTGCTTGCTGCAATGCCTACAGAACAATCCTGACAACGGCAGATGTGCCACCACTTACTACGGATCGCGATGATTAATGCCCTCGTGCTGTTTACGTGTGCCCCCACACCCACCTGATTCCAAGCATCCTTGTATTATTTCAGCTGGAAATTTCATCTGTATTTCACCTATTTTGGGTTGGGGTGGCTTTGTGGCTCGTTCAGCACCGAGCAGATTGAAGTCGTGCTCCACAGGCTAAGCCTCCCAGGTGATGCAGTGGTCCGAATAACACATGATAAATATAAAATAGCAGCGGATCAACAGCTACAGTTGGATACGGAAAGCAGGTAATGTGGTCTCTCCAATTGTTGACAGACCCTGTGATTTTTCCAAAATACGTGCCCAAACCCACCAGGGCTTCCCCATCTGCCTCCATCTCACTCCTCTACCTCCGAGCAACGTGCCACACCTCTGCTACATTTCTTTCTTTTACATAGCAAGAAAGGTGATCTCGTTTATAGAATTACAGGCAAGAGAGTGGGAAAAGACCTGACAAGCTCAGGTCCTCCATTCATCTGCCTCAAAACCATCTAAACCATCCCCAGCCTGTTCAAGAAAACCTTCGCTGGCAGAGGCTAGGCTTTTGGTGCTTGCCTACCCCTGCAGCTGGAAGGTTTTTCCTTGTGCCTAAATTAAATGTCTCGCACTGAAATTTGAGTCCAATCCCCAGCAGACACAGAAAGAAGATTACTCCTTTTCCACAGCTACCTTCTACCCATTTGAAGACTATTACCCTCTTTCCCCTCTGTCTTTTCTCCTTGAGAAAAGAGTCAAACCATTTCACAGAGTTCACCTCCGCTCACCATCAGCATGGAGGTACCATGCCAAATGTCTCTGACACATCATCCTCTCCCACACACATACTCCCACGCTCACGTACCGTACCAGTCGTCCTGCTTGAACACAGAGCAGAGCATCCCGGAGAGGTACCGCTCACTCCCTTCGCTCACATTTCTGGCCCTCCATAGCTCAAATCTGCACGCTCTGAGTCTGAGAGCTGCTTTATGAGCTCTTAGGAAAGGGGAAAGTGGGAATTGGGAAGACCCTGGTGTCCTGGCTTAAATCCACACCTCCTTTAACAGAGCAGTAAGCTGTGGCTGGTTAATAGGGCAGCTGTCACACTTGCTAAGCTGCCTTCATGGCAACAAGCCATTAAGCACTGCAGCTCAAAATAAGCACCAAACCCCTCAGGAACGCCTGGACACGCAGTACCCCAGACGTGCACGGGGAGTCTTTATTTTTCAGCTGAAGACAAGGGACTAACCTCAGCCCTGGTCTGCTCCTGGGGTCACTTGGTTAACGCCAGGGCTGCTCTTGCCTTTACACTGAAAGGTGAATTTGGCTCGGTATTACTCACGCTGAAGCAGTGAATCCCACAACGGTTTTAAGCTCCCAGCCACTTGATCATGTTCCTCTCCCACGTCCCCTTCAGATGAAGAGATACAGGGTGATGCAGCATTTGCCTGCAGAAGAGTCACTGCCAGGGCTGTGCGGAGCTTGCTGGCTCCAGCTCGCGGGGGAAGAGCTGCAGACCCACGCTGCTGCAATCCCACCGCCTGGAGTTTTGTCGTTGAGTTAAAGACCTGAGCGAATCTACAAGCGCAGAGCAGAAACTCAGCAGAGGAAAGCTGTCAGCTGTGAATATCTACCGAACTACCCGCTGGATCGACAGGCAGCTGAATCCACAGACAGCCACGAAGGAGGTGGGATGCTGGATGACTGCTTACTATGCTGAGCCAAATCCTCCTATTATTACCTTGTGTGCTACCTGTCTTCTTTTAATACATTCAAGTGTTGTCTCTCCTAGAAGCACAGAACTGAGAGGGATTTCCTGTCACCCTCGTCTCTGATTCCTTACCTACGTATGTTCAAACACCAATCACTTATTTGCTGATGGGATCCCTTCTCAGATATCTGTGCACAGCATATAGCAATGGCAATCTCCATTCACATCTCACACCCAAATCACAAACCCAGGGTTCCTCTGCTCCCTGGCACCTGGAGTGCAGCACAAGCTCTATCAGTAAACCCTTTCCTCTAAAAATCCAACATAAATCATCCACACACTGACTCTGGGTCCTCTCCAAACTCAAATGAGATTTAGCCCAAATTCACTCTGCGATGCATACTGACAGACTTCAAGTCAGTGATGACAAAGCAAACCTTTAAAAGCAGGTGACTTCCAGCAAAACGACGATGTAGGATCACAATTCAGCCCCCTCTGCCAAGAGGCCACATTTGAAAACTAACACAATTCTTTTAAGAGAGAGCTAGACTGTGAGTTGGTCCATTTGGCAATCTAAGGGCATCACACGTCCTCTCTACTTCCTAATTGCATTATGAGAGAGAGTGGGAGGAGAAAACTGTCTGCCCAGCTGGTTCGTACTCTATCTTCTCCATGCTATCAACGCCTGCTGAAACTCAGGGGGATGATAACTGGTCTAGTGAAAAGAGCATCCCTGATGAGCAAAGGAAAGACCAGCTCGCGATTCGCAGAATTGCAGCCTGCTCCTACGGGCTGCCACAGACCTCAGGGAAAGGCACCCCTGAGAAAACACAGCAGCTGCTCCTCCTGTGGAGCAGGAGATGGGCGAACCCCAGAAATCCCCAGCAGCACTTACACCGTAACCTTCCCTAATCTCAGCGTAAATCTCTCCTGAGATGGGCAGGAGTCCAGCTGGACTGTCCCTTCATCACTCCCACCTTGGTCTCTCCATATCCAGGCAGAGTCCAGAGGTAACAGCACAAATCCCCAGGAAATTTTAAGAAAGGTTTCCCATTCAAGAGCTCCACAGCAAAAGGCAAAATCAGTTCCTGAGAGACACTCTACGCACAGCAGCATCCTGGAGAGGACAGGGTGATTGCAGGAAGAGGTGCCAACAGCACAAGCGCGGGAGGCTTGCAGAGGATTTGGACCTCAAAAGCCCAAATGTTTGCAGCTCAGCAATGTTCGTCCTGGCACAGCTCTTGCTAACCGAGCAAACGGAGGCTCCTAATGCTCCGTCAGGGAAATGACAGCACTTGGTGTTTTCTGTAGCACCCTTCAGGCTTGGGGCACTGTGCAAATATGGATGCACGCAGCCTGGGTTGTCACCTGCAAGGGTGCTGCAGCTGGGGAGAGGGAAGCAGAACACAATGAAGTGATTAGCCCAAGGTCACAATTTCTCTTGCAGGCACAGAAACAGCTCTGGCTGTACTTTAGCCAATACACCAAGATACACCAGTCTAATAAACTCTTCCCCAGACCCCTGTACAAACTGGGAGTAGTTTGATGCTTTAAGACTTTGAGCTGGGCAAAACTGAGAGCTTGCCTTCAGCAGAAAAGTCCAAGTTTTGAATCAAAGGGTTAACGTTGCAGGAGAAGCAGCATCGTTATTAACGAAACCTGAAAAATATTGTAAACGTGAGAACTGGCTGTTCTCAAGGTATGCAAAAGACTTTGTTCTTATCCAGACTCCAAATCTCACGTGATAAACGACGGTAGAATATAAATGTTAAAATGTTCATCTCCAAATAAAGTTCTCCAGTCTTATCTAAGCGAAACACTGCTATAATTTTCCATCAAAATGTTGTCAGAACTGCTACACACTTACAAAATATTTTAATTCATTAACATCAACATTTTTTCAGAGGAAAAGCATGCTGCTGGAAAACCTGCATCTACTCCCTGTGCAAGTGAGTCCCTACAGAGTTTGGGGACTTTAAAATAACCCACTTTGTGTTTGTGCACTCTCTCTGAAGTACACCGACCTCCCACAGCACAGGGCAATCTTTTTTGGAGGAAAGATCTTCAAGATACAGCAAGATCACACCAGACCTACATGTTGATTCCCTTCCCATAGCCTGCTCAGCCAAGACGTACGCTGAAAGTCTACTCTCCATGCTTCATTATTCCCCCAGGGTAAAAAGGATTTCTTCTCCTCTGCTGCACACACAACTTCGGGATGTTTTCAGGAAAAAAAAAAAAAAAAAAAAAAAAAGTGGATGTTGTGAGTTGAGAGAGGAGCTCAGAAGCTGTTGTCCCTTTGGGCTGTAAGCACACCGTGAAAGGTGCCTTGCATTCATGCAAACTGGAGATAACAACGACCAAATGCTCTTGCAACATCCTAGAATATCACAGGGTCAGGGCTGCTCACTGCGTACACTCACCTGCCTTGCCAGCACGTTTCCGAGTCAGGTCTCTAGTTTGGTCTGCTACAACACACCCCACAAAAATACACGGGTGCTGTACAACCCTTCCAGCTAATCATTGGCCTGTCAGTAAACACCACCGTGGAGATGAGATGTTCCACAAATTCAGCGCAGACATAACAAGCTCAGCATCCATGCATGTTCTTGCCATCAGCACCTTTCAACCTTCGCTAACACTAGGAATGAGAGCAGAGCTCAGATGCCCGACTGATCAGCCTCACCTCCGCGCACAAGGCTAGGGAGGAGGGGGTGAGAGGTCAGAAAGCCCATATTTGTAAGGTCTTACTACGGTCCTAAATGCTGTAAGAACCAAGCTTTAAAGCTTGACTGACTTTATAAAGTCCAACCATGAGCTGGTAGGCAGTCGGGACAACACGAGCCAAACTCAGCCAAGGAATGAAAGGCTCTCCTGAGCATCCTCAGGCTCCCACTCTCTTTCCTTCCCATCTCCAACAAATTGCCGAGACTGCCAAGAAATATTGGAAAAACACCACCACATGACTTTTAATCAGACTGACCACAGTTTGGAAAGGTATAGTTCGAACACTTGGCTCTGTAGTTTCCTATTGCCCTTATTCTCTATTAGTACTGCTATCATGCACGTGTAGCATCAGAAAATGTCAATACCATTGCCCTACCAAGCTAGGCATGGTATAAAATCAAAACGAAAAGACAGCCCCAAAACACTTGTCTACCTTCCGTAATTTACGACGGTTTAATCTTTGACGATGGTCAAACAGCAATTGTGCCGAACCAGCGCAAGAGGCTGCCCCTGTCTAGTCAAAATAGCAGGGTCCAAGGAAAACTGGACCCAGAGAAAGGCTCAAATTTGAACCCCGGCTTTTGAGCTGGATCTGAACAGCTCCATCATGGTTTAGGGATGTCTGTCTCCAAAACCGATTCAAAACACAACACTTTGAGCCCCTAGCTTTGTTGAAATCAAGGAAAACTACTTCCTTTTCCCACTGCACAAGCAAATCTCAGGGCCCAGTCCAGGGAAAGTCTGTCCTTGGCGAGTCCAAATCGGCTGCCTGGGCAGCAACAGTCATCGCCCACAAGCCTTTCCTGGCCCTTTTTCACTGCAAAGAAGCTGTGCCCATACCAGGGTTACAAATATTTCAAACTGCCAGGGCCAAAGACTCCAGAACGGAGATTTATAGCAATAAATAATATTAATGACACAGGCGGACGGAGCTTCTTGTCCTGAGAGCTCCAAAAGCACATGAAAAACTGCACTATAAATGTCACCACCGCAGACACCAACGATGACGAGATGCCACCTCTGGGGAAGGAAGACAGTGTGGGCTTGCTCAGAATGACACTTGGTCAGGAAACCGAGGGTGGTACCACGAGGACCTGGATGAACAACACCCCAACAGCATCAACAAACCCTGGGCTTTGCTTAGTGGGGGGACTCAGGAGGTAGCTAGCCCCAGCTTTCCTCCCAGCATGGCCAAAGGACTCTCATCCTGATGCTCATGAGTTGATTCCAGACTGGGAAAAAATAAGTTGTGAAAATGTAACCCAACCAGCAGCCAGCGGAGTTGGAAAGAGAACGAAGGAAGCAATTTTAGGCATAAACCCCAAAGGACCAGCTGAGAGGTTAGTTGCAGATATAATAAAGCATGCCTGGGGGAAGGAAGCTGCATCCTGCTGCAGCCAAGCCCACTCTCCGATGTGAAAATACTTGCATGGATGATAAAGGGCTTACACCAACCCTGTGTTATCCAGATAACACTCCAAACACCTAGAGCCGAGGGAGTAGCAGGATCTGGCCACATCAAATTAACCATTTTTTCTTCCTAGCTGCTCAGCTAAATAATACCAAGCATCGTGTGAACGTGTGATAAAGTCTTAGCCCTCCGTTAGAGAAAGTTCTGCTTTAGCCAAGCCAAAGACTCCTTTCTCTCTTCCCACGCTGCCTAGTTCTCTGCCCACTTCCAGAAGAAGGCTCAGCTGAGGACCTTCACCAGCAGCTCAGCTGCACGCCTGGGCTACCTTCATCTCAGGCTCTGCCTTACAAGTATTTCTGCAGCAAAAAAATCACAATTTATTTTCTCCGACCATGCAGCTTCCCTAAACTTTGTCAGGACTGGGTTGCTCGCAATGACAGCACAGAGTCCTTCCCGTGAGGGACGAGGCTCACTCATCAATCGCTGTGGTGGTCATTACAACCTCTGGAGCCAGACACTTAAGCTTGGATTGAAGGGTGAAGCCTTGCTGCTGGCAGGACACAGCCTTGCAGGCTCACAGGACAGGCACGGAGCAGCAGGGTACAGAGCTGCAGGAGATGGGTCCGGGCTGGCTCACCTGAGCTCAGCCTGGCCAGCTGGAGAAGGCTGGCTGCCACTCCTGGAGAGCATTAGCCCAGCAGGCTATCTCCCTGCCCGCTTAGCTTCACGCACATCGCAGCCTGCCCGGTGGGAAGACAGGGAAACAACGACCCGTGGAAGCAGATGAGTACAGAGATGCCGGCATTGATGCAACCAGCTCCTTCCAGGCCCCTTCCAAGTAGGAACCCAGTCCTGGTCCTACCTTCGAGCATCCTTCAACCAGTGCATCTCTGCCGAGACCAAAAGCTCGGTGCGTCTCTCAGGAAGACCCCGAGAGAGGCTTTGCCGGACACCCCCGAGCCCATTTCACAACGCTGTAGTGGCTGGGCCTGCATGGGGCCCGGGCAAACACAACCAACGCTGTGTCTTTAAAACCACTTCAGTGCAGATGTTGTTTCCATGGTAACTAGTGGACCAAATACATTAGTGTTTCTAATAATAAACCAAACCTTCATCTTGGAAAATGTGATCCCCCCCCCCCCCTTAACACCATCACCCTTCCTTTCTTCCTTTCCCCTCCCCTTTCACTGAATTAAACCAGCATTTAACAAGCAAGGCATAATTAGTAAATAATTACAAGGGCCCAGTAACTCCCAGTGCCCAGGCAGATGGAGAAGTGCTAGGTGGAGGGGTGGGGGGAGGCTTTGCTCTATGAACCTGGGAACTGTCCAAAAAAGGGATGAACTACTTTAAAAAAAAAAAAAAAAAAAAAAAAAAAAAAAAAAAAAAAAAAAAGAAACAACGCAAGGTGGAAGAGAAGAGCCTGAGAAGCCCCTTTTGACCACCCTGGTGTCGCCTTTGGTGCCCTGGCACCCGCCCCGCTCTCTGACTCAGGGTGCAGTCGCCTGGTGATAATTTCTAGGAATCTCGCACTTTTTTCCGGAGGCTCCATCCGAGACGCGGCACCGGCTTCGTGTCACCTACAGCGGACAAAACTTCGCAACTCTTCTCCTCCACGGTCCCCTATTCCTGAGTGGGGACCACTCTGCGCCCCCCCCCCCCCCCCAGAAAAACCAAAAAGCGTGGGGTAACCAGAAGGACCCCGAGGCAGGGAAGGGAGACACGATCGAGTTGTGGAGTAGCGGAAGGGAGAGGGGCGGCGCAGGGCGATTCTCCCCCCCCCCAAAAAAAAAAAAAAAGAAAAAAAAGACATGTGCGAAGATTTCGTGCGTGGGGAGCCCACGGGAGTGAACACGCCCGGCGGGGGTTGGTCACCCCCCACGTTTAGCGGTATTCATATTCAAACGAACAGCTCAGGGATGGAGGGATGGGAGGAAGGAAGGGGGGAAGCAGTGCAGCAGCAGCCCCAACATGTCCGTGTCGTGCGTGTATGTGTGTGTGTCCCAAAATCTGCGGTCAGGGTCGGGAGGAAGGGGAGAGGAAGGGCGGCGGTGAAGGGGGAGGGTGATGTAAAGCCTCACGGTGTGTCGCCACGGTCCCGGCGATACCGGACTGCAGCAGGGCTCGGGTCTGTCCCCGGAGCCCCTTCGCGCAGGTACGCGGTACCCGAAAAGCCACACGCCGAGGATGCTCCGCTCCATCCCGGTCGCGTCCCCTTCCCTCCCTCTTTATTTTCCCCTATCTCCCGTGCGTGTGTGTGTCTGTGTCTGTGTCTGTGTGTCCCCCCACACACCTCCTTCCCCTCTGCTCCTCCCTCCGCGGCGCCGCCGGCGGGACTCACCATGTCGGGGCTGAGCTGGGCTAAGATGGCGAAGGCGGAGAGCCGGTCACACAGGCACTTAGTCCGGGAGGCGTCGAGCGGGACCGTTCGGCAGCCGCGCCAGGACCAGGCGCCGGGCGGGGAGGCGGAGGCGGAGGCTCTGCTGGAGGGAGGGAGGGAGGGACGGGGCGGCGGAGCGGGGAGAGAAGGGAGAGCGGCCGTCAGGGCGGGCGGGGAGCGGGCACCGCGCCCCCCGCAGCCTCCCCCCCCCCCCACACACACACCCCCCCCCGCCACCGTCGGCCACCCCCACCCCCATCCCATCCCACCACCACCCCCGGACCTGGATCTCCTGGTCCTTGTCCTGGTCCTCCCCCGGGTCTCCCGCCCTGCTCTGACCCCTCCATCGCCCCCCACCCCTAACACCCCCCCGGGGCTGTCCTGCCTCACTCTCCCCATATGCACCTCCCTAACCCCATAGCCCACGTATCCCATACATGCACACATAACTGTACAGCCTTGTCCCACACACCCGCTATGTGGATGCATAACCCTATAGCCCTGTGACATACGCTCCATATAAGGATGCATAATTCTATAGCTCTGTCCCACGTATCCTATATATGGATGCATAACCCTATAGCCCTGTCCCACATATCCCATATACGCCTCCCTGACCCTATAGCCCTGTTCCATATATCCCATATAGGGATACATAACCTTATAACCTTGTCCCACGCACCCACTATGTGGATGGATAACCCTATAGCCCTGTGACATACACCCCATGGAAGGCTGCACAGTCCCATAGCTCTGCCCCACATATCCCATATATGGGTGCATAACCCTATAGACCTGTCCCACAGACCTGATATACACCTTGCTCACCCCACAGCCCCGTCCCTCACCCCATATATACGACCCCCCTCACCCTACACCCCATATAGGTATGTTCCCCCTCATCTCTCCCCCCCCATCCCCCACCCACATGATTCACACAGGGGAGTGCACCCCCCCAATTACCCCAATATGTGACTCTACCCTTCGCCCACCCCCTCCCCCCAATCATTCCACAGATGCCAGCCCTTCCCCCTCCCCAGCCCCCCAGCTCTACATCCCTCCTTCCCTTCTTCCCTCCCCCCCCCAGATCTCTGGGGTCAGGGTCTCCATAGGTCATGACAGGACCCCCCTCAGACCTCCTCCGCATCCCCAGAGCTCTGGGCAGGACAGAGATGCCCCTGCCTCATGGCCAGAGGGACCTCAAGAGATCACAGGGACTGAGTCCCTGCTCCTTCGTCGCATCCTTTCAGGCTAGGGAGGAGCAGCAGAGCAGGGAAAGGCTCATAGATGGGAAAGACTCCATGTGAAGTTGGCCATCATCCCACAGGTGGGGTGGTTTCATCCGGAAAAGTTATTGCAGCCCCATCTCCATGTGAGCACTAAGGGCTAAGCCAGGGAAAAGAGGAATCTTCTGCTCTGCCTCACATGCCGGGGTACAGTCATCACCCAAAAAGCACAGTCATTTTCCACCCATTGCTTCCTCGTCTAGTCCAGACCACTGTCCTGGAACATGGTCACACACGGGGTGCAAATGTGGAGAGTAAGTCCAGAAATGCTACAGGTGGGGAGGTCAGGATAACCTGGGCTTCTCTGAAACCTGAGGCAGGATGTGGAGGCAGAGCAAAAGGGCCATATGCTTTCACTGGAGGAACATGGGTGTAATATATCCCCTCGCCACATCTGACCATCCTCAGAGGAGAGGACCTAGGCAAGAATGCCAGCAGCAAGCTCAAGGCAGCTCCAGATGGAGCCAAGCTGCTCAGCAGCCTTAGGTGTATCACAGATGGCCTGGACTTCTCCGTACTGCCGACTCCAGCAGACCTGCCTTGAGTTGCAGAGAAGTTTTTTGCAGGTCTTGACTCCATGCACACACTGACCCGTTCCTCACGCAGGGAGACAGAGCCTCCCTCCACCTCCCTAAATCACTCTGCAGGAAAGCAGAGAGAACAGGAGAGGGTAACAGAGCATCAACATGTGCTGTCGATTCTGTTGCAATTATCTACTTGGATCCAATTTAACACATGATATTGAGCCTTCCTGAATTATCTCCCTTTTGGACTAAAGCACTTTTCATAGTAAAAATAAAAACCAAAAAACCACGAATTTTACTGTGCAAGTTGTCAGCAACACACAATCCAGAAGAGTTTGGTTTTTTTCTGGTGCCCATTCAGGTCTTTCTAAATGTCTGTACCCTACTGCACGTCCATCCAGCTGATGGGACATAAATCTGTCTTCCCTGAACAGTCAGCTCCTCACATGTTCTACACTGTGCTAACTCACATCATCTCTTGCAGACCCTCAGGACCAGGCATCATTCTCTGGTCTCTTCCATGCACCTTCTGCACAACACCCTTGATGGAAACGACTGAGCAATCCGAGGCCATTCTCAGAGGGAATACAAATTCTGTATTCTCCCCTATACGTACCGCCTATATTTCCAAGAACTGCATTAGCCAGTCGTTCTGTTTATTCACTGTCTCCAAGACAAATGCCTTATTTACGATGTGTACAAATAATGACAAATGCTCAGACTCTACCAACCAGTTATGTATTCTCATAGAAAGTATTAATTTAGCTCGACAAGATCTATTTTCCATAAGTTGATTGCTATTAATTTCTCTGTTTTAATGAGCATGCTATTATTCAATTATAATCATAATATTACCCACAATCCCCCAATTTTTGGATCCTGTATCAGATGGTGTGTTATTGTGCGGAAGACAGATGTGAGGCGGGTGGCTCTGGAGCGAGACGGTTGTGATCACAGATACATGCTCCTCTCCAGATTTTGGGAATACTTCCACCCTTCTTTAACTAAAGAGCAATGATTCCCAATTAGCCTTAGCCTGCTCTTTTAAAACTCTTGCATGCAAAATTAGTCCGTCTTGTTTCTCTTAAAAATGTCTCATTTTATTAGATGATGTATACCATGTTTTCTAGCTCCCGGTGTAATGAAAAGTATTTCATTAGTCTGGGATGTGGATTAAGTAACCAGGCTCTCTTCCAATTACAGAATACAGGCATTTATTGAAATTTCTGCATTATTATAAATAAATCTGTCATTTCTAGCTAGTAACAAACCAATACCATTAGAATTTATTTTGGTTTTAGTGTAGTCTAAATTTTCCTTTTTATTCACTTTAACAATCTTGAACCACAAAATTCTTACTTTTTTTTTTCCTCTCTTATCTGTTTCAAGCTTTTAATTTGTAATGCTTGCTATCAATTTTTCCTTTGTCTGTGTCTCTACAACAGCTTTTACTTTCCTCCTAAAACAGACTGCTGTTGATTTTTGTAGATATTGGTTTATTTGTCTTTGCTTTTTTTTTTTTTTTTTTTTTTGTTTAGTTGAGGTTTTTTTAGTGCTGTGGTTATCTTTTTCATTTATGGGTTTGTGGATATCTAGAAAAGTACTCTTAAAAGGGCTCCCAGTTATCCTTAACTTTTTCCGTTTAAGCAGGCTTTCACAGCAGATGGACACACTGCAAGTTATCCTTCTTAAAGCATTAAATATGTGTACATTGATACACACTTACAACCCCTGCCCCCAAGCAATTTGAACTCTCTTGAAATGTGTGGATACAATTGCCTTAACATCACTTTCAATCCCAAAGCCCAGCTTTACTCATTTATCAGCTTTCAGAGTAGACTAGGACAGATTTGGGCCATGCATCAACAGAAGTAACCTCATCCAAAAGCAAAAAAAGAAAAAGTAAAAAAATGCAGAAGAAATCGGAAAGCCTACCAAACCAGGAAACCCCAGGGAAGGTATCAGAAAACAAATAACAATCCCTAGATGCTGCGCCTGGTCTCACACTCTCGTGGCAGAAAAGCTGACAGTACAGCAGTGAATGCAACATCAGAATAAATCCTATCCAGGGCCAAAGCCACACTTGGCACGGTCTGATATCCATTTCTAGATGCACGTACAGAAAGAGCACAAAGTGATATCTAGGCAAGAAAAAAAAAAAAAAATAGCCACCCTTTGTTCTTATAAGACTGGGTCTGATGCCTGCTTATTTGTCCCATTGGATTCAAAGAAATCAATTGGATCAAAGCCATCCAGTTTTTGCTTTAAAAGCTGCTATAAATCACATAAAGGATGGGTGCTGTGGGATGTGCTGAGTCAGAAACTCAGTGTAAATCACCTCAGAATGAATCCAACTATGCCATTTAATAGAAAATGAAAATCTGTCCCTCATTACTACCAGTGATTATTAATTGATTATTACCAGTTATTAAATGACTCAGAATATTCAAATGCTGGGTGCTCCAAAGAGCATGCCCATTCCTCTGGTTTAAAGCTCCTCAGAAGAATAACTGCTCCTCTCCCATCCTTACCTTCTGCTTTGAAAATCTGCTTAATTACCTATTCTCTTTGCCTTGCAATCCTTTTGATACGAACACATCTGTGCCCATTTGGGACGTGTCTTGGAGGTGGGTTGGTGGTAGGAGGACATGCCAGGAGACTCACCAGCCTCTTTTCACTGTCCACGTGCTAGCTCGTGGCAAGAGGCAGGCTGAGCTCAGCCTTCAGAGAGCTGAGCGAAGGTTCCTTGGGCGTTGCACCATCACAAGGGCTAGCTGATACGTCATCCAAAGGTTTGCTCATGGCACCTAGGCAAGTTGCCACTATTGCCTTATTCCCAGTGTGATAGTATGAACCTTCATTCAAGCCTAGGTTCTGGATTCAGCCTGCGTTTCTTTATTTTAAAATTAATTTCTAGTTCATGTGGTTGCAGAGAAACTCCTAAAAACGCATGACTCAGTTGCAACTGGAAGGGTTCAAAATCCCAGCTGTATTGATAAGAAATCCGGTGAATAATGCCAGTCTTGTGATTTTGGGTGGTCCTGCTCATGGCTGCTGAATGTTTGAGGCAACATCTGCTGCAGGTGACATATTCGATACCACCCAGAGAGATCCGATGGGATCTCTCCATGGCCCAGGGAATCACATCTGAGGGAGTTTCGGTCTCGTTGGATGGAGACAGTGTTCTATCCAGACGAAGGTTCAGCCAGCAAGTATTGCTAAAAGTCTCATAGTTCAGGGCAGACGTCAAATCCTAAGTGATCTGATCACTGAATTTTGTACTATAAAGATTGTTTCACTGGGATCTGTTCAAATCATTAAAAAAAGGATATAACAAAAAGGGGATATTGCATATTTGTATGCAAAATACTTTCATCACGGACCTGATTAAAAGCTGTAGAAGAAAATGGGATATTACTGAACAGGTTTGTGAGGGGAGGTACATGTGTGTGTTTATGTGTGCACGCCTGTGTGCACGCCTGTGTGCACAGGTTTCGTCTGTAGATCGTTACTGAGCCTTTATCTTCCCATCAAAACCTCTGATTCTGCAGAAAAATACACTGGGTTTGTAATGGAAAACCCATGCTCACAGCTCGGTGGCAAAGAAAAAGAGCAGAATTTGAGTTATTCACAAATATTGAATCCAGGTACACTAATAAGGAAGCAGAATTATTTCCAGGCGGTCTCAAGAGGGGAGGGAAGAAAGAGGAACTGTACTAAAGGGAAAACGTGGGCAGAATATTAGAGAACGGTGTAGTCAGACTGATTACAAGCCAGTCAAAGAGGAATTGTAGCAATCCCCAAACCAGACTGGCGTAAAAAACATTGTACTGGAAGGGGTAAGCAGAAAACCTGACAAGTTGGTTCTGTCTCTAATGTCTATGGTCAGATTTATCTCCAGTGTAATTCCAATGATGTTCCACAAGAAAATGTTTCACCATATGTTACAACATGGCTATGAACATTATTTGAGCACTTGATGGGAAAAAGCAATTAAGCACTGTCTTGTAGATTTAAATAGGAGCTAAGCACACGCTTAAGGACTCTCCGACGTAGGAATGCTGTTCTGAACAGGAATTTGCACAAACGGAGAGCCTTTGTTGTGGGAAGAGGCATGGATCAGAAAGTCATTTTTTCAAGTGGGGTATATATTTGAGACTTAAATAATGTAAACGATCTCCAGAGGCTTCTTCCAACCTCAGTGATTCTCTGGGTTCTCTGATACTTCTTGCTTCACATGGGCCGTTCCCCCCTTGCTAACGAGGCAGGTCATGCAAGTGCTTGGCACGGGTCCAGCTGGCAGATTGATTATTAATTTGGAGAAAGAAGCAGAGATGAAGTCAAAGTTAATCCTTTTTGTGGGATTCCCAAAAGCAATTTTCATTTCCAGCCAAAGGCTGCCCCCAGAGTGCCTTTCAAACACTTTGGCTCCGCACAATAGCTCGGGACAAAAAAAATGTACAATCGTTTTTCTGCGGCAAGTGTGTCAGAGTCACCGTTTCTGCAGGACCTCAGGGTTGGATTAAAAAGTGGATGGTTCCCAGGAAAAACGGACATGAAAAGGTTTGCAACTTTTTTTGGGGGAAAAAAAAAAAAAAGGCTGATTAAAAATAAATTAAAATCTTTGATTATCTGCTAAAACACTCACAAAGGATCTCATGCCAGATAGGTAAAACACTGAAATAAATTAAACATTAAGCTAAATATGCGCTAAAATCAATCTTTAACACTCTAGCTACTTGGGAAGCTTTGGATGCTGTCAGTGCCAAGGCAGTAATCATGCTTTGGTTAGTTTAGACCTTCCTAAGAACTGAATAAAAGCTGCAAAACTGTTTCACAAGGGTCACCCTATTTTTCAAGAGATAATTTTGCCTTTCTGTGATCAATCCACTGATTCAAAGCCAAGCTGAGCTCTCAGTTATGCTACTGAAAATCCTGCGAGATATTTCACACATCCAGCAAGTCAGCCTAGGCTTACTGGAGGAAAAACCCTATCGTCCTAGAAAAATCATGCATTTCTGCATCTCCGAATTTGAAGTGCAGCACCAGTTTGGTGACATCCATGTAACCCAATCTGAAAACTGAAGCTTCGATGCCATAACTGATTGCCCAGCACTTTCCCTACACTCTTTTCAAAGAAATCAAGTGTCATTAACCTCATTTAGCTTGCAGCCCGGAAAGCCAACCGTGTCCTGGGCTGCATCAAGAGGTGTGACCAGCAGGTCGAGGGAGGTGATCCTGCCCCTCTACTCTGCTCTTGTGAGACCCCACCTGCAGTACTGCATCCAGCTCTGGGGGCCCCAGTACAGGAGAGACATGGAGCTGTTGGAGTGAGTCCAGAGGAGGCCACGAAGCTGATCAGAGGGCTGGAGCACCTCTGCTATGAGGACAGGCTGAGAGAGTTGGGCTTGTTCAGCCTGGAGAAGAGAAGGCTCCAGGGACACTTTACTGTGGCCTTTTAACACTTAAACTCTGCTCCTCAGAAGGATGGGGACAGACCTTTTAGCAAGGCCTGTAGCGATAGGACAAGGGGTAATGGTTTTGAACTAAAAGAAGGTAGATTCAGACTACATATAAGGAAAAAATAGTTCATGATGAGGGTGGTGAAACACTGGACCAGGTTGCCCAGAGAGAGTGTAGATGCCCCATGCCTGGAAACGTTCAAGGACAGGTTGGACGGGGCTCTGAGCAACTGATCTAGTGGAGGGTGTCCCTGCTCATTGCAGGGACGTTGGAACTAGGTGATCTTTAAGGTCCCTTCCAACCCAGGCCATTCTATGATTCTGTGATAAGGAAACTGAGGCAAGCAAAGGCGATACAGTCGTTTAGGAGGGCATTAATAGACTCTGGTCTTTGGAATAAGAAGTCACTCCTGAAACTACTGAGCAACATTGCCTTCCAGTCAATGCATACATCCATACATCCTTTGGTTGTGCTCCCTCGTTTCTTCTCAGAAAAAAACCCACACAAGTCTCTGGAGCCACTCTAAAACTTTATGTTCAACTGTTGAGATCTCTCTGCTTCCTTACGAGTTTTGTTTGGCACTGGTGCCCTTTTTCTCACCTCTACCCTGACAGCATAGACCTGGCACTGAACAAAACAATTTTCTGCTGGTAGGAAAGAATCAATAATCAGATTAGCAACTATTATTAAATTAGCTCTTTAGAAAAAACAATGAAAATGGAAAAAAGGAAAAAAAAAAAAGGCTACTATTGATCCAGTTGCTTGGTGCAAGGAAAATTAAATCAGAGTAGATTTTTTTTTTTTTTTTCCAAGGCCCCTAATTGCAGGTGTTTTCAGCTGATTTACTTCAGAACTGACACAAGCAAAATTAAGACAATGGTGATTTAAGAAAAGATTCATGACCTATGGGAAATGAGGGATATTTTGGATTTTCTTCAGGTCCTTTTTTGGTTTGGTTTTTTTTTTTGAGGCGGGGAGGGAGGAGCAGGAAGAGAAACTTATAAGGAGGTTAAAAGCAAGGCCTTTTCCCAGCTGTGAATTCGTAATCGTGGCTAACTGAATTGGAGCATTTTGCAGGGAACAAGGTTACTTACTATCTGCAAATTAGCCCCAGAAAAAAATCAAACAGCCCATATGCAGCATCCAATCTGAAGCCTTAATTAACATAAACAATGTTAAAGCGCAAAACGAAATACATATTACCATTGAAACAAAGCATATGGCTGGCTAAATATCCGTAAGATTATCTGGAGATAATCTTTTCAGACACCATAAATACAGATGACGCTGAACTGTAATGACTCTCATCAGAAGGCCGTGCTATCCCACCGGAGAGGAAGCTCAGCATTTCCCAACATCGTCAGCCTCCTGGGCTTTAGGCTACTGTTTAAAATCCAGAGCATGCGGTTGATAATTAATAAGCACTCTCCCCCTTTACATCCCTGCTCCACAGCTCCAGGAGAAGGCCTGAAATACAGACATCATCCCTTGCAGATGAAGTTTGCACCATGCCTTGTTCTCCAAAGACCTGCCCCAGTGCACAAGGAAGGGTGGGATGGGAGAAGAACTTGGCCACTGGGTCTGTACCCTGCAATTGTAATTTTCTTGCACTTTCTGACCAAACTTCCTTGGTAAAGGCAGCCACAGGACAGATGTTTCATTGGGATGGACCCCCAGAAGGACCACTCTGCTGCAGGTCACCTACCCAGTAAGCCATTGAACAATCCTCAACACGTGCCATGAGTTCAAAGTTTTGATACAAAAGACTCGATACCATGGACTACATAGAGAAGAATGGGAGAAACCAAAGACACTGTTGGTGTCCTTGGGCTTTAAAACGGAAACAAATGTGAAAATCACTGTGAGGTGTCACAATATTCATGTTGCAGAGGAAATTGGTTCAATAGCTCCTGCTCACCAAACCTGGGGAAATATTCCTTCTTTACCCCAGTTCTAGTGGTTGCTTAATAAATAACAGATCTGATCTCTTCCACAGTATCACAGCTGAACTTACATACGACATCAGGAATTTGGCTTGAAGTATCATGAGGGTTTTTTTGGTTTTTTTTTTTATAGCATATTTGAAGTCTCTTTGTCTTGTGGATTTTCTCCTTTAAAAGGATGACATTTTCAAGCTCCTCTACAGAACCCTGTGAAACAGAAAAGCCTACAGCTCCCTATAATCCCATGACTTCATGGCTTTAAGAAAAAAGAAAAAATCATTCTCAGATTTAGCTACACTGCAAGCACTGGTATCACCAGGTCAGCTCACCTGTCAGCTACTGCAGAAGATGACCTTGGACTACTTTCCACAGTAAACCAATGTTTTATCCCTCCAAGACTTTAGGTTCTGCTCTTGAACTCGCTATTGCTATCCAGAGCTAAAAGGTTCATTATGGCATTTCTGGAATCCCTCCCATGCAAGAAGCCCAGGCCACACCTCCTGATCTTATCTTTGGGCAAAGTTGCCCCATTGGAGTTTTCCTGCTACACTGGAATGTCAGAGCAATAAATAGTTCATTAGATATCAGGGTCATCTTGGGAAAAAGGTGAAAAGAGGAGCTATTGTGAATGTAACGTAAACAGAGGTTGGGACTTTCTGAAGTTGACTTTCCCGAGTGGAGGGAAGTATACCACTGGGACAAGAGGGGAATGGAATGAGCAGTAAGATGACTGGTCTCATTATCATATAGGGCTCCTTTCCAACAAAGGACAAGGTGAAATCAGTGAGTGATATATCTGTCTCCCTCCCACCCCTACATGACATTCACAGCTGCTTATCCAGGGTTTGCAGGACCGTTCTCTCCAGGGGCAGCTCCTCGGGTGTCCTTGACTAGAGAGCTTGCATGGAAAAGTTTTGTCAGGTCTTGCAAAGCAGGAGCCGGAGCCAGGACTGTGCTGAATGGGCTATCACCCACTGGTCGTACCACCCTGCACGACCCTCCTGAAACCGCCAGCTTTAGCAAACGTGTAGAAAGAGTGTATGTTCCAGCTGGACACAAAAATGTTCAGCTTACCCTCTCAGCTTTCATATCAGTTTTTCAGTTGTAATTTCTCAGTTACCATGAAATGCCTGAGATGTTGAAGACTTGTGGCTGGTTATGCAGTCAGTCCTTCTCATGTTAGGCAGAGTCAAACTGGATCACGGTCCGAAAGATTGGTACTCTGCTTTTCTCTTTAGAAAATGATGTGGTTCCACACCAGGCATTAATCCGTAGGTGGTCCACGCAATGCTCCTTCTCTGCCTTACACAACAGCCGGCCATCCTACGATCATTTCCGAGAAACTGGGAAAGTTTCCTGGTTACACAGAAAACGATAGCGCACCAAAGTGATAAGCAGCAGCCTTGTCATATGTACTGAAAACGTTTCTGGGAAAATCCTCAGAGGAATTGAGCACATTAGCAGAGTACACTGTTTTCTATGCCTGGACATCATGGTCCCATGCTCAAGTCTCACGGGAAAGGAGGCTTGGGAAGAATGGGGAAACAAGGTAGTAAATGCTTTTGCTGAGCATACCAGATGCCAAAATAAATGTAAGGCATTGCAGCCAGCAGATAACAAGCTGAAAATGCTCCCTTTGGCTAGTCAAGGATCTACAAATGCACTCACTTTAAAGGCAGGGAGAGCAATACAAACACCTGGTAAGAGATATCTCACATCCTCTTCAGGGTATGGTCAGGCTGCCTCAGACATGGCAGCATCTATGTCCTGTTCACTGTTCAGCACTTCCATCTTCTTAGATGATCTCAACGGAGCCTAAAAGGAGTCAGAGCTCCTCCCAGGACCTCAGCCAGAGCTCACGGGAGCAGAAGGACGGTTAGCTGGCATGGGGAGATGGCCACTGCCATCATCCCGTGGATGGTCACACCAAACCCTGGCAATGGCAGGGCAGCAGGCTTTCCTTTGCATGTCCAGCTGGGGGTTTTGAACATTGCTTTGATGTTTGCGACTGAAAGGAAAGAGGAAGGTGAAAGTGTGTTATAAGCTCAGAACAAAGAACCTGCAAATCCCAGCTCTGGTCAGGATCCCCTGTCATTTGTGCTCTTTTTCTTTCAGCCTTCTTGTCTCTGATATGGCCCTGGCAATCTTGATGCTCTTCCCAACTTTTCATGGCAAAGTCAGGGACAGAGACACAGACTGCCTGTTGTCTACCTGTAGCAGCACTTCGCAAAGCAGCAAACACACATCGCTGCCGATGTCCCAGCCCCTTCTCGAAGAGTACAGGAGGCCCCAGGGCCAGGCTGGGAAGAAGGATGGCTCTCTCACCACCAAAACAGTAGCTCCAGGGTATGCTGCTTCTCAGAAACCTAAATCAGAAAATTTTAATGGCTGAATGCAGGGCTAGCGGATAAAGAGACAAAGAAAAATAAATCAGGCAGATGACAGAGGGGCTGGGAATAGGAGGAGGTAGCAGACGGTAAAAGAAATTAAATCAAGAACCAAATTAAGGTGCTGCAGGCAAAGATAAAGATGCTGGATTAAAGATTAACCGTAACCAAGAGGGAGATGCAGTCCTTTAAAGGTACAAATTACTTCGATGCACTTAGCAAAACTCCCACAAATCTCCTAAGAATAAAGTCCTCACAGATGCAACTGGATCACAGTAACAGACATATCTGGACCTGGGAACTCTGGAGAGCTTCACGCTCCAGTGTTTCCAGCTGAGAAGGGGCATTAAAAGCAGAGCAAAGGCAATCACTCTAAAAAATGGAAAGTCATGTGTTAGCTGAGGCAAAGGGGAGGAGGTGCAAGAAATTCTCTGAGAAGAGCTTGGCACCATACAAACAAATTCTGGGGGTATTTTGAAATTATTCTGAATCCAAGGTAGCTGACGAGCCCTTTGGGGCTGTCTGTTCACTGAGCATTTCCTAATCTATCTCTTGCCAAATAACTCCAAAGGAACGGTGGGCGAGCTCGAAGTGGAAGCGCGCCTTTTACACCTGCTTCTTTGCAACCGAAAGCGAGAGAGCTCAGCAAACATCCCCATCAAAGTGCAAGCAGGTGAAGCAGGTCACCCTTGGGCACAGAAGATACTTGTCCCATCACGGCACATTACGTGTTTGCACCATTTCACATCACCGCTCTGGGATTGCCGGAAGAAAGGTCACTTGCACTTTGCCACCTCCTTTTAGCAGAAGCAACGCACATTTTGCAGTGGAGCATCTAAGACCCAGTTTCCATAAGAGTAAGGAGGTGGTGGAGGAACTGGAGGGGGTCGTGGTATTAACATTTTTAAAACCCTGAAATGTTTTTATCATGTCTTTCAAGCATACCAATAAGGTTCTCCAGGGCAGTACAGACTTGTTAACGACTGTACAGACCGCAATAACAGCAGGTTGCTTCTGGCTGTGTTATTCTGTCTGTTTTGGTCCAACCCTGCTCCTCAGACAGAGAGACAGAACTTTGAGCCTTGCTGTTACCGGTACAATTGTCCCAAGATCAGAACCTCAAGAAAACACCAAAATCAAAATCAAGACCCACTTCAAGGCTACAGCTGGACATCAGTGAGCTCTGAATCAGGCCTGAGGAGCGATCGGGCGTTCAGAGAGCCAGATGACAGCAGCAAGAGGCAGGCACGCACACACATGCACGCAGGGATGCTGCTCTGTAGACGAGAAGGTTTAGTCAGTGTGAGTTCAGGTAGTTGCACTTTTTTCTCTGCTGGTGCTTTCCTTTGCTCCTTCCTTTCCCTTTGGCCTCCTTTTCCTCTGCAATCTGCAAAATGAGCTTTTCAGGGAAGCGGAGTAGCCAAGAGAAGCAGAGCTGTCAGCCCCTTGAATGAGTGGAGTGCCTCCCTTTTTCCGGGTTCAAATTTTGGAAAGCAGCATCTGCCCATTCCTGAAGGTCATTTGGATCCTGGTTTAGGGATGCTGCATCTCTGCTCGCCGCCTCCTCATCGTTATTCTGTGTCTGCAGCCACTATAGATGTCCTTTCACATTATATGCTAGTTTTTCACAGGTTTGGGGAGGGAGTGGGTAAATAAAATGTAAAGCAAATCACAAAAGCCCACCCTGGTGGGATCAGTGTGATTTCTGACTTATGTGGGTGTATAAAGGAATCTACTAGAGGGTTTGCTTTGGATTTACATTAGCAGGAGAGGAGGAAACCTCTGGGAAATAAAGACGATGCTAATGCAGTGAGGGGGCTGGTGCACTAGTGGCTAAATAAATGCTAATAAATAAATGCTGATGTTTAAGATCGTGCTGCCCCCTCTCCTTGAACAACCTGTTCCCAGCCCTCCTGGGTGCTGATCAGATGGTTTCTCACCCCGTGGTCGATGTAAACAGCTCCCTGATGGGCAGGACCCAGATCAATCAGAGGGAGAGGGCGAGATCCCACAGAGGGGCTGCTCTGCTCAGCCGGGAACAGAGCAGCAAGCAGAGAGGCGGCTGGATTCATCGATCCCTTTCAGCCCCGAGCCACGCTGCTGGGAACGGTACCTTGTCACAATTTGACATGCACAACAGCAGCGAGGATGCAGGGATGCAGAAAGCCACTGACAGCAAAGCTCAGGATCGTAAGTGAAACTAGAGAGCAGTGGAGCAAACTTCCCTTCTCCAGCTTGCTAAAAGCCTGCCTGGACTGGCAGGAGGTTGAAACACAAATCAAGCTCCAGACCTGCAAAGCTGGCAGAGGTTTTCCTGCTGGAAAATTTCCCCGCCATGCAAGCCCAATGGTTTTAAGTGGACGGCGTGACTATTGTCGGGTCTGCTCTAATTCCTACATTGGATCTGGCTGGGAGAAAAGACACGCCTGACCTGCAGACATAGCACCCCAGCATTTTGCAAAAAGCAGGGATAAGGAGCAGGTGCTAAGCGGAGCGACACAGATCTGCTTGCGCTTTTCTCAGGAAAGGAGGTCATGGGCGAGGAGGGGGAGTCATTTCCCAGCTCTGCCGCTGAAAATGTATTTAACCAAAGCTACGCTGGTAACCAAACACTCTGCCAGCCCCTGGAACTCGTGCAAAGAGGGATTGCTATCACAACCTTTTAAAACCACTTTCTGGTAATGAAAATAGCTTTTAGAGATACAGGCTGGTGGAAAGCTCTCTCTCTCCTCCCAGCAACATTTCTTCATTAAGCTTTCTCCTCCTCCTCCCCATCCTGCCTTCTCTCCGTACATCTAGGCAACACAAAGGACAGAGTGCTCCCCAAGAAACACAGACAGTGGATTTTATCTCACACCCCCAGCAACATCCCTACCCTCAGCCAACAAACTTGTCCAAATCGGACAGATGTTTCAGCATCTGTGCAAGCTTGCACTCAACTGCCTGCTGTATTTTATGTGCTGAAGCTCAGCTGAGCTGCGGTGACAGGCTTTGGAGGGACTCAAGGAGTCTTCACCAGACAGGGAGTTTCTGACTTCCCACTTAGTAAGAAGACACGGAAATACTCCTCAGCTAATTAAATACCTGCCAATTATAAGGCAGCACAAAGGATAACTGTGCTGGCTAAAGCAATTTATACTGAAAAATGTCTGTGCTGTCCTGTTTGTGGTTTGCAGCATTAGGACTGGCCTTTATTACCGAAATTGCTGATCGCACAGCAGAAGGTGCAGTCCTAGGGGTGAAGTGTCTTTTTTTCCTGACCATCCATCCACCCCAATCTGCCCAACAATAAAATGCACACATGCCAGCGCCAAACACATCTATCATTGCCTTCTTCCTTGGCAGGCTGATCGCAAAAACCCTGATTCTGCACCTCCTGCAGACCTGTGCAGATTCCTCGGGCTCTGGTTCCGCGCTGCAACGTCCTTGCAAAGTGCGAACCAGCTTCTCCTAGTCAAAAGCACCAACTTGTGAAACAGCCTTGCACAGAACCTGGAGGGAGCAGGATTGGGTCTATAGCTCCCAAGCTGGGAAACTCACAAGTACCGCTGAGACTAACTGAGATGTCAGGTATTAAGCCGATGATAACAACAAAATGCACTCAACTCTCCTGATACTGTCTTTCCTAAGGCCCAGGGGAGGCAAGGAACGTGGGAATAAGCCAGCTAGTATCACCAACGCAGATGAAATGTAGAATCACAGCAGGAAGCTTTTATCCTGGAAGCAGGAAGCTTTTAACCTGGTCTAGTGGAGGGTGTCCCTGTCCATGGCAGGGGTGTTGGAACTAGATGGTCTTTACAGTCCCTTCCAACCCAAACCGTTCGATGACTCTATCTTCTGGCTCAGCAGAGGCTGCACAGTGCCAGGGTGTTGTCTCCAAAATCCAAGCTGGCACCTGAAGCCAGGAGTTTCAGTGGGAAGAGATCAGCCTGGTCTTGCAGAGGGTGAATAAGGTGGGTTCCTGCTGCTGCAGCTCTCTCCACCCCATCTGGGAAGGTGGGGAGAGGGGAACGTCCAGAGGAGAGAAGCAAATGAGCATTGGCAATAGCAATAGGAGTTGTTCAGCTTTACTCTAAGGAATAAACAGCAGAGATTTTGCAGAGAAGGAAGTTTTTGGGGCCATCAGGGAAAGAGAACCAGTTGGGGAGAGAGGATCTGGGGATCAAACGGGGTCCAAGCGTGTGCACGTGTGTGTAGAGGGAATGAAGTTATCAGGATTTTTAGTTCGACACTCAGGGGTCCTGAAGGAAAAAAAGGGTTGGAAACCACAACGCTGGTACAGGCTTGCCATATTCTCCCCAGCCCAACCAAATGGCCCTGCCAACATTGCTGGCTTGTGAATCAAGGTCTTCCACACACACTGAACAACGAGTAGGCAGTCAGGATAGGACGAAAGTGATGAAGCTGCTGGTCCCAGCCTTCAGCTGCCCAAGGGTAACAGAAATGAGCAGGAAACATACAGTGGATGTGACAGCTCCTGCTTCATCCTCCTGTTTGATCTTTCTTTCTTTCCTGAGATGACAAACGATGTCAGAGTGAAGGAGTACTGCTCACAAGCTGGGGGCTCCCTGGCCGCCTCTTCTGATAGCTTTCCTGGGAGGGGAGGCCAGGAGAACAAAAGTGCTCCTTGCAAGCCCCGTGTTCAGGGGACCTGAGACCAGGTCCCCACGTGGCTCCATCTTTAGAGCAGCAGAAATGTCCTGAGAGTTACTGTCAGTTTTGCTGCATTTTGAAGCCATCTTAACTGTGAAAGCCTCAAAAGCAAAATGACATTTGTCATTTGACCTACAGTGCTCTCTCCTGCCTTTTTCATTCACCAAAACTCTCCTAAAACATTAATCTGGGTAAAAGCAAATGTTAAAGAAATTTCAGAACTGTAAGTGACCTAGAAAAGGAGTTTTTTGTTCAGCTGTAGTTGCAAGAGCAACACATTGAAGGCTGTGAAATACTTGGGCACGACAGTAATAGGAGTCATGTAAGTCCTGTTTCACAGACTGCGGCAACAGCTCTTTACTGCTGCTGAAGATGTTACAGGCAGGACAATCTCAGCCGCTTTCCAGATCCCAGGAGGAGCCGGCAGAGCTGGCAATTAGCAAAAGCATCTTTTGCACTTGTAAACTGAATGAATAGGGTGGAAATGAAATGGGAAGCAGGGAAATGCCCAACAAAGTGATGCCATTTCTAACAATACTTCTGAGACGCTGATGCCTAAGTGGAGAGAAACGCAGCAGCTTCAAAAAAGGGGGGTGGAGGGGGAGAAGGATTTCTTTTTTATATCTACATGGAAAAAAAAAAATCAAAACAACTATTGTCCCAAAAACATAATACTCCTGAGGACACTGTAAGGGGATAAACCTCTCCATCATCTCCGCGCTGTTCCTCGTGTGGGCACGGGGGTCTCCTGTGCGTCTGCTCCATCGTGCTGAGCCAATGCCAGTTCTGAGCTGCAGGTTGTTTCCTCCCCTGCCCTGTTGCAGGAGTCTCAGCCAGAGCATCTTCAATCTACCCCCCATCACCCTAAGTTGTTTCTTTTGGGGATGGACAGCAGATTCTCTGCTGGAACTAATCAGTGCAAATTTAATGACTGCAAAGATGCTAGGGCTGCAATACAGCCGCAGCCGTGCGTGTGCTACACCACTGCACTCACGCTGGCTCCCCATGTGCTGACATGTGTAAATTACACCTTAGGCATCAAAATTCCCTTCCCTCCAGGTAACTTTGCAGCTGAAGGATGATTTTCCCAGCCAGGACCCAGATCCTGCAGTAATATTAGACACAGGCAGCTCCCTCCACTCTCCTTGCCTTGCCACGTGTGCAACAGCTCCGGAGACACTTTTTCTTGAAGCTGCCTGGATTTTAGGTATTTGTATTGCAGTGCTCTGCTTTGCTCATCATTACCAGTAACTAAACAGGCACATGCTGTTAAATGTCAGCAAACTCTCCAGCACGGTTTTGACCGATGCGTGGGACACACGGACTGGAAAGGGTCTGGCTGAACACAATAAACTTCCCGAGAGCAGGGATACATCACTGAAGCTTTCTTTTGGGCCCATATGGAAGATCAAAGACAAAGATATCCCAGCTGACAGCCAAAACACATGCAAACAGCCCTTTGCAGCAGTCGTGCCCCAGCCTCAGATTAAGGTTGAAACCGGAAAAAATTCACATGCATGTTGATAATCCATGGTCCAAATCCTGTGGAGTGCCCTTGAAGCTGTCAGGAGTCTTGCTGAGGTCTGAAGGATGCTCAGCATTCCTTAAGATTTGACATATGAGCTAAAATCACCATTAAATAAATAATATGCACAGCTAAAAAAAGACCAGCACTCTCCTGAATCCTGGCCTCCTCTGGGCTCCTGTTCACCAAACACAGGACGTAGCTAACTTTTATTCAGAGCCACCAGCACAGCTGTAAGAAAGGACGGGAGATCTGAGCTGTGGCTCAGCTCTACTCCTCCTTGGTGACAGTGGATAAATCACTCCCTTGGTTTCTCCTTCCCCACCTGCAAATGACAGCAGTTGGGTTTTTGAGGACAGCCCATAACTCATCAATGCAACTATGACCCTTTCCATTTTTGTCCCCTTGGCTAGCTGGTGCTAGATTGGATACATCACCAAAAGCTGAGGGGAACTGATGTGCTTCCACCCACTTTGCTGCCTGCACTTCCATCCATACCAGAACGACTGTCCTCAAACCTGCAGAACTCACCCCAGGAAGATCTAGGCTGTTGCTAGGTCAGGCTTAGGGCCACCCTGCAAGGCACCAGGCTCTGGCAGAGGGTGAATTTGTTCCCTGGCTCTCTATCAGGGACAGGCAGCAACTCCCCTGCCTGACTTACCATCCCACCAACATTGCACATGTACATTAAACCACCTTCAGAGGTACCTCTGGCCTAAAGCAGAGGGCAGCTCTGGGAGATTAATTTGCATCTTCCAAAGGGTCATTGCTGTAATTGAATCAAAGTATTTGCAAAGCCCTGGAAAGTGTCTTGACAAGTCTGAAAATCATTATATGCCATGTAATGGAGCTTTCTGACCTGGCCATGTCAGTTACCTTTCTTTCTGCAGCTCCTGACAGAGGGTTAAAGTGCATCCCAATAAATCCGATAGTCAGGGCAAAGAGGATCTGTCCTCTCTGGGAGCAGCGTTTTGCCCATCACCTTCCAGGAGGGCTCAGTGCTTCCTGCCCCATGGGTCTGCTCACCTCTGCTCTTCCTGCTGGGGCAGCAGGTCGGCTGCAAGACATCGGTTCTCCCTGAGGTGGGAGAAGCTGCAGTGCCCTTCATCGAGCCGGCTGTCGGAGCGGGATGGATGCTGCACGCGTTTGCTAATTTGCTCTGCCACGCGGCTGAGAGGCCACCGCTAGCTCAGGCAGCCGGTGGGATGCACGGGCTGGTGTCGCGTGCTCGGTCTCGCAGCGATTGCCCTGAGCCTCCCTGGTCCCATTCCGCTTCGTGAAGACTAAAATTCATGTTGCGGTACTCGACGCTGCTCACACGACCGAGGCGTGATGGGCAAAGCTGACACGATGTGAGCTCATCTTACATGGATGACCAGTTCAATCATAAAGCTCATGTTTACATAATCAGTTCTCAGTAATAAATAATAATACTTATTTTTGCTACTTACTATCACTTAATGGAGCTCCTTGCTCCTAAATTTCATGACATTTAGAAGAGCTGTCTGATGTTATTAGCACAGTAGACTCAGGGAAAACTGAGGCACAAAGCTTACACTGATTTGCCCAGACACACAGAAAGTTCATCATTAGATGAAGGCTGTATCCCAGGCACTGTGTCCTCTTTTTGCCGCTACGTTTTAGCGGAACATTTCATCTCCTAGCACGGTGCACAAGCAGTCAGGTGAAAATGAAAACAAGTCTTTTCGTTCGCTTTAAAAATAGGGGCAAACTTTCCCCATCCTTATTCACAGTGTGCCAGATCTCAGCACTTTCTCCCCACATCCCAGTCCTACCCACCCTTGAGCAATGACATGGACTCCCTGTGGGCTCCCAGCATGAAAGCGAGAGCTCTACAAGGTATCTGCAACTGGAAGGGGCAATATTGCACACACACACACCCCCCCTCCCAGTTAGGATCTCCACTGTGGGGCAATCCATTTCCTGGGCTATGGAATACGCGCTAGTGGCTTTTTGTGGCTAATTCATAAAGCAGACAAGAGATCCACTAAGAATACTAACTCAGGAGGGTTTTCTTTAGCCCAATCAGTAAAGATAAAGAACAACTTCTCACATGGTTGTCAAGGGATTTTAAGAAATACTGAGACTCCCAAATTCTAGCAATCTAAATTTATGGTGATTATGATGCGTACTGTTGTGTTTCTGGCTTGCCTGCCGGTGCAGTTTACGGATTAATTAAAATATGAGGTATTTTAAGAAGTTCATCTGAACCTGCCTCAGTCTTGCAAGGAATTTAAACAAAGAAGTCTAACGGGGAGACTTCTTCTTGTGTTCTTAACAGAGACACAGAGGACATGACCTGCTTGAGCCTCTACCTAGTGCTGGTGGTCTGTGCTTTGGACAACCCCAGCCCCGAAGTACTTGTGGTCATGACACACCTTCCTCACATCATGCACAGGCTGCAACCTTTGGCTTCCAGCAAAGTGAAATAATCTTCCAGAGGATACAGACCTGTTTTCCTCAGGATGGTGCTAGGCTCTGCAGGTTTAGGGACAGAACCATTTGGCAAGTCCTGCTCTGGATCCAGATGGGCTTTCTTATGTCCATAAAGGGAGAACAGAATCAATCCAGCAAAGATGTACATGGAGCTACAGTGACTCTACTCTGAATTTTACACTCAGATGATGCTGAGCATCCCAATAGCGCAGATGTTTGTCTCTTCTCCATGCACCTGAGCCTGCCTTGAAGTTGCTTCAGAGCTGCACCCGGTTGACTATTGATTCACTGGAGTTAGAGCACACCAAAGATGGGCTTCAGGTTTCCCCAGCCTCCTTTTTTTCCCCACACTTAAAGGCCTGGAGCTGTGAATCAGAGCTCTCCACCAGCACATACAAATGCCTGTACTGTGTAACTACATTCTCAGAACATACAAGGTACTACACAGACAAGCACCAAGTGAAATGCAGCAGAAATGCACCAGGGAGCGGACCTGGAGTCCCTTCGTGCAAGCTGGGAAGTCAAGTCGGACTTCCACCACGTGCCACTGAAAGCCCTCAGCAGCCTGGCACTTCTATGGCAGATGGCCACAGAAGGGAGAAGGGCACGTGGCTGCCAAACTTATCCCCTTCCCCCAAAGGGAACACGAGCAAAGGGCATCCTGGCTTCAGAGCAAACAGCTGTAAATAAAGACAGCGGGCAGGGATGCAGGCAGAACATGCAACCCCAGTCTGGCACGCACAGCAAGGCGTACAGAGGTTTGTGTGTGCACATCCCCCTGCACGCACACACACACACACACTCTCTATAGCTCCTGCATACGTTTAAACATATATTGTACACGTAGCTGCATGCGTGCGCTTTTACCTGGAGATGAATTGTACAAATGAAGGATGGCTTGTGTTAACAGCCTCATCTGGGTACTTGTGTGCATTTGTACGCTTGCACACATACTTCTGTGTTGTCCACACACAAACACATACATACAAATACTGCCTTGTACTTGCAGATACCTGCATACCTCATATGTGCTTACGTCCACACTGACACACCAACACCCTGCAGCCCTGATTGTGCACAGAAACACACTCGCGTGTGTCTGTACTCACACTCAGGCACCAGCACTCACTTGTTCCCACACATTCACCCTTTTATATCCTTGCACATATTTTGCACGTGTGCCTTTATACAAATACATAGCACGCACACGCGTGGATATACAAGCCGTCCTGAACCCCATGGTGCTCTGGCTCACAGCTCACGCTCAGCACTGAGTTGAGGTTGGGAATCAGCCCACCGAACCCCAAGCCCCTTCCCAATGGGAGCATCCTCCAGTCCTCAGTGTGTGGCTTCTGCCAGTTCTGTAAAGAGAATTAATTTATTCCATCCATATTCTTGACCCCTTTACTAGGGAAGCAAGAGAAAAGCTGGAGCATTTGATTCAGAGCCTCTGAATCCTCTCTCCTCTCCCCCTTTCCTTTCTGTCGAAAGCCATTAAACCATGCTCTGTTGGCAGGCAGCAGCAGCACTGTATCATGCTGCTCAGCTTATCCTGCATCCTGTGCTGTGAAAGGCACTGGAGAATAAGCCAACTCCTGCTTTTCCAGTCCCACAGACAATACCTACTGCTGGGCAGCAGCTCAGCAAAGGCCAAAGAAGTGTGACTCCTCTCCTGAATGCGGTCTGCTGCTGGTACCTTGTGCCAGCTGCTTTGGACTAACAGGGGAACTGGACCACCTCTTTCCTACAACATCTGGAAGTCCAGGTGACAAGGTGTTTCCAGGAAAGGGTGGCCTCGGGGTAAGGCAGATGCCTGGGAAAATAGTCCCCTGGAAGTAGTTCTGCTTGGTGCTTCCGGCAGCCTGAGAGCCCAGGTTAAGCAGGGAAGTTAAATCCTCAGGCTCTAGAGGTGTGGCTGGGTTTCACTGCATTAGCCCTGTTTCGTCTGCTCTCTTCCAGGGCTAAAAAGGGGCTCCTGGGACCATAATTCAATCTGCTTGGTTGCACGCTGCAAGTGCAGTCAGACAGGCTGAATTAGGGGGTACTTTTAACTGGGTTTAACACAGGGGAACTAATGGGAATATTCAGATTAACCTCCCTGCGTGCCCCCGTGTAGACAGGCTTTGCAAGCACAACGCTGCCTTTTTTCACTGATATCCCCTCAATACCTCCACAGGAGGACTTGGGAAAGGCCGCATTTGCAGCTGGAGCTAAAACTGAAGATGTTAGTTAAGGGCAGTGGAGCTGGAACAGGGGTACTGGCAAACCCCAGCACAGACACCCTGCATGGGATCACATGAAGTACACGTCACTTGCAATGTTATTCCTCCACAGCTGGCTGGAGTATTGCAGTAGAAAATATATAATATGTCATGCATAGGTCCAAGAAGGATAGAAGTGCACTGACGTCTCATAGGGCACTGGGGCCGTAACAGATTTCCCTCTCTATCTGTATCTGAGGGGACTCATCCATCTCTGTCAGGACAGGCAAGCTGTGTTACTGCTTGATCTACAGCTCTGGCAGGGACATTAATGCACTAGGTGACGGACAGAAGGAAAGGGAAGCTGTTTCCAGACTTTACAAAACTTTTCTTGAAAAGACAGGCACTGATGTGATCAGCAACAAGTATCCATGAGATGCTATAGATATGACCCCTCCCTGTGATACTTTTCTGGTGGTGACTGCTAGAAGAAATAGACTTATTGTACATGCCCTCTAAAGGAAACCAGTGAGTAACCACCAAGACTGAGATTGCATTAAAGTCCCAGAAGGCACAGAAAACTCCCTGCCTTTCTCTTTATCCAGTGCATCAGAGGCTTTCAAAAAGTAGGGTGAAGCCCATGGAGACTACAGAGTGTCCTGCTCCTCGCGCTGCCTTGCATCATGCATAGGTGCATGACTTTCCTGTAATCATGTAGGACATGCAGTCAGGAGTTTGGACAGTTTGGGACTATGTAGATTGGACACTGGACATCCCACCCTGAAAACAGGAATTTCAGATAAAGCAGCTGCACTGCAAGACTTATGGGATGGCTGGACCATAAACATCCCAAGGAGCCCAATTACTCTACAGAAAAATTATGGTGCCTGAGAGACAATACCTCCTCGTAGGATGTTTTTGGGGCTCCTCTGAGTTGTTGTAGGGAAAACAAACAAACAAAAACACCCCCACAAACTTACTATGACACTGCAGACTTCTCCCTGTGGATTGTAATTCTGTGTGATCACCTTCAGTTCTGCCAGCCCTCGGTCCACACAGCTCTATCAACTGTCCCCTTGAAGGACCAATATACACCCTACACCTCAGGCAGTTCCTGTCTGAAAAGAGCCCACGAGCAGGACTGTCCTCAGCATCTGAGAATTATATTTTAGGATCCTGTAAGTTTCCAAACGGGGACAGATTGATAGTCTACTTCGTTTGGCAGCATCATAAAACATTGCTCCGTACAGTTGCGAACCCTCAGGGGAGATTTCTGCCTGACCTCAGCTGGGCATCGGATCCAGCCCAGAGCCAGGAGGATGTGATTTAGCCTTGCCCTGCTAGCTGCTGCACTGTTCGTCGTCTTCTCCATGCCTAACCTTGCTGTGCACGGGGCACCTTCCTAAACAGTGAGGTCTGCATTTCCTAAGTTAGACAGGTTAAAGGCTTTAATTACTGACACAGATGATCTTTCCCAAGGGAAGGTAAGAGTGTCCTTGAATCAAAACCACAGACTCCCGAGGCACTTTCTCTTCCAAGAGCAAAAAGCTTTTATGCAAATATTTCTGAAGGTTTGGAAGGCCTCTGAAGATCAGTTATTATAATGCCTAGCTATTATTATGCTCCTCCCGGAGACAGAGAAGCAGATAATACTTGGTGGCTGGAGCCAGGCAGAACCTCTAAGAGCAAGCATTCCCTGTGGGATGAGCGGTCCCCTGGCAATGCAGACCTGCTGGATCCCACCTTCTGCAGGTACAGGACTGGATCTCACACCTGCATGGCACGATGCTCTCTCACGCATTAATGAGCCAACATACAAGACCCAGCTGGCTGGCTTGGTTCCTGCTGTCACCAAGGCAGGGCATGCTGGAGGGCAGAACTAGCATTTTCCTGTAGCTGTAGCAGCAGACAGTCAGCCGAATCTCATGGTGTCTCTCCAGACACTTGATGGCTTGTGACTGATCCTTTTCATCTCACAACAGTCCTCATCACTTGACCTGATCCCGTGCTCAAAGAATGCCAAAACCCAACTTAGGAGGTCTGAGTACACAGACTTATCAGCCCCATGGGGCAGCAGGACTGCTCTGTAAATAACTAGCCCTGCATCTTCTGCTGCAGCCGTGAAGCAATGCTACCACCACTAACAACAAACTTTGGCAACTGAATCCCCGTTCCCCTTGCCACATGGCATCCCTGTTGTGCACCAGAGCACGGTAGGCGAGAAATACAAATCTGGTGGCGCACAAGAACATGAAAGCACATAAGATGATGGCATCCATCAATTTCCTCTGTCCTATCCCAGCAGGAGAAAGAGGAAGTAGGAGACCAGATCCTGCCTGGGTTTTAACTTCAGTGTGGCTAAGCAGCTAATAATTACTCCAGATGAATACCCTTGGAGGAGAGCCAGAGAATCCCAAATCATTCTCCAATTTCAACTTTCAATTTACCCAGCTAGTGCTAAGCTCATTAATCATACTTGCAGCACCCAACACAACAGAAATTAGTCCCTGATCTTTTCTCCTCTTATTTCATGACATGAGGAGTTGGGGGCAAGGGGAAGAGAAAAGAGACGGAGAGGTGCCACCCACGAATTTACAGTCACTCAAAGGGGTTGGGATTAATAAATCAAAAATCCATTATTAATATTACAAGCTTAAATATCTATCTAAATGCAAATGAATGAACACTCGGGGGTTCTTCCTCTTTTTTTTTTTTTTTTTTTTTTTAAGTGCTCTGTTCAACAACTGTCTTGGAGGAAGCACATGGCCACATGAAAATTGTCTGTTCTAATTGCAGTTTTACAGTTCAACCCTTCACAGCCCATGGATTTTAAGTGGCCTTTAAAGGGCTGCGGCGTGCTTTGGATGGGATTGAAAGCTCAGGTGGCTGCAGTTACAGGCAGGAGCTCTCATGTGAGGATTGCTGATCTTCAATCAGTCACATCTGCTGCAAGGGGTTAAGTACAGAGGCTGGTTCACTGGAATCAGGTGGAGTTTGGATCTCCAAGATCCACAGCCTCAGATGGATGACTGAATGTAGGGAAGGTTCCCCCTTGGCCAGCCAGCCTTAGAGCATGGAGAGCCTGCAAAGGGGCAAACTTAAGAGACAGCAGCATCTGCTGAGCAAGCAACACCATGGCAGGCTGGTTTGGGCTGTAAGGGAATAGGGCAGGGTGAATAACAGGCAGGGAAATGAAGCCATAAAGCCATGAAATTGGTCAGATCCGGGAAATGGAATTTCTTGTGATTCACCCACTTGCACAACTATCTTATGAGATTGATCAGTAGGAAAATCTCCAATTTAGGGAGAGGGGTGGGAGGAAGAAGATGGGAGCAAAGAGAGGAACCCACGTAAGTGTGGCTGAACCTCCAGGGTTTCCTGGATCAGAATCACCAGCACCAGATCTCTACTACGTACCAGGCAACAAACAGGTCCAAGGTGTAACCTAAAAATCCTTGCTCCAAATAGGAAGCAATTACTCAAAGCTGTGATGCAAATGCCCTGAGAACTCCAGAGTGCTGTTCAAGTTTGTGGTGAGCAGTCAGGCCTGGAGAATAGGGTTTGCATATTTTGCCTTTCATTAGATTTTCCCAGGAGGCGACAGTGGTAGCAAATCAGCTTTAAAATGTTGCGCAAAACAGCTTGGCAGCTCCCGTTGCCAGAGCTCACCGAATCGGATCTAGCTTTGGAACAGCCCCTAGAAAAATCTGCTGACGTCAGCATTTAGGACTTTTCCACTGCTTGAGATTACAAATGTTGGATGAAAACACTTGCAGACGTGCGCACACGCACCCCCCAACAGGCACAGAAAGCAGAGTCTTAGTGACAACATTTGTGCAATCAATCTGCTGGGGTTTTGGAAACCATCCTTGACAACTGAACCACAGCATCGGTGCCAAGATATTGCCTGCTCAGCTCTTAGCTACAAGCCCATCCTTTGATGCCGTGAAGATGCAAGGATTAAAGACTGAAATCATTCCTAACACCCCACACTCCCAGAGAGACAACAGGCAGCCGAACAAGCTGCCAAGCCTTGGGAGCAAGTATATGGAGCAGACAGACCTCCCAGGACAAGGTGAAGGTGACGATGCTGAACCGGGCACTGTTTCGTCTCCAGATCAGCAATGGCCTTCAAGCCTCTCAAGCCACTTTCAGCCCTGGGCAACTCTTCGTCTTTCTCATACCGGCACCTTTCAGTGCTAGCTCTGACAGATATGTACCCAACCTGAATGTCATCACTCTCCCTCAGATCCAACCATGTGCAAACTGGATTTTGCTCTTTTCTCATTCAGACTACAGTTAATTAAATCCAGCTCTGAGCATGGCAGGGAAACACCTCCATCCTTCTGGACATAACCCTCTCTCAAGAACCTAGAAAGCCAAGAATGAGACAGTGCAGACCAAAAGGGGCATTGGTTCCAACTTCTTCCTTTACTTGCCAAAAAATGGATTTGTATACAAGTGCTTTAATCCCGTTCCAGCATGGAGAGGCAACAGATTTAGCAGAGCAGGACAGTTCCTATCCAAGCCTCCTCCTGCATCTACCCACCTATACACAACCCTCTACTTTGGGCTGAGTAGAGGTACTCAGTAATATAATAAAATCCCATTTTAGAAATTTCATGAAGGTTCACCTGCACCCTGACATGCGAGATCAGCATAGGGACAGACCTTGCTCCTGCATCCCAACCGTCTTCTAATGCTGGAGCAATTTTCACTACAACCCAGAGGGGCCAGTTCTGCCCTGGGCTACAACATGGGTGTGATTTCACAAGCAGAGAGTCCCTCCAGGTTCTTCAGCTTTGCTTTGGATCCACTCATACATGCCAAATTAATCACAGACCGACAAAGACGGTAAGCTGGCTGCAAATATGTTGCCCGCCTATGTGTGTATATGCTACTTAATGGAGCATAAAAGGAGAAGAATAGAATCATTTTTCAGGCATTGCAGGTAATGATAATAAATAATAATAATAAATGCAGGGGTATGTGCCAAATGCATGAGATCTCAAGGAGAGAAACTGACACTGTAAGCAGGAAAGAAGTCAGGTTGGTCCTCAAACTGAGATGTAAAAGTCAGTGAAGTAAAAACATCATTAAATCAAACACTTTGTATCCTTGTCAAGCTCACTCAGGATTTAAGACCACACTTTCAAACTGCACTTTTTTTTTTTTTTTTTTTTAAGATACACACTCTCTGACAACTGCTTCCCATATGGGATTTATGGTCCTGACTCACTGTGGTAAGTTGGAATTTCTTTTTTTCCCTGCTGACCACAGTCACATCACTCAACACCTCCTGAAAAGCACCAGTCATTGCAGGAAACCTCACAGAAATTGTTTTACTCTATCACACTCACACAACACGTACTTCACCACTGCAGGTTGTATTTGCAACAGCGAGCTCTGATTTTGCATTACTCTCCTTATGGTGCCAAATTTGGGGTGAACACCTAAGACTGCCAAGCACTGCTGTGCCAAGCTCAATTTAAGGTAATCTGTGAATGACTCCACAATCCTGGGTCACAGTTCAGGTATTCCTTATGTGGGAAAAACCAAAATTGGAAGAGTCAAAATTAGAGGCCACTTTTGCAAAATGTAAGCCAGAGTCCAAAATGTCAAAGGAAAATGCAAACACCCCTGCCTGTGAGCAGAATCACGCATGAACGTCCCTGCTCAGACACTGAGAGATGTTTCCCTGGTACAGATACACAATGCTCCTGGCACACAGGGCCCTTCAAGGGCTGTGCTGACCACATCTAATTACAGATCTTTAAATATAATACCTAATTCAACCGGCATTAAAAGACAACGCAGTAAGAAGGGATGCACCTGTGCAAAGGAAGGAACACTCCCCGCCAGGGTGAAGGACTTTGCTGGCCATGAAGGTGGATGCAAGAAAAAACTAAGTAGAGAGAGTAAGTGGCTGTGCCAGACTGACACATCACTGCTAAAATTGTGATAATTTCACCCCACAAAACAAATGGGCCCGTGAGAGTAAAGAGAAACCCACAGAACTCACCCATCGTTTTCGTCCCACAGGATGCAGGTCTGGTTGGTGGTTCCCTGAGAGGAAAGAAGAAAGGGAAAAATGAAGGAAATCAGTGCTGTGCTGTTCGTGGGGTATTTAGAGCAACTCGAATGAAATATGCAGGTCCTGTAGAACAATTTCCACTACTCTAAGCATGGTGAGTCTGTGATACTCAAGAAAGGCAGTCGCAGATCTGAGTCCTTGGAATAACTTCTTTCACCCTTGGCTTGAGAGGCAAGAATAAAACTGCCCTCAGTTCATTCTGCATCAACACCACTGCAGAAGGGTTTGACTCTGCATCTTTCCTGACTCAACCTACTGATGTTCTTCCTCTTCCTTCCTTTCACACAGAATTCTTTTGCTGCTCCCTTCTGGAAAGTGATCAAATACAGTGTGTGGTTTTGTGGGACACAGTACTCAGAAGAGCCACAGCCCTGCAGGAGATGGTCAGGTGTGTTTAAAGCCCCCTGGAAGAGGTTTTCCATTGACTCCAGATGCAGCTTTCTTAGACCACTTTGGAAAATCCTTCCAGGAAACTCCAAAGCAAAGACATGATGGATCTAATATTCATGTTGCAGAGCCTCAGGAGGACATCTGAAATGGACAACAAGAACAGGCCTTGGGGTATGTAAATGTCCATCACATATATCTGTTTAGGGTTGAGCAGGGGAACCTCGAGGGCATCTTTGTGTTTTAAAGCACTGATCACAACAGTGATATTCAAGTCTCCAGTTGAATCTGAGGACTGCAAAGAACATTGCAAGTATTAATGGAAACAACCTTTCCCCTCCCTCTTTCCCTCCTCAAGGAAGATAATTGTTATAGCCCATTTTTTAATGAGTGCACAGTTCTTCTCCCATGATCATGCCCACAACGAAACGCTGTGAATTTGGGACAAGCATGCCCATGTTCCCTGTGCAAGCAGGGCTGTCACCCTCCTCCTGCACTGGCAATGCCTGAGCAAGGAGCACAGAGCAGGCGAGGTTTGCAAGGCTGACCCACACGGTGCATCCTTGGCAGCGAGCAAAACCAGGACACCAACACCAGCCCAGTATCAGGGTGGCTGTTGAGTGCCTTGGAAACCTGCGTTAAGGGAGATTGAAGGGTTCTGTAATGACAAAGAGGTCTCAGCAGCCCAGAAAAAAAAGCCTCTTTCCTTGCACCAACACATTCCTGCAATGCAGAAGCAAACACAGCTGTAGGATGGTGCAGGTTCCCAGGAAATACTTACGTTGTACAGGTGGGAGAATTCAATTTCCAAGGGGGTGAGGAGAGACCGGGGAAATGGCTTCACAGTCACAGAGATGACTTTGGAGTTCAGAACAGTGCTATTCCTGGAAAGAAGAGGGAAAAGAGATGTTTTAAAGGGGGCTGAGGAAGTTTTCCAGAGCGGTGAATCCCACTGCATTCATCACTGGTGGTACAAGGTTTAGGGTACAAAGCACAGAAGGAGATGGCCCCGTTACTTTAAAATACCATCAAAGACACTTGCTGTTGATGCATCCCATCCTCTGCCCTTTGATCTCCCCTCACAGCCACTCTACATTTATTCCTCCAGGAATCAGATGATCTTATAAACCACATCGGCCCCTAAAGCCATTAGACTTAAAAGCTGTATTTATCCCAGTAATAAAACAGTCCTGGACCCATTTTATGGCCCTGACATGAGCAGACAAAGCTCATTTCATGTCCTTTCAAAAACAACCCACCCTGTTTTCCCTCTCAAAGGCTGGCTTAATCTGCACTTCAGTAAGTGTTGGGCAGGGGCATGGTTGCCTTTGACAGCTTATCCATGGGGCAGCACACGATCCTGTCTAGTTCACTACTAGAGGCACTGGTGTGTATGTCCATCCTCTGGCGATCAAATGCAAATGGAAAGAGGCCAGACCTTGCATGTGGATGTCTAAATGTCTATGCCCAGACAAATACTCTAATAAAGCTTGCAGACCTAGGAGATTTGACTGTTGGGAGAGGCAATAAGGAAGGACATCTCCCCATACCTGTGCTCCTGCTCCCTGGAAAGCCAAACCCTTTGTAGACATTTCCCTGGACTTCTAAAAATATGTGGGTTCCTGGTGTTTAAATAAGCAAAAGTTGTTTAAATAAGCAAAAGTGTTAACCAGCAGTTGAAAATGCTGTCCCTCTAAGTTTACCACGAAGGAATCGGTAGTTGAGTGGTAGCCCAGCATCAGGCTGCTCCCAGCTCTTCCTGCACCCATGCGCAAGGGAAATCTTTATCGGAATCTCCACCAAATCTACAGGCATTGGCAAAATCTTTACCTTTCTTTCTGAGTCTTATCTTCCTTTTACAAAATAATTACATGGAAAAGATTTGCACTTGCTTAACAACAAGTGGATTGGAAAAAAAACCCCAAATTAAAAAATCTTGGAATCATCCACAGATGTGTAAATGGATGCTCAGAAAGCCACTCTCCCACCAACACCAGAGGGGAACAACAACATTTTTTTTAGCAGGGTAAAGAAAAAAGAAAACACATTTTCCTTTTTTAAAAAAAAAAAAAAAAGAAAAAAGAAGAAACAAAACAGAAAAAAGAAAAAAGAAAAAAGAAAAAAGAGAAAAAAGAAAAAAGAAAAAAGAAAAAGAAAGAAAAAAAAAGCAATAAAGCACAAATATCAGTCTACAAAGAAAGAGTAACAGAGAAAGTCAATGGGAGTAAATATCAGCCCTAAGTTTTGAAATGTGGACAGCTGTAGACAAGCTAAAAATGGGAGCTGCTGAAAGGTAAACACTAGTGCATGTCTTCATTAGTAGCTGGGTTTGTAAGGGTCACTTCTTGGTTCAGTACTGTTGAACATTTGCATGAGCAACCTAGATGACACAGAAGCATCCTTTTGAAGGCTGCAGACCACGTGAGGATTGATGCAGTAAGCAAAAGACATAGAAGTATTTGATTTTTTCGGCAAGTCATTAGCACAGAGAAGGTATTTGCGTGCAGACTGTGAAGGCTGCTTAATGGCCAGGTAGTCGCAGCCCAAGCAGAAGTTATCCCGGTGCATCCAAGAGTCGGGAAAGGCATCTGAGCTTGGAGAGTGCAAGGTCTGCGTGCAGAGCTACAGGCTCTGCTCCAGGGAGCAGTGACCCAAAATGTACCCGAGGAGATTGACTTCAGTGAAAAGAGCTATGACAGAAAGGACAGAAGTGATCCTGTGCAGGAACAAGGAGATGAAGCAGTCATCTTCTCTCTGCACCCTTCCTTGTCAGGATGCCACTGTACCGTTGGGTTCAGTTCCACTTGAAGATGGGAAAGCAGTGGAGAGAATTCAAAGGAGAGACACAAAATTGATCCAGGTGCTAGAAAACCAGACAAAAGGTTTTTCTTTGAAAGGCATGTCTGGTAGTTTGTTGCATGTGGGGGATTTTTTCAGTCACCCACCCAAAGGCCCAGTGCCTGAAAGCGAAAGTCAGACAAATTCAGCCTTAAAATAAGAGACAGTCTCCTGGCAGAGAAGGTGATTAAACATCTGAGCAGCTTGCCGAGGGAGGTGAGGGATCACAGGGAATCTTTCAGGAAGAAGATGAGTTGTCTTTCCTAAAAGCATGTCACAACCCAACTTCTCGGAAGAAAACAAAACACATCAAGATTTGGCTCGGACAGGAGGTCAGATGAGCTCAGAGGGCTCCTGTGTGGCCATAAAGAGTGTGCAAACAGCTGTAAACATGCTGTTTGGTACACGGGGCTGTCAGGTGCCAGGTTGTTGTCTCTCCAACTGCTGTACGCCTTCTCTGCAGCTTTGCTCAGCTGGGACCAAGCACTGCTCACTTCCCTGGCTTGAAAAATCGGGCATCATGTATATCCCATCTCGATTGTCACAGCTGCCAAGAACCACAGGGCTCTCCGGATCCGAGGGGACAGAGCAACGTGTGACTCAGATAAGGAATTGCTGCTTGGGGGAGGTAAATTGGGACAATTAGGAACAGCTCAGCTGGTGCTGTTTGCTGAGTTAAATCTACATTTATTTCTTTTGGGGAAAAAAAAAATCACTCTGTATTGAATCATTGTGGTCAAACCGAGGATCTGGGTCCTCATTGCTTGTGTGTACCCAAGAATAACTGCTGTCCTTTGTGGTCAGAAATATTTTTACCCCATGGGCAAATGCTATATAACTACGCAGTTATTTAAAGATATTCCCCTTTTTCTCGCGGTGTCCATTTGCACAGTGAGTGGTGAAGTAAGAGGTACTCTCTTTTTTTTTTTTTTTTTTCTTTTTTTTCCTTTGAATCTCCACAGGTGATTCAGGACTCTAGATTTTTTTAAAGAGGGACTGTCCTTTAATTAAGGAACGTCTTAAATCAGATCTCCCTCAGGAAAGCTGTTCAGAGGCTGCGGCTGCTGCAGCTGCTGGTTATCAGAGCTCATTCACTGCTTGGCCAGAGAAAGCTGAAATACCGCTGGATCATTTGAGCCAATGATGTTTATTGCCCTTCTGATCTAATTCCCAGTGCTGTAATGGAAGATATTACAGAATACAGTTGACTGGCTTGCTAATTCCTCTCTGCACTCACTTGGAGCTCTTTCGCCATTGCCAGTGCTAAATCTGTAGGTATTTAAATGATTATCTGTGAGGAGAGATGCCCTGGTGTTTATGGTAAATGGGCTCACGCTAATCAGTGCAGAACAGTTTTAGAAGGTGCCTTAGGATGCTTAATTTACTGCCTCAGTACCAGCCTCGGAAAAAAAGAGTGAGATAGCAAGACAGAAAGGGAGAGGAGAGAAGAAAAGGAAAGGGAGTGCTGAACATAAAAGCTTTGGTGCCCGAGGCGGTTTGCAGCTGCTGGGAACATGGTAGATATGTGCAGGCAGGCGTGCTGCTATGCTCCTCTCCTCTCTCCGAGCCTGTCTTCTCCCGTGATGCTCTCGGAGGGCTCGGCGTGGCTGCCAGCTCCCCAGTAGCTTGGGATGATTGCAACAGCTGAGCATCCCCCATCTGTCAAGCCCCCCCCCCCAAAATCCCTCGTGATGAGGAGGGCAGCATGAGAATCCCTTCCTGGAGGGCAAAGGGTGGCAGGCAGCTGGCAGGCAGGGATGTGGCAGCGGCGACAGCACTGTGCGTCCCCTCATATCTGGGGTGCACGGTGCTGCACGTGGATGGCAAAAACCTTCCTGGCCCTCCAGCAAGCAATGTCTGTGATGCAGGAGCCTGGCCCCACCTGAACATGCAGCAACAGTCAATGAGGGTCAAAATATTTACATTGCCAGGTCAAAGTCTGTCTTGTCGCACCCAGTGATCTTTACTATTTCCCTGGAAGACCAAGGCTCTGCAGCCAGAAGCAGAAGCAGGAAAGCTTGGTAATTTCCCAGCTGGTCGCCCTCCCCGGGCAGCCCCTCTTACCTCTGGATGGAGAGGATGTTGCCCACATTCCGGTACAGCACGGTCCCCACCACGAAGACGGAGGAGTCGTCCGTCTCTGCAGGACACCAAAGGAAAGGGAAGAAGACAACAACACTGAGACAATCGATATGTCAGCTGTACCCACGGAACACCCAGATGCAGGATTAAACTTTGCATGGAGGGGTCTCTGTTGGGGCGTGCCCAGTGTCAGCATCACTGTGGTGGGATGCAGTGCCTGCTTTCACCACGATGGGTCTCTATCAGTCCCAAGGAAGGACTGGGTGCCTTCGGAGTGACCTGGTACCCCAGGGGTCCGCCCTCACACAAGGCTCGCTCATCCTGAATGAGCAGCCTGGTGCTCCCCCATTCAGAAATCCAATTAATCCCTCTGACAGCATCACAGCGGGCACATCTGCAGGGTGGAAAGGTCTCTTGCAGCCACCCAGAGGCGTTTAGACCCATCCGTAGCTATTGAGCCATCAGAGAGAAGAGCTGAGCTCAGGCCGACACGGGCAGCCGAGAAGGGGAGATGTCCCAGTGTGCCCATCCTGATCCCACAACACGTGCACTGCCTCGGGAGTCCATGGGGGTCACGGTCCCTGAATCATCTGTGTGACCACTGGCCACGTCACTTGACCTCCTCCTCCTCCTCCTCCTCCTCCTCCTCCTCCTCCTCCTCCTCCTCCTGCGCTGCCTCGCAGTGCCCAGCTGCGACAAGCAAGATCTTCCCCAGAAAAAGCACAAGCGACAGAGGCAGCCTTACGGCTGAATTTTCAGGGGGAGAAAAAACAAGCGGCTGGGTGAAAAGCAGAGCTGAGGAAGCCTGGGGAAGCACCCTGAGGTGGGGCTTCTCTGATGTCTCGTACTGAGGTTGAACTTAAAGTGCACCCGCTCCGTCAGTGCAGGGCAGACACAACTCTGCATGTCTGTCTTCCTCTGTCAAATTGGGCTCGAGTGAGATAGATGGTGAAAACATAACTAGGAGAGACTGACAGACAGCCTTGCAGAGCAATTGCATAAGCCTTGCTGCTTTAGGAAAGCCAGCACAGTCTTTTGGCCTTTCCCACGAATCCCTGTGCAAACAAGGATCCTGCTGCATTCAAAGGGAGTTTTCCCTCTTTGTGGTCAGAGGATGCAACAGGGCATTTACAGAAGCAACGTGTGCTCCTGTGAGACTGTGAGCAAGCAAAACCCTACGGCCCACAGGCTGGGTTATCACAGCACTCTCCCAAGAAAGCAAAGAATCCTTGTTGGAATAGAGGTGGAAGCTTTTTTCTTTTGGTCTGGGACAGATCTTTAATAATGCAGGTTCCCATCAGTCCTGGTGTACAAAAAAGAAATCCTCTGACATGCTACCCAGCTGGAACAGCATTGCATTTTGGTCACGTAACGTCTTTCCAGCGATGCCCAATGACCAGCAGTATTTGCACAGCCCACAGCCCAAGAAACACATCACCCAACTACATTAATTAGTGCTGGCCCACTGAAATCAACTATGCAAAGTCAGCTTCCAGTAGTGAGGGGTCTGGTTTTGGTCTCAACGAGCTGCCCGTCTCCATCACCTTGCCCAGGGTAGCTGCCCCTATTCTCTGTGGCTAAGGAAAGGTGAGGATCAAAACTGATAGAGGTGTAGCTTCCTTCTAATCACTGGGTAAACCCTCAGTAAGAGACCACCAGCGTGGGATGCTGAACAATGCAGAGGCAGTACAGCCCTGGGTGGAACAGGACACCATGGAGAGGAGAAAACCGATGGGAAATTGATTCTTTGGGGTAGACATCACCACGGTGACTACTGCTTAGGGGGCCTATAGCAGTGCTGTGTGAGGATGTTTGTAACAGAAATCTGGAAAACAGCTCAAGGTGGAAGTAGATGAGACCTCCTAGGAGAGCCCTCAGCCCCAGAGCAGGATCAGCTCTGCTTATGTCTGGTGCAAGCAGTTTGTCCATCAAGTGATTAAAGGTTTCCAAAGGTGAAGGCTTCACAACCTCCTCAAACAAGGAGGCTTCTCAAACCCTCCCAACATGCTCCAACTCCTCCCAGGAAGATAATGCTGTCTTCAAGGCACAACAAAACACAAGGAGTGCTGGCCATGATCCTTGGTCTGCCAGTGACTCACTGTTTACCCTTGGGGGTGTCACTTAACTGTTCTTGGTCTCAGATTCCCCAAGGAGAAATGATGGCTGAGTTGTTTCTATCGCCAGTAGGGAAACCCGTGACAAGTGGTCCTGGTATGACCAGAAGACGCCAAAGGTCTTCTGACAGCAACAACTCACGGTCTCCTGCCTCAGCGAAGGAGAACACAGCCTGATGCAACAGCCAGCACCCTGCTCTCACAAAGCCACTAGTGCCACACACAGCACCAGGGCATCCACAAGGAAAACCCATCATCCCAGCAACAGGCCCAGCTTAAGGTTCTGCTTTCAAAAACCCAGCACTCAATCCTGCCAAGTGCTAAAGCTCTCTGCTGGAAGATGAACACCTTAAGTGTGTTGGTTCCTGGGACTCACATCCAGGTAAAGGCTTGGTGCTCCAGAAGAACATCCCAGAATCCTTCAGGTTTCCTTTCAGATCTGGCAGTGAGGCCAGCTTGGCTGATGCACCCAGCACTCCTGCCTCCACACTCTGGCTTGTACCCATGCCCTGCTGTGGAGCCAGTGACCTCAGTGATAAATGCCTATGCATTTCATTTCTGAGGGCAGGAAATTTCACACAACTGCCATAAAAATGCAATCTAGCAAAGTTTCTCCATCCAGCAGACCCATAGTTTGCTCAGCCTGATGTGCTGATCCCCAGCTGCTCCACCTTAGATGGGCCTATCAGGGCTGGATCCAATCTTGGAGGGCATCTACAGCATTGTTTGCCTACATAGCCATGGTGATAGGTGACAGAACCATGCCTCCATTTCACCTGTCTTTCTTGTGGTGCTGGTTAACCATTCTTATACAGTACCTACAGAGACAAGTGCCATTCATTACCCTTAATGGCAACACAGCGTATTCAGGGAGGCATGACAGACTCATTTCAGCACCCAACATGGCCTGCAGAGGATTGCAGACTGAACTCAGCACCCACATGCATCAAAACCAGAGTGACCCAGCAGACACAGGGATGTTTTCACTTTTTCCTGGCTTCAGAAGCCTTGGAAGAAGGAATCATCAATGTAGCGTTGTTCTGAGTTTTTGTGCCAACTCCTGCTCCTTTCGAAATAAGCTGCTTATTTAGGAGAAGATACATATCCACATCCAGGCATGAAGCCTGCCCCCGAACTTTTACAAGGAGTTTAGATTTGACTTTTGGTCAGGCCATATCTGAAAGCCTTGTTTGCACTCAGCAATGTTTTTGGTGACCAAGGTTTTGCGAGCAAATCCACCTCAGCTGGAAGGAGAATTTGAAGACCAGCCAAATGGAAGGAATCTCTCTTAGAAAATGAAGAAGAAATTTTCTTCTGGAGTGCTCTGGCTGTGCTGCCTACCTGATAGCCCTGAAGACAGGATGCTCTTGGAGACAGTGACCTTGTCCTCCGAGTTCTTGGCCCAGTCCACCATGCCCCTCCAGCCTTTCATAGGGAAGGTGATGTCGGTTGCTGCGTTAGCAGGCAGTTTGTGAATACCGAGTACTAGAGGGAAGCAAGAAATAAAACCAGTAAGCGACCTCAGTAAATTCACAAGTGCTGAAAAACCCACTGGAGCCAATAGTGGGAATATAGCAGAATGAATGAGGCTGGATCCTGATAGCCATAGGAGTATATGTGATTATCTTCAGGTAATGTCTATGTATGAAGGAAAATGACACTAATTGCTTGTTCATTGCAAAGGACCTGCCTGCACTAAAGCTGGTAGAAGAGAGGTCAGTCTACTCCAGCGTCCTGTCTCCAGGAGCAATCAGTAGCAGTTCCTTAGAGAAGAAGCATGATAAAGAACAGACCAAGACATCTCTTGGTCTGTCCTCCCAGCTTCCAGCAATCAGCAGGACTTCCTCAGCTAGCGGCTGTATCCAGACCATCAACTTTAATGGCCACCAATGGACCTCTCCTTTGTGCATTTTCCTAATCCCATCATGAACCCATCTGTACTTTTTGGCTTCTGCAACATCCTCTGGCAACAAGTTCCATGCTGTGATTGTGCATACAGCATAAATCAAATACTGCCTGCTGTTTGTTTGCTGCCTGATCACTTCATTGGCTGCTGTGCAGCTCTTGTGTTAAAAAAATAAAAGGAAGCAACTAATTCTGCCCAGTTTGTCATCTGTTCTCCATTCATGGTTCTATAGATATCTCTCAGATCTCTCCGTGGACATTTCTTCACATTGAAGTCCTGACTTATTTGGAGAAAAGCCACCCCCTATTTATGATCATCCATGTCTTTCCCCAGACCTTTTAATGTTCCACCACCTGCTGCCTTCCCTCCTTCCCTCCCCACAGCCCAGGTTATATATATTGCACTGTAATTACAGCTTCCCGAGGTCTCTCCCCAACATGGGGACTGCAAATCTACTCACCCAGATTGTCCGTCACTTGGTAGGAATCCCGGAAATCTTTCATGCGAAAGCCGATGACATCAATGAAATCCTCCACAAGCCTGAACAACTCCTTGGCGTTTGGCCCTATCTGCAGAGAGGGGGAGAATAGTCAGCAGCACAGATACTGAAGAGCACAGCACGAGTTTGCCTGAGGGCAAAGGTTTCTGTCCTCAGACGTGTACTGGAAGCATACACTGGGTATAATGGAATACTATGGAGCTGTGAAGAATGAGGACTAAGAAATCCAAGACAAACAAAAAGAAAGGGGGAAAAAAAAATAAAAAAAATGGCATGCACATTGATAAAACTTAGGGTGGAGGGCAATATCTCAAAGCAAAGGGAAATATCTGGGACTCTCTGGAGCAGAAGATAATCTATCCATCTCCTTTCCTTCCCTAGAATTACCTCTACTACCAACAACCCGATCTGGACCAGATAAGATAGTGCTGATGTTGATTGTGATCCTGTTCCCACACTTAATGCAAGAAGAGAAACACGCTAGGACAGACTTGTAGCAGCCATGATTAAATGTAGCTCCACTTTCTTTCCAAGTCCATTGGCTGGAGTATCTGGCCCAACCCAGCTGTCAACCAGCCAGAGGCATTTGCAATTGTACATCCAGAGACATCATGCCAGGGAGTGAAGATGTTTTCATGTTCACGTGTTGAAGCTCTGCCCTTTGTCAAATTCTGAGAGCCCTTCCCAAGCCTTAGACTTCCCTGATCCTCAGGTACTGTGATACTTGGTCTGAGAAACGTATTTAGGCTACTTCCGATGGTATATATATATGTTACCTACTGAGAGAGAACCCAAAAAGCATTACTGCACCAGGATAGTTAATTTTGCTATCACTTCGCTGAAGCAGCCACACCAAAGGACCCACTATGGTCTAATGTTGATCCCAGGCACCAGATCACATAATTCCATCCAGAAAAGCATCATGATCTGGTTTTGTGCCTTACTGTTTTGCTGGAAGGATCTCACTCTCCAAATAACCAAGTTGCTTCTTCTCGGGCCCGAGCTGTCTTGGAGTTTCTCTGTTTCTTCTTTCCTGGTGTTTCACCAATGACAAAGACATTGGCAATAATTCTGCTTCGCCTGTGTTTTGCCAGGCTAACACAAAGCTGTTAAACAATAACTAGTTTTCCAGTGACAGATTGCATAAAAGATAATCCATCTGAAATGAATTGTGCTGACTACCTGTCTTTTCCTCAAAATGCATTTGCCTACGGGCGCTTTGCAAATACCACGAGAGGCTGAAGAAAAGCCATTCAGCTCCTGAAGTCTCTTCTTTCCCTTTTCCACCACTTTCACAGCATTTTCAGTTCCTCACCATAATCCAGACCTCCTGAGGTGGCTGAGCAGAGGCGAAGGGACAGCTGGGGACAAGTAGGACAGCAGGATGGGATGGAGACAGAAGGAAGGTTGAGCTGTTGAGTGTATGGGCAAGGAGCACAGGGGTGGCCATGCGTATCTCTCTCTCTTTCTATCCAGAGAAAGCTTGGTAAGACTAAAACCATGTCAGGATCAGATCAAAAAGTCCTGCCAGTACAGCAGGTGTACAGATAAGGAGGAGAAGTGAGTGAGGAAGCTATTTTTAACAGTCTACTTTTATATTCTATTACAGATTGAAATCACAAGGTCAAACTAACTCCAGGCTACACTGGTCATTGTCTTTCAGGCTTTTATCATATAATGGCTAACAGTCTCCTCAAAAAAACCATGGTAGCCCTTCTCTGACTACTTCTCTGGATTGATTTGCTTTTTATTTTCCTTGAACAACACCTCTGCCTGGGAGGGGTCACAGGGCACTGGATGTGGGACTGCAATGAAGTTGGGTTTACTTTTAATGAGCAAATTGGGAGCCAAAGGCCTTGTTTTAAAAGAATTGGTTAATCTTGTGAAATGCAGGACATGAGTTTGGTCCAGCAGCTTTGAGGCAGAAAGACAGAGACTGCTGAAACCTCTGTTGTCATCCAGTTTGTGAAGATTTCTGTGTCCTAAAGTCATGGTGTTGGGCTGTCATCTATGTTCCCACTAAAATATACACCAGGCAAACACTCTCCCCATGATGGTCCCACTCCTCGTGTAGGTTATTGTGGTGCTGGCAGCAGGCTGGATTTTATCTGTCTACAAGTGCAAAGAGCAGATTGTACAGGGAAAGCCGGTGGGATCACATTTCTACAGAGTAATCTGTGGCTGTTTTTAAGGGGATCAACAGGGTTTTCCTGTTGTCATGACAACTTGACAGTATCCTCTGCTCTGTGCTGAAGTATGTACATGCACCTGTAGGCTTGAAACTGAGAATTTGGTCATAGACTCAGAGAGTCACAGTATGGTTGCATTTGGAAGAGACCTCAGAGGTCATCTGGTCCAACCTGCCTGCTTGAGCAGGGCCACCTAGAGCCAGTTGCCCAGGACCGTGCTCACATTGTTCTCTATCCCACCTGGAGCCAGACCATGCCATCCTCTCATGGGAAAACACCAGATCTCAGGGAGAAAAGAGGAGAAGGACAGGTTCTCAGGGTGGAGTTCCTGTTGCACGAATGTCCCTGTCTCACATTCTGGACTGCCAACAATTGGGCCAGCACCTGCTGTTAAGAGTTTTACCCAGAGGACTTCCCTGGTTGGTGTGAATATAACTGGATTCTGGGGTTGCATTTTGTGCTAGGTGATTTGCTTTTGATTGTTTGGTATTTCCAGACCTCTCTGAGGAATTTTTCAGCAGCAACAGGTGATTAAAAAAGATCTGGCATGTTCTGACCCATACCTCTGGGTAGAATCATAGAATGATTTGGGTTGAAAGGGACCTCAAAGATCACCTAGTTCCAACCCTACTGCCAGGTACCTTCCACAGGACTGATCTCACAAAGGCTGAGTTATATTCCTTGTCCAGGTTATTTTGTGAGGTGTTTGTTTTCCAAGGTGCAATAATGAGGAATGGATGTGGAAGGAATGAGCTTTATCATGGGCCTATCCACCAGAGCTGCTGGTCTGAGGCAGAACTATTTCAGTCTGATGCGATCCCCAAAGGCTGTAGTGAGATGACAGCATTGAGGAGCCCAAGGGCTCACCAGGGGAATGGCAAAGGGACAAGGAATAGGTCTGACACAAGCCCAAGCAGAGAGTTCAACTGGTGCAGAAGAGACAAGGGCCAAATAAGACACAGATAGAAAAACAAACAACACCTTCCCCAATACACGAGAGTTTAGCTACAGAATTATTCAGCAGAATCCCCAGCCTTGAGAAGAGAGAAATAAAGTAAAATATAACTGAACCTTTGCTCAGCTCTTGCTGAGCAGAACCAGCAGCTCATGCTGAGCAGAACCAGCAGCTCAGCCGAGCAGAGCCCAGCTCTGAGCTACGAAAATCCTGTGTCTCTTGCATCTTGTTAACCAGGAACTCGAACCCATGTAATCCTATTTCTTTACCTTGGCAAGAGGAAAGAGTGGAATTATAGCAAGCCAGCAGGGTTATCAACTCCAAACCAAGCCTGACCTCTGAGAGCCATCCAAAATTTGGTATTCACCACCAGACTTTCACTATTCTTCATGCAGAGACACTGGCTTAGAGCTGAGATCCTGTGGCTCACTGAGTTACTCCATAAATATGACTCAGCCTGGCACTAAGCTCACCCACAAGACCAGTTGCATGAATCAGCTGATTGGCAGTCAATTCTGAGCACATCTGACTGTGTCTGAGTTGTCTGTCTCTTTCATTGTAAGAATTTATCCAAGAACAACATTGGTAGATGGAGATATTTTGTGGTCTGTGGCTGAAACAGATATATGTTGCATACATCATGGGCAAGAAGAGCTAGGAGGTCATGTAGGCACTTGGAAATTCCCCTTGTCATGGTTAAAGCCTATGCTGAAAGCCTCTTTTGTTTCAGAGAAGGTGCTGAAGGTTCGTACCAGCTGAGCTTCCTCCCATTTGTCCCGGTTTTCCTCAGATAAAAGATTGCTGATGATCTGGACAAAGTTCTGGAGAAGAGAGATAAAAGAGGAAAAAAGAGGTGGTTAGCTAAATGTAGCCCAGGCTAGGATGGACATGGTGATGCGTGAGGAACATGGTCTCATTCCCAAAAGGTCCCGTGGCATTTCACAGGCCTCTGCCCCCAAGGATGTTAACGGCAAAACAGGTTGTAGTAAGGCATTTTCCCAAGGCCTTCACTTTAACTACTATATCTGCTAAGGCCTTGGACTGGGAATACGTCTTGTATCCATTACTGAAGGTTTTTAAGAACAGATTAGGTAGACGTCTGCCAGAAACTGGTTAGAAACAGATAATATTGCCTTGTATAAATGCCTTCCTATCCTATTTTCAACTATTTCCATTATTGCCAGCATAGGGAAACCTTATGATTCTCTTTAGTATGGGACCAGGCAAGAGAAACAGTGATTGATCAAGAGGGTGCTATGCATGGTAGTATCTTTGCAGCACACTATGAGAAGGAAGGAGATAAGATATTTCAAAAGCATTGATTTTTTTCTCTAGTTTTACCGTCCATTGCAGATCCTGTAGGATTAGTTTAATGTTCCAAGTCATGGGGTGATGACCTGTCCCAAGGGTATATCTTATAGCCACTCTGCATGCAGCTATTCAAAGCAAAACCCTGGGATAAGAAGCCATAAAGACATTCTCCCACATCAACATCCAGATACCTAATACCACAGGATCATCTTACCTCTAGTCATTAGACTGAAATCCCTTCCAAATAATGTTGTCATATCAATTAGACTCCACAGTAAAGTGCTATCAAGTTAAAATAGGTCAGAGTGACTTTGGTTTTCAAGTTCTTACTTTATAAGCCTGGGAGAAGCACCTCGAAAGGAGGGTTTCAACACAAAGACACTTCACTTGGGCAGAAAATACTCTGGATTCTCATAAGCATTGTATCAGCTATGAAGGAGATCATCAAACCTTGAGCCCTGTGCATGCACACACACCTGTAACCTAGCTTTGGTCTCCAGGATACGCATCTCAGCTCACCTGCACATCCCCAGAAGTTGGGCTATGATAAGCCCTACGGAAGATCTCTGTGATGTTCCTGAGTACGTCGATAGTGGACAACAAGTCCCCACTGTAGCTGGTCCCATCCTGCGAGATTTCCACAAGGTTTTGGAGCACTTCTGACAGCCCATCTCCCATCAACCCACGCTGAGCTTTGGAAAGATGTTCCCTGGTCTGAGAAACAAAAAGAGACATGACACTTTAGGGACAGTCAAAGTGAAGTTAATGAGCTCAGTGAAGGAATTGCTGGGGGAAGGTTTTTGACCTTCCTTGTAATTCAGAGTGCAGATTAGATGAATCTGACAATCTTTGCTGGCCTGAGAGCCTGTGGTATTTTTAAAATGGTAGGAGAGCAGAAGTGAAATTTTCTGTATGCCCACAAAGGAAAGGTTATGTGCACGCTCAGAAGAGATTATTCTACTCCACAGACGCTATTCTATTCATAACCCAAGGCCAACTAACAGAAGATTTTTGCCCCAAAACCTTGTTTTCTTATAACCAATTTGGAACCATTTTAGGAAAGACTGTAGCTTGTCCTGAACAGGAGAGGGCAGTTGTCATAAAGGCAATGCCATTTTAAGCCAAGCCACAGGAGATCAGCAGAAATTCATCACAACAATGATTTTAAGACTAACAAAAAAAAAGTGGCTTATTTAAAAGTGATACAATCACAGAGATTCCTACTGATCATGTGATATGAAAGACCTGGTGAGACCGGGATTCTGCCAAGCTAGATGTTAAAATGCCCAGTGATGAACCATCCCTTGTCCCTGGAGTGCCCATGCATCAGAAGTTAAGCAGACAAACAGTAAGAAAAAAGAAGGGCAGAGCTGGCATCTCCCTTTCACATGGAAATGCTGCTTTCATTCTTTTTTGTAACTACAGCAATAGTTGGGAGGATCCCAAACCTGCTGAGCTGAGAAGTCAGTCTGCCTTACCATCATCTGTATGTTCCTGTAATCAATAGAAACACACTTGATGTATGTTGGAGGCTCCCAATAAGCTATCCCTTCTTCATCTAAAATGCATCTTCGAAGGATCAGCCCTGGAAGAGGAAAGAAACAAATATGGGAGTGAGGACAGCAGGATTGAAAGCCAAGCACCTTCATGGAGGTCACCCAGAACTGGTCAATGCATCCATGTAGGCACACCTACCAGTAAAAAGGGCAGCAGGGCCATCTGCAGATGCCTGAACAACATGTGCAAACATGTAGGAGAGATTATTTTTATTTCCTTCTCCTGCATTTTCTTATCGAGGGGTAGGACAGCAAAAGGAACTGGGAATGAAAACAAAACCTAACAGATTGGACATGGCTAGTCAAGGTGAGAGAAGGTTTCTTCTGTCCTGGAGGCCAGCTCTCTTCCTGGCTCAGGAAGTCCCACGAGCCTCCCCAGGTGGCACGGCCTGGTACTTGCAACTAAACCAGCCACAGTGGCTTGTGCTGCCTACGCAGTCTCTAGGAGAATAAATATCCAACAGCACTGTCTTTGCATCAGCTGAAAAACTCTGAAAGCTGCTTGCAGTCCTCCCCCAGGCCTTTCCTTAGCTTCAGTCTACAGTGAGTTTTGCAGCGGTAATCGCAGTCCTTTACGATGCAGAGGAACAGACATATCAGTGAGGAGGAAGGGGAGAGGGATCGCCTTGCCTAAGCAGTTATGCTGCCATTTGCAGAGTCTGTGAGGAGCAGGCTTTCACAGAATCATAGAATCATTTTGATTGGAAAAGACCTTTATGACCATCAAGCCCAACCATGGCTTTGCTGGGTCCACAATCCCATTGCTACTGCTAAATGATTCAGTGACCTTTGTATGGATACAGCTCTTCTAGGCTAGCATTTGGGATGACACTGACTGTCCCAGGCTGTGTGAGTCAAAGAGAGCTGCAGGGTCTGTCTGTATCCAACAACCTCATTTGAACAAAATAAAACCTTTATGTTCATTACTGACACTGCTGCCCCCCCCTTTCTGTTCTTCCTGAGAGTAAATAACATCCAGCTGAGGACAAGCTCCACCACCATCATGCCTCCTGGAGCCTTCTCTCCATTCCTTTCCACTCCTTGGGGAACACGTGGCCACGGTCACAACAGATAGCACCTGGAAGCCCAGATCCTATCACTTCACACCACCATGGTCAGACTGTCAACTTGAACACCTGAAGGTATGTTTAGAGAGCTTTATGGTTTCTAAGAAGGAGAGGAAAGCACCCAAGTGTGAGTGGACAATGCAATTCAGATTGCCTACTTTCAGATACTAGCTTCTTTATGGGTGGTGGAGAGAAATATAATGCCCAAGTCTAGAGGACTCCAGTAAAGCCCTACCTGCTTCTACAGAGCTATTTGTAGATAATGGGGAAAACATACCACAGTAACCCGTAATTGCAAAGCTGTCCCAGGACTAGGCAGTAGGTGCATGGGAAACCATGTTGACCATGGGAGACCAGGATGAACTAAGAAGTTGTTAAACAGTGAAGGACCACAGAAACCCAGAGCTCATTTAGCTCTGAGTGAAGGTAGGGAAGTTCATTTGCTTCTCCACAATCAGATTCTCCTCACCTAGGAGGAAAAGGATGAAGGATACTCTGAGGGTGGGCCAGCTCCCTGGCTGAGGCATGCAATCATCCTTACCAGTGGCATTGCGAGGACACCGGACAGCTGCAGCATCCCCGGCGGGTGTCTCTTTCCAAACCACAGAGGCAAGACTTTCCTCATCACAGATTTCGTGGGGCTCTGCAAGGAAGGAAAAACTCCGTTGGTAATGCCTCCTCCTCAGGAGGGACATGGACAATGGAATGGGAAGAGGAGACAGGGGAGTGTGGTCTGGAGGGAACAGCACTGTGGTGTGAGCCAGGAGACCTGGAGGTGAACTCCCAGCTCTGCAGCTCTTTGGCGCATGGCCCTTGACAAAGCCACTTAACCTCTCCTGAATTTGCTCTGCCTGTCTGAAAACTGGGCGTCCATCCATCCCAAGGATTAGCTTGCTAATATGCATGTAACAACCTGGGAAACTCCACTGACACGCTTGCCTTGCCTTGTGACAGCTCTTTGCAAGAAAGCTGTTGCTGCTACACCCTACTAAAGAGTTTTCTTTTCTTGTTTAATGGGTAGATGTCCACCTTTCGTGGGTGAACTCCATGGCTCCAGACTCTACTCATTCCACCCTTCAAGGTCACCACCTTCAGGGTTGGATGTGTCTAAAATGAGGCTCAGCATGAGCCTCAGTTGGATTAAGAATTAAGGAAAGAACAAGTAGACGAAAAACCAAGATGGACATATCCCCTGGGTGGACTTCACTCAGGTCCTCTGTCTGCTGCCATCTTATGGGCAGACACAGGGAGAAGATCTGAGCATCAACAGGGTGGATTTGCATCAGCAGTTCATTTCCAAACACTGCTGCAGAGTCCAGGAGACTGCAGAAATGTGTTTTGAGACATCACAGAAAAAGCTTTTTGGAAAAAGGTTTTCGGATGCTTCTGTCTGTGGGTGGAGCTGAGTTGGCCCCAGAGTTGGTGGGACCTGGGAAGAAACATTCACTGCAGGAGAGCTTTGTGCTGAGAAACTCATTACTTGTGGCATGTAAAATGGAGAGAGCCATTTGGATGTTGTTAAAGCTATTTATCACTCCTGAGGGTGGGGAAGAGAAAAAATTATATTTAATGCTTGTCAATTACAGCTTTTATTTATTGTTAATGTAAAAGGAAGCTGAGTGCACGCCTGCAACTGGTCAGGAAAGACAGGTGCAAAGCCAAAGCCAACCATCCATGGAGCCTGGCAGCTGCCTGCTGAGCTTCTATCCCATGCAGGAAAGTGCTGCCCATGCCAGGGCCCAGCAGTGCCAGTAGAGACACGCCAAGGTTGTAGGGAAAACGTGCATCTGCCATAAAAAACAGAGAGAGGCCTTGAGTTTTCATGTTCCTCCCAAGGGAGCTGCAGGGCAGCAATGACCCTGAAGGCATCCTTCTACAAGGGACTGTGCAATGGATGTGCTTACATAGACCATTCCAGGACCTGCATCATGAAGCAAATAATTGGCGACAGGCATACCCCACTGCTGTTTTGGAACTACCCAGAGCACCAATGTGGCTGTGGGGAAGGCTCAAACCAAAGATTATGGGCATGGGCACATCCTGCTTCATTGAAGGACTCATGCAAGACCCAGCAAGCTGCCAATACATCACTGCTCCTGCAGTCAAGCTCCAAGACTGCGTGGCTCCAGCTCCAGATGCAGTTCAAAGACAGATTCCTCCCCAGTAGACACTGATAATGAACAAGTTACGCTCTCTGCTTGGAAACAGATGCTCCTTTCCCTGTTTTAAAATTCCCTTGTGAGTAATCACTGTTGTAATGAAATCCTGGAGGGCAAGCAAGGCCCCTGCTGTGCTCCGCACATATGCAAAAATAGTCCCTATGCCAACGGCTTATGACTTCTGTAGATAAGAAAGAACATGGGTGGAAGAGTGGTAGTTTTATTTCCAACCTGTTGACAGGGAGCTGTAGGACAGCGAGCGGCCACCCAGCGAGCCTGTGGCAGAGTGGGGAGCTGAATGCAAACCTCCTGCCTCCTGGACCAGTGCTTTGGCCATGGTCACAGATTCTCCACATCAAACTGTGATTCAAAGGAGGGTTTGGGACATGGGGTGGGAAACTGCAAGCACCCTTGGCCACAAAACAACAGAGCACATCAAAAAGCAGAGAGGGAGTGTGCTCACATCTGACCTCCCCTTTCTCCTCCTCTGATCTGTCAAACCTTCCTGGTTTCCTCACCCCTGCAGTCTCCCTGGGGACCGCTGAGGGATGCTGTGGATCAGAGATGCTCTTTAGAAATACACTGATTGTCTGGCGTTGTCTTGCCAGTGAGTGCAGAAGCAATTCCCAGGCCAGGAGAGAATCATTTCATCCTCTTTTTTTTCTTCTTTTTTTTTCTTTTTTCTTTTTGATGTTGCTTCGTAACAAAATCCTTTTTACCAGAGTAACCTATTTGCACTGGGAGATTTTAATAACTAACCCAATTAAGCTCAATTCTTCTGTTCAAATCAAATCATGCCAGCGTTTGATACTTTCTTGAGAACAAATTGAGCAGGTTTATTTTTAGCCTCTGATGACTCCCCACCTTTTTCTTCCCTTGCAAATTAACAACTGCAAAGAGACCCTTCTGGTTTTGAACCCTAGCAGGGCTCAGTCCCCGAGACATGCCTTTTCCTTTTGAGCACTGTGCAGGCATCAGCCCCTGCGGAAAGAGAAGAAAAGATTGGGCTTGTTCTGCCAGGGCCCCAGCTGGCACACACTGAAGCTGAACTAAATCTGCATCGCTCTGTAGACACCACCAGACAACCCGGTGCTAAGATTTTCTATGGCGAGGGAGAGCTTTGTGGTTGAGTTAGACGAGACTCTCACACGCCACTGCTAATTGAGAGGCACAGCTTGTAAGGAGAGGTGATGTCTTTTATTAGAGCATAACTGGAAAGAGTGAATATGCTGTCTCGGGCACACAGACTCTTCCTCTGTTATCTTCGAGCTAAAAGGGCTGAAACTTCCACGCTGAAGTGATTTGGATTTTATCTTTGTCTTCAGCAGTTTGCAATGGAGTCTGACGGTCAGTTGTCCTCAACATGGCAGATCCGCTTCCAGAAACATCTGCACCAAAACTGCTCCCTCTGTGCCGAGCTCCAGCCTGTCTTTCAGAGACACCCCCTCTTTTCACTAGGACTGCCAGGATACTGCCACGAGAATCTCTCCTGTCTCTCACTGAGCTGCTGTGACAATTAATTACCCTTGCGGTCAAAAATCAGGGCCTGTTACGATCGATGCAATCTGACTGCCAACATCACATAGGCCATTGATTCCCCACCAGCAATTTCACTAGGCGCTTCAACTGAGACTGAGAAAAAATAAAAAAAAAATGGTGCATGAGCCTTTTTTTCTGGCCTCTTTATACTATGTGAGAGATGGACAGAAACATTCCCACTTGCAAGTATTTGCTCCTGCTTAGTTTTCACATTAAACCCCATGTTTTCCCCTGTCCCACAGCTCACATTAAGCCTTTTGCACCCTTTTTCTCAAATGGATGCTGCTCTGATGGCTGTAACTGGAGGAGGGTGAGATTGGGTAAGGTTCTGACAGATGTAGACACATCTGTCTTTTTAAAAAATTAAGTGGTGCGCACGTCTCCCAGAGGCTAGGTAAAGGGTGGGAAACCACAGCAGCATCCTCAATACTCAACTATTTCATGGAATCAAGACTCTGATATCAGTTTTTGCTATCGAACAGTGTGTCTTTTCTTCTTATGACTCTATGACAATGAAAAGATGAAAAGCGTTAAGGTTAGACTGGTGGGATTTACCAAATACTCAGTGAAATCAGCATGGTAACACTGATTTGGGCAAGAATTAAATCAATCCCTTGATGTTTCTTGTGCCTGGGTTATTGGCAGGATCCAACTAGATCACAACACCTTGTTGCATTCAGCTCTCTGACACAGGATGCTCTTTCCAAAATCCCTGCCCCTCCCCATGCAAAGGAAAGCATGAGGGATCTGGAGTACATACCAGGACACTTTCTGTCATTGCATTGCTTATACTCTTCCTTGGGACCCTGGCAAGTCTCTCCACCGAAGAAGGGCCCGTAGCACACACGGTCACGTCTCTGAGTCCCACCTCCACACGTGGCGGTGCAGCTGCCCCACACTCCCCAGGCCTGCCACTTCCCATCCACTGGAGACAGAAAAGAGGAGAAAAACAGTCTGTCACATTCCAAACATAATCTGCAACAGAAGGAGGTAAGGTCACAAGGTGAGCACTGGAACATAGGGTGAGTAGAGCATGGCTCAGTGGTAAAGGAGGTCTCCAGCCTTGAGTCTTTGTCTGATCCTCAACAGGCATGAAATCAATGCATGTTCTTTCCCATTGCAGCAGCCCTTTAATAATTGAAGAGTGTTCTTGTGTTTCTCCTCAATATCCTCATCCTCTGCAAAACGAGCCCTATCTCTTACCTTGGGCTCAGATTTGGAGCTGTGCTCATGAACGCTCTTCAAGCGGGCAGGGGTTCAACCTGCCTGGCAGCTGCGTCTGACAACTACAGTCCTTAGCTTGAGTTTGGTTGGAATGTACAATGTATGTGTGAAAACAGACCTTCCCAGAGAAGGTCTGGCTGAGGGATTTAGGGAGACCAGCAGAGTCCTTGAGCAAGAAACCATGAAGAAGCATCAAATAAACCTCCCTCCAGCCATTTTGATTGCACTGTTGTTTCATGTGCCTTGGAAAGAGGTTTGGGGCATTATCTCATTTCATTGTATCTTCTCCCAACATCTTTACAGATTCAGTGGAAATGATATTTCTTTTACGTTAACAATGGCATTTATCAAAATGCTACTTCTTTTACATTAACAATGGCATTTATCAAAGCACTATAAAATGTTAATTAGCCCTCACAACAAGCCTGCAAGGTAGAGAAGCATTCTCCTCTGCTGCATCACAGATGAGAAACAACAGCTCAGTGACAGAACTAGAGCAAGGACCTAAGTCTGCTGATTACTATTTGGGTTTTAATTAGGAGCTAAGACATCATCTTGGGTCAAATAATTCCTTTTGAGAGGGTGGGGGATCCCTCTCTTCTTCTCCAAGATGTAGAGGAAAATTATCAAAGAAAGGGTACAGCACCAACCTCTGGTGCTTTCTTTGGTGACACTGTATGCAGTGGAATACATGACCAACATTGCTTTGATAGCTAACGCTGAAATCAGTGGGACAAGTTTGTCTAAAAAAGAGTGAGGCTCTTTTTGTCTTTGAAGATCTCCATAGGTTGCAAAGAAGGAGTGAGATACCTAAACAGCAAAACCTACTGGGGACCATGTAGGAAGGTCCAATACCTGTGTTAAATACTGCTTATGCTCTGCTGCAGATGGTGATGCTACCAGAGAGGATGGGGATTCCCTGAGGAAACAGGTATACCAGGTTGAAGAGCTACTTGTATCTATGCTTGTGGACTGGAGACAATACTTGCTCACCTGAGCAAGGTATGAGAAGTGCCTCAAAGAGCTGAGCTGTTTTGGCTGTCCCTGTTCTCTTGGAAAGGGGAGAAAGACCTTCTTCATCTCAGGGGTCCATTCCTTCTCAGTCCTGTGGTCTAACGGGGATGGAGCACCCAGGGAGAGCCAGGGATTGGGCCAGGAGAAGCATGACAAGAAAAATTAGTTGCTGATCAATCTTGAAGGGTTCTATATGTTCAACATTTGTTTCCAGGTCAGAATATTTTCCACACCAGCTGACCCAATTAGTCCCTTTGCAATGGCTTCCCTCAAGACTTCTGCACAGAAAGAAGGAAACTGCACCTGCAACTCTATAGTGCTGGTGTTTGAGAAACGCATACTTCTGGTGATAGGTGTGCTCTGGTATCTGCTTTAATTTTCTTTACTTCTACAGGAAATGGCTCTGCTGGAGCCCGTGGTCTGTGGTATGAAGACAAGGTGATTATTCTGAATGCAAGGTAGTGGCTACAACAGTCGGGGCAGCAGGAATTATTATTATTATTATTATTATTATTATTATTATTACTACTACTACTACTACTATTACTATTACACAGATGAGTAAAGTAAGTGACAAGTCTTAGATAGGCATGAATCAAGGCTTCGTTGTGCCAGAACTTGTCATAGATAAGGTTCAAAGCTCTGATACAATAGTGGTAGCTTCCTTGTTTACTTCAACTATAACTAGGAGTGGTGAATTGGTAGGAGAAGAAGAACAAAAAAAAAAAAAAAAAAGAAAAAAAAAGAGGAGGAAAGTTGAAGGATTGTGGAGGTATGGAAAGTGTTTTGTTGACATTTTGTTCATTTTTATTAAACACGTGCTGAAAGCTGGTATCTAAGGTTAGAAAGACATGTTCCCTAGGTAATCACTCACCTCTCTGGGGTCTCCTGGAACATTTGTCAGCTATTGCTGACAATGTTGTGTGTACCAATGTGTCAGCTACAGATTTTGGCTTGCATGGTCTGTTGGTATAACCCGCAACCTCCTTATTACTGCATTACTGCTGAAAACCATCCCCTCTTCAAAATAGGAGGGGATTTTACAAAACCCTGCCTGGGACTGCAGAGAAGGATAACCCAACACAAAAAAAAAAAAAAAAAAAAAAGTCATTTGTCACTAACCTGGACATTGGCGTAGGAAGCAGTCCCTGGTCTCCACCCAATGTCCCTGGCATTCGGCTCCCCCGTAGGAGGGTCCATTGCACTCCCTCGTCCGCTGCTGGGTACCGTTGGAGCAGGAGGCAGAGCAGGAGCTCCAGCTCGACCACTCATTCCAGTTGCCGTCCACTGAGTGGCCCAAAGAGAGATAACAAAACTGAATGTGAAAATCGCTCCCACTGGAAGGAGGCATGTGCAAGAGTCTCTGGCCTGTGCCTACAAGGGACCGAGGCAGGGGATGACAATCCAGAGTCATGGAGAGTGAGAGAGGGCAAAGGCCATCAAGAAAAAGTTCCGACAACTTTGACAATGTCAGTTTGTTGGGACCCTCTGCAACCTCTGACTGGTATGTTACAGCCTGGCAGGATGCAAGTGCCATAACATTTCAATTTTTATGTCCATAATCTACATTACACCATAAAAGTTGAAATTATTGATAATACGCATTCCAACATAAAAGTCAAAACTATTAATTTTGCCGATTACAACATAACATCAAAACAGAGAGCATGGATCATGTTTTAACTGAAAATTTTGAAGGAGTCAATACATTACCATGACATTTCCCATTTTGGGCAATCAGCACTTTTTGAGGGAACCCATTTTTCACCAAAGTAATGCACAACTCTGCAGGGAGGGAACTTTCTCAAGCACTCAAATGCTCTGATTTTCATTAAAGCACACACAGAAACTTGAATCACAGCATTATTCACAGGAATTCATGCTGCTAGCTGGGAAATGCTTGGAGCGAAGGTGTGCTCCAACCATGGGCAGAGTGCGTGTGTGGTCAATGTACTTCTCTCACTGCTGAATTAACACTGACAGGCTTGATATGTCTCTACACAGCAGTGTCTTTGATAATTAAATAGAGGAGGGAGGGACAAGAGAGGTTATGGTAGGGACGGGGTTGGAGAGAAACATGAATACATCTTATTAGCGTGATACAGTGTGAGACATTCCCAAGTGTGGCGGTTACACCCTAATTGGTCCCCGATCAACAGATCCATCACCCGGTCTGCTATTCCTGGAGCACTTTTTTTCTCATTAGCAGTGGTCATGATGCTCTGCTTAGCTCTCCCTAGCTGCTAGCTCTCACTCAGAAAAACAACCTGAATCCCTGAAAAGTCTGAATTCTGGCTCAAATCACGTTGCCGTAGATTGCATCTCATGTTTGTTGGCTTTGTTTGTCAGTCCAAGAAAAATATATGCAGCCTGGTCCCCTGTGTAAACTACAAGGACTCGAACAGCCCCGAATAATCCCCGTTGCAGTTTGAGCAGCTTTTTGTTCGCAAGCACATAAAATAATGTCAAAAATATACAAATGAGCAACTGTTAAGTCAGAGGAGGGGTCACGTGAGCTCAGAAGGTGTAAAAAACAGACAGGCACTGTACATCCAAAAGGTGCTTTTTTTTAGCAATCCAAGCTTGATGTTTTCATTGTGCATAAATTTAAGGCATCATGTCAATGCCTATCAATCCCAAGGAGGGGAAATACAAGAAGTGGTGACTGACAGATGATTCCTCTCTGGAAATGATCCAAAACCCCACAAAGTAGATCCTACCAGGTATAAATTAGCATGGCTTTTCTGACTGAAGGTAGTGCTGCTAGTTTCCATGAACTGACGGTGTTTGACTCTCATTAACATTCCCCTGTGTTGCAAAAGTGAGATTGCATTTACCAAAGTAAATGTTGCGTGTACCAAAAAAGCTGCATTTACCAAAAAAGCTGAATTTACCAAAGCCCTAACTGTTGCTGTATTGATTGGAAGCTTACAACAAGTGTGAGCATTTGGTAATGGGAAAATAAAAGAGAGACACATCCACAAATTGCTCATTCAGTGGGGAACAGAGAACAGGTAATTTCCTTTGAGATGAGAGATTATTTATTCATGGACTGTAATTTCAAAGACATTGGAAAAATGGAGAAATAGTGATGGCCATGTTGCACCTCCAGCCACGTGCGCTGACGTAAAGATGTCTCTTGGGCAAGATGCTGAGGGCTCTCCATCACAGCTGCAGCAAAGACTGCTCAATGCCATTGTCACAGCTGCAGCGTGAGTCTATTAAAAATGTTCATTGGAGTCTGGCTGGTGCAGTCTACGCTGAGACTGGCATTGTCTTGCTCCTTCTCTCTCTCCGAAGGACTTGGGGCTCAGCCTGTGATATCTACTGCTCCAGAGGAACAAGAGCTCTGTTGTCCCTGCAGCAGATCATTTTTATCAGTTGTAGCAATAAATCCTCAGAGCGGGGTGGTAATCAGTGATATGACTGTCTGGTGTGTCAAGCGTTGAGCAGCGCCCATTGTTGTGCTTCAATGAGTCCCTCAACACTGCGCTCATTTGGCACTGCAAAGCCACTGATTTCCTTTGTGGCATTAATTAGAGATGAAGTCTTGCAGTTGGGCTGCTTGTCTTTTCCACCACTATTTCGTTTGCTGCAGTGTATCCACATATTTATTTGTATTTAAATTAATTATGGATCAATGTTAACTCAGGGTATGCTTTATTGCCCAAGCAATGCCAGGTCTGACTTCTTCAATTTGTCTTTCTATGACAGAGTCAATTTGGTGTCTGGGATGTTCTTATTCGGAGTAGAGTCTTCTGGATGGTGGCCAGAAATCCAAAAATAGTTACTTGGAGTGAAAACAGGGTGGGAAATGCCAGGAGGCTTCTCATAAACGTTTTCACAAAGTTCTCGACACTCCCACAATCCCTCTCCTCCTCCGGGGACATAATAATGTCTCATAATGATTCTCATTAAACTGGAAAAATGTCAGTTGACATTACCCTGTGAGAGGGGGGAACGTTGGGGAGCTTCCTGATGTTCAGATCATGTTCACCAGGACACTCTGAGTTAAATTAATGGGGACTCTGGGGTAAACCCAGGGCCTGCCTAGTTCAGGGGAAGGAAGCCAGAGGAGCACAAGAGAATTTCCAGTGGGTAACAACCATTTGATTTTGAGATTTCTTTCTGGTGTTTCAAAGCAAAACTTGGGGAGAGACATTTGGAAGTGAAATCTATGGGTAGGGAAAAGATACTTAAAAGTATTAAAATATGGCATGGAAGGGTCTCAGGAGTCTCTCAGTCCATCTCACCACCCAAAGCAGAACTAAGTATAGAGAAAACTTGCTTATGTAGTTAATTAATGCACTTACACTGCTAGCAAGTAAAACTATTAATTAATTCCAGCCCAACAACAAGCCCAGTCAGGCAAAATAACTTTAAATCATTCACTGCACATAACAGGTGAGAATCTTAAGATGGTCTTGAAAACAGTAGTGATAGCTGAGCCATTCCAGATCCAACCCATACAATGTTTCCTCAGTAAGTTATTACACAGGGCAAACCTGAACCTAAGACAATGCTGATCTGAACAACCCCAGAAAGCACCTCTGGGTTGCTCCTTCAATGTGTCCTTTCCTTAGAGAGGATCCTTTTCAGGACAGTGCAGACTGTGTGCTCATTCAGCTGAGACAGCTACAGATCCACTCGATGACCCATGTGTGGGTGTCTTCGGATATGGGGAGACCTGCTGGAGGGAAGGCTTTGAATCTCTAACTGCCTTACCTGGGCAAAGTGCAATGTTGCAGAACTTTGTTTGCTTCTCCGGGCCCTCGCAGGGGTTCCCACCAAATTGTGGAGGCTTGCATGTGCGGGTCCGATCCCTGTACCCTCTCCCACATGTAGAAGAGCACAAACTCCATGGAGACCACTCATCCCAGGTGCCATGCACTGCAACCAAAGCAGAAGAAGTAAGTTTCCTTCCCAAAGGAAGTCTGGAGAAGTGAGTGAGCCCACAGAGCACAGCACCTTCCCACCCAGAATGAGCTGCATGTGAGAAGTGAGTGTGGGAAGGCCAAGAACAAACCAACCCAAAATGTGCAAGAGGAACATCGCATAATTTTTTATGCTTTGGTATCAACACTAAGTGTCTGTTACTTTCCAGTCTGCTTGAAATAAATCACAATGCACTTTTAATTGACCCTAACTTTTCAGATTTTTGAGTCAAAAGAAAAGGGCATTTTTTGAGCAAAAGATGCAATTAGCTAGAGAGGAACAAAAAACCCACCACTCTTTGGGAAGCAGCATTACCATCATTTTGTCACTTCTTACCCTTACTTCCCGCCCTCAACACGTTTTCTCATTGAATCATCAAAGGCCACAGCATTTTCAAGCTCTCAGAAAAGCTGTAGTCTGGATACTAATTACTATCATATGTCAGTGACACCACAAGGTCAAAGCTAGGAAGACTTGGAAGAACAAAATGGGATGGGCAACATGCTCCAATAGTGCTCAGGTCATCACTGATAACTCTTAGAATTAGACATCTAAAGCTTTCTAATCTATATTAATCTAATCTCCAATCTAATCTAATCTAATCCGGCCAGGTTATTTATGGAAGGTGAGTCACAGTAATCTCTAGCGGCCAAATGTTACAAGAATGTACTGATCTCCCTTAAGAGACTTCATCCCTTCCAGCTTTACCAGAGAAGCTAACATAAAATCAATAATGCTTCAGAAAAAAAAAAAAAAGAAAAAAATAAAAAAACCCCACCAGGTACTTTTCCAGTCCTTCATTGGTTGCTAACAGTGACTGATCCACCCAAATCAGGAAAGGGTGTTCAAACTTAACATTTTGCAATTGTCACCAGGCATCTTACATGATAAGAGGTAACTAGAGGAGGAAGTGTAGGAAAGAGCACAGGAAAACACCTTGGTGGCTTCACCATTGTAAGATTGTTTCTGAACAATGATGTTTCTGGTTGGGAGTCATGAATAACACACCTGGTTAAATAGCCTAATTTTTCAAAATAACATCCAGGCTCCACAGATTGTACTTTTTCATCAGATTGTAGAAGGAGTACAAAAACAGAGACGATGGCTGGCTCAATTCATAAACATATGAGCAGCCTGAGTTTTTCATGCTGATTTTGCAATGGTGTTTGGCACCTGAGCAACTGAAAGTGTCATCTGGTGCTTCTCTTTCCCAGTCTGCCCCATGATTGGAAACACCCCAAAGGGCCTTTCAGATGTCCTGTGTTCGTTGCCTTTAGATAACATGGAATTGTCCATACCATGCAAAACAAGTGCCCATCTAATGGTGCTTGGTCTAGCACAGGTGTCTGTATGAGGCTTTAGAGTAAAAAGAGAAGGAAGAGGAAACAAAAAAAAAAAATTAAAAAATGGAGATATCACAGGCAGTCAATCCTCTGTGCATCTCCCTTCCCCTCCTGCCCATGCATACATGGAGCACTCAGCCCACCTGGGCACACAGCAGAGTTGTTGCATTGTCTCTGCTCCCGGAGGGGACCGCTGCACTGAGTGCTGTAGGAAGACGACACGCAGAACCTCGTCCTGGTCTGCCAGCCCTCCCCGCAGGTGGTCGAACACACACTCCACGGGGACCACTCTTCTGCCGCAGGGTCACCTGTTGGGGTTGGAGCAGAACATGAGGACATGGCATCCTTGGTCCTTGGATCTGCAGGGCAGTGCTTTCCAAGTTGCATTTTACAAGTTGATGGTGATCTGTGAAGCTGTGCGATGTGTCCCACGTGTGGTGTGATGCCAGGGGATTGGTGAGGAAATGTAAGGGTTGACAATGGGCTAAAAGTGTTTTGGGAGTACTGTGTAGAGCTTTAAATCACACATGGAAAAAAGGGAAGGACACTGTGGAAGCATCAGGGCACTGGACAGGGAGGCTCTACCACTGATGACAAGGTGGTGTAGCCGTTGCAGAACCGTGTGAGCTGGGGTATGTATCTACTCAGAGATAGTACTAATTAAGTAACAGTGATTAGACAGATACAGTAAATGTGTCCGTAAACTGAGCAGTCATAAGGATTCAGCGCCTTTCCCTGCCCTCTCACAGCCCCTACCAATGCAGACTGGCAGTGTAGGAGCAGACAAAATAGAAAATCACAGAATTATAGAATCATAGAATAGTTTGGGTTGGAAGGGACCTTAAAGATCATCTAGTTCCAACCCCCCTGCCATGGGCAGGGACACCCTCCACTAGACCACGTTGCCCAAAGGCCCATCCAGCCTGGGCTTGAACACTTCCAGGGATGGGGCATCCACAACCTCTCTGGGCAACCTGTTCCAATGACAGCGCCTGAGAAGGACATTGACTGAAGTAATCCCACGGAGCTTTCTCTTGCCATCTCCTTCACCTGTGGAGAAAACCTGCTTTGTGCACATGACATGTTCCCAGGCATCATACAGTTCCTATCAACTGCTTACCTGATGGTGTAGTATTGGAAAGGCAAATAAAAACATCCCGTTGAACAAGAGACGGGACTGGAAAGTAATGAGACATGTTCCCTTTGTCATTAATATCCCTGCAGACAGATGGTCATGCCAGGGGTGTTTCAGCCAGGCCACAGCCTCCAGATAAGTCACCAGAGGTGTGACATGGGCAGGGAAGGACAGTTTTCCATTAGTTTCATAGGCATTAGTCTACCTTTGAGAAAATGCCTTTCTCCCCCAGAAGAAAACAAAAGCTTGCTTTGTTTCATTTAATGAAGCTCTGCATTGTTTGGCTTTTTAGATTTTTAATGGATTACTAATAATTACATGTGATAAACCTAGAATATAACATCTGGTATGTATAGTACACAGGCATATGGCACAAATAAACACCAACACGTCTTTGAGGATGCATAATAGAGGGGCATACCCTTCCAGTAACAAGTTCTTCAGAGCATCAGAGTGCACCATGCCACATCCTAACCAGATGCATCTGGCAGACTATGGATGATATAAGAAGGATCATGGCACTGGGTGCAGCAGGTAAGCATGACTTCAGGGGTCGTTAAAACATGGCACAGCCTGAGCTGCACCCAGCTATGGCATGTGTTTTCTTAAACCACCACCTCAGCCTGTTTGTAGAGCAGCGTGGGTTATAAACCAGCTACGTGAAAGTCAGTGTCAGTACAGGAACTGTGATGGGGACTGTAAGGGTTGGAGACCACCAAAAAACACAATAGAACATCAGCTGACCTAAAGCTGTGCATGTCTGACTTCTTCCTTAAGGTGGTATATTTATTTACTAGTGTCTTAAAGGGAATTATCTGTGTGCAATGAAATTTTATGCCAGACTTCAAGTGTTTAAGTCTCTCATCAATCTGCGCATTGGAATTTTTGGTAGTTACCTGTGTTATTCGTTACATGTCATGCTTTTCAGCACATCTACTTTGAATGTCTCCAGCCATTCGGGCAGTTGGTAGTTAACAATATGCCCACTAGCTGGAGGCTGGTGAATCAATACGTGCAGCCTGTTGAAGGGAAAAAGTGTAGAGGAAGACCTGTCCTTGATGCAAAGTGGACAGGGTTTCATTCCTACATTTACTGTGTGGTGGAGGTAAGGATGAGTCTTTTCCACCTCATCTATGCCATCACAATGATTATCATGAGACATAACTGCTTTTGTTCATTAAGCCAAAGTTGCTCAATATTGATTCTCCTTGCTTTTGCATTTTGTTTCATTAATCTACCCAACTAGGTCCAGTTAGATAAATGTTATGGACCGTTGGTCTTTCTCTGGGATGTGTAGGAGATGGTGTGTGTTTTGAGGCCTTGGGGCTTCAAGAAAACATCGCTCCCATATCCTGTTTCTTAAGCATTAGATCTACTGGTATACAGACATCTGCCTTTCCAATAAGGAACTCAACTGGCTCTCAGTCAGTCAGTCCTGTGATAATGAGTTCACCACCAGCAAACTACCTCTTTGGTACCATCATTTCAGCATTTGCCATCCAGAGTGTTCCAGGTTTCACGAGATGCCTTTTTGGCTCATAAATCCCAACCATTCCTGCTACCTAGCCTGCTTGGATGCTGCATTGGTCAGAGAACCCCATCCATCAACCTTGAGCAAACTCCCCAGTACTGCACCCAGCAGCGAGTCCTTCAGTGCCAATGAGCTGGCATTTTTTGTTAGTCAAACGCTGCCAGCTTGTGCCCAAAAGTCTATCTATCTGAGATGCCAGAGGTGGGACACGAGAAGCCTGCAGAGACACAGTGGCCTCCTCCATCAGCAACTCATGGCTGCCATGACCCTGCCATCCCACCACCATCCGGCTCAGACCTAACTGTGGTTTTGCAGTCTCCATATTCAGACAAGAGTTACTGTGTCACTAGAGGAATGAATGGCATCTTTGAACCAAATTCAACATCTTCTGCCTCTTTCCCCTTCTTTATTATTTTTGGCCTTTGCCCTTTTACAGTAGAAATATCTATGATTAGAGGTAAATCTCCGCAGTTATAATCTCTCACATTGCAGCAAACCCTGTTTTTTAAATCCATAATATAGTTTATTTTCCAAGTGCTGGTTACTCCTTTGGGTTTGGTCTCATTTTGAACTAAGCAATTTATCTCAGCCTACTGGGGCACTATGTCCAGTCTAGTCTCAACCCTTGCAGAAATTCAACTGATTTTCAAACCATGCCAGACCCAGTTCTGAGATGCTCTCAGGTATCAGGACAAGCTCTCTCATTCTCCACCCAAGAGAAGCAGAATATTGCCCATCATCAAAATTATGGATGAGAAGAATTTCTGCACCCCTGTGGGTCAGACTGCAGCAAATACAAATTACTGGATGCAATATCTTCCAATTATTTATCCCAGAAATAGATCCTGGCTCTGCTTTTTCATAAAAGGACAAGAGTCTGCCATGCTTATTGGGTTTGAAAGCCCCCTAGTACAGCTCGGTACTGTCATATAATTAGGCCTGCCAGAAATGCACTCCACCAACTTGGTCTTCATCCTCCAGAGGACAAGGAGCCATACACTGCCCTCCATCAGGACTGGTGCCTGTAGACAGATATCTCTGCAGGATTGACCTTTGATTAGTCCTGTGATGATCCAGGCCAGCGTGGGGATTAACAGGAGCGTCCCAAAGGACTTAACAGTGGTGAAGACCCCACTTCAGGTGGGAAGGTGGCCCTTTTTTAGGGCTTGCTGCTCCCACAGAGCCAGCTGCAGCACCTCTCCTGCAGCTGGAGAGGTCTCAGCAGGTGCCACAGAAGGAGACACGCTGGGCATCGCTTCACGGGGACGTAACGCTGCAATCCAGGATCCTTTCCAGTGCTTGGCCATCCCTGAAAGTATCTGAGCTGGCCTTACAGAGAGCTCAGCTGTCTGTGGGGTCCCCGTCAGTGCCTGCAGCTTCTCTGTGACGCTTCTTCCCTTGGCACTAATGGAGCAGCACATCGCTGTCATCCTTTTGCCAGGATCTCTTTTTTTTTTTTTTTTTTTTTTGGTGTCATCCATCAATCTGACATCTCGTCATGTGCAGCCACTTCTGTACTCACATCCTGATGTTGGCAAAGACCTTCTGGAAGCAGTCTGTGGGCTGACCTGTGACCTGCTGGGCTGGATCTCACTCTTGTGCTATTGCTGGGAGGGACACGCGGGCAGACAGCAGCACCGCAGCTGAGGGCACAACTGTGCCAGAGCCTATGGGCCAGCAAGACCTGAACACCAGGGCTGCGGAGGGCTGGCAGGAGAAAATACTAGTCTTCAACTGGGCAGGGCCATCCCTAGTCCTTATGGCTGGCATCAGCTATATTTTGTATTTCATATTTTTCCCAGGTCTTGAGCGGATGTTAAATGGCTTATCCTCTACAAAATGTGTTAATTGATAGGGAAGACGGGGGCTTTGCTTTGGCATCCCCAGCTAAAGACTCCCTGTAAATCCCTTCCTGGGCTGCACTCTCTGCCTGGTCTTTACATGTCCTCCATCTGATCTGTTTGAACATCTTGGCTTTGGTTGCTGTTCCTGGGACAGTGGCAGGAATGTGGCAAGCTTGCAGCAGGACAGTGAACATCTCCCAGCCCATGCTGCATTGAGGGATACCACAGCCCAAGTCAGCCATGCTACAGCAGTGGCTGTGAACGGCAGGGAGTTAATAGAGATGTCACTGAGCACAGATGCAGTATCCAGCTGCACGGCAGAAAGAAATGCCAAACTATAAACCTGATGGCTGAGCCATAGGCTGGAACAAAGCACTGGGGAAACACCTGGGACCAGGCAGAACAGGAACAACAGGACATCACAGGACAAGCCTTGGAGTGGCTTCTCTTCCCCCGCATTTGGACATGTGTGACTGAGAGATTGGGCTCGGCTTCACCAGGTTACAAGACTGCAAATGCCCTCCCTCTCCTGCAAATTTTTGCCAGCCACCAGTGATCCTTCAACCAGTGGAGCTGCTCCCACCGGAGGAAGCAGATTCAGTACAGGGTGGCAAGGAAATTCAGACCATCTCCTGCCTTGTGTGAAAGCCACAACCCCAGCCATTGCCCGACCACCCCTGGAGCCTCCACACCATGGTGTTGCTTCCTGACGCCGTTCATTGCTGCACACTGTCAAAGTCCTGCTACATTGCATGGAGCATGGCTAATTTACACCAGAATATGACCCACTTTCCCTTAAAATCTATTTCACAGCTCTGTCTCTTCAAATCACCTGTCTGAAGCCTTTCTAGACCACAAAATGTTTGCAAGGTCACTGGGTAACAATTTTAACCTGTAGCCAGGTTCAGCACACCTTGCTTTACCCAAGACCCATGATGTGTTGAGCTCCTACCACGAAAGGCAGCTGTGAAGGGAGAGCACAAAAACTCTCCAGATTGGACCTGGCATATATCTAGGTTCAATATTACTATTATTATGATTCTTACATGTTATTCCCTCCTATTGCAGGAGGGTGAAAGGTTCTGCTGCAGAGCCTACTGGGTACAAGTCCTTGCACAGCACTAAAGACCCAGTGCCAGAGGAAAGCAGTCCTGCTCTCTCCTCATCACACCCTGCACATCTCCTTCTACAGTCAATGGGAAGGCATGACATGGACATCAGCAAAGAGGCTGTATCGCAGTAAGGTCAGCTTTGGCTTAATGAACCATGGCTGTTTAGATAGTTCAGACAAAGCAGTGACTTAGAAGTAGGCAAGATGATGAGAAGCAGTCTGTGAGAAGCATGTTCTGGTTAGAGCTTTGCATCTAACCTTTTTTGCCTTCTCTGGCTCATTGCAACAACACAAAACCCTGTAGGGCAATGAGATGAGAACAAACTGAGTGACGACTGTTTGCTCAGAGTTTGACTCGTTGGATGAGCCCATGCTAACCTGGGAGGAAAAGAGTTGGTTAGCTGGGTCATTGAAACAGCAAAGCCAGTCAATGCAGTCAGCCCAGCCGGGAAGTGCAGTGACCAGGCAGTGTGCGAGCTCCAGAGGCTGTTGTGGTAGGTCAGAGCTTACCTATTTGAGGTGCAGGGTACCCGTAGTGCTGCAGTTCGTCAGTGTCCTCTCGCTTTCTGTTATCTGTGGACCTCAGCGATTGGCTTCTGGAATTATAGCGTCCATTGGCTATGGCAAGGTAATGGGTCATGTAAATACACCTTGGTTCACTCTGCAAGATCTTTCACTACAAAGGTTACACGTATAAACAACAGCAACCTGCTACATTCGGTTGACACGACCACCTGCTTTCCAACCCCAGCACCCCTGGCCACCAGCAATCCCCGAGGCTTTAGCACCGAGCCAGCCTGCAAGACTCAGTCTGGCTGGCAGGTCAGCCCCTTGTTTCTCTGTGAGACTTGGGACCATGCATAATATGGTCCCTTTTGCCTGGTCTTAAATGAATTGCAATGATTTTCTAGGGTGTCTATACTCTTTGCTATATTTGTGGTGGATTTAGCCTTTTCAGATGTGCTGACAATGAATCCCACCATCCCTAACAGTGTTTTGAGATCTATGGTGATGACTGACTATTTTTTTGGTGGAAAATTCTGCTTTGCAACCAACATCTACTTAGCAATGCTCTATAGAGTAACCAGAAAATGCTGAGTGGAGCAGGCAGGTGAGGGTAGGTAAAAAGGAAATGGAGAGCTGAAAAGGATATTTCCTTCACAGACTCTACCCTACCACCAGCAACAGGCAGAGTTGAAGGTCTGGTATCAACAAAGTGACTTATGTATCAACAGAGTTATGGCTGGGCACCTTTCCAGTTCAGGGGAAAGAGTAAAGCTGGTGATCCTGGTGTCTGAACTGAAAGTCTCCCACTGGTGTTGAGATCAGAAGGTGAATAATACATCCACTGTAAAGTAAAAGCATTTAACTCCTGATTGACAGCTATCACCCACACTTCTGCCAGCTTTGCATTTGCATCCCATGTGGATCAGCCCTGAGTTTGCTATAGGGGAAACAAAAATTGCCATCCTCCGTGGTACTGGGCATGTTGCAACCCTGACATGTGCCCTCCCTAGTAAACAGAGAAACAACCAAGCAATAGCGACCAAATCCCACCCACCAGTACTGCCTGCTGTAGATCAGGAGAGCTCAGCTGACTCCACTGGAGTCATGTTGAATAGCAGAGAGCAGAGCCGAACCCGAGTAATCTGTGATCTGGCAACCAATTTGTTTCCAAACAGCAAGTACCAGACAGAAGATCTTTTTCCCCAAGGAGGTAAAACAGTCAGACATCTTTTCAAGAAGTACAAACTGCCAAGAGATGATGGTGACAAATTTGATCCTGGAACTCTGAGAAAATTAATAAAGGTTAATGAAACTTCAGTGTGGTGGCAGGAGTCTTTATTGACATCCAAAAAGGGAAAGCAGAGGAGGGAGAGGAATGATTCAGAGTCCCTGCCAGGAGCTAGACTTTATATTCAGCAGCTTGGTTCATGGAAGAGGCCCATCTAGTTTGTGAAATTATATTATTCCCCATTACTGTTGCCTGAAAGCAGGACTTAAGGAACCTAGGAACTGGTCACACTGACTCCTCCAAACCTTCCCAGCACCGTCTGGTGGCCAGCTGCTGGCTGGAGGGGATGGGATGGGGCAGGGACCCACCTGCCATCATCAAGGGAAAGGCACCGATAGCTGGACATCAGGACTACAAACATCCTGATATTTGCATACACCTTGGTTTTGTTTGGCTCTTTACCGGAATAGAAAGGACCCAAATCCTGTGTTTTTAGTGGCTACAAAGTCATGGGACTTTCCTATGTGAGATGCAATTTTAAAATAAATGCCAGCCTCTAACTAGCTTTCCAATATCCAGTGTCTTGAGTTTGCTTAGAGGACAGGTTAAATGAGTCCCATATTTGGGACACATCACAAACCCTTCTCCATTCCCATCACCCATTGCTGGCTATACCCACGCACTTTCATCTGCTTTGATTTAAGTCCTGTTTGTGAAAGCATACAACCACAAAACCACACAAAATCTCCATCTGCAGTAAATCCCAAAGGCTTCCCAGAGATTTGTTTAGGCTGGGAGGAGAAACAGGGGCTGGGCAACAAGGGGTAGATGTGGAGCTTGCATGGCTTTGTCAGCTGCCCAGAGCAAGGAAGGCAACCAGGAAAACTTGAGATTGAATATCCCAGAAGCAGCCAGTGAGCATGGATGGATGGATGGATGGACAGAAAGGAAGGAAAGATAAAAGAGGAAAAAGAAAGGAAGGAAAGATAAAAGAGGAAAAAAAAAGTTTTAAATGCAACCTTGGCATCCTAGACCTCCTCTCACAATTATTTGGGCCCAATGTTATTGGTATCTCATAATGACTGATCCTGATCTCAAAGGAGGTGCACCATTTCCTTTGCTCCCTGATGGATATGACAAGCCTGTGCTGTTATTGTTCACCTTAGTTAAAGGCAATTGGGTCTAGTGGCTGAATGTGTGACCCTTCCAGCTTGCCCTAAGCCTCCCCCAGCAAAGACTGGCTCCAGACTCGTGCTGGGGTTGCTCTGTTGCAGCAGGCAAGCTGCATCCCCTTTGGAAAAGTTGTTGCAGAAAAGCAGGTCTGTCTACATTTAACACGGAGCACGGCTCAGATTTAACCTGGACAGTTGCCTTGAATATATGCAAAAAATATACTGTGATTCTGAACAAAGCAGGGAGAAACCAGGTCCCTTATGCACAAGCCAAAGTTGGTGAAAGTGATGCTTTGCTGTGGCTTATATGCACCTGAACTTTATAGGGTGCAGACCATAAAATAAAAGCAATGGGGAACTGGTTGGATTTCAGGAGTCCGCTTCCCACAATAGCATCAGTGGAGAGGAGTAATGCCAGGATCAAAGGAAGACCTAGACTTGATTTATATCCCAGCTGTCTAAATGCCGTGACGATAGAACATTGTTGAAATACCCAGCACCTTGGAGAAGCTAGCATGAGGGCTAGAGAAATAATGCCTTTGGAGGGAACACACAGATGCTTCAACTGCAAGCGAAGGCAAGCACATGAGATTTTGGAAGAACATAGCTCCAATGTGGATAGGGAGGATGGTCCTGCAATGCTGGCAGTAGTGGGAAGAGGAAGCAGGTGACCAGTACTTCTAATGAGAACAAGTCATGTGTCAGACAGCACCCTACAACACAACTAAGGGGAAAAAAAATAATGAAGAGTCTTTACAGTGTTGTGGGCCAAGGTTTTAACATCCAAGAATGTCTTATCAGAGCTACACGCTCTTCCCTCTATACTCGTCCACCAAACAGGAGAGATAAAGAAAATAGCAGGTTCACGAATATTATTCAAGCAAGCTGGGGTGGTGGGAATGAAAGGATGGACCAGAGCTAAGAGCGGAAAGGGATGATTAAAGAACCCCGTTAAAATGGGGTAAATGTATCTCAGTGCAGTAAAATCAAAGGAGAAGGTGTTGGCTATGGAGTTTCTGGGACATCTAGCAGCTGATAAAGGAGTAAAACTGAGAAGGGCAGAATGACTATCAACCCCTAGAACACAAGATCTCAACAAATGTAGAAGAGGGTCATTTTGGAGGCCACTGGATATATGGCAACTGCACCAGCTAAAGAAATGGCCCAAAGCATTTCAGTTTGACCATCTGAGACTTGTGAAAATGTCACTGGGTGAGATACGTGACTCCCAGATATGAAACATCTGAACCACCATTAAAAAGGGGGACTAGGTGAAGTCCTTGTAGGCAGCAGCAGGTAGTTATAGGACAAGGCACTCTTCGAGCTTGCAATGAATTCTAGCCTGGCCTGTAGGGAGTGATGATGCTCTCACTCATGCACAAGATATTTCAGCTCGGTGGTTGCAGCAAAAAGGCTATTTTTAATGAAAATCAGGGGCGGTGGAGAATGAGACTGAGGCTCAGTCTTTTGAATGTCATGTGGAACATGCATTCCTTCACACCGCTAACAGTTATACAGCTGAAGGGCCAGATCCTGAACCCGCTTGATGATGGGAATCCAGCATGGATTGACAGGTCTGCACCGGTGTCACACTTCTGCACCGGAGGGCAGGATGTGGCCACCCCTTTCCCAGCCTAGGGGAGATGTATCTGCCAGATCTGCATATTCATAAATGTCAAAGATGGTTTTGTGTTGCCTCTGCCAGATGGGATGGCAGGATTTCAGCTGGCTCCTCTGCTGATTTTCATTCCCCAGGAATAAATGCAGGCTGCCTACATCTCTGATTGTTCTTGCATTTCTCCAGCACTGCCGAATTCCAGTGCCAGAGTCAGGTCTGACATCCCTCCCTCTTCTGGTTTGGATATTGTCCTGCCATGTTGCGTGTCCAGCCTCCCCATGAGGACCCTCTGCGTGCCAGGTTGTGAGCAACCACAGCTTTTAGGACCGTGCAGCCAAGAGGGGCCACCAGAGCGTCGCTGGTGTTCTCTTCCATTCAAAGGGGGTGGACCTGGAGAGCTTCTGTGTAAGCACTTGCCACCACACTCGGGTTGGCTTTTTTTCCTCACTCTATAAAACAGCAGCTCCTGGCCAAATCCAACAGATGGAGGAAATCTCCCCTGTCTGTGCCGGAGAGGAGGATATCACCAGGCCCTTTGCCTCTAGCAAGGAAAAATCAGAGTTACAACAAACACTGAATGTTGTCCTTCAGATTATGTCTCTTGAGCTGAACAGCTGCCATGAAAAATAGCTCTGCTTAAGCCAAGATGCTGTTACCAGACAAAGTTCCCTTTCCAGTTTGGGATGAGCCTTCATTACAGTTTCTTTTCAGTGTTTTACAGCTTTGGGTTGTGCCCACAGAGATAACTTACCTGGCTTACTTGCTGTTGGACTTGGGTATGTATCCCTGGGGAAATTTAGCCAGATGAAGATCATCAAGCAAGAGAACCCATTACATGAAACGGCAGAGATGGTGGCCCAAGCGAGTGGAAAAACATAAAGCCCACATAAAAGTGGCACCTGTGGAGTCATTCAGCCATCCCTGTGCGGTGATTTCAACCAACACTATGGCCTTCAGACATGTTCAAACTCAGGTCTGGGAATCATGTAGCTATACCTATATTTTGGTGACCAAGCTGCCAGAAGTCACACCTCTTGGAAAGGCCGAGAACCACCATTCCCACTGCTGCATACTGAGATCTGCTGAAGGTACACCTGAGGCAGCTTTGGAAGAGGAAGGATGGCAGGACCTGGAGAAGGTCCAACTGAGAGAGCTGCATGACAGGAAGGGTTAGATCCCTCTAGCACATTTACCATGGCCAAGCAAAATAAAACAACCAATGAAACCCTCACAGTTCCTCTGGAAAAGTTAATCTCAGTTGCTCCAGGGAGCTGAGTGGCAGCACCCAAAGTTGTTCCCAGATGTGGTATCAGATTAAGACCTCTCCCTGCTGCTGAAGATCCAAATAAACATCTAAAACACTCTTGCTAATCACTCATCAGCTTATGAGCCACTTTTGCAGAAGCAAGGAAGGAAAAGCTAAAGGAAAGAGATGGATTTACCCGTGTGGGTGGTGGTGATTTCTGTGTTATTCTAACCTAACTTGCTTGGTCAGGAGCTGATACTACTTTTCAGTGGTGGCATTAGTTTCCTTGGACAAGCTTCAATCTACCCCCACAGCACAGAGGAAAATATCAGAGTGCTCATCCTTGGGGTTTTTTTGCACATTTATCAGGATTATAGATGGCTCTTCTGTCAAGGAAAAGAATTTTTTTTCCTGTTTGTTTTCTACTAGAAAATTAAGGTGTCACCACTCCGCAATACCTGGAGAGCTAGTCAGGTATTATTACAAGCTACTGAAATGCTGCACAATTCAGGATAAATATTTTCTTCTGTCCAGTTCTTCTTTTCTTCTTCTTCTTTTTTTCTTTTTTTTTTTTTTCCCCTTAATAAAATGAATTAGAATCTATTTAACTGCAACATATAATGAATACTTAGGACAATAATGGTTCAAGTGGAAGAATGAACATCCTACTCATCCCTTACAAATCTATGAGCAAAAGTCAGTACAACAATAACGGTGACACATTTGAAACAGAAGAATTTCTATTCTACCTTTAAATCTTCCTGAGTTTTGGTACAGATCACAGCAAAGAGAAGGAAAGGATATGTGTAAAAAAATTAAAAGCCCTTCCTGGGTCAAAAGTGCACCTCTCTTGGGCACGGCTGCAAAGGCAACAAGGTACACATTCACTGAGGAGTGAGTTCAGAGCCAAATGCAGAGTTTTGGTAGATGTGAAGAGACACAGGTTTATCTTGAGGCAGGACACAGACCTCAAGGTGTGCATGGGCAAGTCTTGAAAGATTAATTGTTCATATCTTCCCTCAAACGCTTTCCTGGTTGCCAGCATGAAAGCACCACAAAGGGGCTCAGCAGTTTGACTGCAAAGAGGCCCTTGGGAAAATTGATCAGAATTAACTTACTTATTTCAAAGGGATATATCAATTTCTGCTCCTCCATTCTGTGGACATACTCTCTTTCCAAACTAGGGCCTTCCACTTAGCTCAAGATTCTTTTCACAAATAAACTCAGCTGAGCTAACCACACTGCAATTTGGAGCAAGAGTGGACTTGGCATGTAATGGAAAGAGGATAGGAAAACAAGTGAAATCGTTTATTGAATCATAGACCCCCCTGGGCACAATCAGGTTTTTCTGCACTTAGGATCAGTGTTGCTGAATGTTGTGTTGTGGAAAAGACAAGTGAGTAAATAGTCAGTAAATAGAGAGTCATCCTTTGCTGTTGTGCTCTGCGCAATGTGTGGAGCTGGAAACCCAACCCAGACTTCCAGGCTCCGTGGCTGCCCACCAACCCACTTCATCCATCCTTGTCACAGCCACCTCAGGAGATCTAGCATGAAGAAGAGCAAAGTTTTGCCCCTGGGGCAGGTTGAGGGAAGATATTATGTCCCTTACTCAGTACTGGTGAGGCTAGACCTGGAAAACTGTGTCCAGATGGGGTATCCTAGTTCAAGAGGGATGTGAAGAAATCAAACCAGTCCCATGGAGGGTTTTGAAGATGGTTAGAGATGGGGATTGATGTCCTGCAATGAGAGTGTGAGGAGCTGGGTCCTCTCCTTGTTTGTCCAGCACAGGAGGAGCACTGTAAAAAGGTTTTTTTTGCCTGTCGTCCCATGTGCCCCCATGTTCAAAGAATGGGCACACCCGCAGAGCCCTCTCTACTCACCCACAATGCCTTCTCCACCTTCTCCTTCACAGCATTGTCCACCAAGACCAACGTGGCCCTTCCTCCAGCTCCATTCAGGCACACTTGAGTTCCAGAGCTGGACCCCCTTTCAGGTCCAGCTTCCAGGTCCCTGGCCACAGATGGATGCACTCTTACCCTCACTGCCCCAAGCCACAGCTGCGTTACGACTCCAAAGTCAACAGTAAGTGTGGGGGACATCATAGATTAAATTTCCCTAATGTGGGCGAACCTCAGAGGGAAATTATCAACTGTGAGTCAAAGAGATGAAATTCAATATACTAGAAGGTTTCATTTAAAAAAAAAAAAAAAAAAAGAGAAAGAAAAGAAAAAAAGCCTAATTGCAACATGATTTAAATTTATGGAAGTGGTAAAAAATGCATGAAATCATTTTAGCCCTTATTAGAGGAATATATTTATGTCCCTCTGTTTGAACTTCCCCTTTATCAGGAGATACTTCCCTGCCTTTGAAGACAGCTGAACTTTCCCTAGTTATTTGACTAGTCGGAGGAGTTATTCAAACATTCTCTCCTATGAATTTGAAATAAAAAGAAGGGAATAATTATAATCAGCCATTCGCTTGCATTTGCTGGGCAGAGCCTCTTCTGCTGTTGTTTCTTTCCTCTTCGTCCTCCTCTCCACTCAGCTAATGCAAAAGAAGCACCGGGGATGAAAGCCCTGCAGGTCACCAGCTCCACCCATCAATATCACCGTGCTGAATTGGCGTTGATAATTTGTCCCCTGTCCTCTGGAGAAGAGGACCTGGAGAGAGGCTAAGTTACAGGAGGAGAGATGAGCATCTGCCAGATACTTTGCCTTGTTCAAGACCTGCGCTTTGTTTGTCTAACAGCCAGATGTTAGTGCTGTAGGCTTCATTTTGTAAAAGAAAGGGACGGCAACACTGCTCTTGACTGGGAAGGTGAACTAAGCCAAAAGATTAGCATCTCTCTTAGATGCATGCTTTATGTATCTGAGAGAGAGGGTCCAACTATCAAAGAAATGCCTTTACTGGTGTATATTTTGCCATCGTTGGCAGATTTTTCACCAGCATATGAATACCTGCTTATAGTTTCCTATAGATTAACCCTTATTCTTCAGGTAAAGGTCTGGATCTGCAGGTGTTTGTGTTGGAAGACATATGTCAGCACGTGTGCGTGTGCATGCGTGACCGCGAGACAGGCAGGGAAGGGCAGGGCCATGCACAGCCGAAATCGCATGCTTTCCTGGGCTTGCCACTCTGACACCACCCTTCAGCAGTTTCACCGTGCCTCTAGAGCATCCTTCGTTATTAATGACGACAAGGTCAGGCTCCTCCTGAGAAGAGTGACCCGCTCACGCGCGTGCAAGGGAACATGCCTCCACTTACTATTGCACGCCTTCCTATTGCACAGCCGTCCTTCCTCCAGGACTCCCTCGCAGACAAGACCTTCGTTGGGAAGGGGCTTGCAGGTGCGCATGCGGGTCTGCAGACCTCCCCCGCAGTCCTTGGTGCAGTCACCCCAAGCCGACCACGAGTTCCAACCACCTGGGCAAAATCCAGAAAAGCCCCATCAGCTTTGGTGAGAGCCCAGCACCCAAGAAGCCCAGGTGACACTGGTCCAGCAGACCCTACAATGTACCCACTGCCAAGCCCCCAAACTGGGATGTCTTTGAATGTGGTAGGGCTAGACACCACAGAGTAGCCTAGAAAGTCAAGAGATAGGAAGGGAAGGGAGAAGAATAGCCTTTTCATTGACTTCTTTTCAACTGTTCCATATCTATAAACAGGGACTTTGCCTCCCTGGAAACCCTGCTCCATTTCTAACTAGTCCAGCTCTTCCTGTGCTTGTTGCAGCAAAGAAGTTCCCTACTCTGAGGAAATCCTCTTCCCATTTTGTGGCCTGTTGGCTCCTAATCCCAGAAGGCACTTGCAAAAAACACTTCAAGATACACATCCAGCATTGGTGAGGTTGTCTCTCCTCCCTATCTCCCTGCACAAACACAGGTGCCGACGTGTAGACAGCACCCACTTCCCCAAAAAAGGACACTCCTTTTCCCCTCGCCGCAGACACCACCAGCAACAGAGAAGCACTGCTTTCAAGGACAGCTTTGGTGAGGGAATGATATTCCCCTCCAGCACCCTTGCAGCACCCACAGGGAGCAATCTGGGAGCACCATAAGGTGAAGGTGCTTTTTTGGCTTCACTTCCCAGTCATGCTCAGCGCTGGTGTCAGCAACACACAACTGTCCCCCTTGTACCACCAGCTGCAGCTCTGCAAGCTGATGGAGCCAGCAAACCCCTTGCTGCAGGGATGATCTTGCCACTTGCAGAAGGGAAATGCTGAGCCCCTGCAGCCTTCTCCACCCTGTGTCTTTCCATTTGCTGCCAAGAACAACTGGCCCTTGTGGGATGTCCATAAACAGGACCGTGAAGACCATCTCAATCTAGCTTGCTTCACACCGGTCAAAGCCTCGCAACAGGGCACCTGCGAGAGGAGCCCAGCAGAGCTGGGACTGGTGTTGTAAAAAGACAGTAGAGGATCTAGATCGTCTTTAAGGTCCCTTCCAACCCAAACCATTCTATGATTCTATGATCATCCAGGCCCTTCAAGTGATGGAGAAGCTGTCACATCCCTCACTGATCAGTTTACTCCTCACCGGCCATATGCAGCAAGCTAAAATCTACTCTGCTACAGGCTTTTGCTTCTAAGAGCTGGTGACTGCTTCTGCTCCATCGTTTGCCCACCTCATGGGGAGGAGCAGATGTGGCCCTTACCCTAGAGGTGGCCACTCTCTGATGGCTGCTTTTCCTGCGGTGCATTCTCTCACTACCCTTGGAGATGCTTCAGGTCCAAGAAATTCAGCCATGTGCCATACTCAGGCACAGATAAAAATAATGAGCTAAAGACGTAGTTTTTGAGGAGACACTGGGAGAAAGGCAAATGCTGCTTTGTAAAATAAAAATTAAATAAAATCCCTTTTCTTTTTCTCACTGAGAGTCAGAGATTTTTAGATGCAAATGATCCATTTCAGCTGACCCAGCCTCTCTGCATTGCTATTTATGAGGCAATGGAGATCACAGCTGTCCTTTGAGTTGTGGGCTCCACTGCTCCCTACACACCCTAGGCAGGGCACCAGCTCTGTCTGGGAAAAAAAAAAAAAGGTCCTCAACAGCCCAGCTAGGTGCCAGATCAGAATATAGGGACATTACCAGCACCCCCTTGCACAGGGATGGGCAGATACTCATCCACCTCCACAGCATAAAGCTGTGGAATTCTGTTCCTCCTCCCAAAACAGGGATCCTCCACTGCCACCAGCCTGGCTCTAGCTTTTTCTCCCAAGACAGAGTGAGAATAAACACATGCTCAGCATCATTCACACTGCTGAATGCAGTGGAAGCTGCTTAGATACTTACCGATGAGAATAACATGGGAAAGTAGAGCAGGATGGAAATGCAGGCTAGGGAACCTGCCAGCAAGGTGCTCAGAGATCCTGGCAGCAGTGTGGAGGATGGAGTTGTTACTGGCACACAATAAATATCTGACCTCGAAGAAGACTGCCTTTCCCTTGAAAGTCACTTTCTCTGCTGGTTCCTTTTCTAAACAGCATGGGGAAACAGGCTTGTCTCTCCCATTTCCTGATGGGAGACAGATTGTGTTTCAGTTGCAAGAGAGGCCATTGGCGTAGTGGCAGGTATCCTGATGCCTTGCTCGAGCTGATCGATAGGATATCTGTAACCAGACATGCTTGGGAACTAATCAACTCTTTGCTTGCCCTTTTAAGGATGTCTGTCTTTGTCTTTATTCTTACTCCTTAGCAAATTAGGAGTGGGGCTGGGGAAGGGAGAAAGCAGGTCCACACAAACCTTAGCTTGTGATTTATTTGCTTTTGAGCCAAAATGCATAACTGGTCCCGTGTCTTAAAAGGTTATTTTATGTTGTGTTTGTAAGCGAAATGCAGACTGGTTACCCAAGCTGATTTTCTGTCATGGTGTACTCAGTTTGATGATGGGTTACTCAAACAGGTCTCAGTTTCAGGATGCAGTCTATTATGATGACATTAAACCCCTAAAAATGTAAAGAAATAGATGTTGTCTGGTCTCACTACAGGAAAGAGTGGAGGATAGTGTAGGTTCCAGTTTTTTACTTCTTACTCTGCTTATCATCAGCAATGGGAAAACCAGTCAAAAATAAGGTAAAACCCATCGTGATCTCAAACCCTTAGCTGGAATGAGATCTCTTTAGGAGGTTGAGCACAGATAACTTCCTTCCTTTCATTCCTCAGTTTCCATCCCATTTGTGAGTACTCAAGAGAAGCTAGAGCAGAAGTATCAGAGCACTTATTAAATCAACACAGACATTTATAGCCAAGACAAAGGTATTCCCCAGTTTATGGAGTAGTCCTTTTTTATCATCAGGTTGTCCCATGGTCCTGACAAATGAAATACTGCATGTTATTTATCCTGTTTATTGGCTGTCAGATAAACCTTTTGAAATCTCCCTTCTTTTCCTGGGTCTAGTCATTCGCTGTTTCAAGTGATTTGTCTTTTTTAGTGGTGCTGTAAACAAGCGGTTAAGGGCCTATTATATGAAGTTATACCCATCCCTTCTTTGAAAGGGGGGGGAAAAGTGCTGTGCCACGAGTAAAATGCTTGGCTCTTCTCCCCACTACCTGAAAGCATCTGGCTGGTTGAAAGGAGTGGCTGGATCACGACAAGGGAATGAGCTACCATAGCTGTGGAGCAGCTGAGCTGTGGCAACACAGAGATGCTTTTGGCCCAGTGCAGGTGCTGCAGGAGAGATACGAGTGAGATTTTGTCACTGTAGTGGCTGCACACATGCCTCATCACTCCGTTCATGAGGATTAACTTGCTGAGCTGCAACCACGGGGACAAACCTTCATGGACTACCCATCTTCCAGGCAACATTCATCCACACCTGTCTGCTGCACAATTCCCTCCTCTGTCCCTTCCTATATTTCAAGTATGGGGTTGGAGACCTTTCTGATGCCAGGAAGTGAGTAACCCATGCGAAATACAATGTGGAATTCCACTGAAGTTAATGGGACCCTTTGCAGACGGTCTCTTTTGCCCCTGGAGTCCCGTTTCATCAGGTCTCAACAACCTGCTGCACCCTGCTGATCGACGTGGGCTAAGTTGCCATCTGTCCTTAATCCAGAAATAATGAATCTGCTGCAACTGCTTTATGAAGGATTTTTGCTTTTCAAAGGCACAGACTCCTGTGAAGGTCACATACCCAACCTGTTCCCACTTAGCAAGGTTTTGCTCAGCTACAGCCTTGCAGAACTGCAGACCTTTCTCACTTTGGTCTTTATTCCCTTTAACTGAAGTAGCTGTGGCTCATGCCTCCAGCTCCAGAGGTTCCCATCAAAACCAGCAGCTATCACCCCAATCACATAGCAAGGTTTGGCTTGTATTTTTTATTTTTTGAGAACGGTCCTAGCCCCTAGCATGATTTTTGCAAAGATGGTTGTTGCATGTGAGGTTGCTGCTCATGGGACTGTTTTGAGTGCCATGGAGACTGTCATTCAGGGAGACCTTAAATCCAGTTTCTAAAGGGCTTTTTGATTCTCCTCAGTTGGTTCTTATCATGATCACACACTAAACCAAATTACTTTTCACGCTAGGCTGACCCAGTACATTCCAGTTCTCCACAGTTAAATGGAGAAAATTTCAAGATGGTCAGAATCAACTGGCAAGCTCATATTTGGCATTTCTTGTTCTGAATCTTAAGCAGAGGTGCCAAAAGAATAGGTCTTTCCTACTACAAATTAACCCAGAGCGCTCCACTTAGACTCCTCGTCCAAACACCCTTGATCTTTCGGAAGATTTCCATCCTGATACAGAGTTTATCTTTGCAGCTGACAGCTGCGATGTGTCTCAGATGCCAGTCAATCATGCCTTTTAATTTAACAGCAATGCCTTAAATTAGATAGCAGTGACAACAGCAAAAACTAAGGAATCAACACAAAACAATCAATAGAGCACGGCAAAAGGGTCTTTGCTGACACACTACATCCATCTCTGATTTTGTTTTTTTGGATTTAGCCTTCCACTGACCCCGGCTGCAGACACTTCTTGTTGGCAGCTCTCTCAAACTTGTCAGGCCAGGACATCTTGTCTCTGAAAAACATGCCGAGACTGCATAAAGCTACCTCAGTTCTGTGTTTTACCACTGGAAATATTCGTAGTGGACCTTATATCACAGTATCTGAGGGCCTGAGAATCATCAGCAGTTCGCAAATGAGTAGAAAAAATGTTATTTCTTATGCAAATAGGGAGAAGGATGCTGAAAGGAGATTGAGAGTGAGATTGTCTTACACCATCTGAAAGTTAAATTTGTTATACAATGGGGAATGCAAGAAAGCTACTCCATAGGGTTTTATCACTCTCCTTTCTTACTATGCTGGGAAAGAGTAAGTCCAGAAGGGACTATTTTGAAGACAGCCTTCTATTACACAAAACAGTGATCTTTCCCTGGAGAGCCATGCGTTCAGTTTGCTACTTCTGTGGAAGGAAAAAAATATTTTAGGAAGATGTCCCCTCCCCATGCCCCATGCGATGAAAGACTCTGGTGGCACAAAGTGAGTTGCTACAGTGGTTCATTCTCTGCCCTTTCAAAAATAAATCCCATGTTTTGGGAACTTTCCTGTTTTACTTATTATGCACACTAATATAAAAACTAATCACCCAAGTTCCCTAAAAAGCAAAATCATTCATTCCAGCTCTTGTGTACAACCTTCCTCTTTCAGACACCCCCATTATTGATCTAGAGAGAAACAAAATGAAAATGCTGGAACTTTCTTATGCCCAACATCCATCTGTGTGTCATGACCTCTGTTAGGTTATTATTTGACTAATGACAAATTTAAACACAAAGACCCAGAGATGATCAGAGAAACATGACAGGCAGAGTCACCCTAGTAACCTACTGAGTGAAAATGGACCATAATGCACGGACCATACACAAGGCACAGCCTCCAAGGAGAAGGATCAGTCCCTGGTGTGAAACTCACTAAGGTGAGTCATCATGAAAGACACTCTTGGGAAGGCCATACAAACCAAGGAGGTTCATTGCATAAAGGGCTATAGGACTCATTGTCCTATAGAGAAAAGAGAATTTGAGGATAAAAGTTTGGGGATTGCATAAAACTCAGGGGTGGAGTGGGGTGGGGGAGAAATCAAGGCTGATTCATGTACAAACCAGTAGCAAACTTCAAGCTAAACTAGCCCCTGAGTAAGACAATGGAGATGCAAGACAGGAGCATTGGTCTGCACAACTAGGATCATCTTTTCTGTACTGTGTGTGTTTACCTCTAATAAACTCTACATTAACAACAACCGTAATCATACATAAGGACTCTCCTCCATGGAAAGGAGATGGTTGGGGGTGAGAAAATGATGAAGATGCAATAAAAGTTCATGAGACACCAGGACAAGGTAACCAGGGAATGGCTGTTCATTGTCTTTTCCAATATTGGAATTGAGGGGTGTCAGATGAAACTAGCAGGAGGTAGGTGCAAAACCAATGAAGGACATAATTCACAGACACAGCGCACTGTCAAGCTGTGCAATGCTTGTCACAGCATGTAAAGGTACCAAAATTTCTATGAATACAAAAAGTAGCTAGGGAAATGCATGAAAGAGAACCCCACCAAATATTATTAGATGCAAAGACAGCAGCTCTTGCTCAGAAAGTGTCTAGGCTGCAACTTGCTGAGGGCTGGAAGGATGCTGTATACTTGTCTGGTTTTGCTATTTTCCCTTGGTAGACACTACTAATGAGAGGATATTGGGCTGAAAGACCCCTGATCTGGCCAACAAGATGGTTTCTGGTGCTTTCCCAGTTGCTTGGCCTCTTTCTACCTTAATTTTATTACTATGACTCTCTTTCACGGAGATGTGCTCAGAGCATAAACAGCTCAAGGTCAGGCCAGTATTCCCCACCACCATTCAAAAAAGCTGATCAGATCACTCAGTTCTGGGTACCCAAATAAGTGATTTGATTTTTCAAAGCTGCCGAGTGGCGAAAGCTGTCATTGATTTCCATAACATTCACAAGTCCCTGCAAATGAAGGTAACGAGGTCTGATTTGGACAAACATTTAGGACCAACTTCAATTTTCCCCTGCTCTGCAAATCACTTAAGGAGGATGAAAATGAGGCCAAAGTGCTCAGCTTTCAAGGAAACCTAGCATAAAGCTGTGCTTATTACATGAATCCCTGCAAATGAAACACTAGGGATAAAGAGGGATTATTTATGTGGAAATAATGGGGGAGGTGGGCAGGGAAATGAGAAAGAAAATGTTTAATCTGGAGCAGGAGATCACATAAGACTGTGGAAAAGTCTTCCCCTAAGAAAGCCGTAGAGGCCTAATCATTTAACTTATTTCAAAGCAGAGCAGGCAAAATATCAGAGAACAGACTTGTGAAGAAAAATCCAGCATGGACCACCGGGGAGGAATGAAATGCTTTCCCGCCCTGAACCTCTCTGATACTGCATAAATCACATCAGAGCTGTGTTCACACACTATTTGCTTCTTCAAGTTATTGCAGACCTCGGTGCAAAGCACAGAGGGGACATATTAGCATAGACACATGCATGCTTCTGTACGGTGATAAATATACGAACACATTAAAATCTAACTGTGTAGCCCAAGTTGATTGAAACCTTTCCTGATATGAGTGTCACTATCTATTTTCATAAAAGCTTGTTCAAAAAGGAAATCAAAAAGAGGAGCATTTGTGAAATTTCCTTTCATGTTCCATCTGCCCTGGCTTGAAGTGCCTCAGTTTCACCGAAGTAATTTTCACCCTTCTGTATAAAGCACGTGCAGAACACGCCATAAACCCCTAAATGCAATGACATGTTGTAACACCCAGAGCTTTGCAATCCTCATGCAATTTCGGCTTGTTTCCTGAATAGTATTTCCAGCTGAAGGATTTCTATGGTCCCCAAGACCGCAGTTTCTCAATCCTCCACGAGCTACGACATATTTCTCTTTGCAAGAGCCCTGCAAGGCAGGGCTATGCTATTATTGCCTCTGAGAGATGAACCAGGGAGGTGCTGAAAAGCTGAAAGACTTGCCTGCAGTATCACAGGGCACCTGCTCTACAGCACAGGCAGAAGTTAAATTTTCTTAATGTAAGCATCTTATAGGACATAGAGTAAATCACCTAGGAGGACAAGCCAGGAGTCAGATGTCCCCCCATCGGAGCAGTTTTGCCAAGGAGGCGGTGCTCTGCAGACGCTATTTGTGGCTCGCAGAACTCCTGACTCCACTAACTGCTCCCAAGACAGAGCCAGAAACGTGAACTCTGGTGCAATGCTGAGGCAGCCGCCTTGGCAGTTATTAAACCAAATATTTAATGACGTTTTGATACGCACAGCCAAACTCTCTTCACAGAGAGATGTCAGTAATAAGGATTTTGCCTGGAAGGGGAACGGAGGCGGCTGAAAACCACATGAAAGCGCTCGGTGTGCGTGCACCTCTGAGGAAGGCTGGCGAACAAGCAAGTTGTCAGCAGGCATTTCTCCCTTCGGTGTCCTCTCCTTCGCAGAGCTGTCGGTTACACTCATCCTGCAGTGGGAAGATGCTAATCCTGGCTGCCTTGCTGGGCAGAAGCTGCCTTTACCAGCTCATCCTCTGACACATCGTTAGTGTTTTTCATTGCAGAAGGGAGCAGGCTTTAGGCTTGTCTCTGTGTGTAGTTTCTGTCTCTGTCTCTTATTAAGTCCCTTCGTTAAGAGGGGGACAGACAGAATGCTCGGGTCACTTGGGCAAGGTGAGTAAAAAAACCCAGGAGAGTTAAATGCCGATGTGTGTCTAAGGGGTTAGGATGTAGAGCAGAGAGGATGTTATCTACAAGCCAAAGTTGGGGGTTAATAAGGACTGCATGCCCAGGCAGCTCAGGAGGTCACTTTGCTAAGAAAAGATACCCAGCAGTGTCCAAAGATAGTTCAAACAGCCCTTGGGAGAGATGCTGTCTGAACTGGACTGCTTGAGACCAAAAATTACATTGTACTGGTGAGCATCTGAGATCCTTTATTCGGTTGAACTACAAAATAGGCAGCAAGATGCAGAATCTTCCTCTTTTTCAGGGATTTGGGGTCTTTGGACCATGGTGGGAAGGGGAGGAAGCTTGCTACTCCAAACCCCACTGTGTTGGGAAGGGACTTCCCTACTGGACGTGCTGTTCCCAAAGGTGTTAAACAAACAAACAAACAAACAAACAACAAAAAAGAAATCTTTAAAGGCATTCATTATCTGTAGGATTGAAAAGATCAGATTACGTTGAAATCCTGAAATTTTTACTGGATGCTGCGTTGGTCTGGGCAGGGTTTGCCCTGAGTTTGTACCTGATCGGTAAATATTAGCAGTAATAAAGGATGTGCACACAATTTAGAGGCACTGCATAGCATACAGGGGCAAATCTTTTCCTGTATACGATTGTGAACTGCAGAGAAATGCAAGCTTTCACCTGCACACAGGTCTCTGAGGGACATCTGAGGTATGCTATGAGCCTCCAAAACACCTCATAGCCCATCACTTGTCATTTTCCACGAAACATGTCTCTCTCTTCTCTGGGATACCAATTGCAGTGGGCCATCTGGTAGGAGATCAGGTCCTTAGCATCACAAATCTTGAAGTTAGCCATGAAGTCTTCCATTCGTTGGTCTTTGCAGGGTTTCTTTGATTTGTTAGATGCTGATACAGTCAGGATTACCGTTCTGCTTGCTCTCGGTCTGTGCTCTTCTGACAATTAATTGAGCACTACTGGTTGCTCAAATTAGTACATTCTGAAAATGAAGGAACTTTTTGACTTTGCCAGTGTTTAAAGTAGGAAACAGAAATCTGAGGTATGAGCAGATCCACCTTGGGAATCCTGGCTGCAGATGAATGAAGGGGATTTACTATACAGCAAACACCTGCAGTCAGTGACAATGGTTTCATCTGTGTGTCCCACGGGCAACTGGGACCACCATGGACAGCCCAAGCAGAAGGCAGAGATACATTCAAACCATTGGAGGAACCCCAATGAAAAGCTGCTACTAGATTGCTCCATGATAGTTTAAGGAGCCAGCAGCAGCAGTTCTGCATCTGGGATAATGACCACGTGGTAACCACCATGCCTTAGCATCAAGGACAAGAAATCAGTATCATCAATTTTGATCAACATTATAATTAAGAGGTTAATATTGATCTTTCGACATTGATATGAGGTGTGGTGGGTGCGTGAGTCATTAGCATCGTTGCTGGCAATCTGAAGTTGGGGCATTATAAAAGAGACGGCAGGCACAGCAGTTCACTCACAGATCCCTTAGAGACACTGCATTACAAGGATTAAAGCAATTCTCAGCTTGATTCATAAACAACTGTTCCCAGAGTCATCACCTGTTCTATCAATGGTGAGAGGGGATTACTCACACATGGCTGTTATGTCCCTCCAAAGTCCCAGGGTGACACAAGGAAATGCAACTCCATATGGTCCTGCAGGCAGCAGACCTGTGGTCTCATACCATGTTTTTATCCTGAAAACTAAACAGCAGTTGAGCTTTTGTTCTTCAGAATGGCGTGATGCAGAATGGCCTGTGTGGCCATGTTACCTTGCAACAGGTGAGGTGTCCCTCTGATTTTTCCTGTTATGACCACTAAAAGAAAGCCTTTTCCCCAATGAGCATCTGAAGCATCTTCGTGAGCATTTTCTAACCCTGCTGAGCCAGACCCTGATATCCATAATCTTCACCCAACCGAGATCAAGGTCTGTCCTGCTTAAAACCATTCTTTCCTACAAATAAATCTGACATGAGATTCCTTTGGTCTGAGGTCCTGCTTAAGAAAAGAAAGGCACAGTGGTGAGAGATTATATCAGCACAGATGATGAGGAGAAGCCACGAAGGCTCAGCATTTACCCAGGCATCTGTAAATGATTTTTTCTGTTATTCATATTTGTCATTTATATTCCAGCAGTGTTAAGAGGCCTTGAGGAAGATGAGAGCTGTCCTGGGATTGGCACTCTACAAGCAAAACAGTCACAGACAGTCCTTGATCCTGAGAGCCTGCATTAGGTAGTGCCTAAATATTGCTGTGATTGGTACTACAGAGCGAGAGAAGTGAATGTGCATGGAGAGGGAAGAGGAGAAGAGTGGGTATATTAACAGATATACAGAGACTGAGGCTACTTTACGAATTATTGACCGTACTTAGATGTTAATCATCGTGTGCATTAGCTATTTTTTCTATGAGAAAATGCAGACAAACATCCTAGAGCTATAAGATTGTCTGCACAAATAGGTGGATTCTGAACAGACCAAGAATGTTATTTTCCTCCCAGCACATTCCCCAACACTGAGTGGAAATTAATCCATACAAGAATAGAGGATGGAGACTGACGGAGGAAGATTTCTCTGCGTCCTTTTTTCCTTTTGTCACCATTGGTGGTCAGAGGACTCAGGGTGGTTGGGTTATCACTGATTGCTAGCACTATTCAGGATGGAGAGCCAATACACTGGGTAATTAATTTTCCTCTAAGACTCCATGAAACTGAAAACATGGCTAAATCCTATCTGGATAACCACATGGATGCCACCCCAGGAGTGATGTTCAGCCCTGCTCTCCACTCCTCTCTCCGTGACTTTTATCTGAAGCCCTTATAAACCTGTTTCCCATGGCACAAAAGGAGTATGGTGGTCAACTCCAGGTGAGAGCTGCAGCCCCCGCAGCCCCCAGACCAATATCTGTTGGACTCCAGCCTCTCTCAGCATGTTTTAGTCCTTTCATTTCTCTCTCTACAGCTCTCCACACCATGTTTCTCATAAGCACCATCCAACACCTCCCCTAGAAATACTGACTGCTGGTCCGGCAATTCTCACTTAGGAGAAAGCAAGCAATAACTAATAATTATATCTACTAATTACAAGTAACTGCTATCTGAGTTGTTGTGTTGTACTTTATTTTTCTCTGTGGTCATCTGGGGTGGTCCATGATGGCCAAAAGCAGAATGCTGGGTGAAGGACAGATCTACACTGTGTGGCTTCAGAGGTTTCCCAGATGTCTCAGGTCAGATACATCTTTTTTTGAGCACATCAATATGAGCCAAGAGCAACATCTACTGGCCGAGCTGTTTAGTAAGACCACATGTAGATCTGGCACAACCCACAGACTTTGCAGACCACAACACATGTGTGAGATATTTTTAGTTAGTACTCAAACACAAGGGTTAGCACTGGCACTTCCCAGCTGTGGAAGTTGTCACCAAAACTAATATCTCAGCCCTGCACACCTAGACCTAGCTCATATCCATGCTTAATCTGAAATTTGCTGATCAAGCCCACTGTGTCCTAAGAGGTGTATCATACCAAATAGTAAGTACCTGTGCACGTCCATGACTTCACAGCATAGTCCCTCTTGCACTTCCCGTAAAGCGTTCCTGGACGGAAGCAGTCCGAAGGTGACTAGCAGTCAATCTATTGCCACCAAAGATGTGAGAAACTTACAGTGGGGAGTATTCAAGCGGTCTAACTTTAGACATTGAAAATGAAGGGTCCAAATTTGGAGGCTAGGCGCGTTGGTGTGTCTGCTGGTGTGTGGGGAGAGAGCTAACAGCACGCGTGTGTTTTAAGATGGGGGCTCAGTATAACAAATAATGCTGGTAAAGCTGGATTATGAGGAAAGACAGGAGGAAGGGACTTCATCTTCCAGAAAAGTCTATCCAGGTGTGTTAAATTCAGCATCGTTATCAGCCCTTGTTCTCCCCCACCCTCAGCCTCTCCCTTCACAATCCTTCTCAGAAGGGAGTGTGGGAATGTGTGGGAATGAGAGAGAGAAATCAGTGAAGGTGTACCTAAAAAATGGAAGCAAAAAAGAGTGTGAGTTCATCTTATTAGGAAGACCGAGTCTAAAACTCATTAATAACAGGCATAATTCACGCCTCCATTTCTGCAGCCTAGAGGACAGGGCTGTTTGAGCATTGATGAGTGGACAGAGCTCTAAGGAACTCCAAATTAATTACACATAAAATACAATTTCCTACCCTCAGGAGAGCCACTTCTCCCTGCAGAGCAAGATTTAAAGGGAAGAGCGAAGCAACTTGATCCATATTCTGGGCTCACTGCAAGATCACATACAGTCCTCCAAAGAATTGCCAGAGTGGGCAACGTCTCAGATAGTTTGAGAGGTCTGCGGCACAAGTATGTCTGTCTGAGCACTTCATAATTAAAGGAGGAAAATAAGCACTTTTACAGAGTGTAGGTTATCTATTTCACCATCTTGCTTTAGGGTGAGATGATTCTCACCCCAGAAATGCCCATTTCTCTCTGCTGATTGTAAAAGGAAATCAGATGATCTCCTTAGACATCGAAGATGTCATTTGGTCAGAGGAATCCTTCTCTTATAGCATGGGGAACTGAGAGATGGCAGAGAACCATAAGTGGTTAAAACGAGCAGGAACCACAAACCAAAACTGTATAAAATGAGAAGAAACAAGCCTGCCTGCTGCAGGCAGGTGGTGAACTTTCTCTATATAGGTGTCTTGCCTGCTGACTCACAGCCACATCCAACTGTCCATTTGGCAGTGTCCTTTCACGACATGATGTCCAGGTGTTCCTTGCAGACAAGATTGAAACCAGGACATCTGAGGTCTGCAGAGAGCTGTGCCCTTTGAAGGGGTAGGGACCAGCAGCATCAGAGGGCACAGGATTTGCCTGACTTGGTCAGGCTTGCTAGAAGTCTGATGCATGATCTCAGAAGAGTCATCTTCCCTCTGTCTCTGTTTTCTAAGCTAACAAGGGTCTCTGGTCATGATGAAGACTATGATGGCATAGGAGGGTGCTGAAACTGGGAGAAGACACACTAATTTCACTTTTTTTGACCATGATCTATAGACATAGATCCCAGCTGGAAACAGTCCTGTGTATATTTTACTAAGCCTGGTGCAGCCCAAACCCTATCAGGCACCTCAGTCCCAAGCTTCATCCAGAAAAGGACCATAACCAAACCCACCTCCTCGGACAGGTATGGTACCTGTCAACATAAGCAGGTAAGACGAGGTAAGGCAGGTAAGGCAGGTTTATCTTCTGCTTGATTCTGGTCTATAGATGATGGCATAGCTGAAACCATGTTGGGCCCTTCTATGATCCCAGCACCTCATGGGGAGGACGGGCAGGTTCTCACAGGGAAATAGTTCACCCAGCTCCTCCAAACTACCTCCAAGAACAGCACAGGGAAACGATGGTTAGTACCCAAGGCCAGTGAGAGTTCAACAGGATCAGGAAGATCAGGATGCTCATTAAGGCTCATTTTACCTCTTCCTGAGGATGTCTGGCCTTATCCAATGCTTTGTGGGTGCTACCATGACTTCTACCTGGTTTCAAACACAAGTTTATAAACACGGCTGCAGCGCAGCGCTCTTGGGAGAACAGGGAAAGGCCACAGACAGTTTGAATCTTCTTTCACTCTCTGCCAGACTGTAATCTCCCAGTTACATCAAGTGGCACATGAAAGGTTTTAACAGCGAGTGTCTTCTTGTACGTGTGAAGAAAGAGTCCCCTTACATCTAACAAAAAAGATAACTCTCAGCTACAGAAGCACAGGGGTCTGGTTTCAGCCCCATGCCTCCCAGCTGGCCCCTGTTTCTAGATAATAGGCTGAATCAAAATGCTGCATCTAAGCAGATGGGACGGTTGAGGTTTTCTGATCCCTGGCTGAGCAGGCACACGAGGATGCACGCAGGTAATACGTGAGTGGAGGCCAAATAAAGAACAGAACATAAACCCAAGACAGGAGAGGCACTAACCTAAAGGGAAAGGTTGAGCTCTTGTGTCTCCTTGAATAATGCAAGGAACAAAATATTCTGTTACCAGCCTAGGGAGCAGACAATTAAAACACTACTTGAAGCAAATGTCTCCTGACTCTAGCTCAGAATTTCAATTAGTCTGGAAAGTCTTATTGCACTTAAGTGCAGGTTAGTGACATTTCAGGAAGGAGAGATTGATTGGGAGATGGGTTACAGCTCAGCCAGCGGGGATCATGTCTAGGGGCCTGTCCTTAAAAACAATGTGTGATCTCTGCATGACATTTTCCTTGTTTAGCTCTTCTATGTTTCCTATGAGAATGAATAATCCCAGTAGCCAGAGCTGTGTCCCCTTCTTTCAAACACTGCCTTATTTTCTTTCAAACACTGCCTTATTTTCTTTCTTGTTTTCCTCTAATCTTTTCTTCCTATTGCCTTTTTCAATGTTCTTCAAGCATCCTTAGGTGTGCGAACAGTATTTCCTGTGGCTCTTCTCTTCCTCCTAAAGTTATTAACCTTTTCTTGTCTCAAGAATTAGGTTCTGACTTCCAGGAAACTGTTTTCATACTAGTTTACCATCTTTGCAGAGCCAGAGAAATCAGGAGAGTGTCTGCTACTTTTTGTCCCTGATGGGCAGTGACTTCTGGATTGCTGAATTTGGCAAAGCTGGTAAAGAAGCGGAGGGACATATTGCAGGAGTACTGCAGCATTACCTGACAAATTACACCTGCAGGTACAAGCTACCTCTCTCCATCTCTACTGGCTGCAAAGCAAAGTGCGAAAATACTCTCAACCAACTCAAAAAAAAAAAAAAAAACAAACCCACAAAAACCAAGAGTTATTGGAAGACACCAAGTGTGCACCAGCAAAAGCCCAGTAGCTGGCAAGCCCAGGCAGGACCAACCAGCAGGTCCTTTCACGTAGAAGATGCCTGCTGTGGTTAGATGTGACTAAGATAACTACACTTTTTGGAAGATGTACATGAAATAGGAGCCAAACAGGGCAATGGTTACCAAGCACACAGATACAATAGAATTTTCCTGCCATAAATGAGTCAGTGTGGGAGACAGGGGGTTTGTTTTGGGTTTTGGTTTGGGTTGTTTGTTTGTTGTTGTTGGTTTTGTTTTTTTTTACAAAGCATCCCAAAATTCATCTCCTTGCCCCAATCAGGCCTCTTTTGCCACCATTTCTCACGCATCTATACACAACTGCACATACTATTAAAAACATCACCCAAACAGAAACGCTTCCAGAACAAAACACTCTGATCTAACACTTAAACTCCAGAAACAACCAAAAACTCTACCAGGGACACGTACTGGAAAAGATGAAGAGCAATATAAATAATCAGATAAGATTAAGTTTTCGGTTACAAAAAGCTGTAGATAAATGAGCCTCATCTGGACCCATGATGGACACATTGATGGACAAGCCAAATGTGTGCTGTGCTGTTAGCTGTATCTTCTCTCAGAGATGGTGACTTTATTTTTTAATGACCATAAATGGCTTTTTTTTCCTCCATAAATCTGCTGAATTGGTTTCTGGATCCATGGACTCTTCAGTGCTGGCAGTGTCCTGCAGCGAGCGGTTCCGCAGATTCATGATGCATTTGCCTTGGCATGCTGGGCTCACCTACCAGTCAAAAAGCCTTGCTGAAAGCCGGGAGGTATTAGCTTGGTAGGACACTAAGCTGTGTATATGAATTCTGGCTGGCCTGAAGGCAGACTGCAAAGACAAAGCTTTTACAAAGACTGTTTTAAATGCATCCCTTCCTTCAGCCACCACGGAGACCGCACCAGCATGTGCTGGATCTACTGGGGCAGAAAGGCTGCAGCTCCAGAGGCTCTGCATGTCTCTGGGTGGGCAGAAGTAACCACTGTCTGTGAACAAGTCCGACAACAAAGAGAGATGTGCAGGATCAATACTGATTCTTTTAGCTTTCTGTGACCTTAACTAAGTCTCTACAGCATCTGAAGATGCTTTTGCACATAAATATCTGTATACAGGCATGTGTGTATCAGGAAAATACAACCAACTGTGAAGACACTTTTCTCCTTCACTTCCTTCCTCCTACGTGACAAAACCCTCCCAGATAAAAGTTCCTTAGTGTCAGTATGGTCATCTTTCAGGTATGGACTTGGGCAGGAGTTTTCCTCTCAAGAAGAAAACTGGCTGCAGCAAGGCCAGCTCTCCTCCTGCATTTTCAGTTATGGTCCCAAACTTTGCTCATGTGGGGTTTGTAGGTCCTTCCCACCCCTTGGCCATACAGGAGGGAGCCACACAAATACTTCTTACCTCAGACATGACCAGCCTGCACACAGCAGACCTAGCAAAAACCTTTCCAAAAAGCCAGCTTTTGCCTTTGGGAATGGGCTTGATTGTGCTGAAAGGTAAATATTTGCCAAAGAAGGTCTTGCTGGGTCCTTTGGGGATCTCTGCACATACAGGTTAAATTATTGGTGCACTCTGCTTGGGAGCACAAGAGTAAAACATGATATTTTTTTTTTTTCACTAAATGGTGTTTCCTTCTCCCTTGGTCAGCTATGAGAAAGGTTTCATTATTAGAGAAAACTCCATTTTGTGTCATCACTCATCCTTTCCCACGGAGCCATTCATGGCCCACATGAACCACAGCCGCTCGGAAACCACCCCAGACCCTTGAAAGCATCCTGGAGGTTTTCAAACACCCCTTCAACAGATTGTTCCTCTTCGCATCTGTGGAGTAAGATGGATCGATGGGGGACCCAGGAGGGCTATTTTGTCCATGAATTATTTACACCCACTGGGTAATAATTCATTTTAGACTGGCCTTGTTTTACGCTTGTAATTTTTAATTCTTATAATTCCACCTCCAGCAAGCAGAGGCTCCTGAGAGCACTAGATTATATCTCAGCGGGCACACTCTCAAATGTATAAATAACCTCTCCTCTGCTTACAGCACATGGGAGATGGGCTGGGCTTTCAATGAGGTTAGATTTTCCCCCCCCTCTCTCTCTTAAAGGAATCTTTATCTCTGTGCAGCTATTCTGTAATATGCCTCTGTTTGGTAGCAAAAGCACTATTTAAATGCAAATGTTGACTTTTTGCCAGGGACTGGAGGGAAAATACTTGTCTAATGATGTCCTTCCAAAAGTACAACTGGTGCCGGTTTTAAAGGAACTGCATCAGAAGGACTTGGGACTTTGGTTCCTTGCACTCCTAACTGCCTTTCTCAATGCTGTATTCTACCCTTTGAAGTCATGCCTACCTTTGCAAGAAAACACACACACACACACACATATATATATACATATTTTGCAGGCTAAACTAAAAGCAAAACATTCTTTTGATCTGATTTCCCCTTCCTCCGCCCAACCTGTCCAAAGATGGAGGAGATGGGGCCACTGCACACTCACTCCAGTTCAAGATGTTTGGGGTTTTTTCCTCATCTGTGTTGGACAGATGTTCCAGATGTTAAATGTCTGGGTGACAGGGACGGTAAGGTGACTTTTGGGCTGGGGTCCACTTGAAAGGGAAAGGAGTCATGGAATGGAAAGAGGAGATTCACGCTCAGGAGGTGGGTGAGAAGGAAAGGAGACATGGGGTGAGTAGGAAAGGGAAGGGAAAAGATGCCTTCATAAGGGTGATTAATTTTGTTTGGGGAAACCCACTGTTTGCTATTTTGTATCATTTTCCTCCCCTGAAATACTGATTCTTATTTAAAACCAAAATTAGGCAGACCTTCCAGACATGCTTGCAAAGGTAAATAGCCCGGTGATGCTGAAAGAAGATCAAAGTTAGGCCAAACAGGGAGAGGGGAAGAAAACCCAAATACTCAATCAATATCCCCACAGAAGTGCCCTCACCTACAGCCATAGGGCTAGCAGCATACCCTGAGTTTAATTTTGGGCCATGTCCACTGCTCCCTATAATAAAGTTTTGTGTAGGAGCAGAAAGGGCTCAAAGCAATTGGAGACAAGGCTTGTCCTGTCCTCAGATGTGTGGGCTTCATCAGGAATAGATGAGGCAGAGAAAGCGCATGGGGACCCCACAGTTTTCCTCGAACAGAGAGTGTTGGGAAGGGGTGATGCGCTATAAGACCTGTCATACATGGGAGCTGTAGCACAAGCTGGAAGCTGGTACAGAAGACGTGGCAGTGGAGGCAATAGATATGTCTGCATGATGCACCTCACCAGTCAGACCAAGGCTTCCCACATCCTTCCCCCACCTTCCCATCTCATTGCTTGTGCTCTGCAGGCTGATGGGTTTCAGTCTGTTTTTATCTGATGTGGTTCAGTTACCAAGGAGACAACGACCTGCAAGGGGGAACTTTTGTGGCATCCAGGGGAGGCAAATTGATGCAGATCACTCAGGGGTTGAGGATGGCCCCAGGCCCAGAGCTCAGGAGCACAGAAGAATTTGCCCTGGCCCATGTGAGATGTCCCAGGAAGGCTGCAGTCTAGAGGATCTCTAAAGTACCATTTCAAATGAAATCATTCCATCTGTGGGATGAAGAAGAGTCAGTCTATTCTTAGCACCAGCTGGATAATCACGTCCTCTGGGAAATGCAAGTTAATAAAGTTAGAAATCCTTCGTTGCTGGCTCCAGTGGCCTATGAAGTGTTGGAGGTCAGGTCCAAAGGTTCAAGAAAAGCAGGCAGCAGTTTGGGGTAACAGATCCATTGCTGTGGCAGAACAACAGCACCAGGACTCACGTTGTCCTGGCTGTTCATCTGCTGCCTGCCCCATCCCTCTCCTCTCCAGGACTCACACACAATAACTAGATCCACAGCAACCTCAGCCCAACACCACTTAGACCATCCAACCGGGACACTGGATATGAGAAATAGTCACTTTGTCTGACATCACCCTATGGCCCAATGAACCTGTTGGAGCAATAAGGATCATGATGTCTGCACCCTCACTAAAGCTCCTCCAGCTGAGAAGAGCTAGATAATCAAGGCTTCAAGGCAATAATTCTCCTTAAATCAGAGCTAATTTTTCAGAGCAGGGTAGGAAGGTTTGGCAATCTACTGTCAGTGTCCTGGCCTTCCCTTTCTCTTACTCTCCATGGTCCAAGTGACTATCACCCTGCCCAGACATTTGCCCAAATTCGGATGGAGTTGAGAGGTGCAGCAGGAAGGGGAGGCTGTCTTGTTTTGGAGGTCAGATGAGACACGTCCCCAAACACAAGGTCTGTGAAGGATAAAAAACCCCTTGGCTGGAGCACTGCAGCTCTTGTTATTCCTGACTTGTCTTTAGCAATCACTTCCTGCGAAGCACGGGAAAGTACTGAGCCAGCACAATCCCTCTCCCTCCTTTGCTTCTCTAACTCTGAGACTCAGAAAGACTCCTTCCAACAGGCAGAGCTGCCGGCAGACAGGGTTTTTCATCCCAATCCCCACCTGATGATCAAATCATGACTGTGAAAGATGAGCGCCGAGGGACCTTAATAACTAGCGAGAGAGATTGTTTAACGAATGTCTGCAGAAGTGGGTTAAAAAACAATAACTCAGGGGAAGGTCCTTCCTCCAGCAGCCAGGGAAGAGGGAAAACATATTTTAGTTCTGTATGTTCTCCTCGCCTGGGGAAGGCTCTGTAGCTGACATGTCAGGTTTAATCTCTTCCCAACATGTATTTTGCAAATAACTCCTTTGTTCCTTTTTAAGTTCGGCAGCTAATAAGCCGGAGCAGTGACAGTCTCCAGCAATGATTTAATGGAAGAGAAGGTAGGCTCCTCCTGTATCGCCTTTCAGATGCACTCAGCACGAAGGAGGTTGTGAAAAAAAGATGCACTCGAGATGTGGTGACCCCACAGCAGGCACCCAGGGTTCCCCAAGCTATGGGTCTTCTCTCTTCAGGCTCCTCTACCGACAGACGCAAACAGAAAACAGGGCAGGGGTGGGGCTCTTGTAGGACCGCATAGCTATTAACTAGCTAGGAGAAACCAACATCCCTTTAAATCTGAATCCTCGTTTTCAACAAATTTCGAAGGGAGAAGTGAGCCTTCAGAGTGCTGGTAGTATAGGACTGAGCCAGCACAGTGACACATGTTAGGGGAGTGGATTTTGTACCCTTTTTTGATAATCCCAAACACCCACAAGACATGGGAGTAAATCTTTTGGAAAGGATGTGGTGGGTCCCTCACTGATTTTTGAAGAACAGATTATTAGGGATGGACTGGGTAAGGATTAGGGATGGGTTAAGTAGCTCCTGCCCTAGGGATGGACTAGCCAGTCCCAAGTGGCTCTTATTCTTGAGTCTTGATATATGAAATAAAAAAGGGTTGATCCCAGTGTTACAGCACATCTCAGACTTGTCTGGAGATAGACTTGTTCAGTCAGATTTTTTGCATTCCCACCCTGTCTGGGGGACCATGGGACCTGATTTTGGAGGGGGGAAGAGAGTACATAGAAATCAGATGTGCAGTTGTTGCAACAAGAGTTTGTAGCAATGGTGCACATTTTCAGTAGTTTATCAGTGCTGTTTGTATGTGCATCAGTTTACAGGAACATCACACAGTTTGGAGACAAGTGGGAAGAATAAGTCATTCTCTGTCTAGCAAGCCTTCCATCTCAGACAGCCTGAAACACCCACGGTCCCTACCCAGGGTACTCCAGGCCCCATCTGGACTGTGCTTTTCAGGTAGAAGTTGTAAACCATTTCCCAAATGCCCAGCTATCCTGAAACAATACTGTAGGTGAGGATTAAAGGTCTGCACCTGAGAAAGCTACCAAGATCATATAAGAAAGATGAACAGGAGTTTCATAAGTAATGAATAAAATTAAGGGGTTTTTTTTTGTGTTTTGGTTTTTTGTTTTTTTTTTTTCTAAACTGCATCTATTCGTGGCTCACAGAACAGCCACACAACACAGCTGTGCTGAAAGGACTATAAAGCTTATTCTACCCAGCACCAAAATGCAGCTGATTCTGATGTGGAACACGTCAGCTGCCAACTGCACAGCGGTGTGGGGAAAGCCATGGTCCAGCAGTCATTGACCCGTAACTTTGATACACTGGGCAATTAGGATCTCCAGTTTGAAGATGCTTTTCCAGCACCTCTGTTCTAGGAGCCTGCTTAGGAGTAGGAAACCTACCCCCCTCCCAAAAAAACCCAAAACAAAACCCTCTAAAAAACATCCTCAGTGTCATCCAATGACCAGCAAAGCCAAGACTTCAGCACAGACCCGAGCAAAGAGGTTTCATCAGGGCATTTGATGGTAAATGTTCCCTAAGATGCTTTTTATTAAAACAGATAAATTGCTTTCTGACCCCAAGATAAATTTTCCATGGAAGCATCTGGGTTTTTCTATGTTTTTGAGCGAAAGAGGTAAATGTTAGAACTCAATTTTCTGTGTGGGATATTCCCCCTAGACCCATTTTGGAAGGGAGCAGGAAGACAAGAACTGGGATTCTGTCACTGCTTGGGGAGTTAGGAGGAGAATTTTAGGGGGTTTAGAAAAATAAAAAGGCAGGGAATTTTAGGTAAAACTTTTCAAGTGCATGAAAATATCTCCCCATGTCTAATTAGGAACTGGTGGAAGGTTGAAAAGGGAATGAAAGATCCCTGTGTGAACCATCTGAGACTCCGGAAAGAAAAGAAGCATTTACATCCTTGCACTTGGATTTCTGGCGCCCTGGGAATGTCTCAGTAAAAAGCTCATCTCATGGCACACCCCTGAGACAGTGGGGCAGCAAACCTCTTCTTTGGTCTTCTTGTCCTCTGCAGCTTCCGAGGACACTTCCACCAGCCCTGGATGGGAGCAGGCATGGCTGGATAGAAAGGAATACAAGGGAAAAAGAAAAAAAAAAAGGAAGGGAGAAAAGAGGGAAAAGAGGGAAAAGAGGGAAAAGAGGGAAAAGAGGGAAAAGAGGGAAAAGAGGGAAAAGAGGGAAAAGAGGGAGAAAAAAATGCTTTTTCCTACTAACCTCCATCTGAAAGTCTTAAGGATGTTGAAATCCATTATTAAGTGGGGAAACTGAGGCACAGAGAGGTTGCATGCCTTGCCCAAAGAGACACAGGACATCCATGATCAGAGACCTGAAGCACCTTTCTGCTGTTGCGATTGCAGCGTGGCCAGGGAGAGGCACCATGGGGGATGAAATCCAGGCAGTCCTCCACAGGGGGATGGATGCCGGGTCCCATCAGCAGTGGCCTTGGAGCAGCTGCATTTGCAGAGCCCTGGCTCGACAGCTCAGCTCCTCGTTGCTGTGTCTCTCAGAGCAAGAACAGCATCTGCTTGGAGGAGCACGGCACAGCCAAGCAGAAAAAAAGGTCAACTGTTTCCCTCCTGTTACCCTCCAGGTTGGAAGAGGGGAGAGCTCTTCCCGGCACTGTGCAGCACCGCAGATCTTCCCTGGGCTCATCATCCCCCCTGATAATTATTCCACCAGGCCACACGAGGACACAAAGGCAAAGACCCCTTCGGGCCAGCATGTAGCAGAAGAAAGCAAAGGGGAGGACAAGCCGCACGCTCCCATTCGCCCTGTCTCCTGGAGAAAAAGAAATCCAACCAGCCAGTCCCTTCCCCGTGACCTGAGCTCACCCTCCAGTCCAGGAAACCTTATGGGCTGTGACACAGGACCAGGCTTGCAGAAGGGGGGTTGTGGTTTCTCAGGATGCTGAGAACGGAAGGGGACACTGTAGAGGTTCAATGTCATTTCACGGGTCTGGGGGGTTTTTTCCTGCTGTGTTGATTCAATGTGACAAACACATTCCTTTTGCAATGTGGTTGCATTTAACCAAATGGCAACCTCTGTCCCCGGCTGAGATGTGGCATTTGGGACGCCAGAGCTGTCTGTCTCAGTGAGACCCCACAACCACGTTGACCTAAGCTGGTCATGGTAGACATTTGGTCCCTTTCTGCTGTCCCCAAGCTTTACGGGGTGACCCCAAAGATGAACACACAGCTTCAGACCTGGCTTTCACCCTCTGGCCCAGCCCCTCAGCCTCTTTTTACGTCCCTTGCTCCATGTGCCCACTGCAAACCATCTTGCTCTGCCCACCGCGAGCTGCCTCTCCAGCACTGTCATACGCATCACCTGCCCTTTACCTGTTTCTCCATGCTTTGGGGAGCTGCACTCATCCTCTGGAGCGCTTGCAATGGTAGAAAGTTAGGGCTCCATCTCTAAAGGGGCTCCAAATCCCAGCTACTCCCAGGTCACCGGGAGGTGGAGACCTTCCAGATGGTCACAGACTGAGTGGCCAGCTGCCAAGTTCATCTCCTTGAAGTCCAAGCAGGTTTGGGGCAGGGTCACTCAGGCTCATGCAGAATATCTGCTGAGCCCCAGAAAAGCATCCCAGACAAACCCCCCCATGCCATCCACCTCCCGCAGCCCCTGCTTCACAGAACCGATCAGTGCACAGGAGCAAAGCCTCCTCTTTAATGTCCTAAGGTGGCCAAGAGCAGCGCGCCAGGGACAGATTTGAGCCTGGAGGAAAGAAAACGTCGCTTTACACCCTGAGCAAAGGGAGAGCTTTGCTTTCAGCAGAGCATATGCCATCTGTTCCCATCGCCCACAGATCCGGCCATGCTGCGCGGCCACGTCACCGCACTACCAAACACAAGGCATTAGCGACAGGCTCCAGCAACGCAATGCTTAATGACCCCCCCCCATCCTGAACAGGATGGTGCTGCCAGGGCAAAACTAGACAGCGGGGCACCCCAAAAAACATCACGCCTGACTTGGCGTGATGCAGGGCTGGCAGCTCCAAGAAGGCACTCAACAAAGTTGCTTGCAACCTCCCCGGGGATTTCGCATCCAAGCAGGGCGATCTGCAAGATTCAGGCAGAAGGACTAGGGCACACGCAAGCTTGCAAAGCAAAGGGAAGACAGCCAGGTTTGGCTCAGTGCTTCTGGGCTTGGCCCATCCTGTTGTCACCAGGAAATCCCTTGCAAACCCGCAGGAGGAGGCCTCCAGCAGCAAGAGAGCAGAGAAGCTCCTTTGGGACTGAAATTGTCTCTACTAGAGAGAGGAGAGACCTGGAGTAAAAGGGGCAGAGGAAAACCTGTTTCTGATGCTTCATCCTCCAGCTGAAACCTGCTTTGTTCAGAGGGGGCTCCTGTATCCCTGTTTAATCCACTCTTCATTTACATTTAATTAGAGGAATGAAAGAGCCAATTAACAAGATCTACACTAAACGCAAACAAAAGGGATTGCTGGTGACTCAGATGCAGGGGTAGAGCCAAGAGGTGGGGCTTTGCAGGCAGCTTAACCAGACCTTAAGGCAGGCTGTGGCCAGAAGACACCACACCATGTGTCCTCTTTTCTGAAAGTTGGGTGGGTACACCATTATTTGGGCCACCTTATGGATCCAAATTAAAACTCATCCCTGGTTTTCTTTCCTGGAGCTGGCTTTCAGCTGGATCGGTGAGCAGAGTCACTCGCCATGCATTACAGTATCACTGGTGATGACATCCTGGGGACAGCAAGACCATGCTCAAGGAGAGGAGGCCAAAGCACCCCTCTCAGGTCCACTCCAGGATGAGTTTGAGCCACTTGGATCTCAGAAATGCACCAAAGGATACAGCTCCACGTGCATGGCTGTTGTGGGGGCTTTGACTTGCACCCCTGGCGATTCATCCCTCCTCACCCCATCACCCCTTCTGTGACAGCACGGCTGCCTGTGGGTCCACACAGTGCATCAGCCTATGTGAGTGATTAAAAACACTCATTTTTTTCTTTCTTTTTAAGCCGGGCTAACTGCCCATCCAATTTTGCAGGTGGTTGCACATACAGCTGCGCCGGCAGTGCTGAGGAAGGCAGGCGAGGCTTGAGCACAGAGGAGAGGAGGTTTAAAAAGCCTAGCAGCAGCAAGAGGCATCCCCTAAGAGGCTCAAAGCACACAGACTGCCACCAGGCCACCTTCAGCCTTGGTCTCAGGGCAGTCTCTCTGCAATGGGTGCAGGCCACATGGCATTAGGAGCACATACCTACACCATGCTCAGCTCCAGACTCCTGCAAAACACAAGCACTGGCAGCGTTGTGTCTACTCGTCCCAGTGCAAAGTGGATGAAGACCATGATGTCTCATGATCCAGACTTTCCAACTGCATGGTTGGATGAGAGAGGTAGGCTCATAATATGGGCTGGTGGACTGGGCTGCGTGAGCTGGTCCCAGGTGCTCCTGCAGTGTGCAAATCATGTGCAATGAGGCTGAACGGGCTTTCAACGCTGGTCCAAACCAAGCGTGAACAGACCCACGTGTGTCAGCACAAGTGTCGCCTTTCTCTCAGGGTTGGATCTCATTAACCCCAGATGAAGACACACCTCATCTGTTTTCCTGTGAGCCAGAGCTCATCACCAAGCTCAGCTTCAAATTAAGATAGGCGTGTGAGGGGGTGGGCAAGGACTGCTTCTCATGGCAACCTTTTAATAAGGGGTTATGCTTGAAAGGAAGGGAGTAATCAGAGGGTGGGGAAGGCAAACTAGGGATGATTGTGAAGATGGAACAGGTAGAAGGATAATCTGAAGGCTTGCTGAGGATGGTGTAATAGTAGATCTAAGCAACCGTGAAATGGGAAACCTCCCAAAGGTTTAGACTTACTGATAGCCTCTTTTTAATTTTAATTCCTATGAGTGATTTCGTTGTTTTCTTTAATGATGGGCAAAAAGACAGCTTCAGCAGGAGGAATACTCTGGGATGCACAGATTTTACCAATTTCGTCTCTGCAATGCTCTTGTTCTCCAGCCCTTAGAGCTAGATCCCACAGAAAAACCTCTCCTGGAAAGGGGATGGAGAGGAGCCAGCAAGGTCAGGTGGCTTTTACCAGGGATGGGCTCATATCAGGGCTAACCTTGGCACCCTGTTTCAACCCAAAGAGAATCACTTCAGTTACAGCCAGTGGCAGGGCTGCACTCGAGCTGAGAGGTCACCCATAACCATTACTCGTCCTCCAAATCAACTATCCATTCCCTTTGCTAAGGATCCTGATTGCTTTCTCTCTGATGTCTATTTTGGGATAGGATGAAGCGTACCTTCATACCCACCACCCACCTTAAGCAGCTCTTTGTTGACTGAGAGGGCAGCTCAGGGTAACTTGCCGAGATGTGAATGTCTCCACTGGGGACAGCTGGAGTTAGTCACTACAGCACACGGGAGACCAGGAGCTGAGATCCTCTGCTGCTCACAGTCAGACAGACAACTTAAAACAGTTCTAAGAGCCAGGGCTTATGTCTTAACGAGATCAGCAAACCATTTACTGAACTGGGTGTCCTATACATAATAATGAGGAGTGATCACACTGAGCTTGGAGGTCTGTGATGCAATGGCACATCCTATGATGTGCTGGTAAATGCACTCCTGTCATCACACGATCTGCCCAAATCTGGGCTTTCCTTACTCTCACAGTGCTCTCAGTAAAGTTTTGCAAGTATTGAGAAAGAATTTTCCCTTTGGACTCACTCCTCTTACTGGGTTCCTTGGTTGCCTTCAGACTTTGTTAAACCACCTCCAGCACAGGAGAGGAGTGTAGATCCTTATTCACATAATAACCTCGACTTTCTCAGCTGTAGCTCACACCAAGAGAAGCAGCAAATGCCCCAGACATTTCCGGGCAGCATACAAGTGAAAACAGTCCAGCACTTTCACCTCCACAAATGGAGCATCACAGAGGTGACAGCACCTTCAGCAGGTAGAACGGAGACTTCTCCACCAGACAATGTGTTATTAAGAACAGCCTACCTGTGTGCTATTCAATCCAGAGCCCTTCAACCCAGCTCGGCAGAGTGACCCCACCTTTGCACCTTCACAGCTGATGGTGAACTCTAGCCCCTTCTTAAGATGGAAAAAAAAATCAGTACTGGGCAGATAGCAAATGGAGTAATCTATGTGATAGATAAAGACATCCTCAGGGCACAGTATAGATTACCACTAAAGCACTGAAAACCTGCATTGGGTCATTAGAGATATTGTCTCTGCACCACCCACCTGCCTCATTTAATGTTGGGCAATCCTTCTCTTTCTAGATGTCAAGCAGCCTTGATGCAAGGGTGTCACCCTCTTAAGACATGATCCTTTTCTGAAAAGAGAAGTAGCTTTGTAACAAAACTTCAACCACAGCGACTAGAGGAGTATTTATTGACTACTATCATAGAATCATAGAGTGGTTTGAGTTGGAAAGGACCTTAAAGGTCATCTAATTCCAACCCCCCTGCCATGGGCAGGGACACCTTCCACTAGACCACGTTGCCCAAAGCCCCATCCAACCTGGCCTTGAACACTGCCAGGGATGGGGCATCCACAGCTTCTCTGGGCAACCTGTTCCAGTGCCTCAGCACCCTCACGGGGAAGAATATCTTCCTTATATCTAATCTAAATCTACCCTCTTTCAGTTTAAAGCCATCACCCCTCGTCCTATCACTCCATGCCCTTGTCAACAGTCCCTCTCCAGATTTCAGATTTCCTGTAGCCCCTTTAGGGACTGGAAGGTGCTCTAAGGTCTCCCTGGAGTCTTCTCTTCTCCAGGCTGAACAACCCCAACTCTCTCAGCCTGTCTTCACAGAAAAGGTGCTCCAGCCCTCTCATCGTCTTCGTGTCCTCCTCTGGACTTGCTCCTTATCCAGTCTTACTACGACCTGTCACCACAGCTCAGAGAGTGATGATGCTAGGCACTGTACATCTGTTTTCTAAGAAACTACCAATTGTTCTCAATGTCTGAGTCAGAATAAAGGAAGAAAAGGAGGATAAAACCAAGATTAAGTGCACCATGTGCACAAATGACCTGACTTCTTCAAGCAAATGCAGGAACAGAGCACAGGCCTCCCTATGAGGTTCTGGTCCAGCATCCTTAGGACCCCCCACAGCACAAGACCACAGCTAAGCTTGGTGCAGAGGCCCACGTCACACAGCACAGATGACACACTCAGAATATAAAATTAATTCCAGCATGCTGCACCATAAGAAAACACCCACATAGAATGAAGTTTAATCTAACATTATTTTTCTTCTTTTTTTGGCAAAAATACCTAACTGGCAATACCAGATGTTTCGCAGATTCATGCATGCTGTCAAGTTGTTTGTCTTAAATAAAAGCAAAACCCATTGCAGAAATATATAGTCAATATTTGAGGTTTTCAACCCAGAAATATTAGGGAAAGGGACTGGTCTAAACCTTCCCTGTATTTTATTTTGTCAAAAACATCATCCAGACTAAAAACAACGCGTTTGGTTTCCAGGTTCAGCAAAAGATTGCATTCAGCCCTAAACACAGCCCTGAAGTGTCCTTGATTGCTGCAGCTCTGCTTCCATCTTCACCCGTGCATCTTCTGGATGCAAACCACTGACCTCCTCTGCCCATTGCAGAACCTGGTGCTTGTCCAGAGGAACCAGTCCTTGCAAGAGGTCCGTGGATTTACACCGTACTCCACATTTATAGAGACACATTGTAAAATGATACTCAGGAGCACGTGGGTTATGGAGGGCCCACTGGGTAAATGACCTATGGCTGTCATTTCTGTGTATCTTTCAAATGTCTGTTGAGGAAATGTATTAGGCTTTTTACTTCTTAGTCCCCTTTCAAGAACAAACAAAAAAATGTGTTGTGCCTCAGGCAGTCTTTTTATTATCTTACATAGAGTTCATGCAATAAAGTCCGTTAATTAAAACATGAATATTTAAAATGGCTTTCAAGAATGGCAGCCTTATCTCACCAGAGGGAAGAAGAAAGAAGAGGGGAAAAGAAGGGGGAAAAAAAGTGGCAAAACACAAGAAAGGCAGGAGATTGTTCATTTTTCCAGAGGAGCATTCAATTATTTAATCGCTGAATGAATGCATTTTCCCCAGCTGACATTAGATGTTCATTCACTACGAGAGGGTCAGGGTCGAGAAAGATATGAAGGGAAGGAGTAGGGGCAAAGGCAAATGGGTAGAGTTTTAATTAAAATGTGAGGTAGGCAAAGCCGTCATTTTTGTCAGTGTTGCCTTTTGAAGCGGGGACTTCCTCAAGGCAATGGTCCTGCCAAAGCAGAACGGCCACGATTGTCCACTGCACTGAGGCTGCTCTGACACCGCAAAATGATCGGACAGATGAAGCTCAGCATCCCAACAGCTGCCGTAGAGTGGCTTTGCTCCTCAAAAGCATATCAAAGTGTCTTGGTGTAATGAGAAACAGCCCTCAGGATGGACAAACAGAGAGGGCAATGGGGCATGTGGGAGTCAGAGGTACCTGTCTGCATGTACAAACCAGCACACAACCGGACGCTTGTGCATAGATGCCCACACCTGAGCTGGGATGTGGGGAGGCAGAGGTGTTGAGGAGCAACCTACAGCCTCCAAAGCCACAAACCTCCAGTGAAACCCCCCAAAAAAGCCAGTGCACATGCTGCAGTGATAGATGATGCAAGCTCTCCCGTTGGTAAGTCACATATCAGGCAGTGGAGAAAGAGCTTTAAGGAAGAGCTGGTGGTCCCTAGGAGTGCCCTGGTTAAACCCACCACTCCAGCACATACTGGACTTTAAGCAGATCAGAAGCCTTTTACGGAGCATGAGAAAACTGCCACTGCTTTCCTGTGGGAGGGCAGGGCAGAGGGAAACATGTCCCACCAGCAATGGGCTTGGGGACAGCTTTGGATGACAGCAGTCCCAAAGCAAGTCCTTGCTTTGTCTCCTCTCAGTGCCAAGCCATGCAGGTTGTCCTTTCCCACCAAGCTATCAAGCCACTCTGGGGAATCCATGAGCTTGCTTTGGCTCTTGGGGGATTAACAGAAGTTGTACTTTTTATGGGAAGGAACCCACAAGTATAAACAAAACCAGCTTCTTCCAAAATGTACCATGAGGCACTCAATTCCCAGATAGGCCTCATGGTGCATTTTGGAAGAAACATGGAAAGGACGAAGCATGAGTCAGCCTCTTGTTCCTGCTGTGAGTTTACACACTGCGAATCTCAACAGACACGCAGCCTATCTTGAGTGGGAAGCGGCATGCCTTGTGTCTCTCTGTGTGTCTGGTTATGGGGGTCCTCAAGGGGGTCTCAGCTCCTGTATATGTTCATAGGTGTGTACTGGCACTCCCACAGCTGTGGGGGGTGTGCACGGATGGGGATGTGCAGTAGCTGTACATGTGTACGTGTTTGCAGACTCATTTACGTGAGTGTGTACCCACCTCAGAGCATGTAACATCTGTCTGCCCAGCTCTATATATGTACACACCTGTTTATAATCAGGTTTGCATATGCACACAGGTAAATCATGCCATTTGTATATCTGCCTGCCCTGTGTGGTTTTACATGTACATATGTCCATATACATGCACACCTTGGCATCTGTGTATACACTCATGAGTGTGTATATATACATCCTTGTGTGAGTACATCCATGTACAAGCCTGCGTATATGTGCATCTGACTCTCTGGATATGCACGGATGGAGATGCGTGCCGGTGCAGCTGTGTGCCTCTCCAAGCATCTCTGGGAAGGACCTGCCTGTGCATGGACACGTGTGCGTTTCAGCTTGCGGAGGGACAGGGTAGAGCAGGAGGTGGGGGCAGATTTTGTATTTCTAGTGACAAAGAGTGTGGCTGCATCTCTCAGATCAGGTCAGTGGGACACAGCCGGGTGACAGCATGGACAGATGGACAGGCTGTCAGGTCTAGGCATGCTGCAAGCTCATGGTTGCACTCCTGAAGAGGGATAGAGGCTTGCTGGCTGCTGCCTCCTCCACTCCCTCCTCTCCCCATGTTGATGGATACTCTCAGTCAAGCAAAGGAAACCCAGCTACACTGTTTATATTTTATAACTGCTGCTTCTGGCTCTCCCCCAGCACCTTTTCATTTCTTTTCTTTTCCTAATGAAGTATTAAAACACGCGCACAGTGCCTGCCCTTTCCCAGACATTGCTCACTGAGAGGAGGTATCTTCTGAACCAGAGAGAAAAGATGCAAGACAAATACGCCTCCATAAACCTTTGAAGCCTCCAGTGCTATGTATTGCATTTCTCCCAAGACCTCCTGCTCACCCCTACCCCCACCCAGTCCTGCTCCAGAAAGACCCACTCCTGCTGTGTGATCCAAATGTTTCCCCAGAGTTGTGACCCACACACCAGCTACTTCTGGCATTACATAGTGAGGAAGATGCTGCAGAGCAGCCCTGCGGTTATGGGAAAGGCTAGTGCATGGTAGGCTTGTACTCAAAGGGCTTCCACTCAGAGAGGTGGTCCCCTCCCATAGCTGCACATCATCAAGTGTCCCATCACACCACCTGGCATGAGGTCCCTGCCTCAGGAGGAAAAGCAGCTGATGAGCCTAGACAAGAAGTTGTTGCCTTTTTCTACTTGTCCCAGTTTAGACCTGAAGCATATTCAGCTGGAAGTAAAAGCTGAATGAAACGTGAGTTAAATTGTACTGGAGAAGGTAAAAGGGAGGGATTTCCAAAGGCAGAAGTAAACACACATTTCACATATTCATCCATGTTTGTAACATGAAGAGTCAGGGGCTACTTGTTCTCCTAAAAAGTACATCGGGGCATTGATGTGTGTCTCTGAGAACCCATTGCTGCCCTCTGGAGACACTCAAGCCCCATGGATCAGGGTTGTGTTTGTTACCCAACACATACGGCAAACTCTGTCTCTCCCCTTGCTATGCTCTTGGGATAGCTCTCACTTGGCATACGTTCCTTTGCCTCCAGCACCCAGCACAGGAACATCGTCAAGCCCCAGAGAGAAAGTGCAACCCCAAAGCCAGGCTAACCCAATGGCTATAGCGGGACCACGTCAGAGAGATCCCAGGACACCCACTGAAATACTGGCCCACGTTTCCTTTCCAGGCATCTCCCCAAAGAAAGATTATCACTTTTGTCTGCCTGATTTATATTCCTTCAACCACTGATGTTTGAGGCCAGTCTCAGCCCAATGATGCTCAGTTCATGAAGGTTTCTGGTGAGCATGAGGTCAGCCTAAGTGATCCCACTCACCAAAAGAATAGCTAGTACAGCAGTTATCTGGTTCATTTGACACACCATCAAGGCCAGCAATGCTCCAGATGTGTTACCTCCTGTCTAGAAAATGACTAGGGGACCCAGGAGGGTGCTGGTAGCAGGACAAGCCCAAAGGCATTGGTGGAATATGAGAGTCATGAAGGATTTCTATATAAGCAGTAATGAAAAGAGATGGGATTGTCGCAGTATGGGAATACAGGACTTCACATCGTAGGAAATCAGGCTTCATCCTTTCCGCTATTCACAAAGCCCTGATTTTAAGAGTAGAAGGGACAGCGTGCCACCTTGCCTTCCCTACTGGCAAATTTGGGGCCAATACATCAGGCTCAGGAGTGCAGAAGAAAGAGGATTGTTGTGTTTAAAGACTTGGAAAAGCTTTTAACTACTCTCTTCCTCTGCCTCGCAGCAAGTAAAAGGCACCAAATTATGCCAAGGCGAAACTCCCACTGAAATTGTCATCAGCTCCAATGACAATAGGCTCAAAACATGGCACAGCTGAGCTGCCCGTGGGGCAGAGACACCAGGGCTGGTAACAGGGAAGTGACTCTGCAGAGCAGCACGTTGCATGCAAGAGCTGCTGAGCGAGAAAAGCCATCCCTGCCCTGACAGCTGGTGGCATCCATCGTGACCATCCCTCAAGGTCTGTTGTTCTCCTTGATGGTTCCTCAGCTGCGGTGGGTCCACAGGGGCAGGTGGCTGATCTCCCTGAAGGGGCCTCCTGAGCTCCTCCGTGGCTCAAAACCACAGAAGCATGAAAAGCAATCTCTTTAAATACCTCTCTATAGTTACCTGGGGACTTTCCTGATCCCTGCATCTTTTCTTCTTCAGCAAGTATCCCCCCCCGGCAAGCCAGCCGTCTTTCTGAGCAGCTCCTCTGCTGCTTTCTGTCTGCCTTCCTGTTATAAACATTAGCGATCTCAAGTCACACCACCACTTGTTGACATTGGCTGACCCTAATGCACAGTAGCTAGCTAAATTTCAGGCCAATTAAAGAAAGTACCCCCAGAAGAGGGGTACTTGGAAGAGGAGAGTTTGGGAAGGTTAACAAGGCTGAGCATTTCATTTCTGTGAGGAAGGTGGTCAGCCAAGTTTAAATGCTTCATTGCTGGGTTACGATGAAAACATCATGAACACCTCTAGGCTGAATCACCCCATCAGGGTGATGCTGGCACTGGACCTGACTCTTCACAATTTGATTGCAGCATCTACAGATTGAGTGCCTGGCTACCCATTGAGCACAAACTCACGGGGCTGCTCCCAAGTTAATCACTCCAAACCCAGCAGAGCTCCCTGAAACTTGTACTGTCCAATGCTTAGGAAAAAGTGTACAGCACAGCAGGAAGTTTTGTAATTCAGAACATTAAAATAAAAAAAAAAAAAAAACACAACAAAACCAAACAACCCCAAACCAACAAACTAAACAAAGGAGGAGGTATGAAGAAGGGCAGAAATTAATTGTCATCAGTCAGTTTTATTGATGTTCCTTTGACTGACCCCATGCAAACAGGACAGAAGCCAAATGCTGAAGAAACCCAGCTGTAAATAGCAGCCCTGGCCCATCTGCCTGGGTGCTTTGCTGCTGGGCATGGCCAGTGACATTTTTCAGGCACATGTTCATCCACAACTGGAATTCTGGTGCAGATGTCTCCTTAGTTGAGCTCTGTAGAGATTACTAACCCACTGATTTTAGGGAGCTTAGTCCCAATCCCAAATGAACAGGCACCAAAAGCACAACTGGTACCATCCTCATGGACTGAAACTGTTCATGGAGACTGGACTGTCTCTCCCCCGGCCGCTCCCTACACCAGGACTATTTTGCCTGTGGGTGGATACACATGCACAGCATCCTTGTCTTATAGCCTGGTTGCCCCACAGGGCATTAACTTTAAAGTCAAAAAGCTCTGTGTACAGCAACAGAGCTGCTTCCTTCCCTGTCTGGGCTCTAGGTTGGGCCCTTACAGAGGTCTCTGATGACCAACCTGAACCTGCACTGCAGTTTTCCCCATGGCACATGCCCTGCAATGCCTTTCTTCCACACCTCTACTTCTGACCACAGGACTAGTAGAAATGGGGTTCTGCTCATGGTCTTGGTCACACCAGCAAGTTTAGCTGAAAATGGCTAACAGTGTCAAGTTATGGGAAGGGGACACCAAAACTAGACCTTGATTTCATCCAGCAGGCACATGGTACAGGATATAGGCCTACATATGAAGTGCACACAGATCATTGAATAATGCTTTTCATGTGACTGGGTTTAACCTAGGGGAGCAGGAGGCACAGAGAGACGTCATGAAGTCATTGTACCTCATGTCCTATCCCAGCCTCCAGTAGATCCTGAAGTAGAAACTCTGTGTAGGTCCTCTTCTGCACCAGTTTGAGGGTCTCAAGAAGAGCCTAGGGGCCAATAACCTGCATCTTGGTCCTTCAGTCTTCAGATCCAGGAGCACTGCCAGTGAAACCACATAGAGAAGGTACTCGTGCTTTTAGCTGTTTCTCCTGCTTTTAGTACCATATGCTGGACTTCACTGTCTTCCTCTGGTTTGGGCACCTTCAACACAAAGATACCCAAACCCCTGCCCCCAAAACTAACAAGTGGGGAAGGATCAACTTCCATCCAGAAAAAAAACCCCAAATATCCAGACAGATGGCATCCCCCTCTTCATCCAGGCAAGGTGACAAAGCCAGTGACCTGCACCAGTAGTTTTGTTCCTGCTGTAGGACACGGAGGGATCAGACTCCCTTCTATTTGACGGCAATTTCATCCCTGTGCTTTAGGACCCTACAAAACTTCTTGCACGCACAGATCCACTGCTGTATCATCTCCACACACAAACTGTTACAGCACTTACAGGAATCAACACCAGCCTTTCTCTGTGCCTGTTCCCCATTGCTGGTGGTGTTCATGTGGATCAAACCCCATATATTGCAAGGACAACACAGTCAAACTGCCCCAGAAATAATGGGACAAAGCAGCTGCCCTGCCAGGGCAGCCCAGTTTCTTCAGGAGCCTGGAGTTGCAGTTTTCACCCCTCCAGGTCTTTTCTCTTCCTTGCTGCTTATAAGCACTGGGAATATCCCAAGCCAGTAGCTGTTTGTTTAATGGCATGGACCACTCAAGACCTATTGAGAGCATTCAGCTTAATGAGGTGTGTGGCGATTATTGCTCTATCAAAACTAGAGCCAGGGAACAAAAAGAAATATATTTAAACTCAACAAATCTGCAATTCTGATGATGTGTTAAAGGACGTCCTTTCCTAGCCTGGTTGTGTCACCCAGCTGGAAGGCTGAAATGTAGGATATCAGTATCAGATTGCTGTCTGCAGCAAGTGCGAGAAGTGAGTGTACTACACAGAGAGGCAACACCTGGAGGTGACATTGGCAGAGCCACCCCAGGGACACACAGTTGCTGAATCCTCCTCAGGTTAAAGTGTTACACAGCCACACTAAATGATACCTGCTGAGAATCCAAAACCAGTTTTCTAACCTATTTAGCCCGAGCTTGCTTCAGTAATATCTTGGGGTGATGATGGGCTCCCAGGAGACAGAATCAGCACCCATAGATGTTGCAAGATTTCACTGATTATCAGAATGAGAAGAGGAAAATATGGGAGAAGAGATGAGTTGCAGAGGTGACAATGATGGTCTGGAAGAGGGTGAAATTTACTGCTCTGCCCAGCGTGAAAAGAGACTGCTGTGGCTTAGAGCACCCAAGTCCACTCTCTGAGTACTCATGGATAAGCCTCTGTTCCAAGGCTGTTAGGCAAAGATCAGAGCCCTTTTCCCCTCCTGGATCAGTTGTCCACTAGATCTTCAAGGCAGCTGGACTAAGCCCCATCTCAGCTAAGTCCTAACTTCACCCAAAGTCTATGGAAGCTGCATCTGGATAGAGGAAACCAGCACTAAAAAAGGAAAAATTCCCTTTCAAAGAAAACTGGGAGAAACCCCAGAGCTATATCCACCATGAGAGATAGGATCCACCAGGTCAGAGAGCTCAGCGCCAAGGAAATCCATGGAGGTCAGGCACCTCAAAGGAGCATCAGACACCTGAAAAGCTCCATGGATCCAGTTGTCCTTGAAAAAACCAATGTTTTTCATTTTTCAGCCTGCTTCCTAAATACATCAGAGATTCAGGGTGGGTGGTGAAAAGGGCCAGGAGTGTCTCTGTGCACTCTCCCTTCTGAGACATTAGCATCCTCATTCTCATATTCAGCAGTTACAGTTACAAAACTAGACTGCAGATGTGATGATTTTGAATCTGGTGTCTGTGTTTCCCTGCATCTAAATTTCACCCTGTATTCCCATACAAAACATTTTGGGGCAGCTGCTATTGGTCCTGAATACAAGAGGATGTTAAAAAATGGCAAATTTAAAAAAAAAAAAAAAAGAAAAAAGAAAAAAGAAAAAAGAAAAAAAGTTTAGCTGAAAAGCTGAGCCTTTCACTAGGCTGCCACCCATTAAATTACCCATAAAAGTCCCCTCATAGCAATAATGGGAGTAGTTGCCTGTAAAACTCCCTCAGCAACTGGATGTAAATTCCACCTTTAGTCTCCCTGCTACAACAATAGTGCATTCAGACAGTAATTGCTGATGTTTCTGCATTGTGATCATGTCCACAAGCTGTTGGGTTCACAATGGAACTGATCGAGCTTTTTTTCTCATTTTTCTCTCCCTTCACATCTCCCAAATGGGACATCTCCATACAGATGCATGCACGAGTGAATTTAGTGATGAAACAGAGGCACGGACACAGGAAATGTCTGCTCTGCCACTCTTCTCTCATACTTAATGCTCTCTGGTATCCAGTGATAGGACATGTGGGAATGGTTCAAAGCTGCCCCAGGAGAGGTTTAGACTCGACATTAGGAAGCATTTCTTTACCGAGAGGGTGGTCAAACACTGGAACAGGCTTCCTAGAGAGGTGGGCGATGCCCCAAGCCTGTGAGTGTTTAAGAGGCATTTAGACAATGTCCTTATAACTTTTGGTCAGCCCTGAATTTGTCAGTCAGTTGGACTGGATGATTGTTGTAGGTCCCTTCCAACTGAAATATTCCATTCTGTTCCATTCCATTCTATTCCATCCTATCCTATTCTTTTCTAATTGCAAGGCCTTTAATGAGGAATGCAGTGGGGCAGATCTTCCACAGATCACAGAGATGTGAGGGTTTAAACTGAGTTAGGAACCCCCTTTTCACCATCCAGGAAGGAGTTACCCACACTCGCCTCATCCATAAAACACCCCACTGACTGCATGCAAGAGGGGCAGCCCCATCATCACTCCAGGAGTGATGAAGCCGTATCAACCCTTGCACACAACTGCTGACATTTAGATTTAAGCGGGGCAAATGTCGAGTAAAATCCCCAATGCTTTTAGGGTAATACAGCAAAAATTTTACATGTGAGCAGAAGCCAGCCCTTCCTTGCCCCACGTTTTGCTGGTGATCTCTCACCGCATCCTAGCTCTGCTCTCAAGGATGTACAGACTAGACAGCAGGGGCAAACAGATGGAGAAGTGAGGAGCTGGAAAGCAGCACACCTTCCCCAAGCACTCAGCAAGTGCATGCCAGGAGGAAGTAGAGGCAATGAAAATGCACCCATACAAATCCCTTTGCCATTTGGTTGGCAAATCCCAAACTGAGGCAAATCCAAAGCCAAACACCTTTTTCTGCAAGCTCAGCTCTTGTTTAGGCTTGGGGGACTCTTGCTGCAGGAATAGAGCCTGTGTCATAAGGAGCTGAAGAGGTCAAGGAGAGGTTTGAGATGCTGCCTCTGGACGATTACTCACAGTTCTTTATGAGCCTCTGAGCTTTCATGGTCACTAAAGCTCACCACAAACATAGGAAATGATTTATCAAGTTATTTCTGCCCCAGGGGAGATCCAAGGGGAGGAGTGCTGTGCCACAAAACATGGTTCCTGCAGCAGGGAGGATGGCAGTTGATTCATTTATCTCTATGCCTCTGGACCCTCTTCCACACCAAGGACCCCCTTCAGCAGTCACTCAGCCACAAATCCAGGCAGAAGCTCAGCCCTGCTGAGAAGACATCGTGTTTTGGCCAGCAGAACTGGCCAAGCATGAAGCAAAGCTTCCCAACAACCACCGAGGTTTGGAGGATGTGTCCTGCAGTGAGATGTTTATGGAGTTCAGCCTCCTTAATGTAGCAGAGCTTAAGTGGCAACTTGTTCATGGGTCTGTAAATGCCTCTCCAAACAGTAGAGAATGGATGCAAGATGACTTCTTAATCAAGCAGACAGAGGTAGAAAAACATCTAAAGGCTGGAAGATGAAACACCACTAAGAAACCAGAGGTGAAGTGATGAGCATGTGTGAGGAAGGAGGGTCTGCATTTGTTCAGAGCAGTGGGGACAGCAAACCAATGGAAAACTATCAGGAAAGGCAGGAAAACACCCAGCACTTAAATAGACTAGCAATATCTTGATTAATTTTTTTTTGAGAACTAAGAAGCTCCACTTAAATCTCGGTTTCAAGTTCTTTGCTGAAATTAATTTGTGAAATTCTCTGGCTGAGACATGAAGCCAATCAGATTTGTTCATCATAAAAATAGCTCCAGCCCTGGAGCTATCTACTTTACGAGGGAGCAAACAATGTATTTTAGGGGCACACATTTAAACCTATTTGCAGTCAACATCTTGGATCCCTCCAAGATGGGGATATGAAGAGCAGAAGGACCAGAGCATGCTGGTTATCTCTTTGGGCCATCAAAATGTGACAGCACTGCAATGGCCTTCCAGGAACAGTGGAGACAAGACTAATTAGACATTCATTAAGTGCCTAACTCAGCACAGCACTTAAGCACACATTTAACCTTCTCTCATTACAGTGTCACCTCAGCATCCCTTTTAAAACTCCAGCTCTGATTACAGTGAAGTCAGCTCACGTTTGAGAGGGTCACCAGGATTTTCAGACCATGAAGTCCCAATGCCCCGTGTTTCAGGAAGCTTTCCCATCTTCAGCCCCTTGGTCTCTTACCCCAAACTGGTGTGGCAGCCTATTCCAGGAATGCCAGCTTGCACTCCTGAAAAAAAGATTTCACCTCTAAACATCAGGACCTACAAGTGGTCTCTGCCTTCTTCCCATGTTGCCTGAGCCAGCCAAGGGACATATGATGCTGGCCAAAAATATTTCCCCTGTTGAATTATCTTCTCCTAGAAAAAAATTGCCCTGTTCAAGCCTTCCCAGAGCAGCAGCTTGTGGTAGGTGCAGCAAGGAGGGGAGGTGTGGGGGGTGGGCTGCTGCTGCCAATACATTTCCAAGCATTTCTTGCTGATCACCAGGACAAGCTCCACGTGCAGCAAGACACCGAAATATCTCCTGCCGCCTCCGCACCGTGACAGATTCTTCCCACCCCCCACCACCACCCGTTGTAACCTCTGCAATGTCTGCATGGGACAGAGTGCAAAGAGGGTGTCTCACTAAACCCAGGAAGCAAATTTGGAGTGATCTCTCCTACCTCCAGAAATTGAAGAACAGATGCTACGGACAAAACAGGGTGACCTTGGCAGAGTTACTTTGTGAAATCCCTCGTAAATGACCACAAACATCCCTATGTACCTGAACCAAGTGTAAACTCATTGGCCATGAGTGAAACCAGGCTGTCAGTCAGGTTTTCTGAGTGCACCAGTAGCTCTGGAGCAGCAGGGTCAGTACGTCCACTTCTCCACCATGGCCAGGAGATATGTGGCCTGGGTTGGCAGCAGCAGTTCATCTCCCAGCTCTGCTCTTTGGCCAACAAAGCCAATGTCCAGCCCAACAGATGTATTTCTGGTTTGCTCTTGAGTGACTTCAGAGAACAGGGAGAAGACACCATCTAATCCAGCACACGGACACATACATGCATTCTCCATCCTTCGGTATACCAGTGCCCAGGGATGGGGAGTGAACCTTTTCAATGGGATCTCAACCCACAAACTGTGTGAGCCAAAGCATGGTTGCTTCCAAGGCAGCATCCCATTGTGGCCTCTGTAGATTTGCACCCTTACTTTTGCTTCGGAAATATCCCAGGTATAGAAGACAGACATCAGGGAAAATCAGTCTCCACATTTTGGGGTGATATCTGGGTGTCTGGCAATTCCTTATGTGCCTCAAAAGTCATCAGACTAGATTAGTACAACACACGATGCACCCTTGTTCAAAGACAAAAGTGTCAAAACAGGCCCAGAAACAACAAATGACTCAGGAAACAACAGGGGCGGGGGGGGGGGAAAGCTTGCAGGAAAAAAATAAATGCTACAAATACAATCAGGACAACAATGACAGCAATAATCAGCATCAGCACTCCGAAATTGGGAACCCTATCAAAATATTCCACCCACAAAATGCTGTTAAGGGATCGCTGGTTCTCTGTCCAAATTGGATCTCGCTTCCATCTTCCTGATCAAGCCTTTTCAAAAATCAAAACAGACACAGTGACAGACAGAGCAGCACATGGAGAGGCCGGGCACCCTGCAAGCATCGTTTCTATGTAGATGGCATCCCACCAGTGAAGATGATAATTCTGTATCTTCAATATGGAGCAGATGTGAGCAGCCAGCAAAAAATTATCTACGCTCTCTACAAATATTTGACACCCAAAAAGGATTTTGATTCAGCCACCTTTGAGCCTCTTTCATATTTATTTTCTGGGAACATTCAAGCACTCAAGCTGGACTAGGAGAGATCTTTACAAAAGCCAATATTAAGCTTGAATGCTTCAGGATTTGCTGAAAATCTTATTTCAAATTTCACCTTTGGTTGCAATGAAAAAGGTCACGCTGCTTGAGTTGAATGCATAAATCATCCAATCAGCAAATGCAAGGCATGACACATGACTTAACGAAGCTCACATCACTCCGAGGAGGCAGCCAACACGGTACTCCTCGCAAGCTGTTCACACAGGAGAAAAGGGCATTGCAAAGAAATCTGAAATCTGGAGAGCGAATATTGCTGTGTGCTCATGGCCGGGGAGGGAGGGAGGCACGGCTGAAGAACTAATTTGCAGGATTTATGGCTCGGCTGTGTGCCTTCACGTATTGATTCACAGATCAGTGAGAAACAAAATCTCCCCCAAAATACACTGACGAAAGCACTAATACCTGATCATATCCTAATCTCTCAGCTAACGCCAAACTGCAGTCTGCAAGAAAATCACGCTGCACAGCTTGGACCTGTGCCTGGTAACCTCCTTCCTACTGCAAGCAAATTTAGCCTCCTTTCCCCCCCCGCCTTGAGAAATTCGCCCCTGATAGGGGGTGGCTGCAAAAGCCAGGCAGGAGCCCCAAAGCCCAGACCCAGATGGATGCCAACTTTCTCCCAGTGTTCTCCCAGGGGACATTTCAATCCAGCGCCTGAAGAAGACGAGACCTTGTGTTGGGGGTCTGCACCTCGCTGAGTTGGAGGCTCCCCTCCCCGCTGCCCAGATTCCTATTTAGCATCACACCTCCGCTTTACATAAGCTGCGTGCTGGCAGGTGGGACGGGAGATGAGAATAAACACATCAGAACGGATGTGACACAGGCCCTGAAATAGAGGATTCACTTTCAGACCCCCCGATTCCCTTCCGCTTTGCATGGCACCGTAGCACGAGCGAAGACCATATCGGATCTCTGCAAGGAGCATCTCCCTCCCCAGACCAATGCCTAGATAAGACCTCAAGTGCATCTCACCTTTATTCATAGCCCTTTTTGTCATGCTGCTTCCACCTCCCTAGTCCCTTTCCAGCCCCATACCATACTGAAGATCATCATCAAAACACTGATGAACTATCTGAGGAAGGAGCCCCAGCAAAGGCACCGAGTAACCTCACAGAAGCAGCACGGTGACTTTTCTTTCTGAAAGCCTCCAGAAGGAAAATGAGGCTGAGAACAAAATGAGCGTGCCTTCTGTTGCCATTGCCTCGAACCGGACCTGAGAATTAAGTTTTTCCCATGAATTAAAATGGTTGATAGGGCTGCTGAGTGCAGCCCGCCTTGGGAGGTAGTTTGGATCCTGCCTTTACTAGGACATCTGTAATTACATTGGAAAACTGCTTGCCCTCAGGTTAGACTCTCCCCTCAGCAGCTCTGAGGCTGCAGAAGTAAAACAAGTGAGGCACAAGCCCCAGCAATGGATGAAACAATTCAGGGTATATTTAGGGGAAGATGCTTTGCAATTCCAGTCGCAGGCTCATAAAGAGCCACTGAGGATTGTCAGACCTGCCTATCAATTAGGAAATAAGGTTTTCATACCAGGCATCCGCAGACTCAGACACAGAGGTGATGGGGACAGTGTGAGACCTGGGAGAGGAGAGCCCAACCAGCCCTCCCTCCCAAACACACCCAGCTGCCCTCCACTCACCCAGTAACTCCACTCCGCTGCTGTCCTTGGGGCTGCTCATGCAGTTCTCCAAGTAAATTCCATCTTTATAGCACTCTTCCTTCTTCCTCGTGAGCCCCAGGATCTCGCTGGTCTGATCTAGGACCTCCCCTCCTGAGCAAGAGCACGGGGTCTGCATAATGCCGCATGGGTGGGAGCTGCTGCTGATGGCCAAGCATGCGTCCAGCCACTTGCAGAGCATCTGGCAAGCGGCTTTGCTAGGGTTCCTGTTGCCCACCACGAGGTACTCCACCGAGAAGTCCCTCTCTTGAGCCTTTGTGGGTTTCCACCGCACGGGCCAGCTCTCCACGCCCGGTGGCGCGGTCTGCTTCATCTGGAGGAACTGCTTGTTGGACTGGAGGAAGGCGTAGCGAGTGGACCCGTCGCAGAGCTTCAACACATCGTCAAAACTCTCCATGCCCAGGTAGGTGCGGGTGGACTCCAGGAAGGAGTCGAACTGGTAGGTGCGGATGTGCTGGTGGTCACATATGCCGGTAGGTTTTAGGATCTTCATGTATAAAGTGTACCTCCGAGGGTCGGGGTTCTGGATAATCCAAGAGCAGAGAGAGGAGTTCAACGGGAAGACGGCAAAGGAGGAGAAATACCCAAAGAATTTCCCCTGGACCAAAGTGGTGCAGGGAGTTTGTGCCAGGTCCAGAGCGACCACGGTCCACACAAAGTAGAGTGGCGATACCAAAAGCAGGTTCAGGGCAGATCCAATGCTCCTCATCCTAGGTCTCTGGTCCTCTGGAACTCAAAGTAAATGTCAAGCAGGCGCCAGATCCTGGACATAACAGGGACCAGCTTAGAGGAAAAGTGAGAGTTTAAGAGGCTCTGGATCCGAAATCAAGCCAATCCTCCCATGTCTGGATTTGAGCTCCCTCCTGTGGCCATAAACAACACCTGGAAAAAAAGGGAAGGGAAGGAGGAGGGGAGAGAAACAGAAGAGATTTGGAATTTGGGTTTTTTTTGGTGTTTGTTTTGTTTTTCTTCTTTTATTAACCCTTTGCAAGGCTGAGAATCCACACAGCATCCCCAGTCCCAGCACATCCCATTGTGGGAAGGTGCAGCCCCATATCACCATCCCCATGCTAGGTTTGGGAGTGTCTCCATCCCCGGGATATCCTAACCCCCAGGAGGGGCCCAGCTGTGACTCACAGTGGGGGACAACACAGCTGTGACCCCGCTTTCCCAGTGCCCTCTGCCCATGCAATGCTCCTCTGCTGAGCTGAGCAGAGCCTTCGCAGCGATTTCCAACCATCTCCCCAAAGCAAACACCATCGATCTCTGGTTTAGGGGGTTTCCACCCCTCTCCATCCCAATGGAGCCAGGATGCTGGTTCAATGCAGACTTCAGGGGAGGGTGGGTTGGAGGTTAGCATGGGCAGCTGGGCTCTGCCTCTCGCTGTTCCCCCTGCCTGCCCTTTTTTGGGAGCTTCTTTCTGTCTGTTTTTCTTTCTCCTCCCTCCTCTTCCACCAAACCAGTGCAGGGGAAGGGAGTTGCTGTTCAGCACCCAACCCTGGTCTAACCCTGAGCCCAGACAGGAGGGCAGGGCTAGAAGGAGCTGTGTACTAGGTACAGGAGGAAAAAAAAGGGGAGTGGAGACAGATTTAAAGTCTCCCCACATCACGCAGCCACTCTGCCTTGCACTCCTGTGTGCAGGACACCCCAAAGCCTGTGATACTGCCACCAGGCACAGAGCATCTCCAGAAAGTGAGAGTCCTCCCTGCCACCCCCAGGACCTCCTTCAGCCCCCCAAACTCCTTTAGCAAAAGCAATTCTTGCATTGCCCTAGGACACCTGTTCCCTGAAACCCTTTGTAGCCCAGATCACCTCTTCAGCCCAACTGCCCTGACCCCTGTGCCCCCCTCCATGCCAAAGAGGCTCCTGCACCCTCTGTACTCTTGTAAGTCTCCCTCTTTCTTACCCCATGAAGAAGGCCTCCCTGTGCTCCCTTCCCCCCTTCTCCCCTGTTTCCAGGGGAGGAGAAAGAGGGGGAAGCACTGTTAGTAGTAGGACTCCATTTATTTTCTACCCCTTCTCCGTGCAGTGTGCACCCCCCATGTTTGGGGAGAGGACTTATTAACAAATGCAGGGGTTGACAGGCAGGAGGGTCAGACCCTGAGTGTGGGGCAGAGCTTCTCCCACTGTTGGGCATACAGCCACGGCTCAATTCCTTCTCACTCTTTCAGCCATCTTTCCTGCCCTCTTGTCTCACTCCAGGTAGAGAAAAATCAGGATTTTCCCCTTGCGTGAGGCTTGCCCTGTTCATGCAGCGCTTGCTATCTCCAAAACTGGGCTGCTGCTCAATTTCAACAGGACAGATCGGACTCCTGGGAGGGAGGTTTCCCCTACCAATTCAGACTACTGTCCTGATTTCAGGAGCTTCCATGGTCCACAGGTTAGTGAAAAGCAAGTGAATAGAGCACCACATTGAAACCTGAGGGCAAGCAGCCCAGCTCTGGAGATGCTAACATTGTCCTGCACTGCAACCCCAAAATAATTCAGAACACCTGGGATGTGTTTCTCCGTAATCAGGGACCAGACTGGCACCTGGACTTTCACCAGGATGAAAACCTATGGAAAGGAGCACATGCTGTAAAGGAGGAGGGAAAACATCTTCTCCATTGTAGCCATTGACCCTCCTCACAGCCCCATGGTGCCCACACCGCTCCCCTCTAGTCCTGACATCTCCCACCCTGCTGCCAGGCTCTGCCTTCCCAGACTGCAAACAGAGGAAACTTTCACAGCAGCCAAACAAATTCCCAGGAAATCTACAATTCAGGCAGCTAAACCCAGTCCCAGGAGAGGCTGAAAAGAAAGAGATGAAGCCCATAGACCATCCTGTGCATCTGGGAGGAAATGAGAAGCCAAATGCATCTCCACATTTACCCTTTGGTTTTTCGCCACTTTCTATTTCAAGGTTTTGTCTCTACATCACCCCTCTTCTGCAAAAGCCTTTTTTTTTTTTTTTTTTCTTCTTTTTCCTGGGGAGGAAAGAGTTAGGTAGCTCAAAAGTCAGATCTGCAATTTGCAAACTGTGCTTCAAATCCAAGCTTCAAACCACTGCAGCCTCTGCCAGCAGATTCCTGAGTGTGTGTTAGACCTGACACTAATCAGCATGGAGTCCAAATGCATTTTTCACTTAAATTTTTTAGAAGTCAGGTCCCCACTCTTGACAGCGGTTTGCAGCCTGCAAAGCTCCGCAGTGCAAATCTCCCTGTGCCAGACTCCTGCCTGCCTCGGGGGCCGGATTTCAGGAAGGCAGCCTGCTTAGCGGATGCAAAGCAGCTCTTGCTTGCAATGAAAACCACAGGCATCAACCAAACATCCCATAGATTTCCAGAGAGTTCATTCTGATTAGCAGGAGGGGTTGCCTGTAAATGACTGTCAGTGCCTTAAATATCAGCTTTGGTAAGTGAAAGGTGCTTGCTTAGTTGAGAGTCTGAAAGGGACCGCTGGTTCGCTTCTCCCCTCACTGTAGGGCAGTGCCTGAGCAGCTTGTACTGTTTGCAAGTGGACACAGCCCTTGCAAAGCCAAAGTCTATCTGACCTTCACACCAATGAGCCAGCTAGGGATCATCTTAACCTCTGGTCCAGTCCGTGAAGAAACCTGCCTCTCCCGGTTGGAAGCAGGAGCCAGCGGTGCCTCCATAGCAACGAGATGATTAGGAGACAGGGCTTGTGCCGAGATCTGGTCCCTAACGGTGACTTCAATGCGTGGGATTCAGCCTAAGCATCCTGCCCTCCTCAAATCTAATTTTTCTCATGCTGGCCACAACCCCGCTATTGAATGAGGCTGCAACGAGCACAAAATGCATCCCCCCTCACTGCCCCTCTCTGGGAAAAGCACCGTAAAAGCCAACAAACTTTAACTAAACAGACCCGTTAATGGGACGCTGTGTTACGGTTGTTAGGTCTCAGAATTGATTTCCCCTGAATGCAGTCCCATCTGGAAGGTTTCACCATAAGGAACATAAACATATTTTTTCTCCTTCAACTAATCCTTGCCGAAGTGGGAATCTTTACTTAGAGCAGAAGAAGTGAATAGACAAAAGCCCCTCCTCGCCTGGATCTTTGGCTCAACATGTTTTGGATCTGGCAGGGAGGGAAGATGCAATGGGCAGTTGACTGGCTGCTGCATTTCAGCAGAGACATCTATCTTCTACACTTCAATCCAGAAAAATCCCAAGGGGAACATATACCAGAGGTTGCAGCCTGCACCTGGGGACGTAATATTAAATGCATGAAAAGAAAAATTATTCCAGTGTTGGAGATCACATTCTTATGGCATACAGGCTAATTTGCCCATATTCCCATGGTAGTTGCCACAGCTACTGTGTAGGAAGCCTGGCTATCTCTGTTATGCTGCATGCTGGGAGATGATACCCATGCCTGGTCCCATCCCTTGGCTCCAACTTGGGGAACATGCCACCCCTCTGGCCCTTTCCTTCCACTCCTGTGCCTGGGAGATGGGTCTAGTAGAGAAGCCTTTGCTGCAGTAAAGCTTGGGGACAGCAGATGACAGGTACCTCAGGCTGTTCATTGACTGTATTTCTCAAGGATAAACTGAAGGGTAAAACCACTGTCTTCTTTGTGTGTGTGTCCCTAGCAGAAGGCAGGTGTTCATCCCAAGCAACCCACAGAAAGAGGCTGACAAATTTGGTCTGAATGGCCCTTGGTTTCCTTGTGCATATGTTAGAGATGATGAAGCAGAGAGTTATGAAGACATATGAACCACTGTCATGGCCCCTGCACCCCCCCACCACTGCCCAGAGCCCTGGTAATTTTTTTCTACCTCCTTGCTGACTATTTGCCGTCCCAACCCAGCACCCACAGGGTGGGTTCAGAAACACAGCCCGAGACAGACCTCTACAGCCTAAAAAAACCCAGGGAAGGACTGAAACGCAAGTTACACCTGGAACCTCGGCTGCCCAAGGGGTTTAGGAACCCATTTTGCACTTGTCCCAGTGAATTTTGGAGCCTGAAAAGCCATGGCAAGCTGTTTAGTGGTGCATCCTATCTTCCTGCAGTAATGGTAAACCAAGATGATCTCAGTCTGAGGCTGGAGTTTTCCCTCGTGTCCTTGCTTGCTTTCTGTGCACATCCATGTGCCCCAAGCACACCCTACACCCATCCCAGGGATACCGACTGCATTCCCTGCTGCAGGCAGCCTGGGATGTATGTGAGCAGGGAGGGATCAGGGCTTCCCCTGACTCTGCCTATAAAATGCACAAAATGCCTTCACCCTCTGCCTGAATATCCCCAAATGACAATTCACCTTGTCCCTCAAAGACCTTCCCGATGGACATCTCTGTATTGCTGTGTCCGACTTTGTGGCCGTGCCCCAGAATGGGGATTTCAGCTCTGCACGAGCAGGAGGAGCCCATGAAGTGCGGGCAGCGCTGCAATATGTGCCCTGCTTTGCAGGGTCTGTGCATTGCACAGAATCCTCCCACGCGAGAAGGGCAACCTCCCCGCTTGTGCATCCACCACCTTCCTCGGTCGTGCCGGTGACACAGGAGTTTCGGTGCAGCAGCCTGGATCTGGCCAATGGAGGGCACTCTTAGACATACACACAAACACACACACACACACACACACTCTACAGAAAAAAGGGGAAAAAATTCAAAAATGACTGCAGAGAGGGCATCCTTCCCCACTGCTAGGACCTCTCTGAATACCCTCACCCTGATCTGCTCCCACCAGCTCAGCCATGCCCCAACTCCCCTCTCTCTGCCCACCGGCTCAGATGTGCTGTCATCCAAGATTTACCTCCCTCTGCCTTTCTTTCTCCTGACCTTGGTACACGGCTGACATCCCAGCAGGGTTAAAACTGGTGTCATCAAGCTAATCCTCCTTTCCCGGGGCTTCCCATTTCCCTGTAAGAAGTCCCCAGATATGAAGCAAAATATCCCTTCTGCCAGAGGCAGAAAAACGCCTGGCCCCGAGAAGCTCAGTCCCTTGCCACTGTGAGAAAACACGGGAAATAAGTATGCTCTGTCCTTATTTACAAGAAACTGCTAGCAGAGAAAAACAACAACAAAAAAAAAAGCTGCAACCACTTGGAAATTTTCTTTTTGCTACCGAGTGAGCAAAGCACGGTGGAAGTGCCTGGGGAAACACGGTGGCATCTGTCACCCGACAGCACACGGAGGAGTCAAGAAGGGCTCAGCCCTGGCTGTCGTTTGGCTGCAGTGGCTCTGCTGGGCTGCAAGGAGAGGAGTTAGCCCTGGATGGCACCTAGAGAGGGATGGAGCTTGGACAGGTCCTGGTGCAGTGCCTCTTCTGTAAAATCAGGTTTTTGCTTCGTATTGTTTTTAATGATTCATTTTCCTTCTCCTCTGTTTTCTGAGTATTTACTTGACTCTGGCCCTTCCCAGCAACAGTTTATCTAGAGAGATTCATGCGTATTTTCTGGCAAAGCAGAATCTGGTGAAAACTAGGACCTGAAAGAGCAAAAAGATGACTTGGTGGGTATTGCAGGACTGGGAAATCCTTTAGGTCTCACCCTGACTTAAGCGCACATCCGCTCTCTGGAGAGGCATTTCAGACATGGACTCCATCCTGGAAAGGCTGCTAAACCAGCTCCAGCTGGAGCTCCCCAGGTCAGGATCAGACCTGGTCAGATCTACCTTTGGACCAAATGTTGAGAGCTGAACTCAGACAAAGTCCCTTTGGGAAGCAAAGGAAAGCAGACAAGGGTCAGATAGGCAAGAGTCCAGCCCTGCTCCCCCTCCTGCTGTTTTCACTTGACAAAAACATATTTCTGCATGGACTCCTCATGACCCGGCACATTTGCTCCACTGCTGTAGAGACTGATGTACTGCCCACAACCTCTATCCATTTCAGTCTCCTGAGTGCAGAGAAACCCCGATTCTCACCTGCCTGCTGTGTTAATAAATTGTATTTATACACACTAGCATCCTTCATCCCAAATTTCTCTTAGCTCCAGCCTGGAAAGGCATCCGCTTTGGGGATGAACTCCAGCAGATGTGTAACAGCCTGCAGGAAAAGCATGAATAGGATGTGAAATATTTGATTATATGATGGGGATTGGCTTGTGGGGACAGAATCTCAGTCCCTTTTCGACTTTCAAAGGTGGGAAGAGGTGATTTGGGGAAAGGGAAGTCTGAGAGGTAATATGTAGAAATGGATAATACTGGGGTGCCCCAGGAGGCTTTTGAACACATTGAGGAAACTCCAAAGTCCCTGAACCTCAGTTGAACCATCCCATCTCTGATCATCTTCACCCTTGGCCAGATGGGAAGACACTACCTTGCAGAGCCAGAGGCCAAACTTTAATCCTGGCTCCAGGATTAGTGCATGCTCCCAATTAAGTATCTCTGACAATCCGTGCCTCAATTTTCCCACCTGAAAAGACAGATGTAAGAAGCATCCTCTGCTTTTCTCTAGTGCTCTGTGATCTGAAAAGCCCCAGAAAAGTGCTGAAGGTGGTGATTCATTTCCAACACACTAGGATTTCATCCCGAGATGAGATTAAAAACCTTAAAGACTAAGTTGTCCGCTCCAGATCATGTTAATTGAAGATGGGTCCATAGCTAAAACTCTCAGGCAGGGATGTAGGCAGGTCAAGCTTAGTTTCTGGTTCTGCATATTGTTTTTCAGAGAGTAGGATCAGGAGAAGCTGAAAAGAAAGACTGGGCCCTAGAATCTAGGACCCAGTAAAACCTCTGTAGAGAAAAGCCCAGAAGACAAGGTGGGCCAGATGTGCTCCATCTAGTCCCAGATGTGGCTACCAGAGGAAAATGAGCCCAGGGCTCTGCAGCACCTTCTGTTGGGTCCAACCTCAGAGAGATGCTGTAAATGTACTTGGTGTCTTTTAAACATCGCCTTGGCCTGAGCTACAGCTGTGTTTGTCCTCAACTTCCCTCTAGAGGAGTACAATGTTGCTGGCATGGCCTGCTGGGACAACCACCAGGACTGGGAATTTCTCAAGAACTGCATGACATAGGAATGGGTTAGATGCCATTGCATAGCAAAGTCAAGAAGACTACAGGGTTCTTGGCAGAAGGCAGCTGATGGAGGTTGCAGTAACGTTACTTCTTTCTCTGCCTCAGTTTCCCATTAGCAAAGCAGATTAAACCCCAGTTAGCAGTAGTAAGGTACCGCCTTCTGTAGGTTTAGGCTGGTCATTGCTCCACACTGTTCCCAGGAATTTCTTCAGCCCTCGGGGAATACACAACTCTTCTGATGCCAGTGAGATCAACCTTTCCTCTGTGCCCACATCACCCATATCCTCTGCCCTAGCTCCCGTCCATCCCCATCAGTGGTAACACCTGAGGAGCAATGCGGATTGCCAGAAAAACCCTGAATTCTACACTAACAAATCCTAGAAAACTCCCACTTCCCCTGTTGACTTATTTCTGCCCATTAGTGCTCCACAGCCAAGCCTTTGGGGCCTTTTCCCCTACGTTCCCACCCTGCTCCTGGGTGTGAGGGTTATACGAGAGGGCCTCTGAGGGCAAGGTCATCCTCACGAGTGGCAGAAATCAAGCAGGGGACAGACCACTTCTATTGCTGCTCATTTGTGCTGGGAACTGGGATGAGATTGATTGAAAACTCAGCTGGAGGTTAAAAGCACTGGCATTAGCGGGGGAGCTAAGTGGGAGCCCCCGGGGAGAGGGGATGTTTGGGGGGGGCGGGTCTGAGTGAGCATGGTGAGGCTCAGACTTGCATGGGCGCATGGGTAGGTAGAGTGATGGTTGGCAAACCCAAACCTGGGGTTTGCAATTCATTGGGTTGCACATGCACAAGCCATAACTCATACATGTCCATCCCACATAAATCGTATGCACCAGGGCTCGTTTTCTGGTCCCCGAGGCCCAAAAGCCTTGACATAGCTCATGTCCATGTGGCTAAATTGCCAATCGTCCAAAGCAGAACAGCATTGCCACAGTGCCTAATGCTCTCTCCTGAGCTGTGCCCAGGCATGGTCTGGGGTGGTGCTTGTTGGCTGAGGCCAAAACCTTGCCAGGAAGTGTCCTGAGATGTGTAGGCAGTGATGGGGCAGTGTTTCAGGCCATATCCTGGCCTTCTGAAGTTACTGATGCAGAGATGGCTACTGAGGATAAAGGAAAAGCTGGTGCCTTGGTTAAGGCACCTGGAGCTCAGCTCCAGCCCCCCTGAGACTGAATACCAACTGGATTCGGCCCTGTGGCAGCCTGGAGCTTAGCTGGCCAAGGTAAGGAGGAAAAGGGGATGAACACCCAAGTAGCTGGTTTTTTGCAACCAGCTCAAGACTAGAATCTGCACTAGCTCAAGTCCTAGTGTTTCTCCCAGCACCAGGAAAGTAGATTTCTACTTTGCTGTCCTCCAGCTCCTTACATGGCTGGGTATGATCAGCAACAGGGGATGACTACAACCAGAAGCCTTTGACCAGCCCTGGATGTACGGAAGTTTCAGTGTGTGCTCTTTTTCTGACTATGTCCATGGCTTTGTGTTCTCTCTCAATGGCTGTGCCTCAGTTTCCCCATCTGATAAACAATGTTGACACTACCCCAACGACGGGTATAGATTTCCTAGGTAGCAGCTGGGAAAAGAAGGAAAGACTACATCAGAGTCCAAATTTACAGCAACCCTGTGCACTGTGCTGTTTTTGAATGCTGCAGTCTCAGCACAGTTAAAACTGGATTGGGAATGTTTCCTCTTCTGACACCAGGAATTTAGCTCATAATTTTAGGCATTCAGTTCCCAATGCCCAGTGAGGATATCTTTAAACTGCACACAGAAAGACTGTACGATGGTATTGCTCAGATTTGCAATTTCCCTGTATCTCTCAGCAGGAGGAAGATGGAGATTCAGGGTGTGGCTACAAAAGACACCTGAAATATAGGTCCTTTCAGTAAAACCAGAACCGTGACCATCCCTTGCCTTACTTTCACTCTCTGTAGAGTGAGCAACACAAGAGAACTTGAAGTACAGGACTGTGATAGCAGTTTCCAGCTGCTGCTAGACAATTTGAAATGAAAAGCTTTGAAGTCTGCTGATACCACACCAACATGGGCAAACAGGAACTTCCCAGAGGCATGGAGAGGGTTGAAATATCTGAGCTTGAGCAGAGTGTGGGACCTTTCTACCAAGTTGAGCACAGACCCTCCACAGGAAGTGGAGAGAATCAGGAATGTACCCAATCCACTTTAAAGCCCCAAGTTTCAGTGGTTTTGGATCCAGCCATGACCTTGAAGCAGAAGTCTGCAACCTGAACTTACAAAACAAAAGAATGATAAATATGTGCATTTCTAGAGCACCTTCTCTCCAAGGTCCTCGAGGGACATGGGGAGCAGCAGTGAATTAAGCCTCATGACGCAGAAAGCCATCCTTACTGACCCCAAAGGCTGAATGCAAACAAAAGGAAGTACTTTTTCACACAGCTCGTAATTCAATTGGGGACCTCATTGCCACAGGATGCTGTGGAGGCTAAAGGTATAAAAGAGTGCCAAAATGGATTAGAGAATTTGTGGAGGACAAGTCCATCAGCTGCTATTAAACACAATGATCTGGATGCAACTGCCAGTCTCAGAAGTGTCTACTCTTCTTTGCAGGGGATAAGAAGGTACAGCTGGGGGAAAAGTTTTTCCTTCAGTCTTTCATTGTGTATCCAGATGGACTCAGATGGAACTGGGTTCGGGCAATCCCCAATATTGATGCAGACTGGGGTTGAATGGATTCAGAGGAGCCTGCAGAGAAGGACTTGGGGATACTGGTAGATAAAAATTGGACATGAGACAGCAACGTATACTTGCAGCCCAGAAAGCCAATTGTCTCCAGGCATGGCCAGCCAGCAGGTTGAGGGAGGGAATTCTCCCCCTCCACTGCACTCTGGTGAGACTCCACTGGGAGTACTGCATCCAGCTCTAGGGTCCCCAGCACAAGAAGGACATGGAGCTGTTAGAGTGGGTCCAGAGGAGGCCATGACGATGATGAGAGAGCTGGAGCACCTCTCCTGTGAGGACAGGCTGAGAGAGTTGGGGCTGTTCAGCTTGGAGAAGAGAAGGCTCCGGGAGTCCATACTGCTAAACAAACCACGGCCAGAGCCTGAAACTAAATGGAGTGTCACAAGTCACATCCACGTCGCTAAACTCCCCTACCAAAATGGGATGGCCTGATCCATGTCCTACTGTTCAATCTGCTATATCCTGCATGGTGCCATTGCACTGCTTGGAAGAGCAGTCTTTGGGATGCTCATTTGCCCCGACCAAAACCTTTCTGGAGTGTCATGCCCATACCCAGGCTGTGCCATGCCTGAGCTAACCATGCTGGACAGCAAAGTGTGCCTGCCTGCTCTGCTCCCTGGAGACCTCCCCTTTTCCTTGCAGACTCCTCAGGGCAGAGACTGCCTTCTAGGGTCTCCTATAACAAATCCTAAGACGTTCAAATGTAGATAGGCTGGCAGAGGGATGCAATCATAGCACAGGCGTTAACGAGCTGGATTATTCCTTGCATCTCATCTATCAACCTCATGACAAGCAGTTCAGGATTTGCATAAATGAGACAGATGTACGCTTTTCCCCTTTTCAATCTTCTCCCTAGGAACCCCTGATCCATGTAACATGGGAGGAAAGATGGCTTACTGGTGAGGGGCAAGTCTGGGTGTTATTGGGAAGCAAAGGACTCCTCTCTTCTCACTTTCTTGGGCTTTGTTTAATCACAGGAGATGATGGAGGACATTATGGAGTGATTTGTAGCATTGAGAATGTGCCGGTTTGGAGTTGGGGCTAGTTAGCTGTCTGTGTACAGCCTTGATGAAGATGAAGGATTAAAGGAGGATGGTTTATATTTATTCTGAGAAGGGCTCGGGTAATGCTTCATCACAAGCATGACAGCAGAGTCTGTGATTTTCACATGCTCCTTCATTTGTATGAGTTTTCCCTTCTGCCTCAGACAACAGGCAGACAGGACTGGAGTGAGGAGCTGGAGGGGAGCTGGAGGTCTACAGACAACAGGAAGGGCTTAGATTTAGATTTCTACCAAAGACGCAAGACCTAGGAGGGGACCTTATCTCAGCAATTCTTCTGCTTCCCATTTCCTCCAAATAAAGATTTAGAGACTGATTTTAGAGAAATCTCACCCTAAGGTAGCAACACGCACAGACCCAGGTGTTAGAGATCAGCCCTGCAATGACGAACCCATGTGTGAAGTCCAGGAACCAGCCTCAGTAAGCCAAGAAATGCAGGAGAGATGAGCAGTCCCTCTAGGAAGGTGCCAGGAGATGAGGATCATTGCCTTTTTTGCCCAGAGGGTATGCTGGCCCAGCACGGTGGGGCACAGTGGATGTCCTCAGGACATTACCTGGATGGCCCGCCACATCTCCACACTGGGTGATGGGCTGAAATCCAGCACACGTTGGTTGTGAAAGCAAGCCCCCACCTTGTGCGAGACACAATGAGCAGATGGCCCTCCTTTTGTTCCTAAAGAACAGAAATTCACATGCCAACTAAATGCTAATTTGCCCTTTTGCTGTCTGTCTCCACAGGCTATGTCTATACTACTAAATGAAACAGAGCAGGGGCTGTTCTTTGGCTCTGGGACCAAGCATGGCACAGCTTGCAGCCACACACCTCAGCTCTCCTCCCCTGTGAAATGGGCTGGCCTCATCCCACAGACCTGCGGGAGAGAGTCCCTTGGCTCAGCCATCTACCAGACTGTGTCCTGGCACCGTCTTGGGCCAGAACTGCAGAGGGAGCATGCAAGTAATTAAATGGTCTGGATGATCAGGGACAACACTCGTGCCTGCATTTAATCCCTCATTTATTTACGAGAATAGGCATAGCCTCAGAGGGAGTGAATGGACATGAGCAGCAAAGGGATTGTCCTCTTGGGTTTCACTGGAAGAACTGAGGGGTGATAGAGATCTCCCCACGGGGAGCAAATCCAGGTACCACCTTTGTTGGTTCAGGTGGACCTTTGTGTTAGAGCTGCATCAGTGGGGGAGCTTGTCTCTGTTTTACCCAGCTCTGCACATAAATTGAGAACTTTGGCCTTGAGAGAAGATTGTGAACCCCACCAGCCCCACCACTGCTGATTAGAGCACTCTCTTCATCACTCAAGACGCCTGACCCCAACAACCAGATGAGGCAAAGTATCAATCCAGCTCCTTTTTGTCATGGCTGCCCATTGGCATTTCACAAAGGGCCGGTAAATGTGGATAGGATGGGTTGATCCTGGTAGGCAAGCAGAAGCATCATGTTTGCTGCTGACACTTTTCGTGAGAACTGGATTGCTGCTTTTTCTCTCTCCCTCTCCCTCGTTCCCTTCTTCTCCTTTGCTTTTGCAAAGTGCGACAGCGTGGGGATGAATCGCCTGATTGTGTGCTCCTCTTTCCCCCACCACGCCGCACCAACAGCAGGGTTGGGGGATGGAAAAGGAGCCCAGCTGCTTCTTGTGGGCTGTTCTCTCTCCACCCACCAGGCACATTAAATCAGACACAAATTAACACCAACTCCTGGCATCCTTTATTAATCGGATTGGCTCAGTGTTAGTTTGCTTTGCTTCTATCTTCTATTTTAATATTTCTTTTTTTTTTTCCCCAAGCCCACCTTCCTGAAGAGCATACCTAACAATAACAGCAATGCATTGGAGGGTGGGGATGGCTCTTGAGCTGTTACAGGTAGTGATCATCTCTGGTTTCTCGAGCTTTAAAACACGCACCATGCCCCAGTAGGGGACAGCAATCCCTCGAATGTCTCATATTTCAGCAATCTTTTCCATCCATACTGCTCTCTAAGCATCATTCAAGGAGAAACCCCATGTACACAGTCATGAACATGATGAAATGCAGCCACCTTTAGGGTACTGTGCATCTGTCATTTATCATCGGATAAGAAAGTTATGTAAGATCTCTTTTCCTTGCATAGGAAATTGAGGTAGCTAAAATTTGACTGCCTTGTGTGGATAGTGCAGGTAAAAACATGACTCCTGTGTAGCCGCAGGTGACCACTATCCCTAGAGGCTCCACCGTGACTTAAACACAGGGAGGTGTTCCCACACCCTGGGAAAGTTGGTACCAACAGGGTCACTGACCCTCACCGTGATGCTCACTGATGGAGGCACACACACAACTTCATGGCTTGTCTTTGGAGATCTAAGAAACGCAGTAAAGGGCTGCCATGACTGCATCTTCAGGAGAAGAACTGTAAGTACTCACTAACCTCCTTTGCAGCTCCCAGCTTTGAGGGACAGGAACACTGGACCCTATGTCCTTCAAAGCCTGCTATCTACTGAGTCTTCCCAGCTTTGCAAATCCTCTGGTCATTGTGTGCCCTGCCCTTCTTATACCCCTGGTTTGTCAGTCCCCATCAGCGATATGCATGACGAAGGCGAGAGGTAAGGAACAACTTGTGGGTTTCCCGCTGCAAGGACCACGCTTAGCTAGGGAATCAGCTGGGTCCTCTCTGCTATCTGTATGGCCATGTTTGCCAAGCCACTCCATCCAGCACGCACCGTTCGGCAACTGTCAAACCTTTTGTGGATTTCCGTCTCTGCAATATTCGTTTCTTAGCAACTCTGTTTGCTTTTAGCAAAAACAAAATGTCTCTGCCTGTGGCATGCTATTTTGAGCAGAAACGGTGCTGTTTCAGGTCCATGCTAGTCAGAGGGACCCTGGTGAAAATGGTCCTGTCCTCCCACTCACTTCTAACAGCACTGGGTGAAATTTTTATTTGTTTCCTTGCTGTTTCACCTGCCGCAGGGAAAGCATAGCAATCCTGGATACGTATTGTGGCGAACAGCTAATACTGCTGCATTGCTCTTCAGTCCTTGCCATTCTGGGGATCTTGAAGCATATTGTATAACTCAGGTAATAAAGGTACAAGTCAGCAGCAAATTTTAGAGCTGAATAAAGTTTCAGCAAGAAAATAGAGTTATGTGAACCCTGTGTACTTTATTGGAAATGTCTCTGGTCTTGCAAACTTTGATTGAATCCAGAAGAAGTTTTCCCAGCACATCCAGCTTAAGAGAAAGACCTCTGAACTTGGACGACCAACCACAGACCCTGGTAACCTTGTAAAAAAAAATTCAGCAACAGCAATTTCTACCATTGACCAAAAATGAATGTTAAGAACGTGAGGGTCAACATGTCATTGCAGGATCCGTATTTTTCATTTTTTTTCTTTTCAGTGATAGTAGTGTCGTTTTCATTCCCACCAAAATGATATAAAATCAGTCACTGTCTAGTGGAAACCAGAATGACTGGTCAGCTCTACTCACAACTCCTCTGTAAGGTAATTCTTATTCTCCTTCTTGAGTTACTAGTAAGGGTAAGGAGACAGAAACTCATGTTAAACCGCATCAGCAGCTCTTGAGATAATGGTTTAGGAGTTCTGATTGATTGGAAACTAATACCAATTAAAAACCAACCAGGCAGAAGTGCTGCGTCACTTTACAGGCTCAGGAAGGAGCAGGATGGAATGAGAGTCCAGAAAAGCAAATGTGCTTCAGCTCTCTGGCTAAGAGAAGATAAAGTAGGTCGTGCCACTATAACTTGTGGGTTGAACTAGAATATAAAAAGATATTGTACATTTTATTTGAAGACTTTTTAAGGAAAAGTGCACAAGTTGCCCCAAGACTTGACAAAATGGGGATTTTCAGTCTGGCTGAAAAGTGATGTAATGCTCTTACCATTAAATTTTCATGTTTAAGATGTAGGCAGGACCACCTGGAAGATACTCAGAAAGGGTTACATTGAACCTTAAGGCTACCTTAGATGACTAAAAGACAGAGGTACAAACCTGAGCTGGCCACTGGAGGCTCCTCGAGCTGTCCATGGAAGGAAATAGGCATCTGCAGAAGGGCAGGATTTTGGACAAACCACTGTGATTCAAAGTTCTTAGTGTCTCAGTTTGTCCTGCACCAGCAGACAAGCTTTCATGGGCACATCTGTGAACCAGTACTGTCCCCATGCCTTTGGGAAGAGGCATAAGTTTCCACGGGCAAATTAATCAGCAGCGCTGCTCAGTGAGGACAATTCATGGGAAGATAGAAACTGGACACCAAAATAGAGATCCAGACCCCGTGCCAGGACCACGTGCCAAAAATCTTGTTATTGAGCCAGTCCCTGACTAGAGCTCACTCTAGGTCTGTTCCCAAGTACCGGTGGAAGATCGCTATCTTCTTAAGCAGATACAAATTAAAAGGCCCTCCAAATTGTACTTTAATACAAATAATGTGTAAAGGTAACATTGTCATATTTCATAATATGGTGACTGTAATTCCACTCTTGTTAAAGAGCAATTGCAGTGTAATTATGATAAGTATGTTCTCTGACACACTTTAATACCACAAATACAAATGTAAAATAATTATACTCCATTACAACATATATTAGTATTGCAATATATTTTTTACGATAATGTAATAATATAATTGGTAATTGTAGGTTGTATTACATGTATTAGTATTTTACATATGTGCACACACACATGCGCACCCCCCCCTCATGTCTTGCAAAATAAGTGACTGAATGGTTCACGGTATGGCTGAGAATAAATGCTGTAAACGTCACTGCAATGGTGTATATTCAATTCAGGTAGCATAGGGACACCAGAGAGCTAACACAAACCATTCACTCGTGCGGTTAATGTTCTTATTATATCAACAGAAATAATTATTGATTGAGCAAAAAACCCCACAGTGTAATTACATTTTAATTGCAATATAATTCTACTGTAATTACACTTTTTCCTATTATTTGGCTTGGCCAATAAGAATCAGATTAGTGAGACATTGTTCTCATAATTTTAAAAGATTGTATTATTGTGTAATATTGCACAATCTCCCAAGAGAAGAGGATTCATCGTTGATCAATTATTTCAACCTAAACTTGGATTAGTGTTGGAAAATTAACTACCAAGAACAACATTGCTGAGTAGCCCTCCTTAACTCTTCATATTTCTAGTATCTCCAAATCACTGGCACCCAAAAATCTGAAAAAAAATACTGAATGGAAAGATGTGATGCCAGAACATGGGTCCTTACCCTTAGTTTAGCATTTTCCGTCAGCCTTTAAGGAGGCTTCTTTCCTCTCTATTTGAAAATGCTGTAGTGTTTAGAGTGGAAGCGGAATATTATTCTATCTAGTTCTGCATTTCCTCCCCCAAAATCCTGCTTGATTCAGGACAGCTGCCTACACAGAGAGCATGAGAAAGAAGGTTATTCATGCTGATCCCATCTTACTCAAGATGCAATGCTATGAGCACCCCTGGGTCCCTCTGAAGTCAGTGATAATGGAAGATGTTGTTCCACAGAAGTTCGAGAGAGAGTAATGTTATTTATCTCGAAACAAGAAAGGGTTGGGAGACCTCACAGTTGACAACACACAATTATCTCATCATCAGCCTCAAAGCATTTTTGTGCTTAAAGCATTGGGATGAAGAATTAGTATCCTCCCTTCCTCCATTTCCCCTCTTATTTCCTATTAATTAAAAAAAAAAAAAAAAAAGAAAAATCAAACTCAATGAAAAAGTTGGAAAAGGAATGAAATCCTGCATGCCTCCCAGATACTCTGGATGATACGGTAGCCATGGCAACAAGCAGTTCAACAGAACTAATTTACCTTTGCTTTTTTTTTCATTTTTGTCTTAATGTTTACATGAAATAATGGAATTTTTGTTTCCAGTTCATCTCCTGTATAGGCCAGTGATTACTGGTCAAAACATTTGAACAGGTTCTCGTGTTGTCCCTCTTGTTCATTACTTGCATGAGGGCACAACAAAGTCCCAGTTGAAAGCAAGTTGACCATGAAGTTTTCATGGACTTTTATTACAACCCTGTAAAAAGCCAACAGGAGAGGAGGTTGGAAGATGGGTCGGAGACACATTCTGAACTGACTGGGCAGCGCACAACAGTTCAACACTGGGACTCATTGCCATGGCATGCCCTAGAAGCCAAGCGTGCTGGTGGGCTTCAGGAGGGATTAAATGTTCATAAAGGCACAATCCATCCGTGGTTACAGAACACGTTTGTTCAGACTCAGTTTCCAGCTCAGAAAAAAATACTAATCCTTAATTCAGTGACTGATGGAAGTAAGGAGCGTGCATCAAAGATGGAATCACTTTACGCTTACTCATTTTTGCTTTATACTTCCCGTAGGCATCTGCTATTGGCACTGGCTCCATAGACCGTTGGTCTCACTCAGCATGGGTGCTAAGGAGTTTTTGTGCTCAAAGTCACACTCAGCCTTCAAACTTCCCACCTGTCCTGGTGACCAGCGGTGTTGCAAGGCGAAGGGTGATACCAAGAGAGAGGCTGAGCCTGGATCAGCATTTGGCAAAGACTCCAGCCTCATCCCCAAATTCAGGAAGGATCTCTGGTGAGATCCCATGTCTGATAAATGTAAGGTAGGCTCTGGCCAAGGTGTGTCGTAAACCATACCGCTGTGCAGATCATGGACCGCTCATCTGGCAATCTCTCTCAGTTTGGAGTCACTGAGTTGTGTTTCCAGATCTGGGAATGGCTTGTGAATTTTCACAGCATTCCAGAGACACCTGAAGCAAGCGAGTGGTGTAGGAGATGAGCTCAGAGTCATGGCCCAATGCCTGCCACTGCAGAGGTACTCCAGCCTGGTAAATTCACTTGGGTTTCTTTTTGAAAAACTTAAGCTAATTTCAGGCCAAAACTCAAAGCAAAAGTTCAGGGTGGTGAAACCATACCCTGCAGGCACCAGATTCACTCAGATTCTCCAGGAAGACAGGATTCCTCTCGACTACAAGGAGTAAGTCCAGTAAAAGAACTGGAGGGTTTTTTATTTTGCAGGTTTGTTGGGTTTTTATTGGGGTGTTTTTGTTTGTTTGTGGTTTTTTTGTTGGTGGTGGGTTTTTGTTTTTGTTTTTTCCAAAAAAAAAAAAAAACCCCTCAGAGGA